>NC_088201.1:221365321-222086168 GCF_037126465.1 Ornithodoros turicata
AAGAACACACATGAAATAGTAACAAAACAGCGCATATACCTCGGGCACAGGCACGCACCACAGCGCGGTAGCTAGCGCCGTCTCAACCGTATGCGCGGGGATGAACCGCCGTAAAAATGCAATAAGGAGGGTCTCCCCGTTATTGCATTTTTGCAGCGGCTCAACACCGCGCATACGGTTGAGACCGCTTCACCTACCACGTGCACCGTTGTGAAACGAGCGAGATAACCATCTCGCCCTTTATTTGTCCTATGCGCCGCTAGGGTGTCCCTTGCAAGACGAAACTGTTGCTAGCATTGTAGAAAACTGCACTTCGAAAGTAACGTTTATATCCCTTGGCCAGGCGAGAAAAGAAAGGAACGAGACAGCGACGACGCAACTTTCAACCGTTTACTGACGCTGAAAACAAGCGAAACATACATTCTAACCGACACTCCCCCCACATGACGTTATGCCACAGATAACACTTGATGCCAAACATCGATATCACCCGAACCAACAACCTTTCTTTATCACTCCTTCTTGCTTCTTTGTAAGAACAGCGGTGGGGGCACTAACGCAATCTCTACCTTGTTCTACAATCAGTTGCGTTTCCACAATCTGCCTGAGATACACAACCTTTGACGTAAACTTTATCTCAGTCGCTTCAAAATCCGGCTCGCAACCGCAACCCATTACATGCTCCGCCAAACGGGAAGAGCCGCCCTCAGCATTTGATACCTTATTAGCGTGCTCTCGTAAGCGCTCATTTATGCATCGGCCCGTCTCGCCTATGTAGCACTTCCCGCATCCTACAGGAATGGAATAGACCACCCCCACTAAGCAAGGGACATGTTTATTCCTATGCGACTACCTGACTACCCCTGACTTCCTGACTACCCCCCTCCTCCCCTGACAAAATCCGGGGGATAACCCGCTCACGTTAACCTTAGTATCTGATCTTTAATGCTCATCTCAACCTGATGCGAACAAGACCTCGCAACTGCGTTGCTCAGCAAACTCGACACCACCCCAAATTCTACAGTCTTGGAATGACCTGATCTGTACGGGAGAACTGCCTTCTGCATCTTCTGCCCGTAACACCAACATAACTGGGTCCCCCTTTCCCTGGGAGTAGTTGATAACTTCAAATCAACTGGAGCATTCCCTCGTGCGGCCTTTCTACCGTGAACTTTAACTTGAAGGGATTGCTTCCAAACACTTTGACTAACTCATCCCACCTTACACCTTCCTTCCCCACAATCAAGAAATCATCAACAAACCTGTAAATGCGTATCACCAGAGACCCCTCCCCCATCAACTGTCCTTCTAACCACTTGTCTACTACCTCCATGTACACATTACTTAAAGCTGAGGCGACCGACGATCCTGTACACACTCCCTTCCCCTGCCTGAATGATCTGCCCTGAAATTCGACCGAAGTAGACATTATGTAGGTGGCAAGCAACCTTACAAATAGATCCGGTGAGCATCCAGCTTCGGGGGAAAACTTCACCTGGTTCACCCTTCCATGGACCCATTGATCATGTCCAACAAAAGATCCATATCCAAGTTAAAATACAAATCTTCAACGTCCAAAGACAACAAGTCCACTTTGACACACTCCAGGCCTTTCAGATTGTCCACCACCTGATTCGACTTGATGACCATAAAAGATCTTCAATGTTCAATTCGTTTAAGCCGCGACGTAGAAAAGCCGCGGCGGAGAGGCTTATGCACCTTATGGGTTTTCATGGCGAAGAAAAATTGAAGATGTTTATTCGTCGCCCGCTTGACCCTATTCGCCACTGACTGAGCTCCAGCCTTTTCTAACAAACAAACAGCCTCCCTGTTCAACTTCATTGTGTCCCTCTCTGGAACCTCCACGAAGTTTTTCTTTAGCGCAGTCAGCGCTTTTTGTTCGAACACGTCTTGCGAGTCGACCACGAAGCGCGTCTCTTTGTCCGCCAGCATGAGGACGCAGTCTTTTGCCACCAACTCCCCTTTGACCGCCTTAAAGTTGACTTCTCTCCTCCTCTCGGATTGCCTAAAACCATGTGTCACGACATCCACGCACTGGTCCGCTACCGCTATCTGGTTCTCAACGGGGCACTTCAAAGCCACCTTCCTCGTAAGGGACACCATCTCTTCCAGCGAAGCAGCTTCCCGGGGGCTGAACTTGGGCCCTAGCGTCAACACCTTCCTGGTGCCTTCCGTCAACTCCACATCTCCCGAAACTACCGGAGGACACCCTTCTCCGGACGTTTATATATCACGTCGGCGCCGGACGTTTATATCACGTCTGACGTTTATATCACCGTGTTACAACAACATTTTCCCAGACCCGCGTGGTGGCGGCTGCTCATTAGAGATGGAAGAGTGAGGGAAGCGTGGAGAGAGGTAGTACCCTGTAGGTGGGAACTGAAAAAACAAAGTTAGAGAGGGGGAACGGGATTTAAAGGAACAAACCACTCTGCCAGCATTAATGCTGGCAGATTGAGATTTCTGCCGCGGTTAGTGCATGCTCCTAATTGACGTTTCCGCTGATTCACTCAGCATCTCCCTCTGTAGCAAGGTTTAAACCTTGCTTCCAGCACTGTGCATATATTCGGATATTTCTGGTGCAGGTCAAAGCAAATCCGAGGTGCTCTACGTCACCCGCACTCCTACACACATTCAGCATATCGCTACGCAACTAGGCTGACTCACCATACATGTCAATTTACTACCAAATATTGTGTCGGTTTAGTAATCTTAAAGGGACTATCGCATGCGGAGACATGAGTAGGAAATGGTTACAAGAATGCTTGGCATCATTCGGCAATCAATTTCGCCGATATTCTCTGCTGAGAAATGTTCGGGTATTAAACAAACAAGTTTTTTTTTTTTTTTACAATCAGCGAAACCTCCGATAACATCATTGTGACGCAAGAGCCAACAGGACCAATGCGAGGGCGGCGCGTCGCTGGCGCCGTTCGCACATTTTCTCTCGAAGACAGGGTCTGCTTTGGAGATGGCGTCGTACATGGCTACGTGTATCAAACAAACTATTTCTTCGAAAGTGCTGCGAGTTTCGTTCAGTGGTGAAATTGCAACATGTCGTTGAGTTCGTGAACGCGTTGTGGTGCTTCTGACTGCAAAGAATCGTCTGAGGCTAACCCAGAATTGACTTTTCACGAGCCCAAGGACAGGGACGCCAAACGAAAGCAGCAATCGCCGGCAGGCTTCTTAGCGTGACAGAATAATTGTACGTTCAGCACTTTTGTTCCTCGCATTTTGCCGACGAAGTGTACGTGGAGGCTGACTTATTGCAATCCCGTAGTGTCAGGAAAACGAAAGGTGATGCTGAATAGGCTACTCAAAATATGTATTACACAAGTACCCGTGCTTGTGCTCCTCGCGTGATAAACTTGCTTTGTACTCCAGAATGATTTGCAATGAAAATTGCAAATCAGAGTTTGCAAAAGGTGGACTGCCAAAATCGCCTCTTCCCATTGCCATGAATACTGGCGGCTACCATCTTTAATGAGTATGACTGACGATAACGTGACATTCCGTATAACTAGGGGGGGGGGTATACATTTATTAGAAGGAAAGGTCTGCCTTGTGGGGAAAAGAGGACGAAGAAGTAGGAAGGTTGGAGGACGACCAGGAGGTTAGAGACAGGTAGTAAAAAGGAGGACGACGAAGGGTTTTGACGCAATGTGGACGTGGAAGCGGACTGTAACGGACCTTAAGATGTAAGTCATTAAAACAGCGTGCTGCTTGGTACATCTTGCGTTTGCATGTGTGTTTCGCCTTCCACTGGGATCGAATGGACAGGCTTTGCCCCCGAGAGTGGGAATAGGCTCCCACAAATGGCGCCCAGACGTGGGGCACGAGCTCGTTCGTTCGACGACGTCGAAGACGCAGCATGTTCTATTTATTTCGTTCCATTTTAGTGTAAGTCTTATTTTAGTGTGATACCGCCGGGTTGTGGTACTTCAATCACTTCATGTTCTTTTATTTTTTCTTTGTATCTCGCTTTGTTGGGGCAGCATATTTGTCCTCGTTTTGTGTGAGTGTTATAGCTCCCGCCCGGTGCCTGACCCGTGGAGCTGATGGACCGTACGCGGCCTCGCGGGTACGAACTCCGGAGTGGAGCAAAAGCTCCAGGACCCCAGCGGTCTCACTCGGAGGAGCGACACCACTGCACCACAGTCAGACACCACTGCAACGGCAGAGCTTCTGTCACGTATGGCAGAGCTGTGCTCGTTGACGACGAGACGCTTTGATGCCGGGTTGGTTTCGCCGCCGCGGGCACAAGTGCCGGTCCGACTGACAATCCCTGTCCCTACGTTCTCAGGGTACACCGATAGAAAGTCAGTTGCAGACTTCTTGAATGACCTTACCGCCTATGAGGCTGGTATGGGAATCAAAGACGAGGTCTTGATCCTACGCATCCTGCAGGTTGCTTTGGTAGGAGACGCCGCCCGCTGTCTTCGACTGCAGTCGAGGTTCACGTCCCTCCATGACTTCAAGCAGCGGTTTAAAAACGAATTCCTTCCCCTGGATTACGAATATCGTATCCTGGAGGAGCTGCACAAACGTACTCAGCATCCAGATGAGACGTTGGCAGAATTCGTACGGGCCCTGCGAGAGCTGTATAGCAGAGCAACACCAACTGCAACAGAGCAGCAGCGAGTAGCACGGGCTATCCGTCAGTGCCACCCACGCTTCTGGCCCTACCTTCGAGTCCATCGCTTTGATAGTCTTGAAGCGTTGGCGCAGGAGGTTCGTACCATACAGGGCGACCTCCTGGCGGAACTCGAATATCGGACCCCGCCGCCGCCTGAATAGGCGTTAGAACCACGCTGTGCATGGTCAGCGGGAGGAGCCTCGGTCGAATGCCTACCTGCAGTGGGACCGGACGAGCCCCACCGCAATCCTTATGCGGAGCCATCCCGACGAGCAATTGATCCCTTCCGTCATGGACAGAGGGTGATCCTCGCAGGAACGAGCCATGACAGACCCGTCCTGCCTAATCATCGTGGTCAACCCGACAACACAGCTACTGACGAAGCTACTGGCGAAACTACTGACAGGCAGCGGGAACGGCAGCGTCTGCCGCGCCCGCACCCACAAAGGTCCGCCGGCTGTTGGAATTGCGGCAGGACCGAACATTTCCGTCGGGACTGTCCGCACCGAGGACCGAATACCCGTAACGTGCCAACGGGAAACGGCCGCAGGCGACGTCGGCAATCTGCCGAAAGAGCGAACGGTCGCTAGCAGTGGCCTTAATCATGCAAAAGCTGGCTCTGCAAGCGCAAGACAACCAAAGGAGACGCATTAGCTCCTTTTGCTCTCACTGTTCGGAATGGCATTCAGGACAGAGAACCAAATATCGCATTTCGCATTTTGGGCAGAAACTACATCGCCCTTATAGAGCTTTAGCGCGGGAGCTTTACTCTCTCTAATCGGCGACTGTGTTTACGAGCACTGCCTGCAAATACTAGTAGTTCTGCAGACTACTGAGGTCACCCTTCGTCTTGCTTCCAATGACGTCATTCCAGCACAATCTGCAGTTGTGCTCTGGCTCCGTTTCGATGGGAGACGGCGAAAGCAGCGCTTCGTTCACCATCCTGGCCTCGCAGTGCCCGTTATCCTGGGCAGGGATTTCATCACCCGGCACAAGTTGACGCTGGACCTGCCCAATGGAGGATACGTATACCACGGCTCGACAGGGTTCGTCCCCTTCGCCACGGCAACGGACGGTTGCAAGGCACAGCAAGCTGCAGCAGTCTCCACCAAACCGTCTGCACTCCCGACTGTCTTGGGGTCATTCCATTGCCCTGTGGAGGAGCGCCGTCAGCTTCAACAAGTTTTGCGGCAGTACGACGGTATCTTTACGGAAAAACCCGGTAAGACGTCACTGTTACAGCATAGCATAGACACGGGTAACGCTAGGCCCTGGCGTTGTAATCCAAGACCTTTGAGCGTACATAAGCGTGCTTTGTTAGACGCTGCTCTAGAAGAAATGCTCCAAACCGGTGCAGTTCAGAGATCGCAGAGCCCTTGGCCGTTTCCTGTCGTCCTGGCTCCGAACGTGATGGTACGGCAAGGTTATGCGTCGACTATCGTCGACTTAACGCAGTAACTGTAAGGGACTCTTATCCCTTCCCGTCCATCGAATCAATCATGTATTCACTGGGCAACGCTGCTGTGTTTTCAACGCTTGATTGTAGCAGAGGGTTCTTGCAGATCCATTTGCCCCAGAGGATGTCCCCAAGACAGCCTTTACCTGGCATAGGGGTATGTTCGAGTTCGTACGGATGCATTTCGGTCTGTCAAACTCAGCAGCCAGTCTCCAGCGGTTAATGGACACCGTACTAGGAGATGCAAGTACAATTTCGCGATGGCGTACATGGATGATGTCGTAGTGTTTTCCAGAAATTTTCAGGAACACTTGGAACACCTGTCCAATCGTCCTTGCAAGGACGAAGCAGGCGGGGCTAACCATTAACCCCCGCAAGGTACAGCTGGCATCGCCTAGGATCAGCCTTCTCGGCTTCGTGGTGGACGGCGGCACCATCAGTCCTAGCGATGACAAGCTAAGGGCAATCACGGAGTTTCCGGTTCCCGGAACGTGAAAAGCCTTGCACCGTTTTCTAGCATGGTTGGTTGTTACCGGCAATTCCATTCCTAATTGTGCTCAGTAGCGCAGCCGCTTAACCAGTTGTTGCGCAAAGACACACGCTGGCATTGGGGAGAACAGCAGGAGCAACCCTTCCGGGCTCTATCTCATGCAATCGCTAATACGGCCAGGCTATATTTGCCCGACCTAGATAAACCGTTTGTTGTGCATACAGATGCTAGCGATTATGGTGTTGGCGCAGTTCTCTTGCAGGAGCATGACGCTATTCTCTGTCCAGTGGCTTTTGCAAGTCGCACGCTGAATCCGGCGGAACGGAACTATTCCGTCACGGAAAAGGAGTGACTGGCGATCATCTTCGCTCTCAGGAAGTTTGATATCTACCTGGATGGCAGCACTTTCATCGTCCAGACTGACCACCAGGCACTCTCATGGCTACAGCGGCTCCACAATCCAGCTGGATGCCTCGCCAGGTGGGCCCTGAAGCTACAAGGCTACTTCTTCAACGTGGAGTACAGGCGGGGCTCCACGAACGTTGTAGCGGACGCACTATCCCGTGCGCCTCTACCAGAGGGCGGAGAGGAAGGTACCGAGGATGCCTTCTCAACTCCTGGCAGCAGCACAAGTGGCTCGGGACGGATCCTCGTCCTGGGGCACGGTCGTGAGCAGACAGCAAGCTCCTAGATGTTCAGAGAGTGGACGGCCTTTGTCAGCTGGTGTCTCAATGGTTAGCTGAGCAGGTCTCGGCAGGCACCGGAACGTCTGACGGACGGCACGACTCCGATCTGCTGGGCGAGGATGGCATCCTGTTCAGGTACATACCCCAGGCGGATGACAACGACGGTAATCCCCATTCAGAGTCGTGGCACCACGGAAGCCGCGTAAGTCTTTCATACGTTACTTTCATGACTCGGCCTTGGCAGGTTACAGCAGTGGCAGGAAAACTGATGAAAAGTTATGTCGTGTTGCGACATGGCCAGGAATGAGGCAGGACGTAACTAAGTATGTTCGTACTTGTCCGATATGCCAGCGAGCAAAACCTCGTGGTGGTTTACCCCCTGGGCGCTTACAGCCGGTTGAGAGCAATAGGCTCTGGCAGATAGTTGCTTGTGATGTGGTGGGACCTTTTCCTCGTAGTCCTAGAGGTAGCCAATACCTGTTTGTGGTTACTGATCATTTCACAAAGTCGGTTGAGCTGTTTCCTCTCAGGACGCTGACTTCCCAAAAGAGTATGGGAACGACTACTAGACACCTTTTGCCGGTTCGGGTTTCCCGCTCAGCTGATCACTGACAACGCAACCTACTTTACAAGTAATGTGTTCTCGGATTCTTGCGCTGTCTTAGGCATTCAGCGCAAGAAGACTTCCCCGTATCACCCTCAGGGTAATATTACCGAACGTGTTAAATCGGAACTGAAGATGATGTTGGTGCTTTTACTAGTCAGCACCACCGTGATTGGATCTTCGCCTGATGAGCTGGCGTTCGCTACAGGGACGACGGTCAACAGATCTACAGGCATCACCCCGGCGTTCCTGAACTGGGGACGAGAGGTCTTTTCCAGTGGAGAATGCTGTGGGCCTCCGGGATGGCAGTACCCAGCCTCCTTATTCAAGGTACGCTGAGGACCTCCAGAGCCGACTGGACGTCGCATCTCTGACGGCTCGGGAGAACTTGGACGTCGCAAGGTTGGACCCAGGCTCGCCAGTACAACAGTGGACGACGGAATCTCACCTACAGCGTCAGTGACCTTGGCCATCGACGGACTCATCCGCTTAGTGATGCGTCACGTGGCTTTGCATCTTCGCTCGCAGATAGGTGGGACGCCCCTTCGACTTAAGGGCGTGCTCCTCTGGTCTCACTTACAGGGCTTCGTCGCTGCGACAACCGGCGAGGAAACTGGGCCAGTACACATCTCGGATCTGAAAGCTTACCACCTTCGAGGACTCCGACGGAGAGGAGACCGATCATCAGCCGTCTCCTGCCGAGGACCTGGACCAGGATTCCGCTTCCGGACCAGCTTCCAGTCGCTACAGTTTGCGTCCCCGCAGCGGCGCACGTACTGACCGATTCCTAGTCGCTAAATCCTAGTACTCTTGTATAGTTGGTCTTTCTTTGTGTGATTTCTGTTTCGCAGTCTTCAAGCTATAATCTTCTGGGGGAGAGCCTTTTCAGGTTCTCATGGTTTGAAATTGCTTTCTCACCGGATTCCCCTTTTCTTCCCTGGCAGACTACGATGCCTCTCCGTACGAGACAACGCGGAGCCCGGGACTTCATTTTACCTAAGGTCGCCCGGGATCAAGCGGACCACCGGCACGATCTCGTTCTCGGCGGCTCTCGCCACCTGGACGGTGGTGGCGGAAGACCGCCCTGTTGGATGGTGGCTCACTCCAGATGGTCGTCGCAGCCACGACCCTCCGGGTGAAGATCCCTGCTTCGGTACCTATGCCTTTTTTGGGACTGACGTTGTCCGACCGTCACCCCCACGATCCACCGATTCCCCTGTCCGAGGAGGAACAAAGACTGCTGTGCCCTATGTGCAACGTCTCAGAATTACACAGGGCATCTCTTTGCCGACGTCTGCTACACAGGACCAGGTCGACGCCGCCGTACCGCCGGAGACGTACCAGCAGCGTTAGCCACCCTGCGACGCCTTCGCCCCGAACTGCTGCAGGAGGCTCCTCAGGGGCAGACCCTCCGGAAGACGTCATAATTCACATGCTGGATGAATTTTGAACTATTATTCAACGTTGTTGTTGGTAAACTTTACATTTTGCAACTTTGTTCGTGATAGTTACCACAAGGGGGGGAGTGTGGGGAAAAGAGGATGCAGAAGTTGGGAGGTTGGAGGACGACGAAAGAGGTCCTACAGCTCGCTAACCTTTTCAGTGACTTCATCTTTCATCAATATTTTAGTTGGTTACACTACTTGCGCTTGAATGGTACTTCCGTAGATCGGGTAATGTTACAGCGTTATGCTAGTCGTAACAGTTTCACGAGAATCGGCATCTAATCGCCCTAATATCATAGTACAATTGCTACATACGTTCCTCTTTACCGCGAGCTAATTCATGCTCAGAGATGGCCTCTTCATCGTTTGCTCTAGTGTCTCCTGACACAGCTGCAAGAAACATACAAAAAAATGGTTACTTAATTTTCCGTCAGAGCACGCCCTCATCCTCTGTGCACCAGAAACGAAAAAACACGCTAGCGCCACCGTCAGTAAAACGCTTGATCCTTTCGCCATGGTAGCTGAACATGAAATGTTTCCTTCTGTACTGAGCTGCGCACACTAGAACAATGCCGTGCCATGTAGGAATGCGTACCTCTACGTGTATCATTCACTGTTTGCTCAGCCGTGTCATTAAGCAGAGGTACACGAGACAGCATGCGGAAGCGCCATGGGGCTCACTGTTTTCCTCCTAAAGAAACTGTAAAGCGAAATATAACGACAATGTTTCAAGATTTTATCATGTACCACCATGTGTGATCAAACACCAAGGTCATCACCTCTCAGTTCTTCATACTTTTCGCACCAATTATTTTTTAACGCTTCTAGAAACTGAAAGCTCCCGGCGTTCGCCGAGCCAAAGTTGGAGTGGGCCCCGCATTGGCGGGCAGATATGAAGTGACGTTGAAGTGTCCCGTAAAGTATTTTTAACATGTTACTAATAGACCTCTCCTTGTTTACAAGAAGAGGTCTACAAGAGATTTGCAACTCTTGCGATGAAGCATTTTTTTTCTTTCCGCGGTGGACTGGGAACGCGAATAAAGACACGAAAGTTACATAAAAACGTGACCTCATTTGTGTGTAGCACGAAAGGTCAATCCTCACTTTGCGACGCCGGATGCGATCTCGTGAACGGCGGCGAAAATAGACACTGACTTCTGGCGTTGGCAGACAAGAGAGGTCTAGTAAAAAAAAAACTGCCATGCCGCATTTTTTTCCACGACATGGCGAAAGCTGCCGAGAACGATATACTGGCGGACCAATAAGGTGACTAAGAAAGGGCACGCCCCCTCATTTTCGTCTCCTTTCGACGACGGAATGCCACCGTGGAGGGAACGTGAAAATCTTGCGCACTGATGGGAACACGGAAATCTACTTTTGCCGCCCTTTAATGACCTCGTGCGTCGTGAAGTCAGAATTGACCCTAATACAAAGAAGCTATCTGTGACATTAGTGAAGGAATGCGGCTTTGTGAAACAGCAGCTCCGCTCCAGCTGTTTCGCTTTCGCTGTCGACCAACGTCACCAAGGTACCGTTGAAGTCGGCCCCAGACGCACACTAGCCCCTCTCCCGCAGCCGTTCTGCTGTCCTCTCCTCAATGTGTCCACGTGTGTACGCCTCTCATAGCCACAGTTGCTCGGCGATGCTAGCACGGAATTAATTGGGCGATTCCATCTCAACTCAGGCAGGGTGGTCCGGACACAATCAGCGATTTCCTTTCAAAACACATGTTGTGGAGCAACACGCACACACACAGGGGCACAAATATTTCGGCTCTATGTGTTGTCGTCCGGCTGAAAAAAAAATCCGAAAGATATTGACTCGGCAGCGGAGCTTTCTGACGAAGCGAGTATAATACTTTATTCCTCGCCAGCGACGGTCCAAAACTGTTGATTTTTTCTGCAATACGTCAGGTACTATGGCTTTCAGCGTGCGCAAAGACCTCAGGTCAATTGTATTTCGATCTCTAATAAAAACTCGCCAAGTTGCAACAAAATTTTACTCGTATTTCCTTTTGCACTGTAGTTCTATACACGCCATCGAGATACATGAGGCACCGGCATGTCGGTCAAAGGGGTGCTCATTAAATAGATGTCCAATTTGCACGTCTGTACCTTGTCCCCTTTCGGCAAGGCGGTATAGAGTACAGCTGTACTCCGAAAAACGAAATCTCCGATCCCCTTTATATAAGTCCGTAGCTAGCCCAGGTTATGACCTACATGCATACAGTGGTCTACCCACACGCCACACGAGGAGGAAAGGGTCCCTACCTGTCAGCACGTCGGGTGACCTCATTTTTGATAAGATACCAGAGATTCCCGCAGTCACTGCGCGTGTTTGTTCCGTGGGTAAGCTTGTAACCATTTTCCTCCCTTGTGTGGCGTGTCAATGTAACCTCCTTTCTTCGCAGCTTTGCGCTCCAACTACCCGTCAAAAAAAAGGTAGAGCCAAGGGCTCATTTCCACGGATTTTCGGCGAATTTATTTCGGCAATTGCCGTTGCATTACGAGTGGGATTATGTACTATACTGAGTAAAATGACCACGGGGAACCCATTTCCGCAAAGAAAACGTTAGGCGGCCTTAGGTACTTTCGGAGTTAAATTCAAGAAATTAACTTTCCGTCAATTGAAATGAAATAAAAATTTTACCAACATGTGGCAAAAGCTATTGGCAGGAAAATCTCTTGACCGCATGTCTCTCCAGGGGCCTACATTTTTACTATGCATTTCTATCAAGGGTGGTGGACCATCCTGTATATACACGGTATTCTGTATTCCGTCTCTCTCTTCCTTCGACCTCAAAGAAATATGCCTTTTCTCTCTGTGCTCAATCTTGTGCCTTATTTATGTTTCTCCCGTCAGTCCCAACGAAATGTTACTTGTCCTGTGTGTCTCGTCTTCTGTCTTGCGTCTCCATTTTCCCGCAGTATAAAAGAAATATTCTTTTGATGTTGTGTCGCGGCTTTCTTTCCCCTCAGTCTCGAGGAAGCGATACTTTCACATGTGTACTCGCGTTTTGTGTTGAGTCTGTTTTGTTTTTTTTTCCGCTCAGCCTCAAGGAAGTTTTGCCATGCCCCGTGTACATCGTGTTCTGTGTTTCATTTCTCCGCTCCAGCGGACCCTACGAAATATCACGTTGTCCTGGGTATATCGTATTCTCTCTTGTGTCTGACAGTAAGCAATTCAGTCTCGCAATGCTGCACACTACAAGCAGAACTTCGCCGCATAAGAGCCACAGAAGTAACCGTCATGCAGAACGATGTCGTTGAATTTCCTAATCTGTCGATAATGGATGACCGACACATTGTTGTGACAATTTCCCGGAGATATTTTTCATAAAAAGGCGCTCGTCCGGCTCTCGAACACTTCGGCGCAGCTGTGGTTGGCGCAGCTCAGATGTTGGGTTATGTGGTGAAGGCGCACCTCTTCTTCGTCTTTTGTTTTCTTTTCTTTTTTTTAGATTACCGTTGCAAAGGAGAATGCAACGGGTTGCTTTCTGCTGGCATGTAGTATGCAAACATATCACCACAATGTTTTTAAATATCATTTCAGTGCGAGGTACTGCTAGGTGGCTGTGAAACCCAAGAACGGTGTGTTAGTGTCATTGTCTCCGGTGGTCGACATCTGGTGTGGCGATCCGAGGTACGGTTAATGATAACCAGCAACCAAAAAGCAGAAATCAGCCTGGCAATAAAAATAATGTTCCCTGCTCCAACGAACATTTTGGGCACTGGTGTTTTACTATAACTTGTGGCGGCCGGTGGGCAATGACGAGTATGGACACGTGCCTGGAGCACCCGCTCCTCAGTTCCATCGGCGTGGCCAAGGAGATAGGCCACCGTCATCGTCTCTCCATGGCATATTATCGTCGCCTGTCGGGACTCATGTAGGGGAACACCATCGCCCATTTGGTGACCCGAACGTGACTCTGCTCTATTATCATCCCAGATTTGGCAACCTTCCAGCAAGTCCAGCACCGTCGGCACGCTGCCGCGCAGCGTGGAAACAGTCTTCCATTTCGTGTTCGACGCTATAATGCACCGCTATCGTAGCTCTGTGATACGGCAAGCGATCGAGCCTGATGCTCCTCTGATCATTCCACAATTTAGTCTCTTTTCTTGTCCATGACGATGAGCATGTCCAAAACTCTCGCGCGCGGTATATCACAATGGGTTTACATCGTCGGAAACTATGCATGGGAAAACGTCTACGAGTAACCCCCATAGAAATAGGGGTTCACGCTGTGTTGCGATTGGGTTTCATGCATTCAGTGCAAATGCAGTCCAATGTGCAAAATCGTGAATTAAAGTCTACATATTATTCATCATATCAGAAACTGTGCAGTCAGAACGCTGTGCAGTGGGAAAGAGCCTTTATTTTTTCCGCTTCCAAGACAGGTCATCAGTTGATTTGGTTCATCCACACGCCATTGATGTGGCTAGCATTGCAGCTTTAACTAATGCGGCTATGGTGCGCAGAACCGAAATAAAATGGTTAAAGAAAACTTGGAAAGCCATGGCTGCAAGTAATACTAAGCAAGGCATTCTGAGAAAAGAAAGCTGTACTCTTCCCAGCACAGTCAAAATCGTTAATAAATACTCTCCCTCATACTCTGCACCTGCTACCACCTCTTACTAATTAGAATGTTGGTATTTCTACAGTGCAGGTGCACGCAATATTAAAGCTGAGTGAATCGATAGCTTTTTCCTTTCTGCTTCAACCGCAGTTTACGTCTCTCCTACATAGGGCGTTACATGGGGCACACTTGAAGTTGTCCCCATAGACAAATAAAAACTCGCTCGTGCAACAGGATATACATAATCAGCTTAGTAGGTTGGGGGCGGATTATGACTGGATGGAAATTGAAAGTGTGCTGGCTGATTGGCATTGATGGGTGATGGCCTTTCTTCGGTAGAGAAATTCAATATATTAACACAATATTAATTTTCATCAACTGAGCCTGTGTACCAATAACCGGGTAAGTCGACTTACCTATTGTAGCAAACTAAGTCAGACGCGTAGAGAAGGGAAGGAGGAGGAGAGGAGGAAGAGAAAGCTAAATTCTGGACAGTGGGAACAGTCCCCCCATACGCTAAAAAAGTGTAGACGAATAACCACACGCTAGTGTTTGGCGCAGTGGGCAGGATCACGAGTGATAGAATGTGTGGAGAGGACTTCTTCCTTGGTAGTTACCAAGTGGACGGGAACGAAGGTGTTTCTCTACAGTTCCCCCGAAACCGTCCAATTCATTTTGGACAATACGAAGTCGTCTATGAAGAGGTACGATCAGGTAGATGACAGAAAGGCAAACCGGTTCGTTGGCACGGACCTAGGGCAGCAGCTGTCATATCTCCCAGTTTGACCCCCCCCCCCCCCCAAGTCCGACTATCGCGGTCAGCCTTGATCGCAACGGCGACAGGCTGAACACTTACTCATCTCTGAGCCACAACCGCACCTTGAGGTGGTTAAAACCTGACGTTGTCGACAGGACTGGTTCCAGCCAACATCAGCCCAACACTGGGCGGTGTTGCAAAGTGCATGTTGGACCAATGTCCGGGCACCGCAATCCGTCGATGACCTCCTAGTCTGCTTCAAGGAATTATGTAATGACAGAATACCCCCCCCCCCCCCCCTGTGTTTTCCAGTCCCCAGCAACTACAACCGGCCGTGCAATGATCCGCGTCCGCGAGCACGGGAAAAGACAATGTCGGTTGGAAAGCCAAAGATTCCCGGAAGAAGCCGAGGACTGCCTGGAATATCCAAGATCGTGGAAAGCCCAATACACTGAGACATTCGGTGGACGGGGAAGGCGATAATAAAATGTGTCACTACTGGTATGCTATTGCTTCACTTTTTTTTAATTTCAGCTCCACACGCAGTATTATAGCTGTATGACTCGCTCCTTTCATTGTGTGCGCAAGGGGGCCCTGTATGGAGTCTTGTAACATTGTAATGAATTTGAGAAACTGCAATGCACATCTTGGAGTGCTGAGAACTGAATGCATTTTTTCTTTTGTTAGTACTGTTTTTCTTTTTTCTGTTCTTAGCATGAACTTTTACAGTTATAATGATACTTCATTTATTTCCTTTCAGGCAAGAATTTCGCTGTCGTTACCCTAATTACACTCTGTAAGGACTTAGGGCAAACAAATTTCATAAATGAATGAGTAGTGGTGTACAGGTTCGGTCAAAAACGTGCGAGCAGTGTCAAATGGGAATGGAAACCGGAAATTGGCACTTTCACTCAGGGGTGGATGGCTGACATTGGCCTCGAATGTGCATGGAAAGCAGCCTGATCGCAAGTGGTAACAGCCACTGGCACCCCTCTGATCAAGTGGACGTCCCTGTTTCGCAGGATGTCGCTCCGCCGAGGGTTGACGCCGCTCGTGCGTTTCCCAAACTTGTCTCAGCCGGTACACCATTTTTATACCAAGATAGGTGTTGCTATTTTGACTGTGGGGTGTAAGCTGTACAGTACACCATCTTTGCACCTGGATAGGTGTTCTGCTTTTGGCTGTAAGGTGTAAATTGCTAAATACACCCCTTCAACACCTAAATGGGCGTAAATATTCTTAGTGTGCATGTAGCGAGCTAGGTCGGACGCCTAGAGGAAGAAGAGGTAGAGGTAGAGAAAGCTGCGTTCTGGACAGGGGGAACAGTCCCCCATACGCTATATAGTGTAGACAAATAGTGTAGTGTAGTGTAATAAGTTGCTCGAATGTCACGTGTATGTTGTAATAAGGAATATCTCGTAATAATGATAACAATACTAATAGCTTACTTTGCCATGATGCCCAAAAATAAAAAAAGCGCAGTATCGCGCAGTATATCTGGAATGGTCAGGAAGGAGACAATCCAGAGAGAAGTGTGTATGCATGCATGTGAAATGACATTCCTTCACGACACAGTAAAAATGTTCTACCCCTATCTATTATAAATGCAAGTCCAAAATGCAAACATAATGGCGCTCTGATTAGAAGAATACAGTTGAGCGCATCAACATATGGCTTCTAGCACCCGTGAGTGAGGTTTTCATGTAGGTCTTGATGTAGTGCGCGTCCGCGTAACCATGAGTGAAGTTGGTATCCCCGCACTTGTTTCCTGTGTCTATTTGCTCGAAGTCAAAGAGCACCATAGCCCCCTTGAAAGCCGTATAACTTCTGAGCGTTGCACATCTGAAGAATAGAAAAAGAGAGAAAGTGAGAGACAGGATGAGAGAGACTGGATGACGAAGTGAAAACCATCCAAGGTTTGTTATGAAGGGTTTAATCGCCCCTTTTGACAGGTATTCCTGGATTATCAGTGAATCCAACCATGACCGTGAGCGTAGCACCACCTAGCGGTGTCGTGTGTACATTTCTCAAATTCATTGGATTACACGCACCCTATATCATTTTTACGTTAGTGGGTAACACACCACACGCTTGGGGGCGCTACTGTCAAGCACTGTTGGTTTTGATCATCGATGAAGGTAGCCCGTCTAATACGAGTATGGACCGTACGGTAACTTAACTACAAGGAAATCCACATTAAGGGTATGAATGCAGATCACAATTAGGAGTGACACGGACAGACAGACAGTGAGACAGACGAGTAAGCCTCAGACGCCCAGAAATTAACTATTTCAAAGACTCAGGGAAAAGAGGTGCTACCGCTAGGAATCCGACCTGGATCTTCTGATCTAAGGTCAGATATTCTAACCGCTACACTGCTACGCGTTTCCCTTCAGCTATGTACAGGGGGGACTAGAGATCATGATGATGATTAGAGTTTTAGTCGGGCATCGACAACACACGACGACTACAGATCAGAAGAACCAGGTTGGATTCCTAGCATCCGCATCTCTTTTACCTGACTTGTTTGAATTTGCAGTTGTATGTCATCCACAGCGCAAGTCATAAATATGTATAGCTCATTATTAATAGCAGGGTGTCGAACAGTGAACCACTATATTTTTTGTAGTCTTCAAACTCAACCGGAACTAAAACAATACAACATCCAACTGTAGCGCTTCTACTGCACCGTATATGCTGTAACCAAAGCAGCACATCATCTTGCCAAACATTGTCCCAATGTGTTGCGCCGCTTGGAAAATGTTATTCATGCGTGGATTTACGTGCGGGCGTCATACACGACGCCGGTAATCGCGTGATTATGCGCTTTGGTGTCTGTGTTTGTCTTAGTTTGTTGCTATCTCGATTTGATCTTGTGGTGATCTGGGTACCACGGAAAGTAGGTACTGTATTAAGGGAATACATACTGGTAGACAACGAGAATTTGGCCGAGGCAGACCACACTTGGGACGACACAAACATGCATACAGTAGGACATACATACTGGTACATACATAGGATACATAGGACATACATTTTTACATACTGGTAGGATTTTCTTACTGCTTGCGTTGAACAACGCGCGTGCTTGCTTGCGGTGTTTATCACCTCATCAGGCGAATCTTAATGAGTCGATGCTTGATCTCAAACGCTGTTTGCATAATGTGTTCTTGAGAAAGATTGCATCCTGCTCCGTTCACTCCAGCGTATTACCGCGCGAATGTTGTTAAGTTAGGTGATTTCACGCAGAGTAATTCAGGGTGGACCGGCAAACCAGGTTGGACCGGGCCTCAGTATATATTGCAACGAAAATATCTAAGAGGTCGACCGGACCACCCTGCCTGACTCAGCGAGCAATCTCCCAGTACACTACACGAACAATGCGTGAAAGTTGTTGCCAATCTATAACGCAAGACAAGCAGCAGGAAAACATTGACAAAGGTGAGTAAAAGACAGACATGATACTAAAAGACAGACAACTGTGCTTGACTACTCCTGCTGCCGGTTGCAGTGTAGATAACCAGCAAGTTTTTATCTTCCAAAAAATGGTTCTCAATGGCACAAAAATCATTTTCAGTGTTCCAGTAGGGTACTTGGGTATTTAATAGGATGGAAAGTCAAGTACAATTCGAGGTACGCCATTTTGGGATATGGCAAAGGTAAGCAAAAAAAGAAATACCCAGATATGTTTGAAAACAGGCAAAAAGCCAGGAGACGTGTTCACAGCAAATACGGTACGTTGGCTTACGTAACAAAAATACAAAGATGTTTCGACGCCTATACGGGGCGTCCTCATGAGCTTGGATGCACACGAGAAATGCACACTACTATGGGAAACCCTTTTAAGCCTTTGTAGCAATCGGGCAAAGGTCACTTGGGGGTGTGGGTGTGGAATCTCCTGACTCCTCCCCCATGTTGGTTCATGGGTGAAGGTCTTCGCGTTGTGGAAGTCGAAAGAATGACCAGTCTCTAACACGTGTTCCACGAGTTCTGAGCCTCGGTTTCGATCCGGTGGCTTAGAAAAATGTGATCATCTACCTCTACTACTGATTATTTCAAGCACTGTTCATCACTGTTTGGCACAACTATTGCTGAAGTGCGCTGTCAAGGTGACTAAGACTAAGCAAAATGTAATTGCATTAATTATGGCATTCGCATTCAAAAGAACCAGGTTCTTTCTCCTTATAATTGCACTCTCACAGAGCGGTCAAGGATTGTTTAGTGCTCACATTTTGTCGGCCATGACTAAGCTACAAACGAAGGACATCTCAGTTGATCAGGTTTGATTCTCAACGCCATGTATCTTCGAGAAACATCACTCTGCAGGAATCAATGGAGAGGCAGGAGGAGCGAACATATTGTAATTTAATCTGACGGTAGATAATTGATTGATTAAATAGTGCGGACGTACCTCATCTTGTATGTCACGTTGGTGTCAACATGTCTACGGTATCCTCGCGACGCGAACTAAGGGTTACATGGACGACATAATTGGTCACGCTGTTGCTTTCCATGCCCATCAGTCGCTTTGGTGCATTTCTGAAACATGAGACGATGTACGAACCTTTGAAGAGCAATGTTGACATGTGTGTTGGTAATTCCTACAAACTCTGCTGAGGAGATGAGATAATCGAAGAGTCAAAAGCGACAAGGATCGCGAACGCTGGCATCCAATATTCGAGCATATGGAAGTTAGATCCTGCAAAACCACGACGGGCGCAGGTTACGTGAAAGCTAGCGAGAGCTCTGCTACGCAAATCGACGCTCATATAATGAGTACCACTCAATAGATAAATATGTTCCACTGAAGAGCACTCGGAGAATGATTAATGGAGGGAGGCACGCGGTGTCGTACATAGTCTCCCTGGGATGCGACCCAGCGTAGCACTCAGTTTTGAGCGATGCCTGAGCTGAAACGGAGACGAGAAATATACTTAGACGTGCAGACATCACTCGCTTCATAGTGTCCGTTCTTCGATTGATTACAAAGCGACAAATGGCGAATTCGGGTCGTTATTTTATGGCAACACGCCCCAGCGCTCGCGAATTGCTACATTGGTGCCGAGATGGATCACGTGACCCCTGTCACCAGAACATGAATGTCAGAAATCTAGCGGTTTAGGAGCTTGGATCACGATATGAGCACCGCGTCCGCTAGCCTTTGGATTTCGTCGCCCTCGCCACCCTCGCACTGCGGATGTGACTGCACCGGATATCGTTGAGCAACTGCGTGCGCGTACGTATCGAAACCAGCCGTATTAAGTGCTACCTTGAAAATTGCCGCGCTCGGAAAGCGCCACGCCGACAAGCCTGGCTTTGACCAAGCGAACATGACTGCTCAGGACCTGGCAAAAAAAGTTGCCACCTAATAACCACCTGAATTCGCGACAAACATATAGCACTCTGAACATATTTTGTATGACGGCCCATTATGGCCAGCTTGTCCAGTCAGGCAGGTTTTCTAGCCACGTCATAATGTAACCACGTTGCTCATTTGAAGTGGTGCGATATTTTCCAGGGATTTCTGAGGCAATCTCCGTGGTAATTTCTCAAGTACATGCACCCATACGTATCACTTATGCTGCCATCCAGTGAAAGAGCGACTATATACTATCATGTCCTGCAACCCACGCCCTAGGCGCGACAATGAATATACTGACGAATCTTAGCCATGCTTAAAGGATGTGTCTAAAATCCTGTCCTGTTTCTCCCACCAACACATTGATATGAGGAACAATCAAGACCGATAAGCAAATAGCTTTGCATCCACTCTAATGTTTTACCAAATGTGCGCAGTTACGGTAATGTGCACAATAACTATGCGTTAAAAGAGTGCAAAGGGGCAGCTGGATCTCAAGATGTGCATCATTGTGCACATTTACAAGCCATGGACAGAGTTGTCCAGATTTTTCAGATATCCGACAAAAAAAAGAACGACAGGGAGGTGGATATGGGATCCTTTCGGATCCCCCTCGAAACTCATCATATCCCTCTCGTCTTCTTATCAGATATCTAAAATTATCCGGAAAACTCTACGCATGGCTTCTTAGATGTACAGATGATCTGGAGAGAGAAAGCTGGTCAATAGATATTGAAGGTACCTGTCATATATTTTAAACGTAGCCAGCAATGTGCGTATCGAATGACTCCGAACACCGAAGCACTTTACGGGTACATAGAAAGTCGTATGAAATGATGCAGAAGAAGAACGAGAATACATATCCGCAGGAACGATCAATGGAGAAAAACGATGGGAAATGGTAATATAAAAACCAAGCGTCAGGAATAACCGAAGAAAACATGCGCTTATAGATGCTCGATAACAAACAACCAATAGCAACCAACGTTCACCACTTGGGTTACTTGGTATTGGTCGAAACTGTTCATCCTAGCAGGGTCACAAGGCATGTCACGTGTAACTTAGGTAACTTTTCCACCATATTCTCGTTTGAAGTTTCAGTTTTATACGCGTGTGGCGTTGCAGCTTCAGCGAAGATTAATTCAACGATTTTTTTAAGGACTATCCGTGCGATAAGGGGTATTCGCTTTGAATTGGCGGTCGCTTTCCTTAATACATAACTGAATAATAATATATAAAGGACGGAACGCACAGATTAACGTTCTAATCTGCCACGTTTATTTCCAAGTTTCATTCTGCTATATTTAGCAGTTTCAGAGACATGAGGGTCCAATGTAAGAAAATGTCAAATATGAAAACTGTAGACTGACCCCTTAACTTTGCCGATTTAACAACAAAAAATAATATAACTGCTCAAAATTTTGAGGTAATTTGATGGCCAGTGAACTGCATACGATTAGGGCATGATTGAAATTTTTCGAAAGACCTTGTCTGACTCCACGTGAAGTTACCTCGACAACTATTTCTCGTTTCCTCGTTAACATTATCACTACTGACAGTCGGATTGTTGCACAGAAAGCAGCATAAGCTTCGTGTAGGAATTTTTGTGGGCATTGGGCCCTGCGTTATGGCAACCGATTCCATGAGTCCGCGGAAGGTGAACCATACGCACGCTTACATTTTCCTCTCCATAGTTCGCCAACTGCTTACTCTACACTTCTCATGGCGAATGATATCGATGTCTTGCTGACTCAAGTGAGCGGAGAGGCTTTTGTAAAATGTCCTGAAAGCCGGTACAGCTGAAAGAGAGCAATATCCGAGTTCGGAGGAGGGATGCTGGACGGTCCTGGCAAACTCCAACGACTGAACCTGCATGCAAAACACAAGTCCAATGCAATCTACGTCAGTCACTCTTTCTCATAAGGGCAAGCATCCTAGTGAAGCCCAAGGCATATATCTCAGGGTGTCCCAGAAAATTCGAACAGGTCTTGATCACATTTATGTATAACTTTTTAATAAAAAGTCACTTGAAATATAGCATATGCTGAAGGGGCGCCATCGAATGTCCTAATTGACTTTAAATGATTAACTATCTAATTATAAGGCTACGAAGTTGTCCCAATGAGGATATCCGGTCCCTTGGGTCAACTGCTACCGTAGTCGTTTCAGGACGAAGATCCGTTGGATAGATCATCCACAAAGAATTCGTGAAGAAACATTATTTTCTATTTTTTGTTCGAGAGACGCGTCTTCCCTTCACTCACGATGTTGAGAGGGTGAAGGAGCACAGAGGCTGCCTCAGAGACCTGTCGCGGATGTGTACACCACTCTGTGTTGTCACTATCAGATTCTGTTCATGTTACAGTCTCAGTTGCATACTTTGTAGCTGAAGCTTGTGAAGTGGTATGCCAAGGATACCAGTTCCTATACGGCCGGTCACGATGCCGGTCTGTCCCTCCTGTTTTATTTCCAACTTTTAACAAACCTCCACAAAATCCTATCTTTATCCGGGACTCGCCGCACGGGACGCTACGAAGTTAATAATCACCGTGCCGTATATAAAAGAGTCTGGCCATTGAGAGGAGTCACAAAAAGAGGCTCGACCTGTCGATCACAGTTTCGCTCCACTGAATGGTTTGCTTGTTATCAAGGGGACCGCCATGACACCTCACTGCCACCAAAACGGCGACGAAAATACAGTGAAGCGGGGATTTCGTGACAAAATTTTATTTGCGGAGCAACTGATTTTCCGCTGAAATGTACTTGCTCATGTACGTTCTTGAAATCAGTTTCAACTGATGCTCACCCATCGATATATAACCGAAACTAATACGTTTGTCGCTGGTGTTAGGCAGAGTAACACGGCGATCGCGGTGATCTCAACGAAATCATAACAAAAAAAAAAAAAAAAGGCACTGTGCTGTACAATCTTATATTCAATTGCTGGATTTCATGGATATAATCATTCTTGCCTTTTACGTTCCAATTATTCTTGTAGATTTGTTTCAAAATCGTACCGACGACAGAATGTGCCCCCAGCAGGTGGTTCTGCTGGCAGCCGTACAACGACGGAAGCAGACGACAATTCCGTTCCCCACGCACTCTAGGTGGAGATCATCAGATCTGCACCAAAATCCACTAGTTTTGCAGATAGCGAGAGGTATCCACTTGCCACCCAAAATGGCGCTGCCCATGTTGAATAGGGCGAACAAATAGTGGGGATAGGTGATTGATAGCGCCCCATATTCCGAGACTATATTGGTCAGAAAGCTGAAAAAGTGGGTGGAGCTTCAGGTATAGGCATGACCCATTAATGGCCAGACTCCCTTTGAATATACGGCTCTGAGTAATCATAACCGCGTGTAGCGCACCGATATATTCCAAACTGGCTCGCGGCGGAAGAATGGCTTATCTGTAGCACATTAATGATCAGCAGGCACCACGTGGATGAAAAAAAATGCGGCTAAATGCACAATGTTTCACAGCTGCACTTTTCACGTCACCTCCTCAACGGTGCAGAAAATGCTGCACGGGCGTCGCAGCAGGTGCAGCGCTTCCTGAACTCGCCCTAGATGCATTCTTCCAATATAATATTCGAACGTACTGAAAAGACGTCCGTCAGGTCGAGTTGGGACGGAGCCCCAGTCGGAGGCAATCTATTATGTCGTAACACGATTTCAAAACATCTGCAGTATTCGTGTCGTAGTTACTTACGAAAGTTACTTGTTTTTCCAGATTGTCTAGGTGCGTCCATAGTGATGGTCCGGTAAGACGACACTCTGGCTCGAATAGAGCAGACTCTGTCTGAGTTGTTCTGATGAGAAGGGCGTCTAAGTCGACTTCCCTGCAGATAACTGTAATTAATGCGCATAAGTACCCAATAATGTGCTGGTGGAAGTTGGAATGGGAATGGGCTGGGAATGAAATTGGTAAAGCCACGGTGGCTGTTAGTGTCTTCTTGCGGGCGTCAAGCGGCGTTGTTCAACTTTACAATGATAGGAGAAGCTGTGCGATCACGGTTGGTTTAATGCCAAAACGGTCAAAAACTTACAGATCACCCAGGGACTAACAACAAGAACATAGCACATAACGTAGACAACCCTTTCTTTGAGAAAATCACTGCAGGGCGACCCGCCGTCACATACACAGCAGTGGAGCGGGTTCAAGGGGTAGTGAAGCACACGTCCCTCCCTTGCTTTTTTGCCCGAGAAACAAGTGTGCTCAAGCACGAAACACGATCAGACGAGACCACGAGCAGGGGCTTTAAGCAGCACACCCGTCGCAAACGCCCTCGACTTCCAAGAAGTGGATGATTTAGGTTGGGATCATGATGTTACGGGCTTGACTAGGAAGGGGGGGGGGGGGGGGGGAGGGACTTAGCGACGATCGCGTGGCTACTGGGCGCAGACAGCTCCTACCTCACAACATGCTTGTACGTCATCATCGCTGAGTTTGAACAGAGATCGTCGACCCTTAACTTGAATATGACGATTAACTGTGCCTCACTAAAGGAGTTACTGTCACTGAAGCATTGAATCGTTCCTCAAACCGGGTCTATGTCACCTGCAGTCACAGAAATGGATGAGGAGGGCCCCGCACGCCATTGCCGATAGGTTTGTCCTCAATAAGAACTTAGCGTTATGCTGCATAGTATTCCTATGCTGTTACTTTACTTCAAAACGAAACAAAGAATTTATTAATTTATTTCACTTAGCTTGAAGATAGAAACCAAGAACACAAGAGCAATATATAGGGTGCACCCTTACCCATCTGTACGTTGTACAGTTATTTTCATTAAGGGGTGACTTAACGCCGGATGGTCCCGTCGACCCATTTTCCCCATTCCAGTATACATTGAAGCCTACTGCTAAGGAAATATATTGCCGAATAAAATGGCTGAAAATATCGTAGAGGAGGTGGTGTTACTCTACATGAGTCCTCACCGGCGATGATGGAATGTCTCAGCTGGCAGATGGTCGTGGCCTCACGCTAGGACGGCGCCGGTACAAGTGCCGTGCTAGCGCCGTAGCGCGTGGCACCAGAGGCACATCTTCGCCATCACACACGGGCCGCGGTGTAGAGCTAGCGGTTGAGGTCCGCGTCGATACATGAAGAGGAGGAAGACAGGCGACACGTGCAAAAGGGACGGCTGTTCTTGCGTCTTGTGCTGAGTGGGCAGAAGTGGCGGGATCAACGGTCGGACAAGAGCTGGCCGGAGGGTTCCAGGGGCGGGCCGAAGCAGAGAGCAGAGTAGGTAGGCCGAAGTGATAAGAGAGTGGAGCGACAGAACCGCGACCTGTTCGTGAGCGGTGAGCTCGTACTGTCGCCAAGGGGATTGCTAGGGAGGACCATCGCGAAGCACGGGGAGACCGGGAGTAGAAACTCGGTGGCCTCTGTGCGGGTCCCCGGTGGAACGTTGGTCTCGGTGCCTCTTGAGCGCCGTTGGATGGACTGCCAGCACCCTGTATCGAAGCCTGGTGGGGAAGGCAAGGCGGGCAGGGTTCTTGGGACTGGCATGACGATGAGGATGGGGCCATGCACCGCCAGCGGCGTACCGCGACCGGTATGGGAGCGTGTTGCTCATGAAGGTGCCGCTGGTGAAAGCCCGAGGAGTGCCATCGCGAAGCATGTGGCGACGTGACGCAGAGTGGCGACCAGGCGATGGAGACCATGGCAGAGGTGAGCTGAGTAGATGAGCGAGCTGGGTAGAACCGTGGTGTTGCGCGGCCGGGCGTTGCGATGAGTCGAGCCGCGGTGGATTGACGTCGTCACCTAGCAGTTCCTCGGTAGAACGATGCACCGTACCTTCGGAGATGGCTTCGGAGGTGGGCTTGCAGAAATTTGGGATGGTACTGGAGCCGAACTACGCCGAACATGGTGTTCATAGTTCGGGTCACCAAATGTATAGGAGGTGGTGTTCCTCCACCTCAGTCCTGACCGGCGATGATGGAATGTCCCAGCGGGCAGACGATCGTGGCCTCACGCTAGGACGGTGCCGCTAACTGCCGTGCCAGCGCCGTAGCGCATGGCAGCAGAGGCACGTCTTCGTCATCACACACGGGCCGCCACAATATCTGACAATTGTTAAATTTTTTTTTATAATCTCCAAGAATGACCGTTTCGCGCACAGCAATTCCTCAATTTTCAGGACTGGTACCTTCGTAACCATTAAGGCTACGCTATGGAAGTTTTTCGCCACTCTTATTGCCTACGTGCTGCCGTACTGTTTGTTCTGCGGGTTTGCAGGTGACTAGATAAAATATCGCCTATCGACTAGATCGCCTCATTTACAAAAATAACACTGTTTCGACTCTTCCGTTTTCTGTAAAACCAGAAGGTAAACATGAGTGGTATCGGTTTCCCAGTGTTTAAAAATATTTTCCATTCGCGTAAAACATCCGGGAACGTGGGTATGAAACCCTTACCGTGAAGTACAGGATCCTCCGACGACCTATTTGGCCAATTTTCTCTCTGGATAATTCTTTACCTATTTAACGTAAGTGCAGCCTGTATGGCCGCGAGCGTCTCGGCGACAACAAGTTGGTGCGACGTGATTCGGAGCATGACGGAGCGGACAAATCAGAGTCCGTCCATATTTCAAGTGCTTTGCTGTGGCACATTTTCCCAAGGGAGATTGTATCATGCCAAGGATAACAGGAACGCGATGTTATGTTCCTGGAGCTCACCGGCGAAGGGACAATGACACAAAACGAAAATGGGAGGCCGCAATCACAGCAGGTACCCTACTATGCCTGAAGTGTTCCGCAAATGTGATCCTCACATTTCGATGATGAGGCTTATCTGAAGACTGACATTATGCAAGCTCTACTTGCAGCTACTTGCCTCGTGCTTACTATCACGACAGGTCATGGAATTCCATTCTGCACTTACGGTGCAACAAAACCGCCAATTTTTTCTCCTCTGTCAAATGAGGCTACTTTGCGATTTTTCTCTAGGCACCAGCAAACCCTAGAACCAAGACCTACAACAAAGAGTACAGCAGCATATAGGCAGTAAGACTAAAGACAAAACAGCTTAGCTTTAATGGTTACGAAGATAAGATGCCTGAACAACACGAAGAAGCAGGGTGCTCGAAATGGTCATTCTGGAAGAATATTTAAGAAAAACAAAACAAATATAGGCATTTTCAGCTATCTCCTTCGCCAGCGTACTTCCAGTGCGCTCAGCTTCAATATATATTGTAACAAAAATAGTAATAGGCTTAGTCAGGAGCATGATCGCCCACTCTGTTCCGTCGAGCACTTTGACAGAATGTTCGTGGAACAAAGTATACGTCTCGCATCATTGTACTAGCAACACAATAGATGGATTGATTGTGTGTAATAACTGTCCCCCATTCCCATTAGCTGACAATAAATGAATCCAGTGCTTATTCCGGTACGATTTTCGGTACCTATTTCACTTACGTAACAATGCGTCGCAGGTCTTCTTTGATGTCGTCACCAATTGTGGGAGTGTTGGTATAAAAATAAGGTGTCACACCGATAATGTGGAGACCCCTTGTATTCATCTGGTTTTGTTTTCACGGAGTGCCTGTGAAATGTCAGATAGGTCAGATGTTAGATAGATAGTTTTTTTTTTTTTTCAAATGCAAACGCGGCACCGGGCAAACGTTTCCGGAATTTTGACACCTCGAGACGAAAACAAACATCCTCTCTTTGACGGCTGCGTCCCTGGCCATGAGAATTCAATCGAATGATCCCACAGACTATATAATGCGGGTCTTATGATTGCCTTTCTAGAGAGACACCCGCACACTTTGTCCTGAAGTTGGAGCACGACACGTAAACTATCCCC
Organism: Ornithodoros turicata; assembly: GCF_037126465.1. Classification (NCBI taxonomy): domain Eukaryota; kingdom Metazoa; phylum Arthropoda; class Arachnida; order Ixodida; family Argasidae; genus Ornithodoros; species Ornithodoros turicata. Next base: position 221,393,170 of record NC_088201.1, read on the forward strand.
CTTTGTGCGTGCTGTTCGCCCGTTAACGTCCATACCCGTGAGATATCTAGTTTTCTTCACATTTTCATTCCAAGTTCAGAAGTAATCACGTCAGTGTCCACGTGTGATGCGAAGGGCGTCCTATAAGGATGTATTTGCTATTTGTTCGTACATATTAACTTCCTTACTCAACATAGAAAAAAAATGACGTATATATACAGGGTGGCCACGGATTGATGAATTAGGAACTCACTATTCGAATTAAAATCACACGGGTCAACATGTCAAAAGCAGAGACATGCGCTCCCGAATATTAGTGAATTTTAGTATAGGTAGTTTGATCTGTTGGTGCATCTGCATGGCATGGGCACAGCTTTGTGCATTGCGGAGAACCACCACGGTATTTCAAACGTACGCAATCACGACAGCGTACGTTTCCGGAACTTGCTCCATCCAAATACATTACCTCCTATAAAGGCACAAAACAAACCTCGGCGCAATTGGATCATTTACGTCTCGCAACGTGTCAGCTGCCAGCCCACATATAAGGATGGGCTGCGCGACGTGTTCCTCAATCGGTGTAAAACTCTCTGGCTTTCTCCCGACACGATCGTTGCGGAGCAATGGGCTCGAACGAACACCCTTGGCCCAGCTTTCAAATTCATTAGTTCCCCGTGTTTGCTCTCTGTGCTCTGCTATCGTGCGTTTTTTTGGTGACCAAGAGAGGCAACACCTTGCGTCAGCTAATTTGCGAATTCGATTATTCGAACTTAATATGACACACGAATGCAGAGAGTCTCTAGGACTATTTCAACTAGTGCCATAATTTGTAGAAGTGAAAACGATTTTTACGAATTTAACAACGCCCTCTCGTGGAACACCCTGTACAAGCCTCGTAGAATAATAGCACACAGGGACTGAACTGGCAAATCAAGCTCTTGTATACTCTGTTGTTCAACCTCGCCCTTCCGTCGGACCGGTTGTCGAGATAATGATCATTCTGCTTTGAACTCGTTCTCTCCCTGTCCTTTACCTCAAGCGGTTTCTCTGCCTTCGGTATGCGGTATATCAGTCTCCATGGGATTTTCTGGCGTTAGACGGTCACCACCTCAATCTCCACGGGCAAGAGTTCTTTCATCACACTAACTGCATCAAGCGTTTCTTCTCTTCCGCCGTTTGCTCACCCTGGAGCCCCACGATACGTTTCATCTGAACCTCCAAGATTTTCCTCCAATTGACCTTCTTTCGCCGGGCACCCCACCTCAAGCCCAACATGCCAAAACCCCCGTCACATACACAGCCCCGTTGAGCCCTGTTGTGCCACTTGCAGGCCCGAGCAAGTCGGATTCTAGCCATCATCTTCTGTCTGTGGTAGTGCCTACGTCTCCACATGCCACCCAGTGCGCTCCATGGACCTTAAGTGTGACTCTACCTGCAACGCGTCTTCAGATGGTAATTACGTTCTTGTGCAGCCCTCAACTTCTTCGCCTCCAGTGCCCCACTGTGTCGTGAATGTCCTCGTTTGGATACTGTGCAATCCACTGTAAGTGTCATCCCTGCCTCCAGTTCGCCAGTTAGCCCGGCGTCCAACGCCAACCTTCCGAAGCCTACGTCCCCTTCGTCTTCGGGAGGGGCCACTTTCAAGAAACCAGGATTCCGCACTTCACGGTACAACACACGAAGCTCAAGTTCACGTTGACTCATCTCGGACAACCCAAAATCCCCTTCTTTCCTGAAGGCTCGTAAATTGTTAGATACGAAAGCAAGGTTTGTTTCCCACTTGTATTTTTATACCGATTGCATTAGACAAAACGTTGTTCCTAAAGGTTTGTTGCTCAGTGCATGTTCCTCATTTAAATTTCAATCTCCCCGTAATTCCAAAGTTGGTTCCAATATCTTGACCCATGCTTCCATAAGCCTCATCAGAATTTCACAGAATGAATCCTCACATGTCATTAAGGACACAGACAATCAACTTCGACAACTTAGCCGTGTACTATCGCCGGAAGAGCTGGATTCGCTGCGCTCTTTTTGTGTCCGTAAACTTTCCGTCCTGCAACGCACTAAGTCCAAGAAGGCGAAACGCGACGGCATTCAACTCACTCCGATTGAAGATATTGATATTTGCGATGCTTTGACACCTCATACATATCCCAGTTCAGCCACAAACAACGTGGTATTCAATCTTGCTAACGTACCATTAAACAAAGCAGAAGTAAATGTGTTGTCCAAAGGTCTCACCTTTGTGCCCACCCCTCCCAGCACTGACAATTTCGAAATCCTAAATGACCTTCTAAGCTTAGGTCGTAGAATTAGGTCGTAGGCAGTGAACATAGAGATAACACCATTTAAGAAACCCTCAAACTGGATGTTATGTCTATGAAAGAAGACCGGCTAGATGTTTAACAAACATCAACTTAGCTTTTAATGGAGATGAACACACAATACAACCGTGTCCGCGGCGAACAAGAAGATAATCACGCGAGCCACGCGCGTGCACCGTGGCCGGTCGTTTTGTTTTCTTTTAAACAACAACGTAACATAACATGCCCCCCCTTTTTTTTTAGTTTGGGTAACGCGGGGGTGGTTTGACGATTCGTCCATAGCGTGTAACAACTGTGGCGGGTGCAGTCTCAGAACTTGGTCGTTCGGTAGCAGGATCCAGCGCTGGCACTGGCGATGCAGAAGCAGGACTAGTAGCTGTACCAGGTGCCGATGCCGCATTATCATCATGCTGTTGCTGATCCTGAGGATAGCCATAGCCATAGTCTTCTGCTGACGATTGTTTCGTGCTGTCCTCTAACGGGTATGTCCGGCCATATGCGGGTTTCAGGTGAAATCTGTTGCGCCTATACACAGTTCCACTTTCTGTACGAACTGTGTAAGTCCTCTTCTGAGGTCCCACTTGTGTAACGATAGCGGGTACCCACTTATCCTGGTGCTTGACCCAGACATTCTGGTTGATCCGCAGTGGTTGGAGACTTCTGGTTTTCTTGTCACCATGAACGTGTTGCCTTTCTTGACGACGCTTAAGCTGCCGGTAGGCATTGGTGCAACGGAACCGGGGCTTCAGCTGCTGCGGAAGAGTGGGAACTAACGTTCTGATCCTTCTTCCCATTAGTAGCTCCGCAGGGGACTTTAAGCCTTCCGAAGGCGTGTTTCTGTAGTCCATAAGTACAAGAAAGAGGTCGGTACCGCTTCAGATGCCTTGAGCAGTGAGTGTTTGAGAGTTTGTACCGATCGCTCAGCCATGCCATTCGACCTTGGTTATATGGCGCTGTAGGGTTGTGAACTATGTCCCAAGTTGACAGAAATCCCTTAAATTCTTGAGTCGAAAGGCGGGCCGTTGTCGCAAACGATCTCGTCGGGCAAACCGAACCGTGCGCAGACTGCTTTTACAGCGTTGATTACAGCTGGCGCTGCTGTTGAATTCATTGATTGCAGCTCGACAAATTTGCTAAAATAGTCAACAATGAGAAGGTAAGTGGCACCCTTCAGGTAGAACAGGTCCAGCCCAATCCTTTGCCAAGGGCGTGTTGGAATGGTGCGATCTTCGAGAGGTTCCCTCTGATTATTCCTCTGGTACCGTTGGCAAGTCTGACACCGACCAATAAGGGTTTCGTGTCTTGATTCATACTGGGCCAGTAAATTGCTTCTCTGGGCTTTGGTTTTGCAAGCGACAATGCCGCGATGTGCAACATGTAGCTTTTCAAGGGCGTTGCCTTGTTCTGATTCGGGCAAGACCAATCTTTGACCTCGGCAGACGAAACCATCAACTAAGTGCAGCTCATCACGACAGTGGAAGTATGGTCTTGCTTGGGCATGCACATTATGAGTATGATCTGGCCATCCTTTACAAATGTAGGATGCGACAACCTGTAGGGTCGGGTCGTTGGATGTAGCAGTTCGAATCGCTTCCGGCCTTGGGGTTGAGGCTGTCACAAGGGTGCATACTTGGATACAGTCTTCGTGATCAGCTATTTCAACTGTTGTTGTCTGTGGTGCGCGAGACAGTGCGTCTGCTACTACAAGCTGCTTGCCCGGCACATAAATGAGTTCGATGTCGTACGCTTGTAGCCGCAATAGAAGACGTTGGAGCCTTGGGGATATCTTGTCGAAAGATTTGCGCTGTAAGCCAACCAAAGGCTTATGATCGCCCCTGCACTGTTACGTGCCTCCGAAATATGTAGTAGTGGAAACGCTCACAAGCAAATACAACTGCCAGGAGCTCTTCTCAATTTGAGCGTAGCATTGTTGAGGTGCTGTCAGTGTTGCTGATGCATAGGCTACGGGCTGTTGCTCCTGCAGCAAAACACTACAGAGTCCGTAGGAGCTAGCATCTGTTGAGATGACTACAGGCTTTTCGTTGTCGAAGAACTGCAGAACTGGCGCCGTTGTGAGCGGTTGTTTGAGACGGTTGAACTGCTTTGTGCTGCTTCAGTCCACTGCCACGAAACGTCTTTCTTGAGTAGTTCTCTCAAGTAGGCTGTTTCCTCCGAAAAGTGAGGGACGAACTTGCTGAGATAAGTTGCCATCCCAAGGAATCTGTGCAGTTCCTGTTTGTTTGTTGGGGCTGCCATAGCTGTGATAGCCTCAACTTTCTTCGGATCTATGGCAATGCCTTTCGTGGTTAGCATGTGGCCCAAGTAGGGATACTTGACAGTCCCACTTGTAGTTTGTCGCGGTTCAACTTCAGGTTGTTCTTCCGTGCGATAGTCAGCACCGTACGTAGCATTGCGATGTGCTCCTTTTTCGAGCGAGAAGCTACAAGTATATCGTCGAAATACGGCCTGATTTTGTCGTAGTCCGCAAAGATCATATCCATTGACCTTGAAAGAGTTCAGGGGCGATACTTAAAGCAAAGGGCAACCGTAGAAAACGGTATCGGCCCATGGAGTCGCGAACGTACATAGAAAAGAGCTGGGCTCATCAAGCTGAAGCTGCCAAAATGCTGACTTTGCGTCGAGACTGTAAATATCTTGCTTCCGCTCAGACGTGAAAACAGTTCATCCTGTGTTTGGAATGTGATAATGTTCCCTGTTTATGGCTTCGTTAAGCCGTCGTGGATCCAGGCAAATGCGCAGTGATCCATTCTTCTTGGTCACAATCACTATGGGATGCACCCAGTCTGTAGGTTCATTGACCTTGGTGATAATACCGTTCGCTTCCATCCGAGCGAGCTCTTCCTACACTTTTGACTCAATCGCAGCAGGTACCTTGCGAGGAGCGACAATGCTAGCTTGGCATCTGACCGAAGGTTATCTTATTGACACCTGGCAATCTGCCAACTCCTTCAAATACGTCGGGAAAATCCAGCAGGACGTCTTCGTAGGAAGAGTATTCCCTCGATGCTGAGGACAAGGCTCCATCATTGTCCAGCTGCATGACACGGCAAACTAGGTTAAGTTGAGCGCATGCAGTTGCACCCAAGATCGGCTTTGCGTGATGTCGACGATGAGGAATTTGATGTCTCTGGCGCATCCGTTCACAGAGCAAGTGAGAAGACATTCGTTCTCAACACGGAGATTCTCTCCTGTGTATGTGGAAACTGATAGAGATGTTGGCTTAAGTTGGAGCTGATGAATCCATTGATGAATCAGTGACTTGGGGAGGATGTTGACGTCTGATCCGGTATCGAGCTTGAAGGTCACGGGATGTCCGCAGACCAAAACTGTTTCATGCCAATTGGAACTGATGTCCACACTATCACAGTTAATGTACTTAAATCCAGCAGACCATCGTAGTTGCTTGTCTCGAGTGTTCGTATTTTGCCGTCATTATTCGAGTTGCTCCCCCTCTTTCGCTGGTGGCACACGCTGGCATAATGACCAAACTTCCCGCAGAAGTGACAAGTACTGCCATATGCTGGGCAGTTACGGGGTGCGTGATATGTTCCACACTGGAACAAGCTTGTCGTCGTGGCTGGGAAGGAACGCTGGTCGGTTGTCTCTTTTGAGATTTGCTACGACGTCCTCGTGGCCGTTGATGGTGCCGCAATAGAAGTGCATCCACGGTTGTTTCCAAGGAGCTGTCGATGAGTGAAGATACTTGCTGTTTGGAGATTTCTGCTGCTTTGCACGTAGCGATGATTTTGTCTAAGGACGTAGTTGACTCTCGGAACAAACGTTCCTTCAGGGCGGGATCGCGTAGTCCCACGATGATCCTATCTCCTACAAGCCGATCTTTCTTGTCGCCGAAATCACATCGCTCTGCTTGATGAAGGAGCTCAGTTGCGAAGTCGTCTATTGATTGACCTGGCTTTTGCACCATGGTGTTGAAAATTGCAGTAGACTGCGTAACGTTCCTGTAAGGCTTGTACTTCGTGTCAAAGTTGTCAAAGATGTACTTGACGGAGTCCTTTGCTGTTGCTGGCTGGGTCGGAAATGTGTCCACGTAACTTCGACCCGCTGGTCCAAGTACATGTAGAAGTAAGGCTTTACGTACTGGATCAGCTTCTCGGTGTACTCCGTAGCTGCTTCATAGTATTGGTAGACTTCTTCCACTGATCCCATTCGAAAGACGGATTCTTTCCAGGCACAAAGTGCGGCGGTGGCTGGAGAAACGCGAAGGCCATGTTGAAGCTCTGTTGCTGTCGTGATCACTGATCTTCAATGTTGCTTTAGGCTGTTGGGAGCGGGGACGTTGACTTCTGACACCATGTTATGTCTATGAAAGAAGATCGGCTAGATGTTTAACAAACATCAACTAAGCTTTTAATGGAGATGAACACACAATACAACAGTGTCCGCAAAGATGGCGAACAAGAAGATAATCACGAGAGCCACGCGCGTGCACCGTGGCCGGTCGTTTTGTTTTCTTTTAAACAACAACGTAACATAACACTGGACACCAGACCCGTCGAAAACAAGCCCCATGATTGACAATTACATTAGAGCGGTTTATAACGATATTAAATGCCTAACTGTCATTGATAACAATGCTAAAAATTTTAGCTTATCTAAAGCAGAAAGGACGGCCTTAATGAATCTGATCCTTAATGACACGAAAGATATCATCATTAGACCTGCTGACAAAGGTGGCGGAAAAGTCGTTATGAATGCATCGGCCTACATAGATGAGGCAGACAAACACAGAAGAACACCACGCCTGGTCCTTTTTATCTCCTTAGATGCACAAAAGCAACCACCCTGGCAGGCCTATAATTTCGGGTGTTAATACACCGACTGAGAAAATATCCCTAGTCTTAGATCACTGCATCAAGCATATTCCTCCACAACTTCCCTCTTATGTAAAGGACACTAACGACTTCCTTGCCCAAATAAATTCCATTAATAACATTTCTCCTAACCTCAACAACGCTATACTGGTAAACTAAGGATGTGACGTCATTATATTACAAATATTCCCATGATGGTGTTAACGCTGTAGAGCTTATTTTCCTCCTTTCTGTCTGATCTTCTTCAACTAAAACCATTATATGTCTTCTTGAGTTAGTCTTGCAGTTCACAAAACTTTGTTTTTAATGACAAACATTATGTCCAAGTTCAGGTGCAGCGATGGTTCCCGTGTCTCACCCATTACGCCAACCTCTTCATGGGGCTTTTTGAACAAAGAGCCTTAGAGTCTTTTCCAGTGACACCTTAGTATTCCTGCGATACATTGATGACATTTTTGCCATCTGGACAGCTGACGAAACCTCTCTACTCTCATTTTGTGATCATTTTAACTCACGGCACACTTCATCAAATTCACGTGCAACTATTCTCGAACTTCAATCAGCTTTCTAGACGTCACTGTTTCTCTCGAGTCGGGTAAGCTCGTCACAGAAGCCGACTGACAAACGGCAATACCTTCATTTCAACAGCCATCACTCTAATATCAAAAAGCGAAACATTCCATTTGGACAACTCACACGTTTAAAACGCATATGCTCCAATACACAAGATTTTTTGAAGCATGCAAATGACATGTGCAATTACTTCAAGGAGCGCAGATATCCCGACGAACTCATCGACAATGCCCTAGCCAGAGCCACCTCCCTAGACAGGGAAAGGTTGCTTTCTCGTGAATGCAATAAGGCACAAAGTCATAATAAATGCACTTTCATTACACCTTACAACTGCGCACTCCGTAATGTAGGATCTGTGTTCAAACGCCATTTAAACATACTCCACGCCGATGATATCTCAAAGACATTTTCCCTAATGCTCCGGCTATTACATTTCGGAGATCACGTACATACGCGACTTACTCACTTCAGCAATAATCCACCACCTCCTTGCAACAGAAACCGCTGCCAAATTTGCTTATTTATTGCTACATGTACCGCCACCTGTAGCACTGTTAATGGTTTTCGTTTTCTCTATTCGGCAGTCTCTTCACTGTAGCTCATTCAATGTCTGCTATCTCATTACATGCAAATTGTGCAATAAACAATATATAGGCGAAACACGTAACACCATCCGTGAAAGATTTTATGGCCATAAAATCAGATATTGTTAATAAACGTCAATCGCCTGTATCGCTACATTTTAATCTTCCGGGACATGATCTGCATACGCATATACTTATCACCATTTTAGAATCTGGGTACGCTAATGACATCAAACGCAAAATCGAGAATCCTTTTTCATTTGGAACGTTACAGCCGCACGGCATCAACGTGTACGGCGGCCCATTACAGTCCTTTATACTATGAGTCTATTTACTGTATTATCACTTGTCTGCCATTTTTCACATCATACACGATGATACACAACCAGTAAGACATCAACTCCGGGTTACTTTCCCAGAGTCTGGAAGCCATCAAGGTGCTGTGTGTCCTCAATCCTTCGCTCTTGAGCCCTAATTCCCCGTACGCATTCTAAAGCTCTTTGTGCCAACTGGCTGCTGTGCCTATTCATGTGATGTTTTATTGGTTTCCTCCACGTACAACTCCGACTCGTCTGTATGTCTGTGACCTTGTCCAGCCACCTCCTATTGATTGCGTTTTGTTTTTCATTTTTGTTGATATTTGTATGGGTTTGTAGTTCTCTTCACCTTACCCTTTTCTCTTGTACCATGTGACTTGGTTTTTCATATATGCTTCACCACTTGTAACAGGTCCTCAAACTGAAGAAGTGCAGCCTAGTGCACGAAAGTGTTGTTTTTATGTAAATAGTAAACGGTTGATGCTCTTAACAGTCTTTGTTATTTTTGATTCGGTATGCACATCAGGTAAAACTAACACTAGAAGATACAGTCGGTCACATGCAATGAAATGAAGACAGCAAGCAAACAAAAAGCGTGTGCACGATTCCCATTCGTGTACCTCTTCGTAAAACTGCACGCGATAAAGAGAATCTCAGTCACTCGCCTGAAGTATATTAATTACACGCGTTATAGCTGCTTCAGTGTGAAGACCAATCCGCAGGTTAAGCATCCATAATGTCGAAAATTGAGTCCCTCGAACCACTGAAGATCCTTTGTTCCATCAGCGCTGGCAATTTGTCAAGCGCCTGGTTGTCAGTTGTTTGCCTGCAAAATAACAAAAAAAAATCGTATAGAAAACCTTACACGTGGCCATACTATCACGGTACAGCTGATGAGGGAACAGTGAGGTGAACATTGTCTTGTTCGCCTGTGCGCCGCTGCGTGTTCGCAGAAGTGACATCAGAGTGATGCGACATTTCTTTAGTCAGGAGAGATAAACTGTTACTTCCATACCATACTTGAACGGCCGCTTGTCATAATGTATTGTTTCCATCGACAGAATGATGAATTGCTGGAACTTTAAGGTAAAATGTGAAACAAAAATGAAGACTGTCCGGGGAATGATGCAAACGAGAAGCACTCAGGTCAAATGCCTTTGTCTACGAAGCATTTGTACATTTACCTACGTGGACCAACTTTTAGGTTCGTTTTCAGTTGGTGGTTCATGGAATACGGACAGAATTGAGGTTGGTTAGGAAGCCTTGCCCGTGACCGGACCATGCCCTGCCATGACAGGTGCCGATTTTATGACAAGAAAATAATTCAGTGGCGTAGTGCGGCAAATGGGAAGAAATCTGTTCCATTAAGCGTTTTTTCCGGACTATACTTGGCTTTTGTGTACACAGTTCAGCTCTAGAGCCGACTTCCAGTCCAGCTTCCGCCTTCCAACTCGTCCAGCTCAGACTTCCAGCTGTCTGCTTACGGTTATACATGATTCCTCTTCCATTCAGGAGACGCAATTACTATATGACTTGATTAGCGTCAACTACTTTCAGTACCCTGGATTCCATAATCTTTTGTTATTGCTTAGGTGCGGATCATCAAGTAGGAGACTTCACTCAAGGCGATGTGAACACGTCCAGCTCGCCTTAGATATGCATTATCAGTGTTTTGTCACGCTGACGCAGAAACGTGAGTGGACTACGTGTACCAAACGAGGCCTCTGGGTCATTGGTAGAGCCCTGTTAAGCTATAGCCGGCAATACAGGAACAGACAAACTGGACAGTCATGATATTCTCATTAGTCCCATCTCCTTTGACGGGATTTTCACTGCAGATTGGCATCTAACCGATATTCTTCAGTTCACGATTGATGACTTCTGCGCCCACATTACACTTCCAAAGGTGGTAAAATCGCAATGGGGCTCCTGCTAACAGCTCCGGCCAAGCTCATGTATTTCGCGATACGGGATTTCTAAACCAGTGGATTAAAAATTTAGGAATTGTCCCAGTGCATGTGTGCCGCCATCCATCGCCAGACGGCAGCGTACCGACGTGGCAAGAGCACCCCTCAACAGCTGAGACTATAAAACATGCCCTGTTTGAAGGAACTGAAAAGTGAAGAAAGCGACGTTTAAACCGTTTAAACAGTTTAAACTGATCTTCTCAAGAGTTCCTCTTCTTCAAAACAGGGCTGATGACAAATAGTTGCCTGTCTCAAATGTGTTACGTAGTACACCAATATTGCACGTACCAACCAATCTGAGCCAGACTCCAAATTTGCTTTCCGAGAATGTCCTGCATTGCCACTTCTCGCTTCCTAGATGTGTTCAAAATAGTCCGCGCAAAAATTACGGAGACTCGGGAGATGATGAATTGCATATTGGCACATTGTGGTTTATATTTGTTCCACAGATATCGACAATGCTGTGCTCGTTTTTTAATGCGGTCACCACCCCGCTGATCTAGACTTTTTATCTAGCCACGAATCTTCTTTGGCTGTGTGAAAATTGGAGTAGGCCATCATGAGCGGCTTATAATAACTGAGAAAAAGTGCCACAGTTCAACAAAGGCGTTCTAGAAAACTTTTTTGGTATACAGATAAGGCTCCGTCGGTGAAGGTGATGCATCCCTCAGGCGCGATGTTTTGGCTTCGGTTCACTTTGCATGGAAATTTGAATGATGAATGCTTAAAATTCAATAAAAATCGACTCACGTGCGCACCTCAGCGTTTTGTAATAGTTCTCATTGAGGTTTGTCCCGTTCCGCTGCTTTTATTGTAAAAAACCCAGTCACGTAAGAGTTAGTTACCAAATGTTAAGGAGTCATGCGGGCTTCCTGTATTTTCGAATGCATTTGTTTGAAGCCGACGGCGCAAATATTTGTGGAATTATCCATACTGCGTATCTAAATAACGAGTACAACACGAATCACTCACTTGACATAAGCGGTTGAAAATCCTGCCGAAATTGCTATAAATAATTCTTGCCTAAACGATAACACTTCGATCACTATCCCCCATTGACATGTTAAGTATGCTGTGATGCTACTATCCGGTATACCGATGACTCTCAGTCGCGTTTCAGTCAGTCTCTCATCGCGCTCCTGTTACAATGACGGTCGCACATGATCAAATTGCGGTCCAGAATGGCAGCAGCTTATCCCCATCATTGTTCGTTAATTGTGCACTTTAAATGTAGGTTACTGTATGTTACTTACAGAAGAATCATGTTAATACCGCATTTCGTGATGATACAAGTGAAGTTATCTACTATCGACAATCTTGTAAGAGTTCCATGTGGAAATCTGTGCCGGTAGGTGAGCAACAAGACGTCACATAATCCGTCTGGCACCACGACGCCGTAGTTCTTCAAAACGCACACAAACAGCCGTTCAGCTGAAATGGAATGGCAGTTAATTGTATTTCCCATTGAAGAACACTCAAAAAATGTTAAGTGCTACCCATGCCGCATGTAAACGGAGCGGCAGTACGCACTCCTTCACAATCGCATCCGATTGCCTGCCATTTTCCGTTTCTGCATGCTAGTGCCATTCCAGTCCACAAGTCGCAAGTACAGTAACGTCGTTTACGATTATGGCAGAAGTGCCCATTAAAACTTGAGTACGTAGCTTTCTCCAGAGCTACAAGTGTCGGTGGCTTCCACCTCACCAATGCAAACGACGACTTCACCTTTGCACGCACCAAAGGGTCAACAGACAGTGTTCCGACGGCCGAGATGGAGCGACGCAACACGTGCAAACTGACAACTTTTATCGATGAGACATACGATGTGGCTGAAGATGGCATAGAAAACAAGAAGACTGACATCACATCCTTCATCGTCCAGTCACTGAACGCGCACACACCATACAGAGGCTGACCTAGTCTTCCACAACAGTTCCTTACTCGCTATGTCTGAAACGTGGAAAGATCAATCCACACCGATTAATGATTTCGAATGTGCCACGTACAGCAAGAGGCCAGATCTACGGTGTGCGGGAGTTGCAATTTACAGGAACAGCAACGCAGACCATTTCGCAGTGACTGAAATCACAATTCCCATTGAGATTGAGAAAATATTCACAGTAAACGTCTGCTTTACATAAAATGTAGTGGCATCGATGTCATTCTCGTGGTAGTGTACCTAAGCCCCAGTTCTACCCAGAAGCAGATTCACTGGTGGTGCGATACCATTTGTGGATAACACAAAGAACGCAGAGATGCCAATGATCATCGCGGGGCATTACGTGGATATTTCAACACCTGCATATCAGTGGTTCACACAATACACGAAGCAGGTACTCAGTGTGTGACCCTAAACACACGTGACGTTGTGCCAACAACATGACATGGCAGTGTCATCGACAACATCTTTACTAGGGGAGTTGACGTACACACTTCATACGTCTCATACTTCACTTTGCACAGACAGTTCGATCTCGACACAGTTAGTCTCGGTACAGCAATCGACGATGAAGACTTCAACAACATCGACATGTTTACTCAAAATTGTCCTTGTATTCATAGCCAGCTGCGTCGTGAGTGTCGATGTGGTTATCTGGAATCGTAACAAAATCTGGCCTCTTCTTGTACGTGACGTCGTGAGTCCTCATGCACGATGTTTGACGTATGGTAGAGAGAGAATGTGTGAGTGGGCATGCGCGTGTGTGTGTGCGTGTGAGCGAACGCTCCCCGCTAATATGACGAGTGACTTGTAAATCGTGTTGTAGAATCACATCAACATACCTGCCTGAGGCAGGGGATGTGTCTGTGCTTTGGTTGTCGTAAGGCTTGGCGTCACAGAGCTGCTCGAGTGGAGAGAGGAGGAGGAGGATCTGGAGAATGTGTAGGCGGTGGATGCTTTGTCAGATGGTTTGAAGATGACTGAAATAAGAAAATTAATGAAGTGCCACAAGACTGAAATAATTAAGAAAAAACAGTTACAGCATAGATGAAATGGAGCAAAGAAAGATAACCCAAACAACCCATGCATTCTGAAGTCAAGTTCAATGTATTTCCAATAATGCTTTATTCGGTCAAACGTACACAGCGAAGACTACAAACCGAGCATAACAATACAACGAGTCAATGAGCCAATGATGGCCACGTATTGCACACGTTAAAACACACGTTAAAAAATATCAATACACTGTCACACAAGGGAACTCAACAAAATTTCAGATTCAGATTCAAGAAATAAATCCGAATAGGGTGCATATGACTATGACAGAAAGGGTATGGTGGGCCAGTGCCCATTCTATTGTCAGCCTACAGGAGATGCCATAGACAGGCAATGGCAGATGTACGCTTACTTGCTATAACTGGCCCGTAGACAGGCCAAAGGAAGGATATGATGTCAAAACATGTCAATAGACTATACATACAACAGGCAGGCAGGCTATACATTCAATAGTCGAAATGACTTCCGTTGAGGAAATAGGACGCAATACGGGCGTCGATACCCTGGCTGAACATATTTTTTGTAAGGGATTACCGGACATTTTATGTCCGGATTACCGTCACGGGGACTGTTCAGGAGAAGTCCGGACAGGTGGCAACCCTAGGCTAAATTCGCTCAACTGAACTTAAAGAGAAACTATCGATTATCGGAGCGTTGAATTAGCGTTAGACTATGACTCACCTTAAGAGCAAATGTACTCCCAATTATTATACATATTATCCTGTTATCGAACTCCTGCATACCGCTGAACTCCTTTGGACATGCTCTCTAAACAATGTTTTAGCTGATTTTTTTTGTCAATTACACATAAAGTGATACGGTTAGAAATAATAGGGCTCCCAACGGCCAATCTTACCACGTGCATGAGGCAGTTCATTAAATTGTAATACGAGTTTTAGCGTACCGATATTTTAATACTACAGCTTTTGGCCGTTCTTCGGAAGTTTTCGGTGTGGAATTGAGAGAAATATGCTTGGACATGGCAATGAACACGCATTTAGCAGTGTTCTACCAGCTCCAAATACTCCAATACTACCCAAATACACTGACCAAAAAATCACTCACGTGCCGATGCAGCGATAATCATTCCTATGAATAAAAGGGGCAGCACCGCTGAAATCACGATAAAAGGCGCAGACCTAGAGAGGAAAAAAAAAACACTATATTTGGGACGTAGAATTGTGTACTGAGAATGTATTGCCCTGCGATATTTTCTCTTTCACAATAACTGAACTGCTGCGGCTTTCCTCACGAAAAAAATTTTCCGCACTCACTTTAAAGCACAGTGCGGCCATGTTGTCAAAAATGCTTAGAAGTTGTTATAAATCATCTACGTCCCTTTGTTCCACTAGCGTTGTACTTGCTACCGATTACTGCATCGGGTTTACTGTCGTGAGAAGTGCCGCTAAATCATATTTAAATTACTCAGTGCGTAAAATAGTAAATGCGGCATTGAACATTAGGTGCTTCCAAGGATTCTCGGAAGAACATGCTGAGCTAGAAAACACCTGAAACACCCAATTGGTGAACTCCATGTGGCCTTTGTCCGGGCGGACTATCTCTGGGTTTGAACACGCGTACTAATGTGTCTTGAGCCATATGGGAAATATACGCTTGAGGACAATGCGTGCGCTGCAGAAGATAATGCATGTGCTGTTGCATTTTCGTTTCACGTGACATTCCGCTCGTTGTGATTCTTGGTACGACCATAACAGCACCTACCGTAGGTCGTAACGCCCTGCGACAGCGTACGTTTTGGTAAGCCAACTACGAGTGTGGCTTCTTAGCATGACCTCGCAATTAAGCAATCTCTGCCACGGCTCAGTGTCCTGTCCCAAGAACTAGAAGCTCAAGTGACCGGCGCTCTGACCCTCCACCGTCCATTAATGACTCCCTCAAGGCTGCGGTTCTCCAAACTGGCTCCAACGGCTGAAGCAGCTACCGCCTCTCGCCTCTGAAGAACCCGGGACGCTCCGCCCGACCAACAACAGCGGCTCATGCAGAATGTTAGGTCGTCGCTCACATTTTCGATGTCCACGTTGCAACTTTTCCATCGGTTCCTCCCGCCTGACGTCAGGATGACTGGGAACGGGCCGTGCCATCACTACAGGAGATAGTAGCGTACGCTGACAATATCATGGGTGTGGCAAGCTCGCCAGTTTCTACGATCTCCACTGCACCTGACATTACTGTAGCGGTTAACTGTCCCGTATCCTTGCAATCAAGTGACTCTGTGACACGACTGTAAGTCGATGTATAGTCATTTCTAGAAGTATTGCGGCCGTACACTGACTAATCCTGCTCCGCAACCCTCCCGAAGTTCTTTCTCATCGTGACACAGCACCCTACGTCATCCTGTATGCAATAGAGATGGCTGCGGCGCCCATCTTGCTACCCGTGGAGGTCTACTGGAAGCACTGCTGCAGATGGCTAGAAGAGGCAATGACTTCTTCGATGCTACGACAAGCCGCTCTCCTTGGTTCTAGACAAAGCGTCCACGAAAGGTTTCTGGTGGTCACCAGTGCCGAGGCAAGAGTCTTCCGGGTCAGGAAACATTAGCATTCGGTACCCGCATGGTACCATTGAAATTCAGAGATTACTGTCACTGAAGATACTTGTTTCTGGCGCCCTGTTCCAGGAACTTTCCTCATAACCACTGTCTACAGGTCCATCCTCAGAGGGGACTTGACGGCCGGACTGCTGGTGGATATTGCACACCACAGGATCAGGTGCCACGACCACCGTGTCCGCTGTTGGCATTGACTGCCGTCGTCCCCCACCAATGACAGGCGCACTGTAGAACTCTAGAAGTCCAGCTTTGGGTTCGTGCTGCAGAAATTTCTCGCTCTCTCGCGAAAACCCAGATGGAAACCCATCATCCTTTGAAACAGTTGTAAGTCCAAGTCGGTAAGAGCACTCTGATTATGTCGTAATCAATAATGCCTTCAAGGGGCCTTGTCCCACCTCGTTTCTTACACCACACGCCTGAAGCCACACGTTTATTCTGTGCTCTTGGCTTGTTGTTTAGTTCATATATGTCAGCTTCGCAATGCTTAAACCATATACTGGGGCAGCATTGATATTGTGGCTTATATTACTTACCCTCTGTCTGAAATAGAACATAAGAATGCAAGGCGATCAGCGCAAATGTCTCAACGTCAGTCTTGAGCGATGATAATGTTTCATCAAGGTGATCGTCAGTGACATACGGATGTTTTTATGCGCTTACCTTCTTCTACTCGTGTGTCCTGTTCCAGCTGCAGTTGACCACCTAATGTAAATGCAAAAGCACAAGTGATAGGTGTCGGGCATGTCACATATGGTATGCTAGCTGCCTTATTAGCATATCAGCATGTCTTATCAGAACATAGCAACCACATATCGCGGTGGAATATATTGGTGAATTGTATCAACGAACCATCAACTGAATCAGTACGGACGCGGACGGACGCTAAGCGCTGAAGAGACAGTTTCTTATGGGATGTCATTCTTATAAAACCTCATGCTTCGATGCCCTCTGCAGTGAAGGAACCCCAAAATCCTGCTCCATGGACACAAGTCAAAGCAGATACGTGTTACTGCAACTATCATACCTACAATCTGTCTACATAGCCTGTCATCTACCATCGGTAAAAGCAAAAAAGCAACCACCTACAGCTAATTGCGTAAGCAGTCCTTCTGTGACTGTTTCGGGCAAGGTAGAGGTCTTTATATGGGAGATCTGATTCGTATCAGAGTTGTACGTAACTCGTTACCCAGTAACCAGTTATTTTCTGGTCACGAATATACGACCTAACTAATAAGGCATTCCGTTACAAAAATCGGTAACTCGTTACTCATATTACTCGTTCCTTTCCTTCGTCTACGCTTGGCTTCCACATGGACCACATGGCCAGTTCCTATGTGAAAATTTCCCAAATTCCGTACGCTTCTAACACGAGTTGACCTGACTTGGCTGTTTAGTTCTTGGGGACTACTTTTCGACAGTCAATCTTCATTGAACGTGAAAACATTCTTCGAAACAGACCCTGGATTTCTTTTTGTTTGTGTGTGCGTGTGATATCTCACAGGGCTGCCAACTATTTCCTAAACGCGGATCCTGAGATCGCATTGTCATTATCCGCTGACTCACCGTGTTATTGTAAAGTGTGTTCACCTGACCTGGACGACGAGATCCCGGGTATATAATATGCTGCTTGTGCCTGACGAACGGTATGGCTGATAAGGCATTGTTATCTCATCGGTACTGTTCATCTTATGTCTTTTTTTTTTTCCTTTTTGATGACATTCTAAGTAAGCTTGAAAGTATGGCGTTCACCCTGTTCAGTCTTTATCCTCCTTCGTCGTAACGTTTTCAGATATGTGCCAATCTGGCGCTTTTGTAGCTTATTTTACATATGCCCTGTCTCACAAGCTGGAAAGTTGTGTGCCGGACACTATCATATGCGACAATCTAACCGGGCAAGACTGCCTCGCGAAACCGACTGAAAGTACCATCCTCATCTACGATGCAAGCTGAACTTCCAACCCGATTCGTAGTTCGGGTTCGGAAGCCACATACTATTGCTCGATGATAGCGTGGCTACCCAAAGTCAACTAGCGTGGGCTGCGCACGGCGCGAACTGTTGCGAGGGAGCTAGACCCTTCGATCAAGAGTAAAACAAACACGCATGCTTCACTGCAACATGAAGTGAACAATGAACTTTATGGAGACTGTTATTAGTTTTAAATAATTTCTCCCTACGATTTGGATGTGCTACCGCCCTACGGTGCACCGTGTGCAAAGCGCTCGAATTCGTTGACTCTGGTGCTGTCGCATCGTTCCATGAGTATCTGTTTCTCTGCGTGCAGCCATAGAGGCCATCTTAATCTGTAATTTTCAATTTCAAACACATTTAGTGCCATTTACTTGTTTCTTTAATGGCTTTTTTTCCTTCATTATAATTCACTGGCTTGCACTGTGGCATTGAGGAGTGCTCAGTCACACCCCCAGGTGTATATCGCTCGCTGAGCGACCCCTGGTTTGCCAATTCCGAACGATGCTCCCTAGAGATCCCGTGCCAGGCAGATTTTACATGCTCCCCAAGATCCATAAACCTGGGAACCCAGGGCGCCCGATAGTTTCGTGTAACGGTACAGCTACCGAAAATATTTCCAGCTTTGTAGATTATCTTCTTAAATATATACCCCAAAACTTCCATCCTACATTAAGGATACAAATCACTTCCTGGAAATATTAAGTCAGTGCCAACCTCCTCCCTCAAGTTTGCTGGTCACGCTAGACGTTTCTTCCCTCTATACCAACATCCCCCACGAAGATGGCATTGCTGCAGCTCAAAGGGCGTTTTTTAAAATATTAGGGACAACTCATACGATCCTTGTGTTCTATTCACATTCCTTAACCTTATTCTGAAAAACAACAACTTTGAATTTGATGGTAAACAATACTTGCAAGTCAGTGGCACGGCTATGGGCACTAAGATGGCACCAAATTATGCAAACATCTTTATGGGTAACCTGGAGGAGGCATTTCTCTTCCAATGCGAGAAAAAGCCAACGTTGTGCAAGCGTTTTCTCGACGATATCTCTATGGTTTGGCCATATTCGGAGGACGATCTGCATATATTCATTAGCAATTTTAACCAAGCACATCGGTCTATCAACTTCACCCATTCTTACTCAGTTCTAACTTAACTTTCTCCATGCCAAGGTAAAGTTACTACTTTCCTGTCTGGTAGCTTCAATATGGATAACTTCATAAGCTTCATATGGATAACGACCTATGTTTCAGTTTCTTGTCCTCCATACTTACTCTGAACGGGACCAAATGTTCGGGAGTGCATATTAGATTCCTGCATTCCACTTGTCATTTTTCGGAGATAATTTTAGCATCTCACATCAGGCTTCTTTCATTACAGTTTGTGCAGATACTCTGAAGAACAAGGTGCTCTACAAATGTATCTGGTTCGACTCCATTGTGTTTGATATGCATCTCCGCAGCTGCTTTCCATTGGAACGCCGTTATGAAAAATCTAAGAATATGAACTTTCTTCTCCTGTTTCTAGTTAGATATGTTGTGGGACTCACCCGGTTGCTGGACATCTCCCGTTCCGGCTGCGCGTCCGTCAGTACCTGAAAGTAACGGACATGGTGGTTTTACCACACAGCATAAAGTTGTGCAAAGGCAATGTTCAGTTGAGTGCTTGACACATAGTGGCAAGAGTAAAGCGACAGCACACTCGACTTGAAAAAATCGAACTTGAAATTCTCAGGAATTCTTCCGTTGGACCGTGAACCCGTGAAGTGAAACAAGCGAAACCATTTCGGAGAAATAGGGTAGGAATACTTAGGACAGTAAGCGCCCTCAGATTCGAACTCCGTGTGGCTGTCATCAATCACAGCGCCACCCGCTGAGTCAGAGGCTGATACGTTTTACGGGCCAACGACTCCCTAAACAGGAAGTGAACCCGTGCCTGAATTATTCTCTCGACCCCACGAGGCTCGACTACTGTTTACAGGATATCACGAATTACATGCTACTGTAATCGGTTGAATTCTCAGTGACGTATTCAGTTCCACCCATCGGTCATGGGTACTCCCACTGTAGGAATCGTACCATTAGGAGGCTTCTATTTACTTTTACTACTTCCTTATTAATTTTATAAGACGTGTAGGGAGTCTGAGTTATGCATGCTTACGACTCTCTAAACATCTCCATTCAGAAGCGAGAAGCAACCGATTGATGCGTATGTCACGAAATTTGTCACGTGATGGATTCGTCACTTAACGGAAGCAGTTCCGAAAATGGTATGCACGCGTGTAAACCAATCACCAAATTTTTCGGTTTAGCAGTATCCTGTCGTTTCCATACAATGCATACAATGTACTGAAGCGATCTACAAGGTACTGTTGAAGCCAAACACAAACTCAAGCAACTCAAGGCAAACTCAAGAACGGCAGTATAACAGTATCTCTTGGAAATCGCGGACGACGCCTGCTTCGATCAACCGCCACCGAAGCTCTGAATTTTGACCTTTTGACTCAAGTGACAAAGTAAAAACAAGGATGACGAAGTATGAATGCAGCTACTCACTCATTTCGGCTCCTTCTTGTGAGACACTGTGAATGCTTGCGTTCTTCTCGCTCGCCTTCAGATACAGGAATGATCTCGTGGCTGGTGGAGGACATCGTTCTTCAACTTCTTTCTCTTCGAATTGTGGTTTCGATCTGTTCCTTGGAATCTAATATGTGCAAACGAACGAGGGCGAAACAATGCGCAACTTTTCGTTATAGAGGCTCGTAAATTATGGGGGCGTAGAATTTTCTTTTGCAGCTTTTGATGAAGTTAATTTTGCTAAATAATCGAGTTGATTCATTCAATAAAAATAATATATGAGTTCAATTCCACCCTTTTTTTTTGTTAAGGTGCCCATAAACACCTGTATGGTATAGCCAACTCTGCACACTTAAATAGGTCGAAAATATTCAGGCGTATTCCGCTGGTCGTTGTAGTGGTGAAAAAAAATGTTATAGTGACTCGAACGACTGATGTTGTCTGGTCGCGTTCATTGACTCCCCCTTTCGCTCTTCGCGCATTCAACCCACAACGGCGAACGACACTGCGACGCGCTGCACGAAATCGATTTGCGGAATCCACGATTGTGTCAACGACGACAAGACGACACCTGACAGGAACACGACGGTGGCAACTGCGCCATAGCATAATACCGTTGCAGAAACCCATCTTATCAAGCTAACTTTGCGTTTCTCAGTATCCATGAGTAGCGTGCAGCCACTAGCCAAAGGGATGGCTCGGTAAGCATCGGTGCAAACGTAATGCCACTAAGCTCCTAGGGAATAGATACTGTGCAATTCTTCCGCTCAAATCCTTCGTAGCACTATGCATACTTCCCCAAGTGTCAGAGGAACACCCTCAGAAATATCCTCGCAGGCGAGAGCTCAGCCTCCGGCGACATTAAGTCTTCCTGATTAGTTTTCATTGTCGTTTCGTGCATAAGGAACACGTTCATTGTCTTTATGTCCTCTACGGTTTCCCGAAGAAGAAACAGACGGAGTGATCATAGTGAATATCAGTGATCTTGCATCACATCGTATGTCCATTGCTCGCACCGTTTCTATATGGCATATTACATTAAAGCTCATGCACTTCCTTTTTCTTTTTGCTGTGACCTTTTCTGTTCTTTTTGTTTCGTATTCCTTCGCTCTCTCTTTCACAATCCATTGTCGTTCTGTTAACTCAAATTCATCATCCTCATCAATCATAACTTGTAACCATTCAGCTTAGCCTTGGAGAATCTCCCTTGATGGATAACGGCCTCCACCTTAGCTCGAAAAAGAAGAAGAAGAAGAGATCACACAACGAATAATGTCGACCACCTGGGTTCAAGGAGACGTGCGCAGACACAGGGTTCAGGAAGCAAGGTTTACCTCTGCCACACTGCAACCTTCCTCGGCAGGTATTGAACCCCCGATCATGAGCTCATACTGAGATACCGAGGCTCTGAATGGAAACGGACAATAATCATCAACGTTGTGTGGAAAAACAATATATCGAGCAAAAAAAAAAGGCCCCAACTGAATGCGAGAACAGTAGTTGTCCTGCGAGCGTAGCTAGGTTGAGAAACGAAAACTGAAACGAAACTGTGTTACGCCACTTGAAAGCGATGTGTGCCCCAACAGAATATTTGTCTTGAAGACGACATACTAAATGTCGGCAGAAGCATACCCTAATTCGAGAGGATAGAGAGGTAGCAAGTCAGCTGGTGATATAGATCCATAAGTTAGAAACCCTACCCTACACTCTTGATAAAAGGGTGTACTTTAACTTCTTTCCTTGCCACATATATAACGCCCCTTTGGAGAGTACAATTACTCTCAAAAAGGGTGAATCCTCACGCCCTCAAGGGAGTAGCATAACACCTTTCTCCCTGCCGGAGAGTAATATTACTCTCCAGTAGGGAGAAAGGTGTTATGCTACTCCCTGAGGGAGTCAGGAGACTCCCTTTTTGGGAGTAAGTGTACTCTGCAAAAGGGTGTTATATATGTGGCAAGGAAAGGACTTAAAGTACAACCTTTTTTAAGAGTGTAGGGGAAAAACGACAGCAGTTTTCCTACGACAGCAGTGTGCCCTTGTCCTAATTCTTTCACGACCCAGTGTATTAGGGTAAGTATACAAAAAGGTCGTGGTGTGCGTTCCTTTGTAAGGGTTACAGCCTTGAGCTGTCAGATGATTTGGGGGTTACTGTTGCACGCTTCTCTAAGGCACGCGTATATTAGTTCGCGGGAGGCAGAAAAGGGATCACTTGCTACATCCGAACCCCAGGTCAGAATCAATCATTATTTTTTCGTTGTCGCATTTTATTCGCACCGCATTACAACAAGGCATACAAGTCTCAGCCAGCGGATGTCGCAGGAAAGACAAAAAACAACAACAGCGGCATCAGATCAGACAGCAAGTAATCATTTTATAGAGATGGTGACCTGAATTAGAACACAGTATCTGACAGGAAAGGACGTCAGGAATGTTGTTTGTTCTACTTACAGATACAGATCCACGGGAACTGCGAATTGTGTGGCATCGCAATGGACAGCATAGTGCAACATCTATAAAACAACAACAACAACTTTATTGTGAAATGATGAATGGGGAGTTTCATCGCCAGGAGAGACACTCTACCCCACTGCGCGTGGTGATGCAGGGAATGAAATAATGAGCTCCTTCAGAATAAGCATCGAAGTCCTATGGTATCCAGAAAGGCGAAGATAGCTTTGAGGGCAGAGAGTTGGTGGGCTGGACGTGGCCAGAGGTCAAGCAATTTTGTGAGATAGAAAGGGGGTGTGTGAGAGTCCAGCACGTTAAGGGATACGGAGAGTACGGTTCGGGAAGCTTGGTAGTGTGGGCAATGGTTTGAGCACGATATTGAGAACATCCTGTAATATCCAAATATCCCGAAGTTATGTCTCTGTGACACTGCTGGAATGTGGAAAAAGTGGGGAAAAACCATAGTCGCCACGACGTACAAGCGACATCCACAGACTCTCCGCTATGACCCCTGGGATATCCAAATATTCATGTCGGGATAGCATATGGACATCGCCTGGCTTACCTTCTATCATCTGCGTAAGCAACGGTTGCTCTTCATCGGCGAACTTGCACGTCGAGGCTAACTTTTTTAGCCTAGCGAAGTATCCCGTGTTGCTCTCATCTTGCTGCTGATTTGCGTGTCCAAACACGTGTTGTTCGAAGACTATGTTCGTCTTGGGCTTGTCAGTGGTTGGTGAGGCTTTTCATTGTCTTCTCGATGTCATCCTCGGACGTAGATCCAGGCGTCCGAACCTGCCATAGAAGCATATTGTAGAGGAAAACTCACGTGACCTCCGGCTGGACCAATGACGGAGGACTAGCTACCCTTATTTATTCCTTGTTTTTTTTTATTATGCAGCCGACGGCGCAGTATGACGTGGCACGCGTTTACCTCGCACGGTTTTCCTCCTTTCTACTCTGCTCCCACCCTCTTTTTTGTTTCTTTTTTTCGTTTTCTTGTTTTTTTCGTTCACGTTTCTTCAAGTACAAAGGGATATACAGAAAAACGACGAAGCTTTGGCTGTTTTTGTCACACGAGGTTGATCAGTCGGTATTTTATTCTGCCGCATACGTTTATGCAAGCGACAGGCACACAGCATGTTAGCAGCGACGATAACGATATGACATTAATAATGCTACGTAAATTGATTGAAGACTTCGGACCGCTTGAAGCAAGGACTGTGAGGCTGCTACGGAGCAGCCTTACTGCTATTTCCAGCAGTAAGGCAGCTTTAATAGTCACTATTAAAGCTGCCTTACTGCTGGAAATAGTCCAATTCAAAATAGCCAAGAAATCTCATTCGGTTAAGGTGGATATCGCATTCACAATTCTTATTGAAAGTAATCAAAATTTCCCATTCCCAATCGACGATCTTGGACAAATACCATATTGAGGAAATGCTATAAATTCATACATTGTTGTAATGTTCCACACGTACATTACTGAAACGTTGCAAAATTTACGTTGAGAGGACATCACAGGTACATACGTTGATGCGATGTTTACAATGGATGTTGCGGTAATGCTGCACACAAACGTTCCAGGTAAAGTTGAAGTTGCGGATATTAGCAACACCTGAGCAACGTTACAATCCGACATTTAGACAACATTGCTGTAACCTTTTGTGCTACCTGGGAATAATATTGTTTTACGAAAAGAAAGATAATCTAACATCGTAACTGAAGAGCTACGCGGTCGGTCACTGCGTAGTCCCATATTTACAGTGAATGCTCTGTTACTTGTCTACAAAACACGAAGTGAATGCGGCGTTATAAGGCGACACGGAATAGCAACTGACATACCTGCCGACTGTCGTTGACCAGGTATCGAAACAACGAAGCGTTCGAACTCTCGAATAGGTTCTACACCAAGAAGCAGAGCAGAAATGTCGCGTAGAAATCTTCCCAGGCGTCTGCGACGTTTAGAAGACACTGCATAGTCCGCGCAGCGTTTTTAAACAGGAAACAGCGCAAGTTGTAGGCAAACCGCTATACATGCCATGAGCCACCCAGGGGAGACGCCAGCACCTCTCCGTGTACGCCGTAACCCGGTACTGCCGAAACTGTGTCGCCTGTTTGATTGCTCGCGAGCAAATTTGAAAGCACTCAACTGTCACAAAGAAAACAAATCCATCCTCATGAGAACCAATCAAGATATTGATTGGTAAAATGTGTGAAGTTCTATGACGCCCTATGACGCGAAGACGATGTACCACCACACTTTGTCCCGCAAAGGAAGTCGCGAGTTGTTTGATTTTGATTTTGATTTTGATTGACAGGAGGCTATGCCTCCTGTCAATGGCCTCTCATAATCAAAATCGATTCGTTTTTCCAGTGGCATGTTCCTCAAGTAAGATGTTAGCAACCCTTGAAACGCCGTGGATACGACCATCACGACAATGATCCAAAATCCAAAAATTGTCCGCAAAGGGTGATAGCTCAGAAGGACCGTTGTGTGCGCAACACTTTGCTGTACAAGAGATCTGAGGAGGGGAGCAACCATTTGCGATAAACGCGCTCTGTTCGGACGCTTTCTACGAAGATAAGAGGAACCCATAAGTGTGCATGCTATGAATGAAGAAAGTAAAGATATCCACACTTGCCAGCTGAAAGGAATCAAGAGAACCATTTCTTTCGGCATCTGTTTCGGCTTCTTTGCATAAAATGTGAAACTTAGAGATCCGAAGTAACCTGCAAAGGCAATATTATCCTCCAGGGTATCAGTCTTGTGGTACTCTTGTCCGACAATGCCATGGCCCTTGTATAAAGTATCCGCGTACTCGATGTAGTGTTCGCGAGGAGCACTTTTAGGAACCCGTGTGTAAAACTTGGTAATTGTTGCATTTTTATGTAGTAGTGTCAGGATGAACGTTTTCACATTGGGATGTTTGCACGTCAGTTCATTCACGCAAATAATAACTACCTTCTGTCCTGCAAATGTTCGTCTTCGAATGAGAGGCTTCCGAAACACATATTCCGGGCTACATGTAAGACATTCTTCTCCGGTGTAGTCCCTTACGTAAGCGTAGCCATTTGAAATAGTGACATTGAACATACCGGTGAAGAAAAACATATTTAAGACACGCTTGAAAAGCCCGCTTGGTTTAGGTAGGTCTTTCGTCCTCGTTGGATCTGAGCTTGCTGGTAACATGTGCAGCTGCGTCGCATAGTGTCCGAAACCTGTTACAGCTTCCGGCAGCCAGGTATCATTAGCTGTGCAAAGTACGTGGAAAACTCGTCCCGCCAGACTTGCTAGTCCACAGTTGTTTTCATCCCAAAGGAAAGTGTGCGCGATTTTCATATCTGTCCACATAGCGATGGGGACGTCAATATTATGAAGCAACTTAACAAGATGTTGAGAATAAGTGTCGATACAACCAAGCGATGTTCTGACGTCTAGCCGTCCGTTTCCTGCGAAAACATTGATAAGCCGTGGAAGTACATCAGATGATAGTAAGTCTTCTATGGAAGCAAACGTCTTCGGGCACGATGTTACGTGAAATAGGCATACAAGCACAATTGCTTTCAAACGCATGATTCAGCCCTCAACTGTGTCATGCGTTGCAAGTCCGCTGAACGCTTTCTAGTGGCAGTCTCCGCGCTGACACTCGCACTTGTTTGCCTTCGAGCGCTGTCTTTTGTGCATTGCTGAATAAGAGGACGCCGGTCGATTTCAATTTTCCGGAATGAGGCGCCTTCAATTGCAGCTCGAGGTTCGTGCGCGATATCTGTTTTCAGAGGGGACATTCGATCGGTGCAGGTACCTCAAAATGCGCGGTGAGGTAAGTAATAAGTTGGTGAACAAAGTTAAGTAGAAGACAAGAAGCAGTAAGCGTATTGTAATGTAATTTTCTTGAATGATGGGAGAGTCAGCTCTAGCGTGCTCTTGGTTTAGCGAAATTTCGTATGCGGCGTTGACATGTAACATCGAGCATGCCGTTCACTCTAGGGTATTCATATTTTCTAGTATGGTTAGTAAAGACGATGTGTTGCTTGCGTTGCCATAAGCCCGTTTCAGAGTTTGCGTCGCCTTGAGGATTATACATATGATCGATGTAACAGCGACAAAATCACACGGAACAAAACTCAATGTCAACTGAAAACAACAACAACTTTATTTCAGGATAATGGGTGGGGAGTCTCATCGCCGGGGGTGATACTCTACCTCATTGCTGGAGGTGAAGCAGAGAATGAAGGAATGAGTCCCGTTACAATGAGGATCGAAGTCATGTGCCGTCCAAAAAGGCGAAGAGAGCCTTGAGGACAGAGCGTTGGTGAGCTAGATGTTGCCAGGGGCCAAGCGATTTGATGAGGGAGAGGGGACGGGAGTGGGGCTCGTTGAGGGAGGCGGAGAGTACGGAGCGGGAAGGGTGGTAGTGAGGGCAATGGAGAAGAATGTGCTCGAGATCTTCAACAGCACCGCAGTGACTGCAGTGGGGAGAGTTAAGTTGTCGCAAGCGGTTGCGCCACTGTGCAGAGAAGGTCACGTCGAGGTGCATTCGATGAACTAATGCGGCGTCTTGACGAGAGATATGTGCTGGCATGCAGAAAGCGACCGCTGGGTCAAATGTGCTCAGCATGGCGGGGGATAGAATGCCAGCGGTCCGTTGCCGGGTAGCCAGAGGAGTCACAAGGCTTCGAAGTATGGACCGCCAATCGCCTCTCAGCAGTGCAATACGCGCCCGTGTCTGAGACGAGAGAGCTGCTTCGGCGGCGCTGTCCTCCAGTTCATTGCCTTCGACACCGCGATGGGCGGGAACCCATTGGAGCCTATGTCCTGCTTCATAGACAAGTATGTAAGAGGTTAACACATCCATAACCAACGAGGCGGAGGAGCCTCGGATGCCAGAATTTTCAATTGCTTGCAGCGCGCATGCTGAGTCAGTAAAGACCACCCAATTCCGGGGTGGGAAGAGAACGATGTGTTGCAAAAAGAATAGTATGGCGTAGAGTTCCGCAGCTGTGATGTACAATGCAAAAGGCGACGTCCTTGAACTACACCTTTATCAGGGATGTCAAATGCTGACGCGGGCTTGCCTATTTCGAGATGCGCCATCGGTGTATGCGGCGGTAGAGGTGGAAAACTTCGCGTCGACGAGAGCATAAAAATGGGCTCGAAGGATTTGACGGGGAACCTGAGCTCTGCGGACCTGAAGGTCAGGAAGACGTGGGAAGGTGGGTCGCACAGGCACAGACCAGAGGGCGTTCGGTGGTGTGACAGTCCTAGGTGTGAAGCCGGTGAGAGCGTGGCGTGTCCTCTGCGCGACGCGATGGAAATCACTTTCAGGGCGGTATCGAATTTTCCTGAGGAGTAGGTGACGGGGAACGTTCGCACGCAAACGTAGGAAGTGTCGAGCCGTTTCCCGCTCACGGAGGACCTCCACCGCGAGTTCTCCAGCTTCAGCTAGGACTTGCCGTGTTTTAGCCAATCTTGGAACGCCAAGGCAGCGACGAAGGCTTCGGGCGAACAGGGGCCAAAGGGTATTGAACGATGTTGTAGAAACCCTATGCAAGACTGGAAGGCTGTAAAGCACAGTCGCCCTCACCAAAGCTGCGTGAACGGCTAAGAGGGACCATTTATCACAGCCCCAGCTGAAGCCAGAAAGATGTTGAATGACAGGAAGCCATCGCTGTACTTTGGTTTCAAGGTGTTTAATGTGGCGAGTCCAGCGCAGGTGGGAGTCCAGGACACACCAAGGAAGCGATGGGAAGGCACGGGTTCGAGCTTCCGTGCACCAACCGAAAGAGGAAAATTACTTATGGCATTGTGGGTGAAAGGGAGCTCGACGCACTTTTCGGGCTAAAGGTCCATTGCAAGTCGCGTAAAGTAGAGATGAATGTTGTTTAAGGCTTGTTGTAAACGGCGCTGAATGGCTGGTCGTGACTTGCCTACAGTCCAAAGGGCACCGTCATCGGCATACACGGAGAATGCGACCTTGCGTGGAACTTTCGATTTTAGTCCTGCCATGACCACATTAAAAGTGTAGGACAGAGAATGCTTTCTTGGGGTACGCCTTGATGAACAGGGTGCTTGGAGCTTTCGCCGTGGGATGAGCGGACAGTGAGAGTTCGGTGCGTAAGGAAATCGTGAAGCCAGCTGAAAAGTCGACCAGATACTCCAAAAGGTCGCAACGAGTGGAGGACACAGATGTGCGAGACGGTATCATAGGCGCGCTTAATGTCCAGGAAGACCGATACCACGATCTGCCGATGAGCACGAGCATGTTGGACGGTAGAGACTAGATCAAGAACTGGATCCATAGAGCTTCGGTGGCGCCGAAATCCTGCCATTTACTGCGGGAACGCGCCTTGTGTTTCGAGCCACCAGTCGAGAGGACGCAAAACCATTCTCTCGATCAGTTTGCCCATACAGCTTGTAAGGCTCACGGGCGAAAAGAGGATAGGGCATTTGGAGGTTTGCTTGGTTTCAGGATTGGAACAACTAAAGCCTCCTTCCCAGTAGATGGTGCGGATTCCTTTCGCCAAGACGTATTACAAACATGAAGGAGAGCTAGGAATGACGGCTCGTTAAGGTTTCGCAGTGCAGCGTAAGTGATTTTGTCTGGTCCTCGGGACGATCGCACATTCACAAGTTTCAACTCAGTCTGCAGCTCAATGAGAGTAAAGTCGCGGTCCATAACCTCCTGTGGACGGGGCCAGTCTTGGTGGATTTCTGTCTGCAGGCTCTGGACGAAACTGTGGTGTACTGCAGACGTTGAGGCATCCGCTGGTGTCGTTAGGATGACGGAAAAACCTGTAGCGAGCGTGGTTTCTTCTACACCCTTAACGATAGCCAATGCGGCGAGATGATTCTTTTGTGGGGCGCATACTTCAGAGCTTGAATTGTCCTCCAGATCTTTGTGGCGGATCAAATGGTGAAAGGTGGTGACAAAACTTACGCCAACGCTTCCGGTCCTCTTTCTTAAGTTCTCCTGTTACATTAGCTTTCATCCGGTGGTATACGCCACGATGTCAGGAAGTTGCCCAGTTCGGCGAGCCGTTCTCTCGGCTCGGTGACGTAATGCTCTGAGGTGGTTAATTGCGGGAGAATGAAGGTTAATGCGGGAGAATGAGAATTGCGTTTGGACATGACTACCGCGTCCTGCATGGCGGAACGAATGCCTTGCGAGACATGCTCTGAGGACATGCCGGTGTGCACAGATGTTCGGAGGCCAGCGCGAAAGAGTGCCCAATTCGTGAAAGGAATCAGTCCAGTAGTGGTGACAGAGGCAGCCGTTCGTGCGAAATATAGATGGGAAAGTGGTTACTACCTCGGGTGTCGACATCGGTAGCGCACGACATGTAGCAAATTATGTCTGCTGAGCGCCACGACAGATACAGGACCTCGAGTGACGTTGGTGATCGCATATAAGTTGGCTGTGGGCTGTTGAGGAGGCACATGTGAGCAGTCTCCATTACTTCTAACAATCTCCTTCCCCGACCGTCCGTTCTACGGCTTTCCCAGGCTGTGTGATAAGCATTGAAGTCACCCAGTACAAGAGCTGGGCATTCCTGTGGACTGAATAAGCAGTGGAGGTCAGTCCACGGAACCTGTACCGCGGGACGTAGATAGATACTGACGGCGGTTAACAGCATGTGCCGTAGGCGGATCTTACACGAGACATAATCATAAGATCGATGACAAACTGACTCTATGGGAACAACAACGAGGTCATTACGAATGTATAACGCTGTGCGGCTCTCAGAGGATTGATGAGATCGACAGATTGTACAACCATTAACGCGATGTGCATCATCCATGCCATGTTCGCATACAGCTATGAAAGGAAACTTGTACTGGTAAAGATGAGATTTAAAATCTGGGAGCTTGTAACGTAGGCTGCCAGAATTCCAGTGCATCGCGATGGCCTTTCTATACAGTTCCATCATGCGGAGTTAACGATAATGCCTCCAATGCCAAAAGCACTTGAACGTCAGGCAGTTGCGACGCACCAGGAAAGCCGTGAGTACAGCAGAGAAGAGTGTCAGAGAGGGGAGAGCTTCGGTGGTTGGTGGTGCTAACTGTCGTCTCATGACTAATGGGTCTGTTACACCGGCCGTGTAAGCCGGCCGTACAAGTCGGTGTGTCGGGTGGCTGGTTCGGATGGGCTTCGTCGCGGTGGCGTTCTGCAACCTCCGTTCGCCTTGTGAACAACAAACAACTTTATTTTGAGATGGAGAGTGGGGAGGTTCATCGCCAGAGGCGATACTCTACCCCATTGCTGGTGGGGAGCTGGGGGATAAAATAATGAGCCTCTTCACAATAACAATCGAAGTCCGATGGTGTCCACAAATGTCAAAAGAGCTTTGATCGCAGATCGTTGCTGGGCTGGATTGGGCCAGGGACCAAGCAATTTCGACAGGGAGAAGGGGTGAGAGTTGCGCTGTCCAGCTGGCTAAGAGACTCGGAGAGTGCGGTTCGGGAAGGTTGGTAGTGGGGGCAATGAAGAAGAATGTGCTCCAGATCATCAAGAGCACCACAGTGGCAGCAGGTGGGAGAGTCAACTTGTCTCAAGCGGTAACGCCGCTGAGCTGTAAAGGCCACACCGAGTCGCATTCGGTGGATTAATGAAGCATCTTGACGAGAGGTGTTTTGTGGCATGCGGAAAGCGAGCGTTGGATCAACTCTGCTCAACATAGATGGGGGGGGGGGGGGAATGTCGGTTGTCCATTGGCGGGAAGCCAGGGGTGTCACGAGGCGTCGCAGAATGGAACGGTTGTCTCCTCTCAGCAGAACAATACTGGTCCGTTTCCGATAGGAGAGTGCTGCTTCTGCGGCGCTGGCGGCCTGCTCGTTCCCCACGACACCACAATGGGCTGGAACCCACTGGAGAACTAGCCTGTGGCCTGCTGCGTAGACAGTGTGGTAAGCCATTAACACATCTGTGACTAGGGGTGCGGATGGGCCTCGTATGCCGGAATTTTCAATAGCTTGAAGTGAAGATTTGTATTCTGTGAAGACTGCCCATTCCCGCGGGGTAAAATCAGCGATGTGTTGTAGAAAGAAAAGGATGGCACAGAGTTCCGCAGCGTTTGAGGAGGTTGGATGTGAAAGGCGTCGTCTTTGCACTACGCCTTCGGATGGTATGACGAATGCTGAGGCGGACTTGTTGTTGCGGGATGTGCCATCTATATAGGCTGCCGTAAACGTAGAAAACTTCTCGTCCACCAGAGCATGAAAATGGGCTTGGAGGACTTGAGGGGGGACCTGGTCTCTTCTTCCCAGAAGGTTCGGAAGGCTTACGAATGTCGGCGGTATAATGTCCTTAGCTATGAAGCCAGTGAGAGTCTGGCGTGTCCTCTGCGCTACTCGATAGAAGTCGCTTTCAGGGCGGTATCGAATTTTCCTGAGGAGCGGGTGACGGGAAATGTGAGCACGCAAACGTAGGAAATGCCGAGCCGTTTCACGTTCACGTAGAACCGCAACCGGGAGTTCACCAGCTTCAGCCAGTACTTCCCGTATTTCAGCCATTCTTGGAACTCCGAGGCAGCGACGAAGGCTTCGAGCAAACAATGACCGAAGGGTATTAATGATGTTGCTGATATCCTGTGCAGAATAAGAAGGCTGTAAAGCACAGCCGTCCTCACCAACGCCGCATGAACTGCGAGCAGGGAACGCTGATCACAGCCCCATCCTCAGCCAAAAAGATGTTGAAATTCGGGGTGCCATCGCTGCTCTTTAGTTTCAAGGTGTTTAATGTGGCGAGCCCAGCGCAAGTCCGAGTCGATTACCACGCTAAGGAAGCGGTGAAAGCGTACCGGCTCAAGCTTCTTGGCACCAACCCAAAGAGAGACATTGGTCATAGCTTTGCTCGTGAAAGCGAGCTCGACGCACTTTTCGGGTGAAAAGTCCATCACAAGGTGCGTGAGGTACGTATGTACACTATCTAAAGCGAGCTGCAGGCGGCGCTGTATGACTGGGCGTGAGTTTCCTACTGTCCAAAGGGCGACGTCATCTGCATACGCGGAAAACGACACTTTGTGAGGAATTACTTATTGTAGGCTGGCCATCACCACATTAAAGAGTGTCGGACTGAGAATACTTCCTTAAGGGGCTCCTTGATGAACAGGATGCTGAGGGCTTTAAACTTGGGACATACGGACAGCGACAGTTCGGTCCGTAAGGAAGTCTTGGAGCCAGGTGAAGAGCCGACCGGATACCCCAAACGAGCGCAAGGCGTGCAGCACAGAAATGTGCGAGACGGTATCATATGCGCGCTTGATGTCGAGGAAAACCGATAGGACGATCCGCCGATGGGCACGAGCATGTTGGACTGTAGAGACTAGGTCGAGAACTAGATCCATGGAGCTTCGGTGGCGAAGAAATCCAGCCATTTCTTGAGGGAACGCACGTTGTTTTTCGAGCCACCAGTCGAGGCGATGCAAAACCATTCTCTCTTTTTTGAGTTCTCATGTTACTTTAGCTTTCATCCGGCGGTATTTTCTTCTTTCTTCTTTCTGCTCGGCGACGTAATGCCCTAAGGAGGTTGATTGCTGGAGAATGACCGACATGTCCTGTTACCCTTTTAGACATGACCACCGCGTCCTGAATACCGCGGCTAATTGCTTGCGAGATACTCTCTGGGGACATACCGGTGTGCACAGATGTTCTGAGGCCCTCACGAAAAAGTCTCCAGTTTGTGAAACAAATCAGTCCAGTACTTGCTGAGAGGGGCAGTCTGTCGTGCAAAATATATAGAGAAAATTATCGCTACCTCTAGTGTCGACGTCCGTAGCGCACGACAAGTGGCGAATTATGTCGGTAGGGCACCACGAGAGGTCCAATACATCGAGTGACGTTGTCGCCTTGTGAAGAGCGGGGTGGAAGTGTAGGAAAGTCGTGGTCATCCCAACGAGGCGTGACGGTGGCATTGCCGCCCCTGGGAGCGTCAGAAGGAAGGCGTAATATCCGGTGTTGATGTCTTTTTGTGGCGGTGGTCTTCACGGGACATAAAGAGAATGATGCAGGATGGACGGATTTACAGTTGGCACAATTTGGCGCTCTCTTATTGTTGCAGTCAGATCGGCGTTGAGACCCAGCGCATATGCCACAACTAGTTGCACCTCGGCAATTTCAAGCAAGATGGACAAAGTGTTGACAGTTACAGCACTGGAGGGGGCCTTCTATGTACTCTTGAACGATGAAGGTCTGAAACCCGAGGGCAATTCGGTGTGGAAGAGGGATTATGGGTTAAAAACTTAGATTGACGCTGGGTAACGGGGTGAACACATCTCCGCCATCTTCTGCCATGGAGTGCCTAACTTGGCGCCTGGCCTATATAACTCCTGCGTCTTTCAGGTAGAGAACGATGTTGTCATTGGAGTATTCCTTAGGTACCGCAAATATCTTGCCCATATTTCTGGCGTACAATTGAGGTGCTGTAGGGAATACAGGGATTCCAGCTAAACTCTGAGCGGACAAAAAATTGCGACAAGACGAAAGAACGCAGACGAAGAGAGATCCATCTCGGTGGAAACGGTGGTGTATAACCTGTTGTTGGGCTAGCAGGCGTATTTCGCTGGCGACTACATTAGGGTTGACCTTCCAGATGGAGTAGTCACTAGTTGCTGGTCGAAACAAAATGGAAATACCGCCGGCTCGATTCTTCCTGTAGGTGACAGTGGTGAATTGGTCATGAAGAGAAGTGGCAAGGTTGCCATCATTCATCTCATCTGTCTCCTGAGGAGCTGCCGGTGCCGAAGTGTCCATGGTGTTATCGGGCACTTTCACGGCCTGTGGATTGTCGGGATCACCAGAGAAAGGGCTCTCCACCCGTTGCCGTTTGGCAGGGCTGGCGGGGACCTGTTGACCTGTGGGGAGTATCATACAGACGTCGGACCTCCCGTCCAGATTACGGCGGGAGGTCCGTGAATCGTTAGATGGCTCCTTTCAAAAGGCTCAAAAGAAGCCTAAGGGACTGGACTGACACTGAACAATGGTTACCTTAAACCTGTCAACTGAAAGTTGAGCGATGGTCTATATCATGTCGTGATTAACCAGTGTCACTATATGGGTTAGCTGTTAGCGCGTTTTATGATCAAACAAGAGTTGTATTGTAGTCGTGTGGTCAATTGGACAACTGGGTAAGCTAGGCGCTGCGGATGACGCAGCGACCTTGTTTATTATTAGAACGACAGGTTTATTTATTTATTTACAATACTGCGAACGTATACTTATGCACTGGAATGACAAGGACTTCAAAATCCCAATAGCTTAGCAAGGATTAGGATCGGGTAATTGTTCCACAGCTCTTACAAAGTCATTCCAATGACACATTCATGCATTCCAAAGACACAATTTTTGTCGGGTAGTCTATTCCACTCCCTTGTAGAGTAGTATGGGATGGACACAGACTGCCGCCAACATACAACTGGCAAAAACAGCATTAAATTATCAATTAGAGCTAATTCGGACCCCCCACAGTAATCAGCACCCTCCAGAGAGTCGCCACACTAATTGGGGAGCATTGTGTGTGTTG
Organism: Ornithodoros turicata; assembly: GCF_037126465.1. Classification (NCBI taxonomy): domain Eukaryota; kingdom Metazoa; phylum Arthropoda; class Arachnida; order Ixodida; family Argasidae; genus Ornithodoros; species Ornithodoros turicata. Next base: position 221,428,845 of record NC_088201.1, read on the forward strand.
GCGGCAACCTGTGTCCATAAAAAAGTGGAGAGTAACAATTTATTTGAAAATCAACGGCACCGTGGCGAAGAAACTGCTCCGGAACACCCGAGCGGCCAGCGACCACCATGTTGCTTGTTGACAGCCGGTAGTTGGAGAGATCAACCGACAGAGCAGACGACAGGTGGCCACCTAGTTGCAAGGCATCACAGCACATGGCACCACGATCATAGCTCTATGCGAGGAAGAAGAGAACAAGAAAATACTAGCGGCAGGTAAAATAGCAACACTTCTGAACAAGTCTAGCCATGCCAGAGCACGAGGAAAAGGTCTAAACGCTACTGCTAAACATGCGACAGCACAGAGAAAACACTACACATCGGGGGAAAAGGCTTAACACGATCGATTACGGCTAACCACAGCGCCACCTCACAACGTTATGAAATTCAACGGCTAACACAAGATGACAACCACAAAACGCTAGACACACAACGCTAAACATGCGTGAAAAGGCTTAGGACGCTACGGGTCAGTGCTAAACAAGTATAAACACTCGCATACAAAACACAGAGAATAAGACCTAACCGCCACGGCCAACATGCGAGAAAAGACTTAACACAAGTGGGGTAAAAAAATGCGCAAACATCGGGAAAAACCTCCACAGCAAATCACTCACCTTTCCCCCCGCTACGACGGAGTGTCTGATCCCGACGACAGCCATGTCTCAGCTGACACGGAGTGGGGACGGCGGAGCGACCAACTGCACATGCTCACTCCATGAGAGCCAGCACGTGAATGACTGCAGTGCCTCTTTGCAGCCGCTACACATGACCGCGCGCGCTCCTAGCACCCTCTGTGCCACCGGTATCGAGCGGTCATCTCCTCGCGGGTGATCCCTTTCGCTTTTGATCGCTTTCGCTCTCTCCTTCCACTGCGCATGCGCACTCCTAGCGACAACGAATTGCTTCTCTGTTTCAGTTTCGCTGTCATTTCTTTGCACGTGTTTATTTGAAAACACTGTATAAAGGCAACACGCACTGCGCTCGTGTCATCATTCTGACCGATACGTGGAAAACGTGTGTTGGTTATTCTCCTACGTTTCTCGCCGACAAGAAAAGGCAAAAACGAAGAACTTCGCGAATTTGTTCGCGGCAGCGTGGAGGAAGCCTTCCAAGTCTACTGCCTTGAATGGTTGCAAGCACATCAAGCAATGTGTCAGGACAAGTGTGTTATCGACAATCACATGACCGATGCAGATTCCTTGAAGGAGTTTACTGATCTTTTCATTCGACGTTCTCACCACGCCAACGCGTTGATCTTCTTACTTGTTCAAAACATCTTTTTCAACAGTAGTCATTTTATAACTATATCCTAAAACACCAGTTATGTCGTCCTGTGGCGCACCGTGCGCAGCGTCCACCAGATGGAACATTCCGGCAATGGCTATTTGGCAGAAAAAGATTGGAGTATGTTCTGGACGCACAAAAACAAGCAATGTCGTCGCCCCAAGCTTATTTACTCGTGGATCTTCACAACTATACGCGCGAGGGTCACAGGTTGTGTGGCAATATCTTTCCAGGACAACGTCAATGTATCTGCGCTCCGAAATGAATTTCCGCCCTCACCTCACTTTACTCAAAGTGCTCTCTACTCCACCCCCCCCCCGAGCCGTTGCAGTGTCTTGAGATGTTATTCCTCGTCCGACATGAAGCACCTCTCTGAAATTTGTCTCAGTGTATTGAACAGAAAGGTGGCTCTGGCTCCAGACACGTTTGCGCGTTTGAAGAAGCACAAACATTTCTTGTATCTGCTTGCCTACAAAAAGATTCACAAGAATCCGCAACATTTGAAGCGCTATCTGTCTCAGCAGCGAGAGCAGGGCGTTCTTTCGGCAGTGGTTCCTCTCCTGCTTTCCGCAGTGTTGAACCTCTTCGCCAATGGCCAAGTGAATTGAAGTGACTAGCTCCATCGGAAACATTCTTTCCTCAAAAGATAATGATGATGATGATTCCGGTTTTTATGGCACACAGACAACTAAGGTCATAGTGTGCTAAAACTGTGGTGAAATTATGACTAATTAAATTTGTGCGTGAACAATGATAGCGATGTGATCAGTTAAACTTCTATTCGATGTCCAGTAAAAGCTTCTTTACAAATGCATAAAAACAGCTATATAAAATTACAAGAGATTGACTATCCCGGTGTCTTTCAAGAAGTTAAAAATGCTGTTAAAAGGGACGATAGCCTCATCACCCAGCAATAGGGCTGGGTGAAGAGGTAAATAATGTGTATGAAACTGTCTAAAGTGATGTTTACGATGGGCCTCATAGCGAGGACATGAAATGAACGGAGAGAAGTTCACCGCAGTGCTCGCACTGAGGTGGCTCCTCTCCACAAAGTAAAAACCCATGAGTGATGAATGTATGTCCTATGCGTAACATTGTTAATATAACACTTTGAAAACGATTTTCTGCACGCTCTTCATGATGTTGAATGTTCGGTTTATTCAAATGAAGTTTGTTATGTGTTTGGCTGTCCCAGAAGTTTTGCCAGTTTATATGAATTGAATGCTTTAGTGAAGATGCAATATCCTGTAAGGGTAATTCAAAGGGGGTTATATCATTTGAAGCGGCAGCTGCAGCAGCCTGGTCTGCTAATTCATTGCCCTGTATGCCAACGTGGCTGGGCACCCAGCATAAGATTACAGAATATACATTCTTGTTTATCGTGTGGGCTATGTATTGTGCTCGCTGCACAATAAAATTATTCTGCTTGTGTATGCTACAGATGGCATTAAGGGAACTCAGGGAATCCGTGTACACAACTGCTGATTTTATGCAGCCTTCAAGAATGTAGTTCAGTGCCAGGATAATAGCATAAACTTCTGCTGTAAAGCTGGATGCAATGTTTTTTATACGGTGTCATCTTGTGCATGTTCCAGAGACCATGGCACACGTCACTCCTGCACTAGACTTTGATCCATTGGTGTACACCTCATCGTGATTCCCAAAGCTTTGTTTCAAATATTCAAACTCTTGTTGCAGTATAGGCATGGCAGTGTTATGTTTGCTGTATTTCATAAGTGTAGTGTCAGATCTCGGAGGTGGCCCCCAGGGTGGGATCCTCTTCCTACGTTCTACAACCAGAGAATTGCAATAAGAGAAATTGTGAGACTCACTCTCATTTGCAAGACGCATACAGGGTGGTGGAACAACTGAGCATTTGTTAGTAAAGAGCTGTTCAAACCGTGTGCTTGTAACACATGGCAGTGCAGGGATAACTTCTTATTGTTAATGCGTAAGATGCCCCAAGATAAAATGTCCGTCTCGTCAAGGAGTATTCATGAGTTTCAACATCCAAACTTTCAACTGGTGAGGTTCTAAAAGCACCAGTTATCAGCCGAAGTCCTTGATGATGTACAGGATCCAGTATTTTTAAAACAGATGGACGAGCTGAACCATACACAATACTCCCATAGTCTAGTTTCGAACGTACTGTCGAAACATAGACTTTATGCATCGTCTCTCGATCTGCACTCCAGGACTTGTGCGAAAGAATTTTAAGACTATTATTCAATTTGATACATTTGAGTTTTAAGTTTTTAAGATGTAACAAAAATGTGAGCTTTTTTGTCAAATCTAACGCCGAGGAATTTGTGCTCGCTTCTTACAAGAATGTCATGGCCATTCAGTTTCAGAGATGGTTGAGGGAAAAGACCTCTAACTCTTGAGAAAGGAACACATACAGTTTTCTCTGGTGAGAACTTAAAACCATTCTCAGTAGACCATTTCACCAACTTATTTATAGCCAGCTGCATCTGTCGCTCACATATTGTCAGGTTGGTAGAGGAATCTCTAAATTATTCCAGTCATCATCCTGCAATTTCCACCAGGGCGGTCGTGTTGTGAGACAGTCCACAGTTCGCAGATACTTTAAAACGACAGGGAAGTGGTCACTTCCATAAGGATTCTCATCTACAGTCCATTCCAGGCAGTCCTCTGGAGCTATCTGACATGCTGGTTGCTAAGTCGCATCTTGTTACCTAGATACTGTACTGCTATCGAGGAACCTATACAGCTGGCAAAACAGCGACACGTGCTTCAGTGTAACAGAGCCATCAAGCTACCATGTCATCAACAGAAGTGACACCTGGCGGACGTTATGACTTCATAAGGGCCCTATGATCGTCTCCACTTTGCAGTCCTCTGGAGCTATCTGATATGCTGGTTGCTAACTCGCATCTTGTTATCTAGATACTGTACTGCTATCGAGGAACCTGTACAGCTGGCAAAACAGCGACACGTGCTTCAGCGTAACAGAGCCATAAAGCTACCACGTCATCAACAGAAGTGACACCTGGCGGACGTTATGACTTCATAAGCGCCCTACGATCGTCTCCACTCTGCAGTCCTCTGGAGCTATCTGATATGCTGGTTGCTAACTCGCATCTTGTTATCTAGGTACGTGATTTTATCACAGTATCATTTTGTTCGCTCCAGTGGACTGCAACTGTTATGGCTAATATTTGTCTCGCATGTATGAAGCATGTCTCTACTGATGATAGTGCTGTTAAATGTGCCATATGCAATAACCACTATCACCCTGGAACATGTAGCTCTATTACGAAAATGACACTAAAAGCAATGACAGTGCCTGAACGGGAATCTTGGCTTTGTAACACGTGCACCGTGCACAAGAAGAGAACTGGTCAAGGTCAAAACCAGATCACTCCTCAAATGTTACTTGCTGCCCTTCAAAGCAATGGACAAAAGACTAGTGAGGTACTGGAAAGAATGACAACTATAGAGAAAAGACTGGACAGTATTGAACGGAAGTATGATGACCTTGTACATCGTGCCGATGACACACATACTAAAGAGACAGCTATGGAAAGAATTCTGAAAGATAAGGATGAGAAGATTACTGGCCTAGAAAAGACTGTAAACTATAATGAGCAGTACAATCGCCGACTGAATATTGAAATTCATGGCGTACAGTACAACCGCGGTGAAGAGCTTGTCAAAGTGCTCGATGAGATCGCCACAAAGATTAAGGTTATGTCTATCTCAAATACGCCGGTAGAGGCTTATCACCGACTTCAGACTAGGTCAACAACTAAGCCGCCAGTTATCCTGATAAGGTTTAAGGATCGTTCCGACGTACAGTCGTGGATTCTCGCAAAATCAGAAGTTAAGAAATTATCTAACGAGCATCCGTATCGAGGTCTGTTTTGTGTGCGAGAGCCTTACCCGCCAAAACAAGAACATTCTGCGGCTGGCTCAAGAACAAGCGAAAGAACTAGGGTACATGTACGTGTGGGTACGAAATGGTCGTATCTTTGTTAAAAAAATGACAAAGCTGAACGCATTTGTATTGAACATGTGAATGATATTCAGAGGCTGTAGAGCGGTCCTCAGTGTTTATTTCTTCTCCTTTTTTTTGTATGTCCCTGCTTTCTGTTGATGATTTCTGTGATGAAACGCACAACTCTGGCTTCTGTGCTGCGCATTTAAACATTCGTAATTTAAATAAACATTTTGATGATTTACAAACGTTGCTGTCATCGGCAAGTATACAGGTATTTGCTCTTTCTGAAACATGGCTTGGTGATGAAACCTCTCAGTTTTTTCATATAACTGGTTACTCGGCAATCTTTTGTAACAGAGCTGAGAGAGAGTATGGATGCGTTGCATTATAGGTGAAGGAGAACTTGCCATTCAGACAGCGGCCTGACCTGTCCATAAGTGTTCCAATGTGCGAGAGTTTATTTATCGAGTTACCGAAGCTGACTATCGGCAGGGCTGTGCCACTCAGAAACTCATCCCTGATTGATGGTGTAGTTTACAAGTCTCCTTGAGTAAATGCCACTGTGTTCTTAAATGAGTTGGAGGCTACATTGCACTCACTATGGACAACGAAATCAAATGTACTGATCCTTAGTGATTTTAATATTGATTGTCTGAAGCAGGGCTCTGTTGCTGTCAGCTATTTGGAACTCCTAACGAACTATGGTCTAAATCAGTTGGTCAAAGTCCCGACTAGGTTTACAGATGATGGATCGTCAACCATTATTGATCACATTACAACTAATTTTTATGAAAATGAGGTTGTTTGTAAAGTTGATGCAACAGGGATCACGGATCACGAATTACTCTTCATTTCTGTTAAAGCGGCTTGTCCACGAGATGATAGCATCAGGGAGAAGACGTTCACTGATTTTGTGGCATTCGGAACATTGCTAGAAGCGGTAGATTGGTCGTTCTTAAATTCTGATGCCTCAGTTGATGTTAAGTGTAATGATTTTCTTACAAATCTCTCCACATCAATACAAGCTGCGACACATACAGTAACAGTTAGTAAGAGGAATAAGATAAGGAAGCCGTGGGTAACACCTGCAATGCTAAGAAGCATGAAACACAAAAATAATTTATATGAAAAAGTTCGTAGTCATCCAAATAACGTAACGTTAAAGGATCGTTATTCCGCATACGCTGCCATTTTACACAGAGTGCTACGCCATGCAAGAATATTGTACTACCAGGAAAGCATCAATAATGCTGTTGGCAATAGCAAAAAGGTTCTGTGTCGAACAGCTCCAGTGAACGATGTTCCTGCGCTCCGTGGTACTAGCGGGCAGCTTGTTAACGACAAGCAAACAATAGCAGGGATGCTCAGTGAGAGTTTTGTCATGAGTGATGCCGACGGAGATAATGATGTTCCGAATCTACCACTGCCTCCGCGCAATCCGGACACGTTTTTTCTTGCGCCAGTTACTCCATTAGAAATCGAGAGTATCATTCAGAAATTAAACAATACAAACTCAGCTGGGCATGATGGGATATCTGCTTCCGTGTTGAAACGCTTCCGACATGTGTTATCTGTTCCTTTAGCAAAATTAATTAACTCCATGTATCAAGAGGGGTCTTTTTCAGACGAAGATGATTGCGAAGATGGTGCCTGTTTTCAAAAAAAGGTGACAGGTTGCCTACCACAAATTATCGTCCAATATCTGTTCTGTCTGTGATCAGTAAAGTAATTGAGAGAAGTATACTATCCAGGTTGCAGAATTTTTTTTTCTGATAAAAACTTACTTTCGCCTTCGCAATATGGATTCACGAAGAAAAGATCCACTGAAATGGCGTTGGTTGATATTGTTGAGTATTTAAAGAACAACATGGATAGCAAAATTTTAACGTTAAATTTTAACGTTGGGCACATTTATTGATTTTACAAAGGCATTTGACTTCATTAGTCATAATATTTTATTAACTAAATTAGAACGTTATGGGGTACGAGGGCTACCTCTTGATCTCTTCAGGGGCTACTTAACCAACAGAAAACAGTACGTACAAATTGATAGCAAGCGTTCGTCAATGCGTGTGACTTCTTGCGGTGTCCCGCAGGGGTCTATACTGGGACCTTTTCTATTTTTGGTCTATGTGAATGACCTGCCCAAGTACTTATCAACAGTTACAGCATTGTATGTAGATGACACAAACATTTTTGTTGAAGGCAATACTGTACCTGAGGTTATTACTAAGGCCAACCTGGTTCTTAAAAAACTGTCTCTATGGGTCGCTGCAAATCAGCTAAAAATTAATCTAACCAAGTCATGTTTCATGATTTTTCATCCACGGCAGAGGAAAATCACAAATCATAGTTTGAATATTACTTGCTGCGATGCAACACTTCAGAAAGTCGGCTCTGTTAAATTCCAGGGTGTACATTTAGATTCTTGCCTCACTTGGTCTCCACATATTCTCCATGTGAGAAAGAAGATTTCACAGGGCTTATTTGCACTTGCTCGTTTGCTTGCAGGGATAAATGCTTTGCGCGGGCAGCCGCATGTAAACGGCAGAAATACGTAACGAATATACTTGTTCCTCCATATCTAGCTTTTTCTATGGTTTCACGACAAGAAAAAAGTTGTTGTCGGAATAAGATGCCTGCAAACGTCACAGGTTTATCGGTATACCCCGAAGCGACGTTCTGGCGACGTTCCTGTCACGTTCAATATAAGGATATCCATGGGATATGCAAGACTACTTCTTCCTTCGAAATATCCACAGCGTGATATTTTACAGACCAATCTGGGCATCTGGTGTTCACTCAGTAAAACCGAAATGCAAATGTCATCCAGAGGCAACCCATAGAAACGCATCGATATCCAAATATTCAGGACGTTCATGATCATATGATGTCGTGGGATAATAATGGTTAATGGAGTGAGTACTCTGCAACAGTTACTGCTATTCCTTGATCTCTCGGCGTGAAATGGTGTCCATAACGATGTTTTGTTACACATAAGCTACATATCTACGAACTTCACACAAGAGTCGACTTTTCCAAATGAAAAAAAAAAAAGGTATTATTTGGAGAACAGCAGCACATACTATGAATACACAATAGATCACAGGAGCCATTGCGATATTTTAATGCAGAACTACGTAATGTTAAACATACATAGCTTGCAGCCCCGTTGCTGGTACACAACAACAGATTTATTTCATATTCGTATATTCACCGCGTGCATCCGCGGTGCAAAAAAAAAACAGTTGAAGGCTACAGTGGAGTGAAGGCTACAGGCAATTACACAAGAAAGTACACATGAATGGAAAAATTTTGACGTAAAATCTGCAGCTCGGTAAAGTATATGTAAAATCCATTGAGTGCGATGTGGTCCATTGTTATGGCTTAATGCACAAGGTGATGACGTGTTCGATGTATGAAGCGCATCCTTCTTACCATGCGTCTTCTGGCCACCCTAATTACATGCTTCATGGCGCCATTGTAACGATGGAATACCATTTCAGCCAAAAAGACGACAGTAGATATCAGCATGCCCGTTGTCCACAGTAGGAAATGGGGCCGCAAATCGGTCAGAGTCAGCGCTGTCTGTTCTGAGGTCTGTGGCAACTTGTCGCTGTCCTTGTGAAGCGACACTCTGAACGCTTCCAAGTTCCGTGCCCCTACATATAATCCGGCCTCTACACCCTGAGTCACGATTTTCTGGGTGCTCTGAAGGTAGGGAGAAGTAACCTCCATCACTGGACCAAGGATTAAGGTTTTCGAGAGTTCATCAACCTTTCTGTAGCCCATTTGTAGGAGTGCGATGTGAGCTTCGACACTATCCAGGCGATGGCTCATTGTTATATAAGTATCCTTGCCATCGTTTCCTCGCTTAATGGATCCATCCGTGTTGAAGCACTCACATCCACCTTGTATAGGATTTGTGGGGTGAAATCCGTTATGCGGGTCGCAGTGGCTAGCACTTTGCAAATAGCAAGATCTGTAACCTTGGCTCGAAAAGAGGTTATCATCCCAAATTTCTATTCCTTTTTCGAGCGGCATGTCCCTCAAGTAAGATGTTAGTAATCCCTGAAAAGCCGTGGATACGATCATCCCGACTATCAGCCAAACTCCAAAAATTATTCGCAAGGGATGGTAGTTGAGAAAGGCCGTTGTGTGCTCAACGCTTTGCCTTAGAAGGGATTTGATAAGTACGATAGCGACTTGTACTAAGCCTGCTCTGTTCGGAACTTTCATATGAAGATAAGAGAAACCAATAAGCGCGCATGCGATGAATGAAGACAGTAGAGATAACCACACTCGCGCGCTGAACGGTATCAGTAGAACCATTTCTTTTGGCGTCTGCTTGGGTTTCTCTGAGTAAAACGAAAAATACATACAGTCAAAATACCCTCCGAAGACGGCGTTATCATGCAACGCGTGATACATATGATAAGTTAGCCCAGCAATGCCGTTTCCCCTGCACAGAATATTCGCTAATTCCCTCCGGAATGCGCGAGAGCGCCTTCGGGTGAAGTCGATCTCAACTATAGTGACTGTCGCATTTTTATGTCGCAGTGAGAGAATCAACGTTTTCACATTGGGGTGAATGCACGTCACTTCCTTTGTGCAAATAAGGACTAAGTTCTGCCCTTCTAATTTCTGGCTTCTCACGAGGTGCTTCCGAAGCATAAATTGCGGGTCACACGAAATGCATTCTTCCGAAGCATAGTCCCTCAGGTAAGCGTTGCCGTTCGCGATAGTGACATTAAAGACGCCAGTGCACGAAAACGCATTTAAAATGCCCTTCAACTGTCCTACTGAATTAAGGAGACTTTTCGTCCTCGTTGGATCGGCGCATTCTGGTAACATGTACAGCTCCAATCCACAGTGTCCAAAAATGCTGAATGCTCTCAATGAATCGTTATAAGTGCAAATTACGTGGAAAACTCGGCCCTCCAGACGTGCAACTGTCCAGTTCCTTGTCAATGTAGCTTCGAAGATCTTCACATCTGTCCAAACAGCGATGGGAACGTCAATGTGATGAAGTAACTTGACCAAATGTTGAGAATAAATGTCCATACACCCAACCGATATTCCAACGTCCACGGGCCTGTTTGATGCGAAAGCATTGATCACCTGAGGAAGAACGTCAGACGCCAGCAAGTCTTTCATGGAACCAAATGTCTCAGGGCATGTTGTTACGTGGAATAGGCATGCAATCACAACTGCTCCGAGGAACATGGTCCAGTCGCAAGGTAAGTGGTGAAACTGACTGCGTGGTAACTCCGCTAAGCTCCTACCAGTCCGATTCTCTACGTGCATATACGTACTTGTCTCTCCCGGAGCGATATCCCTTCTACATTTGTGAATACAAGACGGCCGGTCGATTTTAATCTATCAAACTTTGCGAGGCGCCCTGACTTGCACCCTGCAGTTCAGGAACGATAAAAAGCGATAAAAAAAGCAGTGCTTCGTCTGTGTTTCGTCTGTCCGTGTCCTCTGCACTGGGGTTTTATCGCTTTTACAAGAACGATATCCACTTCAACCGGTGCGAGTATCTTCATATGCACAATAAGCTGCGCAATCTGCTGATGAGCATAGATAGGAAGAATGCAAACCGCAATAAGCGTACGATAATGTAATTTTGTAGAGTGGTGAGAGCATCGGCTCTTTGGACGCGCGTATGGTTTGTATAGAGGCACATGGTGAGCGTTGTGGGCACGCTGTGTCGCGCACACTTTTTTTTCTAGGCTCACACGGTCTCATATTCGTCATGATGAAGACGTCGTCTTTTATCTGTCCGGTCACATCAGCACGATCTGTTTATTGCGAATTTTATGCCGTATCGTGTAACCCGTACAAAACATTTGTCCGGTGGCGTCTGTTGACTATTTTGAATGTTTAGCATATATTGAGTCATCGAAGGAAGCTGTGCTCTACGCAGTCTTGTCGCTGAGGGTACTGACGATATCGGAAGTGACGCCCGTCGCTTTTTGCCCTGGTTGGCTGTTTGAAGGAGACTGTTGCTGCTGCCATGTTTTGAAAGCTCGTCTCATTCTTCGCACCCATTGCTGATACGCATTTATTGTGGAGTCCATCCACCAGATAGACTGTACCTACGTCATCTTATTATCAAACTGTGATATTAAGAGATAGGAGCAACTTATTTATTTACACATGGTAAACAAGACTTTCGTGCACAAGACTGCATTTGTTCAGCTTACAAGAATATGAAAATGGTACAAGCACATATATACAGTTGATGGGGAAGTCCTTGTACGAGAGGGTCACAGGGTAACGGAAATGATGCAAATACAGGTAAAAATCAAATGAACGTAAATACAAAAGCACGGGTATCAGAGATTCAACAGAACGCGAGTCCACGGGACTGCATAAAAACAGATAACGTATATACGTAGGTGGCGTTCGAAGAAGTAAGGAGGGAGAGGGTGTTATGGCGACGGACTGATGATACAGGTGCGGAGTACAAAGGTAAGCAGTTGACCGTGAGATCGTGAAGACGGAGGTGGTCTCACGAAAGAGACATACGGAGAAAATATGGAAAGAAACATGGAGAGTGCTTTTACAGTTTTTGTGTGTGTGTGCCTGTTTATCATTAGTTTATTTTATATTTTGTGAAAAATTATATTTGTGAAACTGTTTACGCGTTCAGTAATAATAGTAGTGGGCCTGGTGGGTGTTCAAACCATGAGGCTTCAGAGACTGGAATTCTGCGATTAAAACAGCTTCGCGATTTTTACGCTTCATGGCACTGTTATAACCCGACTCAACGATAACGATTTTGAGGTCAGTACCTAAAGCGTGTCCAGGAAGGTTAAAATGTGTACAAACGGGTGTAGTATGGTTATTATCAATATCGAATTTATGGCTGTAACACCTTTCCTCATGGTGTTCGAGGTTTCTCCATTACACTGAACACAGCATTTAATGCACATAACAAGGTAACATACGTTCAAAGAGTTGCAGTGCAACCCCCGTCGGATTTCGAAAGTAAAATAATTCGAGCTGCTAGAGATAAATGTACCTGGACTGATGAAATGACATGTTCTGCAGCGTTTGTTAGCACAAGGAGAACACCCACGATTTAGTCAGGATAGACGGGATGAAACTAGTAAGTTATGAATGTTACGTGATCGACGGAATGTGATATTGGGGGCAGTAGCGAAAATTGTTTTAAGTTTTTCGGCTCAGAGAAGTATGTTGAGATGGCTGGTGAAGATGGATCCTGCGCCACTCAGTGCTTTGTTACAGGCGGTGACGAAGGATAAAGCGTTTTGTTGCTGCCGCGGTTCATGTGAAAGCAATTTATCCCGTTCTTGAGATTTGCACGTGGAGAGAGCATTGTTTATAAGGTTGTGAGGGTAATTTCGTTTTCTGAAATCTCGACATTTCTTCAGCGCATATCTCACAATCTTCTGGGTTGGAGAACATGCTTTTTAGACGCGTAAATTGACCAAAGGGGATGCTCCTTTTCTGAGTATTAGGATGGTTGCAGTTAAAATGAAGGTACTGGTGTTTGTCAGTGGGTTTCTTGTATAGATTCACGACCAGCTTACCAGACTGTATAGAGGTAGTCACGTCCAAAAAATTCACTGATGCGTGAGAAAGGTTACACGTGAACTTGATGGCCTGATGAACGGAGTGAACGGGATGAATGGATGAAAGTGCTCGAAAAACGCATGCGTAACGCAATGGTACATCACCCGACCTTACGATGAAAATGTCGTCGATGAACCTCCCCACGGAGCGCACAATATTGGGCCCATATTGGCTGGTCATCGACAATACAGGTCCAATATGGGGCCCGTTTCGCCACGCTTTTCCCCAGATTGGATGAAATTGAACAATAGGGGCCCCATATTGCCGGTTGCGGCAATGATAACGGAATTGCGGCAGGTCAACAAAAAAAAACACAGTGTTTGATAGGAAGGGATAGCTCTTCTGTAAAGCTAGGTGCTTTCAATTTACTGCAGGCAGTTTCAGTTGCTGAGGCGTATGTCCGTCACCGTCACGAGAGTGCTTCGCTCCTTTGTGCTCTCTGAGCAGGTTGGAAATTTTTGGTGCATACACTATTGCGATCCCAATGAGGGTTCCTGAGGGATGTTTGGCATTGCGCGCTGCCTGTCCAGCACTAGTTGATCCTGCTCTTCGTTCTTAGGGCGAGAGAAGTACTATTTTTGAATTGTGATGTGGGCAAGCTTTCATTTGTCCCATCCTACAGTTGGCAATACGAAGACGGGCATAGCACCTGGTCTTCGTTTTTGTGGCGATGCGATGTAGTTTTTGTAATGCTGTGCAACGTCGATCAATGAGAAGATCTGCAGAAATGAAAAAGCAAAAAGAAGCGGTAAATAATATCAGTGGTGGATATTAAACAGGATAATGCTTTATTTTTACACGGGCTCCCCGTTGCGTTATCATGAAAATATTGGCGCAATATGGCCAAAATGGGCGCGCCAATATGGACAATCCCTATTGTTCCAATATGGAGCTGGGTCGTACTCCCCATATTGACAGCACATATGGGACCAATATTGGATATGCTTGGGTCAGGAAGATTAAAGGTTTGATCGGAAAGTATGCTCATGTTTTTTTCTTCGAATTACCCCATGAAAGGGTTCGCATAGTTAGGACAGACACGTGATCCCATTGCTGTTCATTGAATTTAGAGAAAATGTTTGTCGTTAAATATAAAGTTCTTATACATGAGCACAAGCTCACGGAGCGACGGGGCAGCTGATGTCTGGAAAACTTGAGACGGGAAAGATTCAAGAAAAACGTTCACTGCATTGACACCCTCATCGTGTGGTATGTTTGTATGAAGGAATGTAACATCCATAGTAGCCAAGACGACGTTGCTCAAATCGCAGATTATTAATCGAATTGACTTTGAGGAGAAAGTCATTGGTGTCTTTTACGTGCAGGGTGTCGAACCCTTAGGTGTCGAATATTTAGGTGTTCACATTTCGAGTGATCTTAGATGGGACATCCACATTAATTCTGTGCTCTCCAAAGCCAGCCAAACACTTGGCTTCATTATACGCAATTATTCAAAGGCACCCTGCGACTTAAAACAACAGCTTTATGTTACATTAGTCCGCCCAAAATTGGAATACGCATCATCTATTTGGGACCCGCACCAGGATTCTCTCATTAACAAATTAGAAGGCTTACAAAATCGAGCAGTTCGCTTTATACTTTCCGACTACTCCCGACACTCTAGCGTAACGCTACTCAAGAAACAAGCCTCCCTTCCCCTTCTTTCTGTTCGTCGCAAAATAGCTCGCCTCACATTGCTTCACAAGTTTTACTACCACAACATTCTGCCCAGGTACCTCCTGCTCTCACCACCCCATCATATTTCCAACTACCTCGACCACTCAGAGAAACTACTTGTTCCATTTAGTCGCACGAATCACTTCGCCAATTCATTTGTTCCCAGAACAGCGAACGACTGGAACCATCTTCCCGCCTCCACCGTCATCGTCCGGGACCCTAACAGCTTCCGCAAGCTGCTGGAACAATTACTTTGTATGTAAATTCGTTGTATGTTCCTTTATTTTGCCACTCCCCTCTGTAATTCTCTGACCTGAGGGTAAATAATGAAAGAAAGAAAGAAAGAACCGAAACATTTTTCGTTCCGGTTTTCGTTCCGGTTACATCATAAACGATCCGGTACCGATTCTGCTCCGGAGCAAACCAATAACGGTTCATACCGGTTTTTAACCGGTTCCGCTTCTGCTGGGAATATTCATCCCCACAAACAAAAAAAAATCAATGTTACAAAATGTAAACCCATTTATTTCCGCATACACGGTATTTAATTTAATAGACAGCTGTGAAATTGGTAGCTCCTAGTTCCTGTAGGTTACTGTCTGTTCAAATGGGCTTTCTCCTATCTTGAAGCGCATGCTACAGACGGACTTGTTTGCCGTGATGTCATACGTAAAGTACTTTCTTGCTGGGTTGGAGCGATCGCGTCCCATCCGAATGGCTGTTGCTACTGTCTAGCCAGCAAGCACCACAGCACGAGCACGACGCAAATCGAGGAACACCTTCACTCACAAACGCGCTCGACGGCTCCGTTTTATTTTCTTCGTGTCCTGTCCACAAAAGGGTTGCCACTTCGCACGGGCTTGCCCTCGCGTATACGTAAATCTATTCAACTTAGCTGCTCTCAAACGAGGGACGCATTGCGCGACATTACCGATAAAGAAGCCGTTATGCAGCCCCCTTACGTCGCTGTTTAGTTGAGGAGAGTTTGGGGAGATCAAATTAAAACGAACACTTCGGCACATTGCTAGAGAGTCACATGTACCTCTAAGTCTGTGTGCGTGCGCGAACGATAAACCATTACAAAGGCCTAAGGGTCATAGTATACCGACATACATTCCACCGTAACCGTAACCCTCGTATAGTATCCATGACATGACTTCAGAGCACACGACGTCTGTTTCATTCGCCTATCCGTAGCCCAAACCGATGAAGTTTTTTCTTGGACCAAAAACCGTTAAATATATTTTTCGGTTTCCCTCCTGAGCGAAAAAAACGTATACGGTTTCGATTCCGCTCCGGTTCGCACCAAAATAGCGGTTGTTTTCGGTTTTCGGTTCCGGTTTTCGGTTCGCTCCGACACCTCGTTTACGTGAGAGGGAAGAGGCGGAGGAACGCGTTTAATGCAATGATGTAAAAGGATGAAATGTTTTCGGTGACTGTGTTTATTCCTTATAATATAGGCCTGCCCGGGTTATTTTTCTTGTGTACATTAATCAATAGGTAGAATGAACCTGGAGTAGCAGTTTTGGGCCTCATCAATGATAATACGGATGCGTTGCAAAATTTTCCGTTTGGCTGATTAAATTTTTGCCTGCAACGAAACCACATGTACATTGCAGCCCTCTGGAGAAAAGTGTACGAGGAGATAAAATGGTGTCGACTTTTTAGGTAGGCGGCAAATTCCACAGCTCAAAGGCAAGCATACACTGACCGTTGCCCTTCTGCGCCACTGGTCTGTTCGGGCTCATGGGGAACATACACTTATTCTTGGAATATTGCCGACGTCGGTAGGTCACCTGATCTTCGCAGTCATTAGAACTGCTAGGCCCAGACAAGATTCATTCGCCATCACAGGTGTCATCGTGTAATTCCAAGATAAACATTCCTGGTAAACATGGAGAAAGAAAAACGCTTTTTTCGTGTGCTCCATATTTAAAAAAAAAATATACAGTAGCGAAACGTGCACAGTTAAAAGAGTTAAAGTGCGCTGACAAGCAAGAAGAATATTTGAAGAATATTTCTGGTAAGTGGCTGCTCCTTACTTCGCAAGGTTTGTGCCTGGCCGCTTTTCGTTAATCCCTTCAGTGGCACTTTATATAGCGACGTGTCTTTTGCACTCCAAGACTGGACTCCAGGATGAAATGACGTTAGTAGAAGAATGCAACAGGAATTTGCTCGCGCTTCCTGAGAAGGTGTGTGTGGGGGGGGGGGGGGGGGGGTCCGTGTTCCGTGCCTTATCACCCATCGAGAGTAACCAACTCGCTCGCACCAGCCCTCTCTTGGATTATCACAAGACAAGCAATCTTGCAAAACCCGTGCCGGGATTCCGCTTAGCGTCCTCCTTCTCTGTCTTCATGTGTGTAGCGTATTTGCGGAAGTCACTCAGGCACACAGCGTAGGATGGAAGGTATGGGAGGCGTCGTCCCCTGGTCTACTGAAATTTCTTGCCGTAATAAAATTAAGTGAATTGAAGGGCAAACGAAACAATGGAAATAAAATCGCTGCTTGAATCTTGCACTTCATGTTCCATTCATGCATATGTAATGGGAACGCATGACAAGGGCGCTTCGTCAAGGAGCCCGATTTCGGGCTTTACATTAATCCCGCATGATCCCTTCCCGGTTTAATCACAGTATTTGTTGGTTTCACATAAATTCGCTGCAATAAAGAATAATCGCAACCAGAAGCATGTACCGCCATGGATTCAGCATTTCTTCATATCTTATTGAGACGCTTTCCGTTTTCGTTCAGGAATCATTCTGCACTGTTAGAGGAAAAGGCATAGAAAAGGTATAACGAAGGTATAAACCAGGGCTAAACAGCCATATTTATACCTCATCACCAACGTATATACGCCGTTGCAACCATTTGAAAGGTATAAATCGCCGAGGCTATACCTCCCACGGCAGTTAAGGCTATAATAAGGTACTTCTTTCTTACGTTTATACCTTCATTATTTTGTATACCTCTAGCTTATGAACATGTGCTACCACATTAATTTGTGGTGGAGACAGTATCATCTCAGCTAAGCAATAATTTAATTAAGAAGACAGTCAGTAATACGGTTGCAGTTAATAGAGGGAGTGATTTATTGCAGCGTGCTATTTATTCCTGAAATGACCAAGTCTGCGCGTTCTCACTCATATAGTTGCTCCCCGGGCGAAGCGGTCAACATTTTGCGAAGCCACGATGTGCTATACCATTATCTGTTCTCCACCAAATCCCCCCACGTTGCGCCTTGCGTGGCGAGTAATCTGCATGAGCTTCCCCCTACGTTTTAGGCCTGTACTTTGTGAATAAGAGTTTGTGGGTACGTTTGTGTGCGTGCGTAACCAGGCATTTTCTTCCTTTCTTTTCCAGTACTTTCCTTACCATTGTCTCTGCGCATTATGGCCTTCGTCGCTTATGCCCCAAGAAAATCATCATCGTCATCATCACCTCTCTTTCCCTCTCGCAGTAGTTGTTGTTATTAAAGCACTTGTCGCTGATTATTATTTTCTTCTGATTTTGTTACGAGCTGGATCATGGAAGTGCCACTCTGATATAGCGCTGAAATAAATCGAATATTCCCGTTTTCCAAGATTACACCCTAGGTTTGAAAATATACCTTCACGGGGATATATGTTTATACGCTGGGGTACAAATCCCGGGAGTATAAAGTTACTACACCTCGAAGGAGGTACAATCTTTTTACCTGGTAGGCGCCCTTAGACAAGCCGATTATACCCTACAAGGTATACATTTTTCTAACAGAGCGTTTTCTCTCAGGTGCATATATGGGTATAATCAGACAAATTATGACTTTGTCCCAGTTACATTCAGTTTATAGTTCAGGACACATTCAGTCCCGGAATAAACTATCGGAATATATCCTGATACGCCGTTCCTAAATATTCCTGGTCCTCATTCTCGCTAAATTTTGGGTTCAGTCTGGAACCAGATCTGATCGAAGAAACCTGATTGGTTTCGGACTCAGAAATTCAGGCGTTTGCATCACGTCAAGGATTTGGCGGTGTGAGAATTCACATCATGTCAGCTAATGTTCATAATGGCTATATCAATCCAGAAATCAAACATTATGACCTAGGTTACGATGACGACCTGAAACCTGCTTTGATTTATCAAATTTGCATCGCCAGAGAACCGTTCATATGAACGCCAACACAACGGCGTATCTGGGGAGTGATTTCCACCGGCACCCCATGTCTAACCTTCCTCGCATGGGCCGCGACGTGTTCATGAGATTTGCCTGCTTGTATCTGGAGATTGGGTGCCCACCTAGGCTCAAAGGGACAATAGTTTTGTTTGTTTCTATTTTCTACGGTCGTCGTCTCCAGTATCGTTTCCGCTAACCAACACTGACTACGGGAAATGACATGGACAATGCAAAACAAGATATCCATTCGTCTCTATAGTGACAGCACAAGCTTTGCCAACACTCATTTGAAAGCGAAGGGAAACAACAAATTTCTCTGAATAAATATAGTATAAGTGGGAAGCTCTTTAAAACGAATGGGGAACTCTTCGTTGAACTGTTACGGAGTGATGCAACTGGGGGAATGACAGCACAATGTTGCCCTGTCGGTCCTTTATAAATGTGCTGCATTCAAAGATAAACGCTAAAAGTATCGTAGCGGCCGTAAATGGTCAACCCAATTCGCGTTACAGGGTGTCACCAAAGCATAGCTGCATGCTGCTTGCTGGCCGGAAATTTCTTACCAGATACAGGCTCATCGATCCTGTTAGCTGGTGCTGCCATGGACAGTCTCAGCTGACTTTGCAGTTGACTTCAGCCTCAGCCGGAGGTCGTCACAGAACTGGCAAGCGGCAACGAGCGAATACTTCGAGCTCCTGCACTACCAGTTTAAAATTGTCACTTCTTCTTCACACATTTTGTTCCGGCTTTCCTCTTCCAACACGTCCTTACCTTCTCTTCCGAGTGTAAATGTATGAAGTAACTTTGCATGACATGTTTTTCAACTGGAATTGTTTAAATAAAACCTTGCACGTTCGTCTGCTTCCGATCCCTTTAATGCTCCGATGGCTCGCCGACACTGGGACGAAAACTCTGTTAATCAGAGCAGAGTGTAAACTTGGTTTATGTATACTGCGTGGATTCTTGAAGACACATGTATCCAAAAGCATCGGCCCTATATCTCGGTATCCGAGTCTTTGAGTCTGCGCTTGTTAAGTGGCACTTGCCTAATGCTGTGTCCCTGATAGCCAAATTTAAGCACAGTACCCGCAAAGTTTCTCCTGGACGCGTTATTTCCCCAGCCACCGCTCGTAATATTGAAATAGGAACAGGTCGCTATTAATAACACTATCAAAGTCACCAACCCTACAAGATTCGCCTCGCCTCCCATAGCAGGACTGGGCGGTGATACCAGTTCTACTTTCTGACTCGCTCTGCTGCTCTGGCGTTTCCGAAGCCGAGGCGGTTGCTTACGAACAGGGATGAGGACAATGGTCGACAAAACGAACTCTAGTATAAAATGATTATTCAAGCATGGTATGGTATCAGGAGTGGGCAACTTATCCCTGAGTTTGGGGTGGAGACAAGAGGACGAACAAACAAACGCACACTGTTTACAAGTGTACGTTTGTCTGTTCGTCTTCTTGTCTTCACTCTAAACTTAGGGCTATGTTGCCCACGTCAAAAAGGACTTGTTAGAAATTAACACTAATTGTAGAGATTTACCGATCGACAGACGACGATTTTTAGAACTCATACTGTTCTCGGCGATATCGTCGATGTCGGCGGCACTCGTCCTGAGGTATTCCGTGAACGCGATTCGCAGTATCGGCGGTTGGCAGTATTTTCGATCTTTCGTGGTTGGAAGTGAAGTAATGCTAACAACGAAACTTCAAGTGATGTGCCACGTAATATGTACTCACTAGCATACTGGAACATTGCCACGACCTAAATGAATTTGCAACGTTTACCCGCGCTATATTAAGACGGCGGTGTCAGACGAGGCCGCGCCGTGGATGTGCAGTCGCCGCGCAAACGCCAGTCGTCCGTCGGTGACGGAGGACTCCACTGCAGCTGTCGTTCTTGTACATGATTCATGAATAAGAAACATGGAGCTTATTTGATGTTTGCTAATTTCATCAAATAGCTCCTCCTGAATTAACGGGAACTGAAAAGTTGTCAATTGACAGAAAGGTAGTTGTGAATACATTCGGAAACGCACTTTCACCATCACAGCCACATTCTGCGGCCAGTGCAGTATGTATCCACGTGTGCGTAGAAGGACTCTCCTCACATGTAAATTGACGACTATTATTATTATTATTCCTGATACCTCATCAACGACGAGCGCCTATGGAACGTGCATACATTCAGTGAAACTATTTTATTATTGCCACTTGTCATATAAATAATTTAATTTCATTGATCATCATTCGTTTTTCGAAGACCTGGTTTACTCTGAATTTGAGAACAGCCTCGGGTTGAAGAATGCAAAAGACATGTCCTTTCTCAAAAGAACTACAGTGTTCTGCCTTTATGAATGTCTCACAGACTGCCGAAGCTGGCATCTGATATAAAAATAAAAATTCCTGGTAAGATAAACATGTAGTAACCTTCCTAACGCCGTTTCTGAGTACTAAATGTGACTCAAATTGTCATATCAAGCACAGAACTCAGTTTACTGTGTAGGGATATTGGTGGACCATGACGATTCTTTATCACGCACTACCGCATTTGCTGGGAGCTACTGTGTCGCTGCTCGCATTATTATTATGTGGAGCAACCCATAATGGGAGATGGAACAGCTGTGTTGCCGCTGGAATTTTATGTTTGATATATCACAACCTGCACAGAAGAAGAACAGTCTGTGTTCGAAACATCGGCGACTCTCATCCTCAGGCAATTCCCTTCATACTCATCTATCGGTTCGCTCGATTTCTACCTGCCTACCTGCGATTTTAGGGTTTCTCAAAGAGTAGGAATACTGTTTCCACATTGGAAACTAACTGTCAAAAAATTAGAGAAGTATAGCACACGCAAGTGAATAAGAGAAGTATTTAAAGAGATTGAAACATTTATTTTACTGAACAACAAGCTTCCGGACGGAGTCCGTCCTTCATCAGGTGCGATACATTGAACACTTGTTAGAGATATTTATACTAATGTACATCAGAGAAGGGGAACAAAGAAAAAATCGCCACCTTCTTTGCCCCCTTTCTCCGGACTCCGTCCGAAATCTTGTTTTTCAGTAAAAAAATGTTTCAATCTCTTTAAATACTTATCTGTTTCCACATACTTAGAATCCTGGTGATTTTATGTATCACGTGCGCAGTGCAAACTTCCTTTGCGTACCAAGGCCGATGGACGAACTTTTCGGTAAAAATGTACATTTTGTCGAATTTTCACGAGTTCCCGATTTTTTACTGCGCCTTACATTGCACGGGTGGGGTTATGTTTTTGTGCTGTGTGGTCGAATGGCACCTCTGGATCACATGGCGTGGAATGGTCCAGCAGGTCTTTGACGTTGTATCGCTTAACAACACGGAAGACACTAGAAAGGTATGGCGCATGCCCTACTGTTTCCCACTTGTGTTGTTTGCATATGGAGTCGACATGGAAATCATTCTACGTCGTCTTGCCCTTTTGGTGGGCAAACTTTTTTTCTGCATTATGGGGTCATTTTACACCCTCTTCTTCTTCCGCTGCGCGGAAACCTACTTGGGGAGCGAATACCTTGCACTTTGATGGCTTGAATACGTCAACACAGAGCTTCATCCAAGAATATTTATAGCGAAGAGGCACATTGACTACCTGTTCTCGTCCGTGTGTGTGGTTCCAGGCGGGTAGGTATGTAATAGCCCATGTGGCATACGTGTGCTCTTAGGAGTTATCTACGTCGAGAGGGAAGAGTTACACACAGTTCGGAATAACAACAGTTCTTGAACAAAATTGCCACTCCCAGCTTGGTGAAGAAAAGTGGTTGAACCTTGTGCAGCCGATCATCAGGCCTTGGTCACCCTTCTCTCAACGCATGGTCAGGGTCGCTAGCCCTTGAGTATCGCGCGGTGGGCCGCGCGTCTACTTCTCTACAATTTTGAGATGCAGTACAAGAAGGGAGAACACAACGTTGTCGCCGGCACCCTTTCACGGCTACATCTCGCGGGTCAGAGGAGAGCAGTTCGTCTGAAGAAGCTGAAGGCGATATAGTATGCGTGATACAGCAACAGCTGGGTTTCCTAACTGTTCCTGAACTGCAAGCTGGCATTCTAGAAGACCCCACTCTGACGAGGTGAAGGAGGATAAAGACGTGGCGCCGTACGTGCTGGTCCGCGATGAGCTCTCCTCTGTGCAAGGATTGCTTATGAGAGGAGAAAAGGTTGTACCGCCAACATCCTTACGGAAGCACGCAATAGAACTGATTAACGAGTCTCACCCTGGCATAGCCCGTTCCAGCCAACGGATTCGGCTTAGGTAGTGGTGGCCTAAGTTGCACAAGGACGTAGAACGTCATCTACGGTCATGTATCGTCTCCCAGAGCACTGACAAGACAGCAATCACGCTGCCTGCCGAATATCGTTTCATCATTTCTGAGGTGGAATACGATAGTAAATGGCCGGAAGCCCGCCTCATGTCGACGGTTACAGCGGACTTCATCATCGACTTCCTTACGGGCCTCTTCGCTAGGGAAGGATACCCTGAGGTGATCATTTCTGACCATGGGCCACAATATGAGGTCCGCGCTTTCAAAATGTGCTTGCAGTCGAGGGGTATTGAACATCGCCGTTCGTCTATCTACAATCTCCATGCTAACGAACAGGTTGAACGGGGAGGATGGGGTATATGTTTATTCACACAACAAGGAGGTTGAATGGTTCAACCGAGTTCTAATGGATTGCATTCAAGCCATCATCGTTTCGCATGACAAATCATCGAGACCTCGAACAGTTTCTCGGTATTTACCGCAGCACGCCTCATGCAGCCACTCAGCTTTCTCCTGCCGAACTGCTCCACGGGAGACGCATCAGGACACGCCTGGACATAGTTGGGCTCCCGGCATTGGATGGCGACGTCGTAAAGGAGATGGCCAACTTGAGGAAACGTATCATCGCCTATGAAAAAAGGTCTAAGGCGGGATTCGACAGGAGCAAGAAGGTCAAAGACCCCGTTTTTATGCCGGAGACTTTGTGGGGATTAAGTTCCCGGGAAACTGTCGAAAAGGCACCCCACACTTCAGTCCGCCAACAGAGATCCAACGACAGACTGGGCCAGCCACTGCCTTTCAGCCACTGCCTCACAGCCGCCACCAGCGTCAGCCGTAATAGACGTACATGTTAATTGTGACCAGCATGGCTCGGATCCGTCCCGTCCACCCCCACGCCGTTCGCAGTGCACAAACGCTCTCCTGAACGATTCGTCCCATAAGCATCTCCCACGGAAGGGGAGCGTGTTGTACAGTGTAGAAGGCTACGGTGCCAACGAAAAGGCAAGCCTATTTTTTTATTGGGCTCGTGAATAAAGTTGAGTTCTGACTCGATCACGACACGATGCAACTGTATGTGTTCTACGTCTACAGAACTTTGTGTAGTATGTCTGTTCGTCTCGTGTATAGGAAGTAGAAAGAGGCACTGGTTAGAAGAATTTAAATTTTAGTTCATGGAGTGTGTGCAGGTTCTATACATTAAGTTGATAGACAGCAGTGGATAGACACTAAATAGAGTATACAATGACGATAAGAATTCCATCGAGATAGGAAGCCAACTTTTGTAAGGGTAATTTACATGCAGAACTCCTGATGAAGTCGTGCAGATAGTACCTTGGTCAGCACATTGCACGACCTTGTAAGCAACCAATGGATTGTCGGAGCATCCCTACACACTCCTAATACCACCTAAAATATTGCACCATTGCTCAAAATGGCCGACAGAAACGCCACATGAGCAGCGAAACATGGAAGTCACACACCACGTAAGGGATGGCAACCCCCATCCCCAAATAAAAAAGAAAAAAAAAGGAAAAGAAGGACGGCAATATTGGGAATAACCCTGCCGTACGTCATGCAACAGTTATGTATTTTCCTGAAATACTCCTTATTGGTGAGACAACTGATGAGTATTAGCGCGAGTGTCTTTCCCTGTAGTCGTGGTCGTCCAGGATTGGTTTCCTTGTCTCGCAGCTTAATTAATACGTGACATGAATGCATGAGGTCACGAATCAGTGGCAAATGTCTGTATGAGTGGTGTACAGGCGTGCAGCTTCAGGTCCCTTCTTGCCTTTTGATTGGCTACCGATTCCTCTGTTCCTTCCTGCGTTTTCCACTCTCTACTCATCGGCCAAGTAGATGTTCTGCCGCCGACGCACACTGATAAAAACGACATCATATATAGGCATCGTCGTCATGGGCGGTTGTACAACATTACGGTTTTCCAAAGGTGGTGGTGGTGGCGATGGTGAAAGGGCGTGCCGTTGTCGGCCTCACGTATGTGGGCAACGTCACGACTGACGCCCTGGGAAAATGTGCGTCCTGGGCCGACTTCTAGGGGAACTGTGCCGACATATGTCTGAAAGCGTCTGAGGAAAACCCAATAGAACGGACAGACAGGTAAATAAACGAATAAATGACGGTAAAGCGAGTGGGAATATATATGCTGCAGACGATATGAAAAGCACGGGCATTCCGCCGACGTCCGCATGTCGCCACCTTTTTTTCCTGAACAGCTGGAATTTCAGCCATCCTTCGTCTCGCCTGTGTAGAACATACATTTCCCCGTGGTTCGTACACTTTGAGCACTAAACTTGTAGAGTGTTGAAAGGGATAATTGTGTCTTCAATCATGATCAGATGTATGTGTATGTTCGAATGGAATCACGCAGACGAACCCATGGAACGAACCGATATACTGTACCGTACAACTACATTCGCGTCAGACGGGTAGAAATCCAGCAAACCGTTTGGGGAGTATGAAGGGATAACGACACCAACAACAACCTACAACACCTACAAGTACACGGAACAGGTACGGGCACCCGTGTTGTACTTACGTACACAACTATCTTCATGGGGTGCCTAAAAACAAAGGTCTTAACGCCCTCGCATTAAAACTCACATTGTACCTTCGATACATCGATGATATGCTTATAACATGAAAACCATGGGGAACATGAATTTCAAAAGTTCGTCGATCTACTAAACTCCGCGCACAACACAATAAAGCTCACATCACAACACTCAACTCAGTCAATCAACTTTCTCGACACCACAATATCACTAGACAACGGCAACCTCGCCACAACCCTGCACAAGAAGCCAACTTATAAACAGCACTACCTTCACTTTAAGAGTCACCACCCGCGCCACTGTAAGGCGCGGGTGGTGACTCTTAAAGTGAAGGTAGTGCTGAGTGTGCTAATGGGCTGAGTGTAAGACTGTGCAGAGTTTGTTCAAACGACACGGATTATACTGGGAAGCTTGACGAACTCTGCAACACACTTGCCCAAAGAGACTACCCGGACTCCCTTCTAACCCAGATCCGTCGCAAGGCACTGAAACTATGTCGCAACGAGGTTCTGAACAGCGAAACGATAGTGACACGAGCCAAATAAGCTTCATCACAATATATTCCAACGCACATCCAAATATCAAAGTCATTCTCCGGAAACGCGAGCACCTCCTCCAAAGCAATGACCGACTTGGGAATATATTCAGCCATCCAGTACAGGTGACATACCGACGTACAAAAAACCTAGCAGGCTCCTTGGTCAACGCCAAAATCAGGAGAACAAACACCCGGTACTGTGGAACACGCCACTGCAACCTCCCGCGTTGGAAAACATGCAAGCGCGTTCCACACGCTAACTCCATCAAAATCACTGCCAGTTATTACACCCACTCTGTTAACCACGCATTCACATGTACGAGTACTAATGTCATATACTGCATAGAATGCGGCGACTGCTCTATGCAACACATTGGTGAAACCGGCCAACAAATGAACAACCGCCTTACCGGACACAGAACCGACATCTCCCACAAACTCCCCATGAACTCGCCGAACACGCTAACGTTTCTGGTCACAGTTTTGACAACAGTAAACGATATATTCTAGAATTGGGTACAGATCCACACGTGCCAGACGTGACAGGGAGTCTTATCTGGCATACAAGTTCAACGTCACCCGTTCCCTATCAACAAATCACGAGGCACCCTAGAAACACTTGACAAATAAAAAACTCTCAGACTTTTTCTCTCCTTTTCCATCCCCTCTATCAATCTATCGATAATGTCATGTTCCGCATGGCCACTACCTTTTACCTTCGTTATTTCGTGCCTGAACCCTGTATTACGAATATATAAGTTACGAAAAACAAACAAATACTTTGCTTGCTCTGAAAAATTTCCCCACGTAACCACTAACCTCCTTATCTTTCGGAATTCGGAATGCTCGCCCATTCGTGCCTGCTGTCCCGTTTCGTCCCCTTGTTCATGAACCTGGCATTCCTGGCATTTCTGTAACCGGTTTGGAGCCAAGATGATTTAATTCATATAATCCCCGCTACACTCTAACAAAGTGACACTGAGTTCGGGCCGTAAAGCCTGTATGGACCTTTTCTTCCCCCCGGCCTGGTGACCCACAATTCGCATGAACGTTTAACACGTCATACCTAACCCTTCAAATACCATGCCAATCATGAGGACGGTGCCCAGAAGAAGAACAATCTCTGTTCGAAATATGGGTGGCTCTCGTCTTGATGCAATTCCCTTCATACATTTGCACCTGTATTATCACGCTGAGCTATATTATTACCAATGGTTGGTTGAATTTTCCTGTCAAAATGAAGTAAGGGAACTTGCAATGTCGCGTGGATTTACTCTTCCGGATGCGCATATCATGTCGCACACTGAGAAAATCTTACATCGTACTTTTTCCCCCCATTTTGTGAGGCCACAAAATTTTGCCGAGCGAAAGTATTGGCCGCCAACGGCATGAAATTGTACACGCTATGTACACGAGAACAAATATTACACATGGTGCAAGGGTCTGAGCATCATGGTCAGTTTTTCAAAAAACATCAATAGCAGCCGGAATTGGGACTCAAGTTATCCGCAGACATCTATCGAATTGTTTCCTCCGGGTGTTTCGAAACCTTTGGTATTTGGTATCAAGGTAAAAAGGTACAAACTAAACACGTGGCACCAATTACTGCCCCCTAGGCGAAGCTTTGTCTGAGTGTTGAAAACCTTCGCAACATCGATGACAAACACAGCGCCCACCATCTTCAGCGTGAGCGACTCGGACCGTTGGAACATTCCGCGGTAACGGTGGCCTCTCAAGGTCATATGACACTACGTCACAACCAACTCGCTGGCTACCCAGGTTGTATAACAAGATGCTGCCCGAGTAGCCGGGAACAGACCGGCGAGCAACCGCCTTCGGCTGTACCAGTTCGTGCCGTCCATGCATACTGACTCGTAGACGGAAATAGATCTCAAGAGTGTCCTATTTCTCCTTACTATCAGATTTCTCCTTTCTCAAGAAATCGGGAAGCAGTCTGGGAAATGCTGTGGATATCGGCAAGTTGTGAGCCGACGGTCCCGTTGCATACCCCGAGCTTCCACAGGTCGGCTGTGCTGTTAGGGTTCATTAGACATCACGTACTCATCTACGATGTTGACAAAAGGAATACATTTAATTGAACGTTCGACAAGAAAGAACAATTTATATCCCAATCGACTGCGGGTAACAGGAATTAGAACCCAGTGACGGGAACCTTCGCGACATTCTTAATGCAAGGTATAGGTAGCCATAGTCGTAATGTGCATAAATAGTGCAAAGTCAGTTAAAGACAGCACAGACGCGAAAACAAAGAGGTTCAGCGTAGAGTGGAGAGCTTGGAAGAGTGCACTGAAGAAAGTAGGGGATCAAGGTGCACTTGACAATAAAATGCTGAAAACACTGAAGCTTTCCTTTAATGGATACAAGCTTTCGTGCAGTGCAAAGCGTGGAGCGCACGGGAGTGGACTGCACTGTACTGCATGAAAGCTTGTATTCATAAAATGGAAGCTTCAGTGTTTCATATTTTAGAATACAATGAACAAAACAACAACAATAGTTGTGATGTGATCCAAAAATGAGGCGTATTACGCAAGCCGAGGAAATCTTTGAGGTACCAAGCGCATCGTTCTTCTGATGCGTCTTCTGGCCACCCTTATAGCGTGCCTCATAACTCCATTGCAACGGCGGAATATTATTTCGGCCAAAAAGACCACGCCGGATATCGTCATGCCCGATGCCCATAGTATGAACGGCGGCCGCAAGTCGGTTATATTTAAAGGTTCCTGTCCCTGCAATTTCTGTGGTATCGTGTCTTTGTACGTTTGAAGGGACACCTTGAACTCTTCCAAGTTCCTGCCCCCTACGTATAATCCGGACTCCACTCCCTGAGCTACAATTTTCCGGATGCCGCGGAGGTATGGTGAAGTAACTGCCGTCACCACACCAGCTGGAATGCTCTTGATGTTTTCGTCAACCTTTGTGTAGCCCATTTGCAGTAGTTCGTTGTGCAGGATAGCAGCATGTTGAATGTCAAAACTACTTGTTGTTGCAAAGGTATCCTTCCCGTCATTTCCTCGTTTAATGGACCCATCCAAATTGTAGCATCGACACCCTGCCTTGAATGTATCTGTTGGGTTAGTGTCTTTGAATGAGTCGCAATAGGAAGGTTTGTCCAAAACGCAGAGTTTATATCCTTGACGTGAAAATAAGCTCTTCTCAAACTTTTCTATTCCTTTTTCGAGTGGCATTTCTCTTATGTACGAGGTGAGCAATCCTTGAAACGCTATGGATACAACCAGCCCCACAAGGATCCAAAATCCAAATATTATTCGCAAGGGCTGATACTTGAGAAATACGGCAGTGTGCACTACGCCTTGCATCAGAAGAGGTTTGATAAGGGCAACAGCGATTTCCACGAAGTATACGTGACTCTGACGCTTTAAGTGAAGGTAAGAGAAACCAATAAGCGCACACACGAAAAATGAAGACAGGAGAGACAACCACACTTGCAAGCTGAATGGTATCAACAGAGCCATTTCCTTTGGTATATGCTTCGGTTTCTCAGCGTAAAACCCAACACGCATATTATCAACATACCCTGCAAAGATGAGATTCAAACGCAAGTGCTTACCGAAATCGAAAGCACATCCTAGGATACCATTACCGCGGTACAAATCTTTATAGGATTCGTTTGAGATTCCTAACACACTGGTTGTGACATTTCTATGCCTCAGTGTGTGCACCAACGTTTTTATATTGGGATGACTGCATTCCTCCTTCCAACACATAACGAGTAAGCTTTGTCCGTCAAGTGCACGACTTCTCACTAGGGAGTTTTTGTGAAGCATATGTTGCGGGTTACATGTAAGACACTCTTCTCTGTCGTAGCCTCTCAGGTAAGCCTTGCCATTTCTAAGACTGACGTTAAACACGCTAGTGTATGAAAACTCATCCAGAATTTCCGTCAACTGCACTCCCGCTCTCAGCAGACCTTTTGTCCTGGTTGGATCAGCGCCTTCTGGTAGCATATACAGATTCAATGCACAGTGTCGCCAGCTCTCAGAAACACCAGGCATCAACAAATCGGTATAAGTGCAAATTGCGTGAAAAACTCTTCCCTCCAAAGCAGAAAGTTCCCAGTTTCTCCACAAAGTAGCGTTGAAGGTTGTCATATCGGTCCAAATGGCGATTGGAACGTCGACGTCACGAAGCAACTTGACCAGATGTTGAGAGTAAGTGTCGATGCATCCAGACGATGTCCTAACATGAACTGGCCTATTGGCTGCAAAAACGTTCAGGAGCTTGGGAAGAACGTCAGACACCAGTAAATCTTCCATAGAACCAAGTGTCTTAACGCATGTTGCTATGTGCAATAGGCATGCCATCACAGATGCTTTGAGACGCATCGTCCAGCCGTGAGCTGACTATTGAAATTGACAGCGAGGTGGCTCCGCTAAACTCATGCCAGTCTGATTACCTACTTGGATGGATACAGTTGTTGTTCCTCCCCGACTGGTATCTTTTCTACGGTACACAGTACGGTGCGCTCGGTCGAATTTAATCTTCCAAATAGTCAGACTCATCTTGATTTCTGGTCTCGAGATATGAGGTAACATCGACCGCTTCAGACAGTTTACATGAAAAGTGAGGGGAGTAATTAGTTCATCAATACAGTTCTGCAGAAGGCAGAGTACAGGAAGAACACGATAATGCATTTTTTGACGTAGGAAAAGCGCGAATATTCCTATGGCTGGTGGCGCTCGTACAGTTATTCGTTTGCGTCCTAGACACTCTTGTCGTGACACCGTGCAAGAAGCTTGTTTCACGATAAGAAGTACAACGAATTCAACACTGAGAAAGTTTCATATTCGTGTTCATCGTCACGCTGTTTATGTCGTCGCTGTTCACGTGATCGGTCATTAGCAGCCTCCTCTGTTTGTTGGGCAGGCTATGTCGCATCGCACAATGAGAGGTCTGAGATATTTAAAGTCGTTCTGGCACCCCGACAGATGTGGTTCATTAATACTGCACGCATCGGACTCTACTCCAGTACATTTAGAAAATAATAATGACGCGTCTTCGTGTCGTACTTGACCACGTAAAGACACCCGAGGTAACACCCCTCTCGCAGCGACGAGTGCTGTGATGTCAGACGCGGCTGTTACGGTACACGGAATGCCGATCTTCACGCTTCCCAGTAAACCACGCGGGATCTGTGCGCATCCGCGAGATGTCAATGCGTGCTTCACTTCAACTCCGCTGTGTACGAACTGAAACAACCTTTTAGAACAGTTATATTCCAAGTTTAGTTGATCGACGGAAAAACGTTATAGCACGGTCGACGCACGGAACGTGCAGGATCAGCAATGTGAAATAGCATAAGCCCCACATAAGCTCCCACGGTGTCCCCCCAATTCGGGAGTAACTTTCCCGTATAACTGAAAATACAGGGTGCAGCCCCCAAGTAGCCAAACAGCCGACAACGCACGCACAAAACATTGGGCTGATAATTTGCTTGAGCTATTATCTCTCCATCACAATAGCGTATGTGATTTTGACTGTTTTCTGTTGGAGATATTCATTTGGTTCAGTAACAGGGGAACTTTCACAAGGCTACACGACCCCTAGTATCGGTCCACTCACGAGAGGTAAATAAATGAGTGGGGCGGGGGTACTCTTTTTCGATCATTGGTCCGCAGAAAAAAAAGAAAAAAAAAGAAGGATGTAGGCCACACCACTAAAATGTTACTACTCCTTATTTTGGAAGATTAGCAATGAGGCTGCTGCGCGGGCAAGAGCAGAGACGAGATTCTGCCTCCAGAGAGACAGCTAGCCTACTTACATAGCATGTAAGAA
The DNA here is from genome assembly GCF_037126465.1 of Ornithodoros turicata. Classification (NCBI taxonomy): domain Eukaryota; kingdom Metazoa; phylum Arthropoda; class Arachnida; order Ixodida; family Argasidae; genus Ornithodoros; species Ornithodoros turicata. Next base: position 221,460,794 of record NC_088201.1, read on the forward strand.
CGGCGTTTAGTGTGTCGAGTGTCCCACAGCGTGCATCAGTGGTGTACGCACATATTTTCTTGATGGGTGGTTTGAACCTTCCCAAGGGCGGAGGGTAGAAGGTTTCTTTTCTTTTTCATTCCGTGTTAGCGCCGCGAAGCAACTGTGGCTATGAGCGGCGTACAGATGTGGATAGATGGAGAGAGGACAGCAGGAAAGAGTGGAGGACAGGGGAGGTTAGTACGCGTCCTGTGCCGACTTCAGGGGGAAGTGTGCCGACACCCAGGAGGAAAAAAAAGGGAAAACCTCAGACAGCACAGCCGGTGACAGGACTCGAACCCGTGTCACCTCCCAGTCTCGGCGTGGGAAGCAGTCATCGTAACCACTATGCCACGGGAGCTGGCGAGGGTAGAAGTGCTGTCGCTGTAGTGTTGCCGATTTCGTCGCCAAATTCAGCGATTTTGTTTGTATTCTTGCTTTGGCGACTTTCTCGAGCAGGTTATGAGATTTTAGCCTCCGTGAAATTCTGAAGACTTGGGTAAAAACTGGTTTGAAGGTACCGCGGAACAGATTTCACTGAATGCGAAAAAAAACTGAAGAACGTCTGACACGCAACGTCTCTGCAGTTTATGCCACTACAGACCAATAGAGCTGGCAAAATTACTGGATGCTCTGCCGGGAAGCGACGTTGTAAGTTTTTTTTTTTTTTTTCAGTTACTAACCACGAATCGCGCTGGGGCATTGAGAGACAAAAAACGGGAAGCCAGCGTCCCTGTGCTGGGAGCTGGGTAGACCGTACACGTGCGACGGTGCTGGAAAGACGCACGCAAAGTGCCTCACATTGCAAGAGGTCCAGTGAATGCAGAGTGTGCTGCGTTTTTAATAACCGCGCGTGGAAGCGCATCTCCCCCATTGGGCTTCTTTCCTTTCAGTAACGGCCGTTGAAGAAAAGTTTGCCTTTCCCTATACAACTGAGTGTTGTGAGGATGTCTTGTGTTGTCTTCTGTATTCCTGCATTGCATTGCGTTCCCAGTAAAAAAAAGTAAATCGTTCTAGTTGGGTGTTTTAAATTGTATTAATGACACTCAAATGGACTGAGCTGGACTCATTTAGCCCTCCCAGTTGGGACTCAGAGGACCAAGCCCTTGCTTGAAGAAGATATGTGTTCAATTGGCACTTCTTCGATAATAAGGTGGATAGGTCAAGTGGCAATGTTACTCGATGTAAATAGTGCAGTTCCGTCAGCATTTCATGTAATTAGTCGTCTGCCTACACGGCACGGACACGTGAAATTAATAAATAAATAAACACTCGCTGTCTACGGTAACAATATCGCGATACAGCTGCGCATCTGTCACACCTCAATATGCGTTGGTATATCAGAGTCACTGTCATATACCACACTGTCTCTCGTAGAGACTGGAACCGTCAGCTCACAGTCTTTGAGTGTTCGCTCTACTTGCGTCTTAACGTTAAGGAGCACAAAGCATGGTACATAAGCAACAGATGAACAGCTGGAACATTGGCTTTGTGGAAGCAGCATGGGCATTGGAAAGGCGAGCTGCTCTCAAAATGAATACTTTGGGAGAAACAACAATGACAAAAAATGATCAGTCATGGATGGCAAAGTTTCACCCAGTAGCTCATTAACTATGTACTCGGAGTGTGGTAACACTGGATGTGCAAGAACAGATTAGTCGTTTCAACTACCTGACTTCTATACGGAACGGTTTACTTTGCTGCGCATACATATATCATAAGTAGGATATCACCCTTTGTTACCCCCAAGACTTTTTCAGTTATCAGTACCTAAAAATGATCATTCTTATTTATTTATCTTTATTTAGAAAACATGTTGGCCCTAAGCGTGTCCATGCCATGAGAGATACAAAAATGCACACATATTCACTACTCAGCACAATAAATAGTGCAGTGATATCTAACAACATGATAACGCACATCAGACAGGTACAAGATACTCAAAATTGTATTTAAGATAAGATAATAAATACTAACGTTAGAATCTAATTATGATAGAGTATAAATACATAAAAATTAAAGTAATTAACATGGAGTACAAAATACAATTAAGATACTATGTATCCTTGAACCTTGAACTGGTCAATGCGGCAAGTCGCTGCTATGTCACATGAATCACCGAAACACCGCGCTCTACGCTAGCAGCCGCTGTGGGATAGGAGTCATCTAAACACAAGTCCCAAAAAGATGACAAAGAAATGCCACATAACTCCACGAAATATATGTGACCCAGAACAAAGCAAACTTCTAGCAGGTGCCTGCTCGACGAGGTCAGAATTCGGCGTCACCGTGTGCACATAATGTACCGTGTACACACCGCACACATAATAGAACCCTCACTGGCCAAGGATTAGTACACACGGGGCAAGGTCTCTAAATGCAGACTTCCAAGAAGGGCCAATGTCCGGGTCTAGAGTCACTATCCGGGTCAAGTCCGAGGGACTTAGGAAATTTCTAGAGTTTCCACTGAACAAGCGAGATAATGCAGAGACGAGACACAGAAAGTTTGAGAGGGAGATCAAAAATATGTAATTAGGGTACTGAGTAGAAAATACCATAAAATGTATTTTAAATAGAGTACAAATACACAAAATAAAAAGTATTGATTAGAGTACCAAAATACCGCAAATTGTGTTTAAAACACAGTATTTTAAATGCAATACTCCAAATACGTACACGTCTGCGCACAATTCCTACCTTCACAAAGAACAATCACCCGTGGAATACAAAGGAAAAAAACGACAAAGCGAAAACAGCAAGCAAAAGAAATAAAGCAGGAAACTTAGTGTGCCCAAGTTATACGAAGCCCTATAATGCCCTGACGACAGGTGATATATTGTTTAGCTGGTTTTCTAAATTTTTTGGAAGTTTTAAACAATCAAGTGTACCATAATTCGCTCAATAGTAACTTCAGTTGGAAAATGCGTTACATGTCATAGAAACCATGGTGTCGAACCGAAAAGAATACGATACGAGTTCGGCTCGGGTTCCGGTTGCTTGGATTTCGTTCCGGTTCAGTTCCGGTTTGCAACTCCGAACCAGTTCGCTAACAGGTTCAACGCTTCAGTTGTTATATATTCCATAAACCTGTTTTTATCAGGAAATGCGTGGCTAACAGGTTACTGCTGTTGTCTGCATTGACGTTTTCAGTACACACGGTAGTAACTTTAGCGAGAGAAACCAGAAATGGTCCAACACTGGAAAACAGCGTCTACACTGATGAACCAGTATACTTCTGCTACTCTTTGCTCCAAAAGTGCTTTTCTCACACGCAGTGTCAGCAAGATACACTTAAAAGAAGCCTAATATAAGACGTGCAGCACTTGATACACACGACGCTACTGAGCCGGAGCACTCCATTCGCAATGTGAATCGATCTCAAGCCGCACTGTCGAAAGAAGTCTGCCAGCCTTGCTCTGTCCGAGCTCACAGCAGTGTATCAGTTAATCCACAACACAACGCAACGTGTCACGACACAGTTACAGCGCTAGTAAGCAGGACTACACATTTCTTTTTTAATCCACCACTAATCATACCTTCTCGGCTTCTCATGCTTCTGCTTCTTGCAAGGCTTCTTCTTCTTTTACTGCTCACGTGTAAAGGGGAAGCTAAACACACAGGGTGCGTTTTCTTATTCAACCCGAGTAGCCAGGAGTTTGGTAACGACGTCAGAGCCTTTATCGTCACGTGACTCTAGAGTAGCCACCTTTGACCGTAATTTTCGAACGGCTAGAGTTACTCTGCGCTCAAAATGGCGGACTGGCATGACGGGCGAGAAGATGTGGAACTGGGGACATTCTCAAGCTTCGTTCTACAGGAAATCGTAATGGGAGGTATGCTTATTGTGTCTGTGTTGGAGGAATCTTTAGACGACGATACCAATGATAGAGAAAGGTAAGCAGGTCTGTGTGGCAGTCATGTTAAAGTCTCACTAAACGTTGCAATTTCGCAGACAACGCATACCGAAAGTTTCCGAATATGCGGAAGAAACCATTCGGGATATGTCGTCGGAGACTTTTAAGTCACACTTCCGGCTGCTGCCAAGGACGATTGAGCGATTGTCCACGATTCTGAGACCCTTGTTGGGGGAAGGCGAAGTTGGTTGTGGCCGTCCACAGGTGCCAGCTCAGAAGCAGCTGCTTATAACGGTGTGGTGCCTGGCCAATATGGAATGCTTCAGGTAAGACTCTTGAAATGTACGACGGTTCATTTGCTGTCGACAGTACTACAAGAAACATGCACAAAAGCCAAGCAGCTGTTGTAATCTGCTATAAATCGCGTTGTGCTTGTCAAAGTATTATGTAGAATGCAGGTAGCTATGTCATTGCCACTAACTAACTTACAGGGATACTGGTCAGGAAAATTGAAGAAAATTTGACACTGGTCAATAAATTCATCCAAATTCTGATTACAGTTAATGAGACATATGGCAAATTATTCCACAATGTGATCATATATTGATGGGGCGAATACTGGAATCAGTTAGTGCGAACTGATGGTGCCAGCACATTGCATGATTGAGTATGACTGGACCAGAGGCATGGTGGAGGAATATAGTGTAATGATCTCGTCACGGATGTGACTACATTAACTTATGAATGAAAATAAGACTAGCTGTTTTCCTTATTTTTCCTATGTCGTTTAGATTGCCGTGTTGGAACCCGCGTGAGGCTATACCGAGAATACAGCTTTCCTGCCATGCACTTAGAAGTTGCTCATGAGACAGTTGATGTGCTGAGGCAGGAACACACAGGACGAGTACATACAAAGCCTCAAGTGCCAAAGAAATTACCAATGAGAGATGGAAGTCACTGAAAAGGTTAGCCAGGCTGTAGGACTCTAACCCACATCTTCTGGATTAGAGCCCTGGTCCGGTAACCCAGAAGATGTAGGTTCAAGTCCTACAGCTGGCTTACCTTTTCAGTGACTTCAATCTTTCATTTAGAAGTTGCTCTCCCCACAAAATACTGCAGCATAATGTGCAGTGCCCCTTCGCAACCCTTTTTCAATGCATATCACACATGTTATGCACTGGAAATTACAGTGACTGCACGAAATTATGTTCACTCAATGCATTTCACAGTTGTGACTCTTGTTATTGTTTCCTTGCAGGGGTGTTGGAGACAGATTTGGCGTTGCCAAGTCCACAGTATTTCACTGTGTACGGAGGGTTCGGGAGGCGCTGCTCAAAGTGGCATCTCGGTTTGTTCTGTGGCCCAGCGAAAGCGATGCGCGGTCCATCAGAGATGGCTTCCAGAGGAAGTCTAAGTTTCCTGGTGTTCTGTGGGCTGTTGACAGATCACATATAGCAATTACTGCACCAAAAGAACATGCTGCTTCCTACATCAATAGGAAGGGTTTCTATTCTGTGGTGCTACAGGCAGTGTGTGACCATGAGATGCGTTTCTTGCACTGCTCGTCGGGGAAGCAGGGAGCATGCATAATGCTCGTGTTCTTCGCCGATCAGAATTGCATGATATGCTTGATCACGGTCACTTCCCATTTAGTAGTCACTTAGTTGGGGATGCTGCCTGTCCAATTGGTCCACATTTGTTGACACCATACAGAGATAATGGTCACTTGTCCACAGCACAGAAGTGTTTCAATAAGCGACTTTCTCGGGCAAGGGTTACTATCGAGAGGGCCTTTGGACTTTTGAAAAACCGGTTCCGACGGCTCTTTCGTGTAGAAACCAGGCGGCCAGATATTATTGTCACCATTATCATCACGGCATGTGTTCTGTATAATGCTTGCCTGTTGTGGGGTGACACATTTGAGAACCCTAGTGCTGTCGCCACACAGGACGATCTGAGTACACAGTGAGCACACCAGCGCGGAGACCAAGCGGCTTGGCATGCAGAAGAGAGAGGCAATAACACACAGCCTAGCACTCCTGTGATTTACGTTCTTGGGCATGAATAAAGTGTTTTTGTTGAAGCGAAACGATTTGAGGTTTATTTGTGGTGTCATAAGCAAGCCATAATAGCTAACAGCTCTATGAAAGATTGCAGTCGACAGCCAGCAAGTGCTGGTGGTGGAACTTGGACCCGTACATCTTGTTTGTTCAGCATCTGCAATTTATGTAACCGTGCTGATACTATATGATCAACATTTAGCACATGCACCTTACCACAAGTTCATTCCAGGCTAATACCTATAAAACACAACTACTGTGATGCTAGAGTTTATTTCCAAATTTCTCCAAAAATGTTTCCATAAGGTCATTGAACCGTTTCAGCTGTTCAATCTTCGATTTTTCAACAGAGATTTTTTCCTGCATCCACTCATCCTGTTCAGCCTTTCTCTTCTGTGGGGTACTACGGGGCCCAGGAGTGGGGTGCGCAGAGGACTCTGGTTCTTTCACCATTACTTCGAGGCCTCTTGAGGTTGAGGCTATTGCTGGTGGAGTAATACATATCATATCATAGAGATTTGATAGATCCAGAGCTGGATGACATGTTGCGGCAGAACATCAATAAACGTACTTTTCCTTCACAGACAGTGATGGTGTTCTCACAGTCCTCCGGCTTAGAGTGCCTCTACATTCGTCGCACGTTGCAAATATTGCACCTCAGAAAGTCGACATGAATCAGAAAATTGTGCTTACGCACGCAGAGGCGTCCTCCGCTTGCCGAGATACCATTTGCCGTCTCACTCTCCGAACAGCTACAGCAGCTCCTAGTAAACTAGCGAAGTCAATTATTTGCGTTGTCGCAACACCCGAACCTGCGGCTGGAGTTAAAACATAACGATCGCAGTGCGCTTAGCGCACGCTGTCTCCGGTGAAATATAAGGCGCTACGAAAGGGCGGAGTTGGTTGCGTTTCAGGGGCGGTCCGTGGCTTGGCGGAGCGGTACTCTCAAATAATAGCTATCACGATCGTTGTGTGGTGTTGAAGATCGGCTTCAACACCCAACGGGGATAGCTTTACGATGTCGTATTCGACGCGCTATCCACGGATAATAGAAGTCAACGAAGATGAGAGTATCCCATGAAATGTCTTCCCCGGTCCTAACACCAAAGAAACATTCCACTGGCACAGGTACATATCTTTATGGAAAGCTCTGCTGACGACATCCCAGGATAATATTGCATCCCGACAGTAAAAAAAAAAAGAAAAACGTGCTCGAGGGTATACTTCGTCAGCCACGGTAGCACATACTTTCCACACTTTCATCGTTTTCCGACGCGTGTCGCGTTAGTCGAATGAATCAGCTTGGTAAGTCGTCGGAGAGGGACGCGTGATTGGTTAGACAACTGCCTCAGCAGTCGGGAGGGGCATGCTCCAAATCTAGTCGATGTCTTTTTCGACGACTGACGTAGTTAAAATGTGCTCATCTTTGCGAGCCCTGCACGGCAGACTTTAAAAAAATTATCATCAACTGTAATCTCGCGGTTGTGTTGATGTCTTCAAACATGGCTGAGCACCCGTTCGGAATGTTTGCTCGTACCAGTGATTCGCCTCGTCCCATCCTTTATCTGTCCTTGGTACGGGGTTTTATCGCAATTCGTTATGAAGAACCAAACGACCCAATTGTTCACTCTTTAACATATTGTCACTTCCACATGAGTCGTCGTGGAGGATCATTGATTTCAGTCAATTATTCTAATGAAGACACATGTTTGAGATCCATCTATATAAAAAAAGATCAAAAGTGTACAACGCAAAAAAAAATAAAGATGTGAACAACATAAACGGCCGCGGACAACATATCGACATACGAGCCAGATATCATCGATTTAGTAAGTGCGTGGTACTTACGGGGATTGAGAATTCACCATGGTGACATGCCTGGAGAAGTTGTTAATAGCATAGTCTGTAATATATGTATAGTTTGTGTATATAGTCTGTAATATATAGTCTGGCGCAATACCCTACGCTTATCGGTCTATGCAATGGGCATCTCTCTATCCTTCTCCTCTCCACGCTCGTGAAGTACGTGTTTCCCATTGGTGAGCTTCATTAACTGCAAAACAAGTTTAACCCGGACAATGTATCGTGTGGTTTTGCCCTTCACAAATCTACAGGGTGTCGTTTTTTTTTAGCTGATACATATTTTTCATTAAAAAACTATACGGACTATAGACATGCTGTTTCAACTTCTATCATCTCTGCGCCGGCGGTCGTTCTTGGCCATATGTTGCTCGACCGTCAAGGAACTATTACCTAAGATCGTTAATTAACTTTTTAATAATAAAAGCTACGAAATTGTCCCAATGAGATCATCTGTTCCTTTGGGTGACCTGATATTTTTTTTTTACTGTTTTCAGAACAAAAATCCGAAATGTACGATTTGAAGGCAGTCAACGACAAGACCTCGATTTTTTGGGACCGCTGACACCACGGGGCGGAATCGGCATAACCGGCGCAATAACCGGCGGAATCGGCATCTCAAGTCATCAGCGAATTTGAACAGATCGGAAGGCAATCGTTTACGGACGATAGCCATTCGGAAAAACCTAACCATTTCATGCTTAATGGCATTGTAAAAGTAACGTTATTTGTTCCTGTAAATATTCATCTCTGGTCGACATTGCGGTACGTTGTATCTATGTTTAACCAGCGCGTGAATTACGTCGAACATCCGTTAGCTGGTCAGTGTTAATATAACCTGGTTTCGGGGCGACATTTCCGATTTAAAATCCAAGCTCTCAACTGTAATTAATTAAAGGTTAACTTTCTGGATTGCAAACGGATTTTCTACGATAAGTTTACGATGTTGTGGTGACGGGGCGGGGGGGGGGGGGGAGGCGGCGCCAGCCTTAGACAGGGAAGCACACCTCCTTACTACCAGGGAGCAACAGATGCTCTCAAAATACTAAGATAGACAACTACAAGTACTTGCCAGCTCCCTGTAGCCTCACTAAACAACGACTTGAAGCACTGAAGTCCTCCTTCCAAACCTGCACACACTATATTTTATTGACGTGCCTCGGACGTCTGGTATTTCCACAGTAAAAGCGAAACGCAATTGTCGTTCTGATGCATCCCATGGACATCACATCGATATCCTGATATTCAGACCGTTCGCGACCATGCAAGGAGGTCCTGGGGATATTACTGGTTCATAGGGTGACTACTCAGTAAAAGTAGGTGTTTTTTCTTTATTTCTCTGCGTTCAATGATGGATATGAACAAACGACGTTTGATTACGCATGAACTACACGTCTAGGATGGTCGAACAAGGGTCGACTTGTGAAAACGAAATTGTGTACAAATTGCCAGCACCGCACTAGGAGTCAACAACAGATCACAGGAACCATTGTGATATTTTATTCCACAACGACGTAATGAAACGACCGAAAAACGTAACGAGAGACTCATGTAGATTGCAGCCTCGTTCCTGGTGCGTAAAAACACATTTAATTCACATTCATAATCACCGTGTGCATCGACGGTGCAAAGGCAGTTGAAGGCAACAGTGAGTTACACACGGAGGTACAAGCCAAGGCAAAAATGTTGGTGCAAAGTCTGAAGCTTGATAAAGTATATGTAAAACCCATCGATAGCGATGCGGTCCACTGTGATGGTTTAATGCGCAAGGTGATGAAATGTTCGAAGTGGGAAGCGCATCTTTCTCACCATGCGTCTCCTGGCCACCCTGATTACGTGCTTCATTGCGCCGTTGTAACGATGGAATATCATTTCAGCCAAAAAGGCGGCAGCAGACATCAGCATGCCCGTTGTCCACAGAAGGAGAGGTGGCCGCAAATCGGTCATGGTCAGCGCTTTCTGTTCTGATGTCTGCGGGAAGTTGTCGTTGTCCTTGTGATGCGACACCCTGAACGCTTCCAAGTTCCGAGCCTCTTCATATAATCCGGCCACTACACCATGAGTCACAACTTTCCGGGTGCTCTGAAGGTAGGGTGAAGTAACCCCCATCACTGGACCAAGGATTAGGGTCTTCGGGAGTTCATCAACCTTCCTGTAGCCCATTTGTAGTAGTTCGTTGCGCGATTCAACGCTATCTAGGCGATTGCTCATTCGTAAGTATCCTTCCTGTCATTTCTTCGCTTAATGGACCCATCCCTGTTGTAGCACTCACATCCACCTTGTATAGGATTTGTGGGATGAAACCCGTTATACGGGTCGCAGCGGCTAGCACTTTGCAAATAGCAAGCTCTGTAACCTTTACTTGAAAAGAGGTTGTCATCCCAATTTTCTATTCCTTTTTGGAGCGGCATGTCTCTCAAGTAGGACGTTAGTAATCCTTGAAAAGCCGTGGGTACGATCGTCCCGACAATTAGCCAAACTGCAAAAATTATGCGCAAAGGTTGGTAGTTGAGAAACGCCGTTGTGTGCACTACGCTCTGCCTTAGTAGGGATTTGATAAGTAGAATAGCCACTTGCACTAAGTCAGCTCTGTTCGGAACTTTCATATAAAGGTAAGAGAAACCAATAAGCGTGAAAGCGATAAATGAAAACACTAGAGATAACCACACTTGCAAGCTGAACGGTATCAGTAGAACCATTTCCTTTGGCGTCTGCTTCGGTTTCTCCGCGTAAAACGAATAATACAAGCAATCAAAATACCCTCCGAAGACGGCATGTATCATACAACGCATGGTACATATGATAGCCTACCTCAGCAATACCGTTACCCCTGCGCACAATTTTAAAGAACGCATTCGCGAATGCGCGAGAGCGCCTTTTGTGGAAGTCGATCTCTACTATAGCGACTGTCGCATTCCTATGTCGCAGTGAGACGATCAACGTTTTCACATTGGGGTGAATGCACATCACGTCCTTCGTGCAAATAAACACTAAGTTCTGCCCTTCTAATTTCTGGCTTCTCACGAGGTTCTTCGGAAGTATATATTCCGGGTTACATGTAAGGCATTCTTCCGAACTGTAGTCCCTCAGGTAAGCACTGCCGTTGGCGATAGTGAAATTAAAGACTCCAGTGTACGAAAACACATCTGAAATGTACCTCAACTGCCCTAATGGATTACGTAATGGAATATCCGTCCTCGTTGGATCAGCGCCTTCTGGTAACATGTACAGCTGCAAGGCATAGTGCCGGAAAGTGGTGAAAGCTCTCAACAAATCGTTGTAAGTGCAAATTACGTGAAAAACTCGGCCCTCCAGACGTGTGACTATCAAGTCTCTCCTCACTGTAGCTTCGAAGATATTCATGTCTGTCCAAACAGCGATGGGAACGTCAACGTTATGAAGGAACTTGACCAAATGTTGAGAATAAGTGTCCACACACCGAACCGGTATGCTAACGTCCACTGGCCTGTTTGATGCGAAAACACTGATCAGTTGAGGAAGAATGTCGGACGTCAGCAAGTCTTCCATGGAACCAAATGTCTGAGGGCATGGTGTCATGTTGAAGAGGGATGCAATCACAATTGCTGCGAGGAGCATGGTCCAGTCGCGAGGTAAGTGGCGAAAGTGAGTGCGTGGTGACTCCACTAAGCTGCTATGAGTCCGATTCTCTACGTACATACACGTACTTGTCTCTCCAGGAGCGGTATCCTCTGCACATTTGTGAATACGAGACCGCCGGTCGATTTTAATCTTCGAAGTGACAGGCGCTCTGACTTGCACGCGGCAGATCGAGAACGATATCCATTTCAACCGCTGCGAGCATCTTGATATGCGCAATCAGCCGATCAGCGCGGTTAGGAAGGAGGCAAAAGGTAGCAATCACACGATAATTTAATTTTTAGAGTGGTGAAAGCATCGACTCTTTGGACGCCCGTGTTGTTTGTATAGAGCCACATGGTGTGCGACGTTTATACGCATTGTCGCGCTCACTCTTTTTTGTTTTCTAGGCTCACCGAATCTTACACTCGTCTTCATGAATACGTTTTCTTTCTTTATTTATTTATTTCTTTACCCTCGAGTCGCAAGGAATTACAGAGGGGACTGGAAATAACAATGATGCACACACATAAAAGTTACTTATAAAAAGTTGCATATCATAGACGTCATAGAGTAACGCACGGAACCTTGTTTCTTCCCGGACCACAGCGATGGTCGCAAGGAAGTCATTCCAGCCATAGCCCTCTTGGGAAAAGTTGGGAATTTCGAAGCCTTTTCACAATCCCGCGATTTCGGGATTTAAAAATTCTAATCCCGGGATATCTGGACGGGTCCGGAATTTTGAGCAGCGGGTTTCAGAGTCGTATTTCAAGTGGTCATTACATATCGCAGACACTGTCTAAAGCTGCAAAACAGGAGGGGTTTATTAATTTTATTGCCTGCTTTCGTTTTCAATGTTTTTTTACGGTTCAACAAACAAAGCTTTCCCGCGCAAGCAAAGCGACCTTAAAGTCTCACTTGTGAGCCCTAGCTCTGTCACAATCACCACTGCGTCGTTGCTCAAAAAGTGCCCTAAGGAAACACAGAGCGTCGAAAGAACTCTCGTCAAGGCGTGATCGAACTTTGCTCCAAAGGTTTCCTGCCGAGCTGAAACTTCTTTCAGACTCCGCGATGGTCGGACCAATTGATCGGAGGCAGAGATTTGCTTCTCTAGTCTATAACACTCTATCGTTTCTCTTACATTTCGCCGATTGTCCATCTACTGCACGTATGTAGTAGTACCACACACTGCTACTATCATTACATTTTGGCTCAACTTCGAAATAGAGAACGGCGAAGATTGTCACGCTTCGACCAGTCACTAGTGATACAAGCACAGCCCGCGGACGCTGCGCTTGCGTCGGCGGGACTCGTACGCCTGCGTACTAGTGCGTACGGCTGCTTCTTCCACCTCAAGACAGAGAGAAAAACCGTGCGATGGCCGATCCCTCCTCGGCAACGACGGTGAGCTCTTGAATCTTACGGTGGCACCACGGAGCGAGCGTGGCTACAACATAACATGGTGTCAGGAGTGTCAGTTTCATCGAATCCATCTTGGACAAGGCCGCAAGTGCAAACGTCAACCATGACGAACGTTTTTGTGCAACCACCACAACATTCATTTTGTGCCTAACAGGAATCCAGCCCAAGGCTGGGATGAATGGAAACGTTCTTATCGGATTTATGAAGCAGCGTGCGAGTTCTCAGTCAAGCCAGATAACGTTCGGCGTGCCTTGTTGCTTCACTACATTGGACCTGCTGCAAGAAATATTTGTTAAACGTTCGTGCACGAACCGACGCCTTCAAAGAAAGATGAAGCTCAAGACTCTGTAGAGTATATTCTAGGGAAGTTTGATTAACTTTATTCGCCTGACAAGAACGTGACCCACGCTGCAGCCATCATTAATACGATGACACAGCGCGAAGGACAGACCATTGATGAATACGTCACGGACCTTCAACTTCAGGCGCAAAAGTGTGACTTCGGGGATAAGGCGAGTCGACTTATTGGCGACAAAATCATTATTGGTATTCAAGACGGTGCTCTCCGTGAACGGTTGTTTCGGGAGAGCAACCTCACATTAGAAACTATTATACAGCTCTGCAGATCGTCTGAAATATCAATAAGACACTTGCAGGACATCGAAAATACGAGAAAGAACGACATCCCTTCATCTGTCGACGTGCTGCGTCAACAACAAGGACCATCACCCACAAGGACACAATCTGTTATCGACGATGGGCGAAGCCACCCGCTTTCTCGGAGGAATGACTCTCAACGTTCGCCACAATCTTCAGCTGCTACGCAGCGATTCTATGAAACTTCAAAGCAACGCTTCAACCAGCAGCAAAGGGGCAACCCACAGGCGATACCTTGTTCACGCTGTGGACTAGTGCATCGACCGCGACAGTGCCCTTCATATGGAACACATTGTCTCTCGTGTGGAATATTTGGAGATTTCGCACGGATGTGCCGAAAGACAGGACATTCGGGGTCAAACCCTCGTCAGGGTGCTGATCTGGATTACGCCGCCGACGAGACAACGGTGAACAGCGAACCCCTTTTGGGTGAGCTAACCGTTGACACTTTGTGGAACTCATATTTGCGTGACTGGATACAAGTCGTTAGCATTGACGGTAATGCTGTTAATTTTAAGCTGGATAAAGGTGCTGATGTTAAAGGTCAGCTCCGGAGATACCTTGACTTCTTGAAACTGTAACAATATTCTGGAAGCCCATATCGAACTGTGTCTGAAAGCACCCTTCATTTCCACAAAACAGCCCCATATTTTAAATAATCGTAAATTAACCATTTCGAAACAGACATGGGGGCCGCCATTTTTATGACGGCAGCTGTTCACGCGGTCTATATCGCCGACGTAAGTGATATCAGTGTTCTTCAAGACTTCCCTCCCTCTCTACGGAGCATACGGGAATGTAAACAGGCGATGGTGGCAGGGAGCGTCTGCTCGATCGACGTAGGCTTCTTGATCGCATCGTTTTTTTAATATTTGGGATGATCTGCCAATGCTAAAACACGCTGTTGATACCACTTGTGCAGTTAGGATTCGTGCAACTATGCTGTCGCGTTCCGGCCAGCGGCAGACTGGCTAAGAACGCAATGAACGTCACGTATTTTGTCAATGGAACTGTGCTACGCCTACATACGAAATATATTTTTATTCGCATTGTAGGTGTCTTTGATAAAGTAAGTCAATTCATCGTTTAATTGAAGACTTCACTCTCTTATAGTTACGGCTCACCACTGCTGCATCACTTGCGCATATCTTTCTCACTCTCGAATACCTGGCGTTTGACGTTACAGGAGCAGTAATCGCATTTCTTGGCATTATAACCGGGTGAACGAGTTGTGTTTGGCAGCGCCATGTTATCGTATACACACTGCAGGTACTACGTACGTAAGAATTAGGCTTGAATGACAACCTTAGTGTAGATTCGCGATGAACGTATTTGCCGAAATTTTACACTGTCGAGAGAGCAAGCACCAGATACAAGAACAAGATACTTACATGAGGGCATACGTGGCTTATGAGAGCTGAACAGAAAAAGAAAGGAAGGAAAAAATAAACGAATACAAAAATACACTGCACAGTACAAGGACACCATGCAAGTGTAGTTATCAGGGATATCTTGCACCTTATTTCGGCTGGTTTACTAGTGCAGTGCAGCCATGAGCCATCACATTAATCAACCACAAAAAAAGAAAGAAAAAAGAGAAAAGAAATAAAGATGAGTTGCTTCCATATGTGAAAGACACCAGTATTACATCTGGATCTGCATGCTGGTTTCAGGAGCCGATTTACTTCTTGAATCAATGCACATCTCCACACATTCCGCAGATACTGTAATTTTACACGTAACACTGAATAGACCATAATTTTATTGAATACACAGAGATCATAAAACTATCTGACTCCCCCCATAATCCCTCGCAACAGGTAAACAAGCACACTGCAAGATGGACAGAACACAGGTGTCAGTTCAGGTGTTCTGTGGTAAGTCTTAGGTGCAGAATCAGGTCATTCCCCACAAACCAGTGAAAGGGGTTGCAACACCACCATCCCACATGAACATAAAAGCTTCTTCGTACCAATGTGTGTTTTACAAACCAAGGTTGGAATAGAGCGTAGAAAATGGGCACCTTGAATAGCAAAACTCAAGCAGCTCTGACGTCACAGACCTCAGGGCTATCAGTGGAATTGGCTGTATTTCTGAGGTCCTTGACATTCGTGCGTTAGTCAGGCATCTGTTCGAGAGCTTTTATCTCACGAAGTATGACACATGAAAAAAAAAAACAGATTGATCAGCATTATGGAGCGCAATGCATGATGCACCCATGATGTAACAAACCACGTCTATGAAAGCGTCCCAACCCCTTTGATTTTTCCCTGGCACTTCATGTAGTAAAAACGGCTAAGGAACATGGAATACCATTTACTGTGTGCTCCAAAATCGTGTGTTTGTTTCCCCATCCCCTACGCTTCTACAGAAGCCACCGATTAATGGCGAATGAAATGCCAAAAACTAAAAATCCTAGGTATGCGACTGTTTGTACATGTTCGCCGAAGCCCTTCTGCTGTCGACTTGCATTTAATGCCTTGCAGAGTTGTTGGCGTTTACTCATTCAGTGTAACTCTTGCGGTGAGCCCCCCTTGTGTAGTCTCTTCCTTCTGTTCGGGGGCTCATGAACAGCTATCGTCCACAGAGATCGAGCAGAGCACCAGAAAGCCCCTGGGGCGCGTTCCCAGCCACGTCGTAGGTGCGCGAGCTCGCTATTGTTTCACCCATCCCCATAGCAACAGCCGGGTCACGTGACAGGCTTCGCGATGGAGCACTAAAGAGCCGTTCCCTGCCACAGGGGTGGCATCCAATGTATTGCTCCGTAGACGAAAGCGTGCTGGGCGAACGCAATGCATCCTGGACAAGTCCTGGTCGCACGTCACAGCAAACGTCAAGGCACACGTGACCTTAAAGATGGCGGCGCCCGCGATCGGCGGTCAAACCGTTTGTAAACAATGCGGTTGTTGTTTCTGGACGACGTTTTGGGATGTTTTTCGATCACGGTAATTATTTTTATCCGATAATCTCGCAATAAAACGCGCAGTTTTACACATAAAGCCTCGTATTGTTGACAGCTTCCAAAGATGTGATGACGACCGCGAGTTAAGACTTACCGAGCCGATGCGATGTACTTAAACTAAGGTGAAATGGGCTACCATGTTGCGGAAGAAGCACCACATAGTTTACGCTGGCAAAATACGGTCATCTCTTGGTGTTATGACGGCGAAAATATGTCGGTAAGCGGCAAAATGACATGTAAACAAAGTCACATGACCTCAAAATGACGTTTTCTATGACGTGCGACCAGGACAAGATGGCAGTTTTGCCAAAAGCACCCGCTTGAGGGTAGTTACAACAATGGCGGGTTTGTGTCACCCCTGTGTTCCCTGCTACCCCGGCGGCGGCTCGTGCATCACGTGACCGTAGCCGTTGTGAGCGGAGGTACGACGACCCAAACCTCTTCGGGGTTCGCGATCAAAATGGCGGATCTGTTCGTCATTTTTGACGAGGAGGGCTTCGCCGATCGCGACCCGGAACGCACATATCGCACTTACAGCGATGCTTTCGCTACGATGTCAGAGGACAACTTCATTGCAACCTTCCGCTTGTCTAAGGACGCTGCTAGAGAGGTCTGCGAAGCTGTCAAGGGGGATCTAGAGCGGCGTAAGTATAACTATAGAAACTCATACAGTGCACTTGCTAACTGCATTTGTGCACCAATGTAGAAGTTCCATTCTTAAACAACGGCACATTTCAGCTCAGCAGTGGCGTCGTACAACCCTCAGCGTCGAGCAGAGAGTTTTAATGGCGCTACGGTTCTACGCCACTGGGGCATTCCTCGGCAACATTGCGAGGGAAGAGAGCTTCGTTTGCAGTAAGCATGCAATATCCGAGGCTCTCCACGCAGTGAGCCTAGCCATCACAATGAACCTTGCGCGGAAGTATCTCCGGTTCCCTTCGACTCCAGAGGAAAAGCTGGAAGTAAAGCGCGGGTTCTACGAGTTGGCTGGGTTTCCTGGGTGCCTAGGTAAGCGATCCCTGTTTTCCATAAACAACATAGGAATGCCTCTCACAATGCATGCAAGAATCATGATGAATAACACGTCTCCTCCGTTTCACTTTTTTCGCCTAAATGCAATGTGTAACAAAAAGTCACTATACAAAAACACAAACTGGATATAACATGAAATAGTAATGGTGATTAGCTTGAGCATTCGTGATCATGCAACTCCCTGGTACAAAATGAATGATTATCCCCTAAAAGTCGTGTCAGAGGGGAACATCCTCATTATTTGAGTGTATATTTTTCGCAGGTGCAATTGATGGTACCCAAGTGGCAATACAGCAACCGAGCCTTGCTGATCCACGCTTCGTGGATGGAAACTACTATTGCCATAAGGGATACCATTCCATCAATGTCTTAGCGGTGAGCAATTTTCGTACTTTTTTGGTACTTATTTCTGCACAAATATTTCCACAGTACGAGGTAACTCGTTACTGTAGCTGAGTTCCTATTTTGGTAACTTGTAACGTAACTCGGTACTTTTGCGCCGTGGTAACTTTCAGAGGAACCCGTTCCTTTTCTTGGTAACTCTGCCAAAGTAACTTAAGCTCCAAGTTACTTTTAACTCGCTTTTTACTCACGTCCACATTTCTCTCCGGTTCCTTCATGGCATATTTTGCCATAAAACATGATATTCAATGAGTGACAGTATTTTATTCAGGAAGTAAGAACCACTGCCATTGAAATAAAGCTGAACCATTGTGCGCCCACAGGGGGTAAGATGCAAAGTGTTCGAATAGACCTTTACCAGAGAAACGTCATCATGACATTGGTAGACAGACTGAAACCGAAACAAGGCGGAAGGACGGCTGGGTTCCACGAACGGGCACATGTTCGCCATCTCCCATTGAAAGAAAAATAGGACCGAGAGTCTTGTCCATTCAAGGAATCATGTCATAATCCCCTCAAGACTGTGGTTTTCGGTCGCGACCTTGTTCACCTAGCGTAGTTCGAGCGTAGTTCAATTCTACCAAATTTTGGCGCTATCGAAAACTATGACGTCATTTATTTACAAACATTGTCTATGTTGGGCATAAAGGAAAACGATCTAAGCGTGTTGCACTCCTCCGCAGGCAACTCAAGGTCTAACTCAACTGCTCGTGAGCTGCACCTGCCTAATGCCATTTTGTGTCCTAAGTAACTTGGAAGTACCTCGTTCTTTTTGTTAAGTAACTCTGTAACTGCGAGTTAGATTTCATGCTGAAGAACTTCGTTATTAACTTAGTTACACTTAACATGCGGTAACTTAACCTGTAACGAGTTCTTTATGTCGAGTAGCTTCTCAATCTATGAATATTTCATTTCAATTTTGTACCACAAAGTCAAAAAATCAATTAGGCAACTGTGTTTCCAGAACCATTGTATTTCCAATGCCCCTATGTACATTCTCTTGCTTGTTTGTTGCCTTTTATGCATACAGAGGATGTTCACGCCGTAACATTGCACATCTTTCTAAGATCTGTGATGCAACCAGGCGCATTCTGTTCCTGAATGCCAGATACCCGGGATCGTGCCATGATGCCTCTGTATGGGCAGCGTCCCAGCTCTGTCGAGAAGCTCCCACAATATTTGAAGATGGAGAGTGGCTAATTGGTGAGAATTTTTTTTTGTTAGTCTGGTACATTTCCTGCTTTTCTTCATTTGGTTACTGATCTGGGTTGCACTTTTTTACGATGGCCCATTTTCATGTAACCCTTCCCCCCCACCACACACACTGCAAGTTGTGTCAACATCCCCACACATGTACTTCAGTGTTCCTTAGACGCTGCCTAGATTTTATTGCCTGCCAACACCTGAGTCGCGGGTTCAAAATGAAGCTTGCAGGCCTAATCCTACCTCGTGAGAGAAATGTATATAAAAGGCACATCTTTGTGACGTCCTGATAGCTATTGCAGTTCATGACTGCATCATCATATAGCTAGAGAGCATGTGTTATGCTTCTGTTGGTTATTCAGTGATCTGCTCAACAGATTTCTCCATATGACATTTACATATACAGGGTGTT
Organism: Ornithodoros turicata; assembly: GCF_037126465.1. Classification (NCBI taxonomy): domain Eukaryota; kingdom Metazoa; phylum Arthropoda; class Arachnida; order Ixodida; family Argasidae; genus Ornithodoros; species Ornithodoros turicata. The sequence continues at coordinate 221,480,273 of NC_088201.1, forward strand.
CAAAATTAATCTTTCACGAGCGCTACGCAAACACAGCGATGACAGGAAACCGGATGACAACGTTATCTTACTTGTGTAAGAAACAGGTGCTGCTAATTATGTAGCACTTGTTTCTTACTCAAGGAACAGAAAAAATAGCACCAGTTTTATTTTGTTCGCCTATTTATAAAGTGCTAGTGAAAGCTTAATTTTGAACACCCTGTATGTCAGGGTGTGTCAAGTTGTCATTTCAGACTATCCGTGGATGCAGATCGTTTAATTTGTCTGATACAGCAAACATAAAAGTCTGAGGTAGTTAAACGTAGCTTAGAATGACGAACAAAATACAAGCCTCACAATGCCCCTTTGCATGCTTTGATGTATGAGAGAACGTATTGAGGGTGGGTGTTTGTGTTTCCCAGCATGGCTTCGCACGTTGAAGGGAGGATGGCTAGCATGGTGTACCTGCTAGCTCCTCTGGCAGGAAATTGAAGGATGTGGAATGGGACCCACTACTGGTGCCTTATTGCTTCAGCGGCGAATTGAAGAAATAGAATAAAACGGAAACGTAGATTACACCGACGCGACCAGCTGCTCCCTGACGCTTGATGAGTGCAAGCATGCAGTGATTGAAAAAGATTTTCGAATATTCATTTGATACAGCCATTCTCAGTACTCAGTCTTTTGCGTCTCATAACATGTTTGAGTGGCCTGCTTTGCACTATGTGCTATGATCACGATTGGGCATGCAACCTACATCTGCAGAATAACGGATGAGAGTTTTTAATTATCTACAGGAGACAGCGCCTACCCCTTGCAGCCATGGCTGATGACGCCTGTCCGGACACCAACGACACAGGAAGAAGAGGACTACAATGACGCACAGAGTCGAACACGTGTGCGCATTGAGCACTGTTTCGGCATGCTGAAGATGCGGTTCCGGTGCCTTCAGAGGTACCGCACCTTACACTTTGCTCCAGACCGGTCGTGCAACATCATAAACGCTTGTGTGGTGTTGCACAACATGTGTATAGCGTACAACACACCTCAGCTACCTGATGCAGGTGACGCAGAAAGTGGGCCTGATGATGACATGACACAAGAGGCACACGTTGCGGGGGCAGACGATGCAGAGGACAATGACAGTGCTGTTGCCACAAGCAGTCGTGCAACCCAGGTTAGGAGTCGCCTCATAGCACGGTGCTTTAGGCGACATCTTTAACTACCTAACTGACTCCAGTGCTTGTGGAACTTTGTCACCTGTGGCTATAAAACTGTGCTTTGACTTCTGCTCTACAACAGGGGCCTCAAACACCTGAGCAAGCTGTGTGACTGATTTTCAATTTCTTTTTCCAAGACTATTTTGTGAAGAAAGTGCACAATACAGTTTGTAAATAGCAGGTAATTTGGATTCCCCTGCCAATTGTATTTGTTTCTGAGGGACTACACATTTTTGTTGCATTGTTTTTCACGTTTTCAGTACTGGACTTGGAAAGGCATTCGATTTATTTCCCTTGTGTGTCATGTTGGGTTTTCCAGTAACAAATTTTGTACACACACATGATAGCTCCACATTAAGTGCACCTGCCCATTTTTTTCTTTTAGCCCATCACTGTATGCTATAATAAGGTGTTTTATGGTAAATGCTGTTGTGTGTTCTCTGTGTGGCCCTCTATGCAACCAACAACCTGACTTGAGTTTGAGGCCCCTGTTCTAGAGCTCATGAATTGTAGTGACATTCATTATTTGTTGTACCATAATTTCGTGTGCATTAGCCGTGGTACGTGCACAATTTTTTTGCTCACAGAAGCCCTGTAGCTTTTCTCACAGAGCGGCTTATCTGGAGACTATTTTTCCGTCGTGTTTTCCCCATAGGGTGGTTTTAACAAAAGTGCCAACTGTGTCTTCGGAACAGCGCTGCCCTGCCAATGAACGAACAATACGTAATATGGGCTTGTCCACATTCAGGTAGATTGACTTTCTGGTGCCTTTGCCAGGCAGCTTTAACGAAAGTGGTGTTAATGATTCATTTCTTGTGGAAGGCTACTGACCTGTCGATCCATGAAAAACACTCAACGGCACAATCTTACCCTGGTAGTGCACTACAACTGCCCTTCTTTGTTGTACACCATGCAAACCCTGGAATACGGACCACATGCAGGGTTTTTAGCCTTCTCTATGGTCTTCTTTGTGGCATGAAATCAGTTGTCGTATTGCATACGGTTTATCCGGCCAAAGATTTTCAAAAGAATTTCCTAAGGACAGTCCCTGTAGCTTATGCGCGTGAAATTACGGTACTCAACTCATTTTATTCTCCTGTACATACACATTTTAAGGTATACTCAATGACAGCGATGTGCATACATGTCACGCAACTTCCTTACAGTTTTCGAAGATTTTCAGTATTATATGTGGTGAATGTTTTCCTATCAATGGAGGGGAAAAGTGAGAATTTGTTTATTTGTGATATCATAGTATTTACTTTCACTTCCAGTTCTTACTCTGTGGAGGTAGCAGTGAAAAATTGAAAGATTTGTTTATGTACTTGTATTTCTGTGCAGTGCACATTGCCTTTGTTCACAGTGTTTCAGTCCTAAATTCATGTGCCTCTGCTCTGTTCTTCCAGACTCATGCTGCCACTCGTAATTGCGAAATGTATTAAGTGAATGTGTCATGTAATGTGGGTGAAGTGTACGGAAACACCACAAACTGCACACAGAGGATCAACTGATAGAAATGTGTGTGATCAACAAGGACAGACACCAGTAATGAAACTGACAGAACTGATTTATTGAAGGATTACAGTATCCCATGTCAAATATGTGCATGTGTATATACCAGAGATGGGGAAATTAGGATACAAAGGGAACTCATTGCTGCTTAGGTTACAGTGCAAGAAATCTAAGTTACTAACAAATTTACATGTAATGAAAGTGAACTTTCTCCAAGTTATTCTGAGAAAGTTTTCTTTTTCTTTTTCATAATTAGGGGTTTACGTCGCGAGAAAACTGAGATAATGAGTGATGCCACAGCGGTTGGTCTGTGGATTGCTTTTGCCCACCTGAGGGTTCTTTAACGTGCGATGACAGCTCATCACACGGTGCCCTGTATTTAACATCCCTCGAGGAAGACGGCATGTCTAAGCAGCTTGTACCCTGCCACCAAGTTGCAGGCGTCCTCGGCCGGGTTCGAACCCGCGATCTCTGGATCGGAAGGCAAACACGCTACCAACTGAGCCACCGAGGCCGGTCCCGAGAAAGTTAACTGACAAATGAACATGTTCCCGAGGAAGTTACTGGAGCTCAAAAGCAACAAATTAAGGAAAAAGGTACTAAAAAAAGAAGTTTAGTTACAGTAGCCAGTTACCCCCAATACCGGTATATACGAGTACATAAAAAATACATAGTGAATAAATAGTTCATTGCTATACTATCAGTAAGTGTGGATGCAGTTATAAGTTATTTACAGACATAAAAAGTGAACATAGTTAAAAATAGAGAAATCAGTCAGTAGCGGTATTATAATGTTGGGAAACTGGTGAAATGGTAAAGGGTGATGGCAAGCTGCTGTTGATGAGGGTGCAGAGGCTGGAGAAAAGCAGAAAGTGATATGGCAGAGGGGCAGACGGCACAGGCCAAAAAATGTCATGCATTGCATTTGCATGTTACAGTTGAGCTCGTGACAGGGGTTGTCACACTGGATGCTAGCTTACCTTATTGGCTTGACCTATGTCTTCGCTCCCTCTCTAACAGAAGAGCAGCATACTCACTTATGGGAGTGAACAGCTGTAAATATTGTAAAAGTACATTACGTCAGCAATTAATGAGATCTTGTATCGAGTACAACAAAGATTTGGAAACATGTTTTCAGAGGTTGTCATACTGCTATCACAATGGAATGCTCTGTTGTGTTCCATTAAATGCTCTGTACACTTCATTTCCTTCATGAGCAATGTCTGCATTTTTAAGATAGTTCCCTGACTATTTTGTTTTCCTAACATTTTGAAAACATTTTGCTGCTTGAGTACGTGAGACAATAGCTTCTGACATAGTAATGCAAATCATGTGCTCTCCAACACTGCTTCTGACACATAATCATGTGCACATATGTTTACTATACCTGGACAAGTGCACTCATCCTGTCTATGATTTTTTTTTGTCCCGCCACCAATTGTCGCTGCTGCTCGAGGACATCAGTGGCAATGGATGGGGGAATCCGCCGCCTTCGCCTGCGGCACGGTCTTCTTGTTCGCTGTTGCTGCTGTTGTTGCTGTTGCTGCTCCTGTTGCTGGGGTTCGCTTTGAACCTCAGCAGCTTCAGATGAGGCCTCCCCCTGTGAGCCATAAAACATTGTGGTACAATACCATCCGAGGATGTACTTGAGCAGTCTTATGTACCGCTGCTGGTGTTGTCACTTCTGTGGCAGCAGATGTTGATGGCAGTGGCTCTGTGTCACTCTGAAAAATAAAGACATAATGTTGTCCCCAAAAGAATAAATCAAGACCGAGAGGCTAAAGCACGTTGATTCTTCTGATGCAAAATCCACGTTGATATAATTGCTTTCAGTTTTATGACGTGGCATATTTGTCAGCTCTGATTGTGACATGATGTACCACTTACAGCAGCAGCAATAACTATAGGCACTGCCGCTTCTCCTCTGGAGGACACTTGAACCCCTCCTGCGAAGCCGGTCACCGTGTCCCAGCCGACTAGTGCCATGACACGCTGATCGGTTCCAGACAGGAGGGATACAATGTCCACTGGTGCAGCACCTGGCCCAGGAGCAATGAAGCCACTGCCCCCTCCTGTGGCGTGCATTCTTTCAGATATGAGCCTCGCTCTGTTTCGGACTCTGTAGCGCCAGTCCTTCCACAACTGCTGCCACCCCTTCCCATCCTTGTGGAGTGGCCCAACTGCGTTCAGATGGGCAGCAATATTCTCCCACTGGGCTCTCCTTTGTGTTGCAGTTTCTCCCTCGAGGAACGTCCTGTTGTTACACAACTGTGGCGATTCCTCGAGGACGCCTAACAAAAGCATATGTTGCTGATGTAACGCCATCTGTAAAAGAGGGGGAAAATATGCTATGTAGTGGACAAAAAAAGAAAAAAAGGAATAGTCATGCGTTTTAATTAAAAGTATTCTCCTGCCAGCCTGTGGTTTGTATCTGAGTGCCAATGCTAATCACTATTGAGCTACTTGCGAATTCTCACTCAAATGTTCACCCAATTTGTTTACAGTAAGTAGAAAATTACATTGTGCACAAGTTTAATGCCAGCAAAATATTCCCAACTTCAGTCAGAAACCTAAAGTTAACGTTAAACTTAACGCCTACAAACCAAGAACTTTGTTGTCATGAACACCGAAAGTCAGGACCCAAGGTAATTGAACTAAACTACGAGTAACTGTGATACCAACTTGTTGTGAACTTTACTTACGTTGCATAACATCGTACAACGTCAGTTACTCACTCACAAATGATTTATGTAACTGATTTGCACTTACCACGAAGTTTTCGCTGTGGATGTGAATGCCGATATGAAGCGACTAACTCGATAGCAGACGACAGTGCTCTGTGCTGTTATTGGTTATAAGTTGACTTAAAAAGTTGCGGTAAAGGTGGACACATTTCTCCAATACAGCAGCACTTTATTTCTGAATGTCAACAAAAGAACATGTATGATTTTCATTTTATTACATTTACTTCCAGCCTTATTGCTGTTCCAACAGGCACCTGTTGCAGAGAGTTATTGCGGGTTCGCGGTTGGTTGTCGCCAGCCGCGATGCGCACTCAAAAGATGGCGTTCCTTGCCATGCGTCGCCTGGGGGCGGCACACCGTCGGTCACACGCGCAGCGCCGACTGTGAGCGGAGCAATTGCGAGCTCGCGAGCTCGCGAGGTGGCCGGGAACGCGCCCCTGGACATAACCTGACATGAAAATTAGCATTATTATAATTCCTAAACAGACGGAACAGGCTTGTGCAGTAAAGAAGCAATGCAATTCTCTGTTTCAGTAGTTTTCTCACACACATCCCTTTTGTGTAGATACAATATGTGGCACACAGATAAGGTGGAAGTGATACATGACCTACTTACCATGACATACTTTGATACATGACCGAGTAACAGCACTGAGACAAGGAAGCTTTTAGTGCACACAATGGCGGGATGTCCTTCAGAAGGGGAAGTACACCACTATCCCCTACAACACTTCGAATGTTCCAGTTCCTGTAAGTGAGGAATGCAGGACAGTTGCTTAGTAATCGCTGCTAGCTTGAAATACTGTAAATCGCCTTCGTGGGGCCAAAGCAGCTTCCCAATGTCTTGATGTGCACATCTTGCATGGTGACTTTGATGCTCATGAATATGTGAAGCAACGTTATGATCCAAATATCCATGAGATGCCAGAGTATCATGAGCCATTTTACCGGAAACAGGTTGCCATTATCATTGCTTGTCCGTGTGTGCACACATCTACATGTTCACGATACTGTGGCACCATTATTGTAGCACCAGACGTTGCTTCACCAGTGCTGCTGTATGTACCTCTTTCCTGGGGCCTGAGAAAGGAAAAGCAGAAGTTATAATGATACCTGTTAAGGCTAATATTGTTAGGAAAAGTGCAAAAAAGCATCTACATATTTAAGAGCTACAAAACGTGATCAACAATGTTGACAGCATAGCTTGCCCCCAGCTATACCCCTTCTAATAGGAAATATGTTGTCAACCAGTGGACAGCATACATATGTGTTATGACTGTGTGCTACAAAGCAAATGTGGCCCTCTTGCAATGTGCCATGTGCCAAAACGATGATTCACAGGTAGATGAGCCTTTCTCATGACTTCGCCTATTTCTGCTAATCTGTGACGAGCATGCTGATCGTCATCCCTTACTGGTCAAGGTACTCAGTTGCTGGAGTCAACTTCATTAGTATAGAAGGACAGAATGGAATTTCTGGCACCTAATAACTTTACATTACAACTTGAATACACGGCACTCACAGACACAGCCCGGCTTTTAAAGAGGAACAACAATATGCTACCATGTATGCAGGATATGGTGTGGTTCCATGGTTGGGAAAAGGCTGAATGTGATCACACAGAAGTCCAGACACACACAGAGTGTCTCAAAACAGGAACTCCTAAGTTGTTGCTGATTTCAGCTGCTGTGACTGTTTTGTCTTCCCTGTGCCCAAGCTCAGACTTCTCCGAACTCATGTAATTTCTCAACCAGCTTCTCTGAGAAACTGCGTAGTTTTACATACAACCGCGGATTATAGGGTTTAGCAGTCCCATATTTGTCGTTCACAATGTTTACATTGTGTGCAAGCCATAGTGCAAGTTCGTGCGGACACTTACCCGCAACTTTGGTCCTTTGTTGCTATCCTCTCCTCTTTGTTGTCGTAGAGCGAGGCAGGTGCCGCATCCCTTTCCAGCGACTTTTACAGTCCAAATCGGCCGTCAAGTGAACGACCTCGTAACATTCTGATGCAAAATGCTTCGTGCACACACGACAGTTGCCTTGATAAGTCCAGAGCACTCAACTACTGGTTTCGTACCACTCAATCACGCACAATATCAACTGGGAACCTGGCACGAAACATCTTTCTTAGTAGCGTACCTGCTCGTACTGCGAGAAGCACGGCATTCTCACAATTTACTCACGCTCCATCTCTCACAAAGTGTCAACTTAGATGAGGTTGTGTGTACTGACTAGCTGGCGTAAAAAGATGATCAAATTAAGACGCGGAGAAAGGTGCCCATACATACACGACTCTCGATTTCGCTTTCAGCCTGACGAGTGACGAGTTGTGATTGCTGGCGATTGCGGAACTGCGAGCCAGCAAACGAGCCAAGAGGAGCCAAAGCGAAAGCTGAGCGTGACGTCAGCTGTTCAAGCGGACGATCGGACGGCAAACCAATAAACAGATTTCGCAGTAAATACAGGGTATTCGCCCAAACTATCTTGAAAGTACATTCAGTAGGCATCAACCTTTGTGCCTGCGAGTTTTTGTTGTAATCTGTGGCAGTGAGTTTCCTCCGGAGCTGACCTTTAACGTTGCCTCATTTCCAAGGAAGACAGATAGAAAATACTGCGAGCCGCTAGGACGATTATGATCTCGCGTGTTTGCCGTAGTTGAGTTCTGAAGTGGTTAGGCCTTTTCCTCGAAGGCGACACGCTTCGCACTGCGATAAGGTCAGAGCGGTCGTCTTCAGCCTTTTCCCTGATGAGCAGTATTTTGTATGTGCTGCCGCATGTTTAGAGTCGCTTAGCAGTGTCGTGTTGCATTTTTACCTGCAGCTAGTACTTTTTTTTGCGTTGCACGCAAACCGAAATGAGCCGAAACACTGCGGTTAGACCTGAGGACCCCGATGCATAGCTCTACGCTGGTCTTAGACCTTTCTTCCCCGATGAGCAGTGTCTTCTGCGCGATATTGCATGTTTTAAACTTGTTTAGCGGCGCCTTTCTTGCCTGCATTTTTATCTGTCGCTAGTACTAGTAAGGACCGGAGTCTTATGGTACCCTGAAAGGTTAAGAGATCTTTGACGGCAGAGCATTGGTGGGATAGATGTGACGAGCGACCCAGGAAGAGGATGAGAGAGGGAGAGGGGGGGGAGTGAGAGTGCATATATCTTCGGTGACGACGAAAGCCTGTCATTCCGTGAGGGGAAGCACCTCGAGCCACTAGTCGTGAAGACGCAAAACCACTCTCAAAATCAGCTTTCGCGCACAGCTTGTCGGGCTCGCAGGGAGAACGGAGAACAAGGCATTTCGGGGTTTGCCTGGTTTCAGGATGGCAACAACTGATGCCTCCTTCCAGGTACATGATAGAGATCCCTGTTGCCAAGACGTATTAGAAACAAGGAGGAGTGACCGCCCGTCAAGGTTTCGCAGTGTGGCATAGGTAATTTTATCTGCTCCTGGGGATGAGCCCACGTTGAGAACTTTCAACGCAGTCTTCACCTCGATTAGACTGAGGCTGTGGTCCATAACGTCCGGTGGACGGGGCTGCTTTTTGTGAATTTCAGCACGTCAAGCTCTAGGCAAACTGCTGTGTACCAGAGCCGTCGAGGCAGCCGTGGAGGCAGAAATATGTCGCTAGTGTGGTGGTGGTAGGGGTGCTCGTGAACGGGCTTGCCGTTGTCGGCCTCATAGAGGTGGCCAACGTCATTACTGACGCCCTGGGGGAATGTGCGTCCTGGGCCGACTTCTAAGGGAACTGTGTCGCTAGTGTGTTTTCGTCTACACCCTTAACGATAGCCAATGCCACGAGAGGATTCTTCTGTTGGGGCGCATCCTTCTAAGATCGAATTGTCCTCCAGAGCTTTGTGGCAAGGTCTTTTTGATGATTTCGCAATGAAACCTGCTACGTTTCGATACAGACTCTTTTTAAAAGAGATTATTTCTTGAATATTAGTGATGCTGTCCTAGTTTTCTGCGCCTGCGGTTGTCGCATTGACGAAGTGGCACTCGCAGCAACGTTGCTGTGTGGTGGTCGGGTGATGAAAGGAGAATGTGCGGTCAGCCAGCTCTGCAGTGACGGCTCGGCGCACCAAGGGGAAGGAACAGAGTGAAAGGTGAAAGAGAGAGGGGGAGATGATAGTAAAGCAGCAGAGGGGTGTACTAACCCTATTGCTCATGGATTTGGGTCGTCCAATTGAACTACCGACGTTGCTGTGGCGAGGCCACTTATCTGCTGATCGGCATTCCCAATTCGCTTTGCATCATCACAGTAGTTGTATTCGATCTTTCACTAACTTTTTTGACACCTGGTACGTTTTGGTTGATGATGTTAATGACCTAGAAGCTCGTCAATGAAGCAGGGCGCAGGCTGGTTCTTCAGTGGCTTCCAGCCCACTGTCCAGCCCGGTGTCAAAGGGAGTGAACAGGACGAGAGCGCAACAGCGCTATAGGCGTCCGTCTCGGAGACGAGAGAGCTGCACTCTCGTCTCTGAGACGGATGCGTATTCGGCTGCTGAGAGATCGTCGTTCTGTACTTGATAACAAACCTTGTTCGTAGCGACCTTGATCCAGACTGAATGTCAGGGGCGACGTTTGACTGAACGTATGCGTATGCGCCAAATGCGTACGTTTGATGGAGGATGAACCATATAATTTCTGAATTTCGATAAATGGTTTGGGAACAATAAATATTCCGCATTGTTTTCTCTTTAAAAGCCTAATGCATGATGTCAATTATAGGTGCTCAACACGTAGTGTGAGACTGACGAGGAAATTAAAATTCTGTGCATAATGCAAAACTCTCTAGCGTATACTACACTTGAAAGGAGGAAAGCAGTGTTGGGAGATCTCTTTGCCGGCTAGTTAGCTTCAGTGACTTCTGGTTCTCGGTAATTAGTGAAAAGCGCCAAAAAACGTACACCGCGGTCGATGGAAATGATTTATACGCCGTTGATCACCGGAATGAGTGCATCAAATCAATGAATTTTAATTCCACTGACTTCCTGTTGAACTACAATGAACAGAGCAAATGAAATCATCCGCAAAACAATAAATAACCAAGCACTGGATCCCACCTGTCACAGCCGACAAGTTAAAAGTACTCGTTTCCGACAACGAAGTGCGCCCCCATCTTCAACACGTCGTTACCCCACAACGGGCGTTAAATGCATCACTTCGACCCTGGATATGGAAGAGCGCTTGCGCGAACGTACACACAGCGTTTGGAGCACGCGAACTATGGCGGGCTAGAATGAATGGTGTGCTGAGCGAAGGATGAAGTTGGGTCGGGACGACGGGCCTGCCGACAGGTGGCTACCACGGGCTGCTTGCGCTGTCGTTTCCGGCGCCCTCTCCCTCACGTGATAGGGTATGTGAACAGCATCTGAGCGCGCTCCGGAGTGCAGCGCATGAGAAAAATAGATGGAATCTACCGAAAATACAAAATAAATAAAAGCGAAGCGTGCGCGTGCTCGTAGCTGTCTTATACGCACGTGCTGTCGGTCTCGGCAGCTGCAACAAATGCACTCTCAAAGACAAATCGTGTTTCCTTCAACATGTATATGGCAAACAGAAACAGAAACGGTAATGTGCGAACATCACTTGCACGACTGGTGAAGCACACAAATAGAAACTTTAGACTGCCGCACGGCTTTTTACACATAAAAAATTATGCGGCGTATCAATTAAGTGAGTTAGTATCGATGTGTACTGTGATGGGCGGTCTTGCATTTGCAGCTGAGGCAAAGGTGCGTATCCCAAATAAAAAGTTATCATGAGGCATATTGTTGCCTGTTTGGAACACAGTTTTGGTAGAGCATATTGGTGGATGACGAAGCCAACGCGAGCTGTCAAACTACTGGGTAATGAAATGTGTACGTATCGTGCAGTACATCTCAAAGCATACGAAAGGAAACGGTTCGGTAATGGTGAGCATGAGCTTGACGAACTCTTGCTTCGGGGGATGCGAGGCTTGTACAGCGTGAGGCCGTTAAGGTCGCTTCGAATCTGAACGGCTAGGTTCACCCACATTTTATCACACAGGCTCGGATGTGTATGCGCAAGCGTGACCCTGGGCATAGCTTTGAGTGCAGAAGCACCACAGTCGCAAAGCATAGTTTTCATGTGTTCCCACAGGACCTTCGGAGCCGTGCAAGAGCAAAAGCACAACTTAGCGGCGTAACGTTTGCATCTCAAACGCTGTGCATTACGTGCGCCGTAGTAGTTTTCCCAGTAATCGACCTTTGAGGGCGGTTGGGAGCAGACCTGTACACGTTACCGAAAAAAAATGAACTAAATACCGTTACTCGTTACCATGAAAAAAAGGAACTAAATACGTTACCCGTTACCAAAGTAACAACAGGAACGCGTTCCCGTTACTCGATAGTAACGAGTTACTTTTACGTTACCACGCTATTATAGAGCCGCGACCATGTCTAAATTGGCACATGCTTCATTTGGTCCGACAATTCCATGGAATTCGCTTTGAAGAATAGTTGATGCTCGAAATGGGCATCGGTCGTTTTTGGTGCGTTTGCTCGAGAGAGCACCTGTGGCAAGACTGAAAAATTGCTGTGGAATGGCATGGTTGCATCCTTTGTTTGATGCATGTGTTGGATGCGCCTAATTAGTAGCGAGGCCGACTTTCCTTCGGTCTTGTTATTTTTTCTTTTTTTTTTTGTTCTGTGAATTCAAGGTCAACAGCTGCTTTTATTCCCTTATTTTGGCATCACTGTTAGGAGGCTACACGACGGCAGTGCGATATTGTGCGTTTACGTAAACTGATAAATGCTACACCAACGTCTACAAGCCGTTGTATAAACTGGCTCTTTGCATGGCTAACCTTTCCTTCCTTTTACTAAACATAACCGCCCACCCCCCAACCCCCCGTTGTAAACCATCAAAGCAGCCAAGGTTCTCGGGCTACCTCCTCACAACACGACATTGGCTCCACGAGGTATTCGATTCATTCGTGGAAAGCAGTGCCTTTAACGTATGATCCTCGGTACGGTAACTGCTACAGCTAACTAAAATATAGAAGACGCTTACCTGAGCACGCTTCTCCAAATTCGGATGCAACGAGTGGGATGCACTCGGTCATTTTAGTTTGGGAAGGCAAAGAAGACACTAAAATACTACATTCCCGTCACCTTTTGCCGCCTTCACCCTGAACGTCTCGTCCAACCCAGGCCACACTCACGTGATTATCATCTGTGTGATCCTCACTGGAGCCCACAAGTGTGGAGGTGGGAGCGAAAATACAGGGACTAAGGTTTCTTCCCGGGATACACGGCTAGGCCAATGACACGGGCGAGCTGCATATAATAAACCCGGGATTTCGCGGTCCACGTCGGGTGGACCCACGTTACAACAACACGGCGAATCAGCAGAGAATGACAATGCCATCCCAGAATCCAAGTTTCGGCGAGCTTAGTTATTCTAGTATATCCATTGGCAACTGCTGGGAGATAACACCCACATCCACAAACAAATCCAATGTATTTTTCCAAGAAGGCTTTCATGGTCAATGACACGACCGGGAACTGTTGCGGCATTCGTCATGCCGGTCACCTTAGGACTCAACAAAAGAATGACTGCCGACCAGAGGCTCCCAGGAGCTGAACATCCAGGTCAGGTCACCTCGTGTTAGAAGCGTACGAGATTTCGGGAATTTCCACATACTAACTGACCATGTCGTCTCGTCCATGTTAAACCCGAGCGCGAACGAAGGAAAGGAACGAGTAACGTGAGTAACGAGTTACCGATTTTTATAACTGAACACGTTATTAGTTACAATTTTTAGAAAAGTAACTAGGTCGTTACTTCGTTACCGAAAAAAATAACTGGTTACTGGGTAACGAGTTACGTACAACACTGGTTGGGAGGGCCATTTTATCCCTTATTTCCCAACACATTTAACGGCGATGAACAATGTCCATCTGTGGTCAGCTCGTATTGGGAGCAGCACACTTTTCTTTCATGGTGTTTGTCTGCTACAACATGTACCGTGGAACAGTTTTTCAGCACCCTGCGGAGGGTAAGAACCTGGCTTCGCTCCACAATGACTGAGGACCGGCTAAACGCGCTGTGTATGATGAACGGTTCATCGCGAAAAAGTGGGTGGCGACAACACATTTCTGGATAAAGCTATCAACTCTTTTGCGCGAGAAAAGCAAAGGCGCAGACAGTTTATGTCTAAAGAGTGAGGGACATAGGGAGTGAGGGTAGAGAATTATCGTCTATACCGATACTGATGTACATATCTGCTGAAAATAAGCCACCACTTGATATTGTCAACTTGCCACAAGTAGACACGGCTGTTTCACCGTGTGTTCTCGTTTTTGCGAAATCAACAGAAATGAGATAATCGCTGACGGAAAGGGCAGCAAGAGTGGCGACGGCAAGCGTAGTATGAAACAGAAAATCAGGAGCGAGCCTTTGCACGGACAAGGGATTGCGTTGCCGAGAAAAGGGCAAAACGTAAAACTTCCGAAGCATAGGGTTACTGAGCCAAAACAATATAGTTGCGGGCGCATTCTACACCCAGAACTAGAGGAATATCCTGTACCTTGAGCACCAGCCCGAACGCCTCCATACCCGCCCTGCACTCGCGGCACCCATAACAACCCCCCCCCCCCTCGCCACCTCGGTCGGCATTGATTTGTCCCCCCCCCCCCTTGGAGAAAATCCTAGCGGCGCCCATGTCAGGGGGTGTTTATTAATCAATGTCTATGGCTGTGTGCATTGGTAGCTAGCCGACCCATATTGGGCATTCCCAAAAATTTTACGTTTCACAGTGTTGTTACTGGGGCAAGGGAATATTTGCTTTAGTGCGTCTCATCTCACAGAATGCCTTTTTGTATTGACAACTCACAGAATGCCTTACGCAGTAATCGTTCAACGTCCCGGAGGAGCTATATTTGCACATGAAAACTAAATAAACAACCAAAGAGAAGACCTTGCGCGAGCGCTCGCGACTTCTGGCGCAGATGGGCTGTACAATTTTTCAGCCGGCGCGAATCTGTGCTGCAGGAACAGCACGTGGTCGGCTCGCAACAGAAGAGCGTTTGTGAGCCCCACAAAAATGTGCCTTTCCGCGTGGCTCGCTGCGAGCGACAGCGCAAAAGCTCGTGCAATTCGCCGCCATCTTGTCCACGGCCGTGACCACGCGCTCCCCATGCATTAGATTAGGCGCTTGGCACACCAGTCCTTCTAGCCCGCCATACGCGAACTTTAAATATAACGATAACGATCGCCACATTGCCATCAAAGGCCACTTATGGGTGGTAGGCGAAATACTCACGCAGCAACTAAGAAAACTGAGTGACACGGGTGACATGAGCAATTTGGGGGGGATATATTTATTAGAACAAAGAAACAAAAAAGGAAAAATGGAGGAAAGACGCGGAACTTCCAGCTGCAAAGCAGTCAACAGTTTCTTGGATACGTTTTCTACTATTTCTGTCACGCGCTTTGATTCCATTCATTCCCGCACTTGCAGTGTTCCGTCCATGTGCCAGAAGGTATAGCTGTAGTTGTTCTAGGTAGTTTGCAATAAATTTCCCTAGAAAAAGTAGACCACTCTTTGTGCGTCTCGCAGTTTTTATTCGGTTTCTACACCGAAACCACGAGTGGAACAAGATGAGATCTCGAAAAGTTCTTACGCCGTGGTAAAAAATGCAAAAATACGTACAAAATTCATTTGTACTACGGAATGTCACATGAACTTGACTCCAGTAACATCAAGGTTTAATTTGCGGGCGAGCTCTTTGTGGCCGTGCAGAAGCGCCACATGGTTCAGTCGGGCTTGGGGCATCGTTGATTTGAAATACGTTCTGATGCTTATTAACAGTTCTGTCGTTTCCGCTAAAAGGGCTCTCGTACGGCTTCCATCACCGCCCGTGAAGAATTCTACAACATCCTGAAATGTTTTCAAGTGCACGACGCAATGCTGCTTTGCAATATCGATCGCCATGTCCCGGTGTAACTCAAGACGTGCGGAACAAATTCTTCACTGTAAAAATCTGACATGCACGTGCTGTCGCTTCTCCCTGTGACGAAGCTCTCAATGTCTGCCATGTGCTGCCATATAGCTGGTGGTATGCATCAACTACCGACGATTACACGGTGTCGACTACCTCGTAGTAGCGCTGAGTTGAGATGAAGTCACCCTATTCATTCCGTGCCGAACAACTGTGGGTATGAGCGGCGTACAGACGTGAACAAATGGAGACAGGACAACAGAACGACTGCGGGACAGGGGTTAGCCTGCGTCCTTGGTCGACTTTAAGTGTACCTTTGTGACATTGCCGGAAATAGCGAAACCGAAACAGCTCGAGCGGAGAACACGGCAGTGTCTTTGAGGAAGACACAACGGTTGGCGTGGCCGAGAAGGTGACAGCTCTGGAAGAGGTTCCCTTTACTGAAGAGGGCATGCAGGCACCGCATCACTCTTCACTCTGTGGCGGTGAAATCCTCGAAAGGCAGTCCGGACCTGTGTGTGACACTTCAGACTTGAAGACCATTTCAAAGTCGATCTCCTGGAGAATCACGGACCAGCGCAACAATCTTTGATCGCTTTCTTTGTAACGTAAAACCAAACACAGCTCATGGTGGTCTGTCACGAACCTGAAATTTCCTGCACATTAGGTATGGTCGCAGCTGTTCCAGTGCCCACTTGACTGGTAGGGCTTCCAACTCAGAGGATGTGTAATTCTCCTCCTCCGGAGCAGTGAAACACAAAAGCCGTATTCCTTCACGAAGATCACGGGTGGCTTCTTTGTATTAAGGCCAATCCTGACTTAGCGACGCCCGACGTCGTGAGAGGGCGGCAGAAGTAGATTTCCGTCGCCCCGTCAGAGCGCACGATTTTCATGTTGCCAACACGGGGCCATTCCGTCGTCGAAAGCAGGCGAAAATGAGGAGTCGTGGCCTGTCCGTGTCACCTGATTGGTCGCCACTATATAGTTCTCGGCAGCTCTCGCCGATGTCGTGAAAAAAGTTCGTCATGGCAGTTTTCCTTTTTTTTTTTTTTTTGCTAGACGTCTCTCCTCTGCCAACGCCGTAAATGCACGTCTATTTTAGCCGCCCGCTCACGATATCGCGTCCGGCGTCGCTAAGTGACAATTGGCCTTTCGTGGTACACACAAATGAGGTCACGTTCTTAGTCACATTTCGTGTCTCCATTCGCGTTCCCAGTCCACCGCGGAAAGAAGAAAAAAAAAGGCTTCATTCCAAGAGTTGGCATCGTCTTAAAGTCAATGTCGTAATCCTGTGCCGAATGTGGTTTGTTATTACGACTTAGTTCGCGCTTGCTTTGTATGGAGACCCAACGTGCGCTCCGAGAGAAACTCGTCCCCTTCAGGGTCCAGAAGATAGAAGTGCCCGGTAGCCATCTTTAGAAAGGGCAACCGAACAAATGGGGCTTCAGGTAGAATGGAGAAAGCCCTACGTGAAAATCTTACACTGAGAAGCCGCATTTAAACGTGGCTTTGCTGTGATTTATTTATGTTTTGCTATAGTAGTTCCACTCTACCAAGTTGGCAGCGCTGCTGTACCATCTGACGTCATTTGTTTGCAAACAAGGAGAGGTCAATAGACTTCTCCTTGTTTGCAACCTGTAACCTGTAAAATACCTGTCCCAAATACGTTACGGGGTACTTCAACGTCACTCGATATCTGTCCGCCAATCCGGGGCCCACTCCAACTTTGCCTCGACGAACGTCGGCACCTTTCAGTTCCTAGAAGTATTAAATATTAATTGGTGCGAGAATTATGAAGAACTGAGCGGTGATGACTTGTGGTGTGTGATCACACAGCCAAGTGATTGTACATGATACAATATTGAAGCACTGTGGTTCTATTTCGCTTTACAGTTTCTTTAGGAGGAAAACAGTGAGCCCTATGACGCTTCCGCATGCTATCGTGTACCGACTGCTTCTCGTGTACACAGCTGAGCAAACAGGGAATAATACACGCGGAGGTACGTGTTCCTTATATGGTTCGGCATTGTTCTACTGTGTGTAGCTCAAGCAGAGAAGGAAAATATTTGATGTTCAGCTACCATGGCGAAAGGATCAAGCGTTTTACTAACGGTGGTGCTATCGTGTCTTTTCATAACTGGTGCACAGAAGATGAGAGCGTGTTCTGACAGAAAATTAAGTAAACATTTTTGTATGTTTCTTGCAGTGTGTCAGGAGAAACGAGAGCAACGATGACGAGCCATTGTAGACACTCTGAGCATGAATGCGCTCGCGGTAAACAGGATACGTAATTAGCAATGATACCATGATACTAGGTGATTAGATGCCGATTCTAGCGAAACTGTTACGACTAGCATTACTCTGTAACATTACCGACCTACGGAGTACCATTCAAGCATAAGTACTGTAACCAAGTAAAATATTGAGTTCCTGCTTACGATCTCGGTTTTATGACGTTACGGGTGATGCCATGGCGCACTGGTTGCAGTGACGTACTGTACCTGCGAATCAGCGATTTTCGGAACTACAAGGCGGGAAAGGTCACATCGATGTCGGGACGTTAAAATTGGACAGTGAGAGTAAAGACTGGCGAGTTGCTTAGTGGGGAAGGCCTTCGCTTCAAGAATAACAATCACGAGTTCTTCCAAGCACAGGAAGCTTGCTCACAGAAAGGTCCTTTCTCCGTTACCGGTTGGTAGAGCAGATACTGTCGAGAACGTATGTCACAGCAGACATGTACGGGCGTTGAAACCTTTTGTGACGAATCATGCCTTTATGAGGTTACATAGAACGGCTATCACTTCGTCGTCATGCAACATCTCCTATTGATGCCCATTGTGAGAAAGAACACACCGCGACAGTGCATCTACATCCGACGACTACCGACCACGCTTCAATTCGACAGTGCTATGCAATTCGTGTTGACTAAGGACCCGTCGGCTGACGCGTGTGAAATGTTCTTTAAGAGTACTAAACCAACACAATAATTGGGAGTAAATTTACATGTAAAGTGAGGCAGCCTAGTTGTGTAGAGACATGCTGTATGTGTGTACGACTGTGGGTGACGTGGAGCACCTGGGGCTTCCTTCGACCAGCAGCAGAAATTTCCGATACACGGTGCTGGAAGCAAGGTTTATCTGCCCCTTATTGCATTTTTACAGCGGTGCAACCCCCCCCCCCCCAAAACGGTTAAGAGCAGTTGGCATACCATGGACACCGTTGTAAAACGAGCCAGGATAACCATATCTCCCTTTATTTCTCCTAAGCGCCGCTAGGTTGTCTCACGCAGGTCAAACCTGTTTTTCAACTAGCACTGTAGCAAAATGCACTACTAAAGTAACGTTTATAACACCGTGTGTAAACAACATTTTCCGAGACCCACGTGGTGGTGGCTGCTCACACTGCTCATTAGAGTTGGAAGAGTGAGGGAAGCGTGGGGACAGGCAGGACGTTATTAGTGGGAACTGGAAAAAATACAGAAGGAACGGGATTTAAAGGAACAGACCACTCTGCAAGCATTAATTCTTTGGGGCTTGTGCTGCGGGTAGTGCATGTTCCTAATTTAAGCTTCCACTGATTCACTTAGCACCTTGCTTAACAGTATAAATAATGTTCGGCATATTAAATGGAATAGATATGTTTCGCAATTACCGCACACAGGGACGCATGCGCAACTTGAGCGCGATGACAGTGCGAAGAAATGAGGGCACCCTGTGACGCCCTTTCGTTGCTAACTAGTTCTTCAGCTAACTAGTGGCACCATTTACAGGCGACCCCAAATATGGGAAGGATCTGCTTCGGTCACTCCTGAAAAGCCTTCGTATTCACGAATGGCAGCGGACCGGCGGACCGGCACCAGTAAAAAGTAGCAGGTCCAATCAAGAAAAGGGAGGTCGAACGAGGAGGGCTTCGATTTTATTGGGCGCGATAACTTCTGTGCTGGTATAGTAGGGAAGGTCTCCAGTAGGTCTCATTTCTTAGTCAGCGCAGTCAATTATAGCTGCGCTCTCATGCGTGAAGTCCCAACCTCCCTGCCGGAAATTTCAGACATGATCTCATTGACTTCTCCCCGGAGTTTTAATGAGCTTCAATGAGAAATCAGACTACCAATTCGTTCAACCGTGTACAAGCCGTCTATTTCTCATTGGCTGAATTGGAAGTTAAGCAGGGAAGCTACCTTCGCGAAAACGAGCTCCGCCAGTGAGAAACGCTGATTTCGAATTGATTTAATGAGATCCAACATGTTGTGTATTAGAGACTGCCAAATAGAAGGAATGAGAAGCCATTTAAAGGAATTGGCCTGCGCATCAATGAGAAACTGCTTTCCAATTGATTTAATGGGATCCAACATGTTGCATGGCCGCCAATACAATAAGTGAGAGGCCTGTTGCTGAAGGAACGAGCGTGATGGCGACGAACGGTACATCATCATTCTCAAATTAAGCAATGATAATGTAGAGGAGGTGCTGTTCCCCTACATGAGTCCTGACCGGCGATGATGGAATGTCCCAGCGGGCAGATGGACGTGGCCTCACGCTAGGACGGTGCCGGTAGAACTGCTGTGCCAGCGCCGTAGCGCGTGGCAGCAGAGGCACGTCGTCATCGTCGTCACCGGGCCGCCGCAATATGATTAGAAAGAACGCCGTACGTCCGTGTAAAAATATGAACTAATTCGAGGAGCTCGTCCAATTCAAACAAATGAAATTCCAGAATCCATTGTATCGAGAAATATTGCAAGTGAAAATTGAATGAAAATCTGAAATTAAAATTTATTCCGAACAAATCAACTGAGCAGGCCGCTCGCCGATGTGGCTGCTGGCCAAGTCGGACGAGGGCGCGTTGTAACACGTTTCCGGTGCCGTACCACATAGAGGCTCGTCCGCGTTATTTCAAATGTTTGTGAGCATATCCTCAAAAGTACATGCGCCGTGGTAACTTCCTGTTACACCTCCTACTGTAAGCTATTGTTTCTGCACTACGTACAGGTTTCCTGTTCATGTATGTGGAAGCGTTTCCGGGGGTCACCAACTGATTAGTCACTCTCTTGCGAAATGTTGAAATGGTAGGATGTGCGCCGTGCTCACAATTAGTTGGCGTCATCCGGGGTTCTTTTTAGGATATTATCCGTTTCCAACGTATGTAGTCGATTTATCAAGCATTTTCGTTTTTTCAACGCCGTTTTCCATGTTTTTACCCCTTCCTGTAGGCATTACCACCGTTGATGGGAGGATCGTGTAGGCAGTGTGTTGCCACCCGCGTATGTGCAACGGCTTGTAATATATTTTGACGTTCACTTACTCTGACATGCTCTGTTCTGGTATCTTTTGCATGACTTGTGAAATGGTATTGCTTGAAGGTTATGCTTGTACGACGCGGTTGGCGTAGGGGGATCGGCATTTGTCAGCAGGTGGTCAAAATGGAATCTCACCGAAGCTGGATGGCCTTAATTTTCACGCGAGAAAGGCAAGCTGGACGGGGCATTAGGAATCATATACGAAACACAGAAGAGCATGATCGCAGTAGAGCTTAGTGCTTCATTTTTTTTCGTCGGCGCTGTTTGGACATTGGGGATACATCCCTATGAATTGACTCATTGTGGATCTATGTTGTGTGTGTGTGTGTGTGTTGATGATGGACAGAATGCTTTCACAACATGTAAGTGCTGAATTAGGTTTCTATTCTTTGTGTTTACTATGTCTTGCTAGCGATTTCCTACTGCTTGGTAAATATTCGCTCTTATAAAAACATCAGAAATAACTTTCACCTTTATATCTGCAACTTGTAATAATTTCACATATACTGTATTGTTATATATATGTAAGAAGAAATGTTCACGCAGATATTGTATCGAGTGTAATTCATTTTCACAGCAAAATCATGCTTTCTCATCATTTGATGCTACAAAATCGTTGCCGCGCATTCATAAATTGCATCGGCAAGGAGAATTTCAATGCGACTTTGATGGGAAAATTATTGCTGCGGTACATTGGGCCAATGAGAAACAAGACTGGCCTCGAATAGGTGCGACCGAGTGCGGTTCCATTTCGTTCCCACTGACATTTACAGTGATTTCTCATTGAAACCCACTAAATTCCCGTTGTTTTCAATATAGCAATTGTCCAAAATTGTCTGTTAATGATAAATTTTGATCAGTTTCAATGAGAATTGTGAACGCAATATCCACTTAAAGCGAATGAGATTTCAGAGCTATTTTGAATAGGGCTATTTCCAGCAGGGCCGGAATGACTTTGTAGGAACATCAACAAAGAGCAAGGAATTGCGCTGTGCAGCATGTCCTGAATGGTGACACGACTTGTAGAGCTACTGAGAGGAACCAGATTTTGGTCTGAAGAAACCTCGAGAATCCAGTCTTGAAATGGCCTTCTCATCGTGAGAAATGGACGACAAAGCGCTAAAAAGTCATCTATCTAGCACCGCAGGCACAGAATAATCCTCAGTAGGAAGTCCAAGAATAGGGGACGTAGGTTAAGCTTACCCCATAGACTGAGGTTAAGGACACTAAGAAAGACAACGCGGTGCATTCTTAGAACAGGGTCTCCCGATCGCAACACAAAAACGCAAGCACAAAAAAAAAAAAGAAAACGGTAGCCACAGTATTCTCTCATTTGTGAATTCATTTAATTTGGAAAGTACGGTGCTGGACAAATGTGGCTGGTGCTGCAAATGGTGCTGGACGAATGCACGGAAAATGGTCCGTCGCATTCCTTCCTCAGGGTGACACGCTAACAGTGACTGGGACCGTAGGGACTTACAGACATACGCCCAGGAAACCCAGTCACCTGTTTGCAACTCCGTACGGTATCATTCAATGCGCCGTAGCGTGTTCCGTAAATTTTTGTCCAGCACTGTACAAGTTAGGTTGCAACTGTCGTTCTTCTGAATTCAACTGAATATGTCTTCCGTCTTTCCCTAGGTCTCTCGTAGAATCTCGCGATGTCGGAGAGCAATGTACATTCACTCTTGCCTCAGTTTGGGTACCCACGCACATTCCGAAAAGTAGCCTGCGCCCCTAAACTCTAAAGATGTATTGTGTTGTGGCAGGCGCAGCAAGGCTATTCATTGGAACCCCAAATGTGTCTGCGTAACTTGCACTGCAAACCCCTGCCGTCTGCGCTACCTTCCGCAGCGTGTGTGTCTCTGTGGTGTGTGTCTCTGCCCGAGCTATATGTGCTGTTGTGTTAGTAGTTCACATGTGTTCCTCTAAGCCTGTCTAACAGACTGTGCATTAATGAAATGAGACGGAATTTAATCGCATTGAAGTATAGGCACAGTTCCCCGCGGAGTAGTATAAGGAAGGACGACCGACCCTGCGCACTGTGACACGTTGTAAAACGAAGTTTTCGGAAAATATAATAACGTTTCCTGCATTGCTTCCTGTGCAAAGATGCAATGGAACTAGCGCGCGCCGCCCGGACAGCTACTGCAACTTTTATGGCCTGCAAAGATGCCTTTATCGAACTGAACATCAAGCCCTCGATAATCCGGGTAAGTAGGAGTTGGAGATCTTAGTTTTACGCTTACCCCTCCTCGACGCTACGGTTCAGGGTGTTCTGTGCTGTATTTATGCCGTGAACGAGGTCTAGAATTTGCCCCACATGGGAAAGACAAACATTTCAACAACAGTTTCGCTGTCCAGTGTATGGTCCGTGTGCAATCAAATTTAGAAATCCATATGAAGAAAGCAGCAGCGGACGGCCGCTACGGTCCTCGCGTGACGTCGGCGAACCCCTCTGCCTTCTTTGTTTCTTTCTTTTCAGCTCACACGCTGCTTATACCGGCTGTGGCTACGCTGGGCTACGTCACGAGCCACATGCCAGGGGACTATGCTACGTTACCACGTTGCCTTCCTCATTCCCCTCATTCGCCGATATGCTCCTTCTAGGAGCGGAGGATCTTTGAAAGGTGTGCCGAAAAGAACCGTCACGCACTGCAGATCAATTGCGCGCGTCGTTCTTTCGCTCAAGTTTATTTTATTTGTTGGAGAACGCGCCGCGGACAAAAATAAAAAATAAAAAAACGAAAAAGCTCAGGTCACCTCAGTGCTCCTTCGCACATGTGTGCGTGAAACGGCTGGGGTTCAACGCTGCTCAGAAGAAAACTTTCGCATGACGTGAGGCTGGCTAAAATGATATGAAGGATATGCTAAGCTTTGTGGTGGGCCAGCGGACATGAGACTGGGTGTGTGTTGTCCTACGTGATAGACTTGTCGAGGACAAACGCTGCGGACTGCAAAGCATATACGTTGCCTTAAAGGGACTATCACACCCGTCAAGGTCGATTTCAAAACCATAGTGCCGTTTTACTCCTCGTTCGTCACCGACAATAGCGCCCAAAATTCGACACGAACTACTAAAATAGTTTCTGTGGAATTTGACGTAACACATGGCAAGAGCAGACTGCGTACGTTGAGAGTATTGCGGAATTCCCTCACTGGTAAATCGAGAAAACGCCTCTTGTTCAAGGCCAATCAGGGATCGCCCTTGAGCGGACAAGTACAATCAAGGAGCGGTCACGGAGCCTTCGGCGACCGGCCGGCGAGCGGTTGGGACGGCCTCTTGTGGTTGGAGAGTCGCGGACTTTCTGTGAATGTGTCCTTTGTGGGTTAGCTTTGGGCGTGTTCGTGCAGGGAGGAGCGTAACTCCGTGCTCTACGCGACGTCGTCGCGTCAGAGCTTCCACAAATAAGCGAAAGCCGGCGCATGTACTGCGTACATTTCACTTAGTATATTGCGATGCGGACGTCACGCAGGCGAGCTTGGAGATAATCATGTGCGCTGCGCTCCCATTCGTGTGCCTGGCTTACGTCATCATGATGTCACTGTCGCCGGGGCTTCCATTGCTGCGGAGGGAGGGAGAGGGAAAGTCCAAAACTCGTTTATATAACCTGTTTTAGGAAGAGGAACTTAGCCAAGTACACTGTGAAGCTCTGTACAATATTGTCGTTTTGGTCTCACACACACTTTTCCGGATGCGATAATGCCTCTAAGATTTCCTACATCTTTTCCGGGCGTTCGACACCCGGACACTCGTCAAGGTAAACCTGTGAACCAGGTGACAGTGAATCCTATCTGCTAAGCCTGATACACAGTATTCAATCGCAAAGCACGGGAGTCGCACTGCTCCCTGCATCTAATACCCCGGCCAGTTTTGAGTCATCGTCGAAACCAATGGCAATCGAACTAAAGTCAATGGATTGGGGGACTGGATTAGATCCCGAATCCAGTGAATTTACATCGAAAATGCGCGCAACGGCACGAGGCGTGTAGCAGGTCAACTGCTCAAAGGGCATTGGATCCAAAGCTCTCTGTGGCAGGTCGACACGCTGCGCGCTTGATGGCGTTTCGATGGTCATAGCTTTCAATGATCCTTCAAGGTTGCCTGTGTTACAGGAGCATGAGTTCCTGCGGTAAGAAATATTCTACCTCACAACCCAAAATAAAGATTTGCCTCAGTTACTCTTCGTGAGATTATTTTTCTGATATATCTTATCACGCCTGCATCCATGTATATCATTTTCTTTGAAATGTTCTGAAGGAACTCGGGCCACTGTGCATGTCAACGCGGTTATGTTATGCTGTCGCCACACCATTCCGGAAGGTGAGTAATGCATTCCTAATGTACTCGAAGATTGTTTCCATATTAATTACATCATTACATGTGGTGTCAGTGTGGTAACATTACGGTTACCATGCCTGTTTGGTGGTTCACCTGACGATTACCTGGGTGCAGGGTTCTAAGCTTGAGTTCTGAGTTTGAGTTCAAGCTTTATTTCCGCAAACAGTGGTGGAGCCCAGGACCAACGAGCTGCATTCTAGCTCGGGCTAGGTCCTCGGCTCCTACAGTATGAGCGGCAGTTATTCTCAAGATTGTGCAAGACTAAAAAAGGACAACGAAATAGCAAGCAGGCGGTCAAATAGTAGACGGTGTATATTCGCGAGAAGTGCATGTGTGCGCTCCATTGACTACATACCCTACTACAGCATCCACAAACCCATTATCTGCATCGCTAGAATTGGAGATCACACAGACGAGGATGAATCGTCTGAGTGATCGTGTACGGTGTCGCGTTCATGTCCATCGCCTTAGGAATGAATAACGATCGAGTTTGAGCAGATCGAAAGTTATCAACGCCACCCGATCGAAAAATCCATCAAGACAATATCACAAATTCTAATGGTCCATTAGAATATTTTGATGGACCATCACAACAGCTTGTAGGCCGAATAACAACTCCAAGTGATCCAACAGGACTGTTAGTGGTTCGACAAATGCTGTTCCCAGGGCAAGTCAGGTGGGCTAAATGGCCCCACAAAAAGGCCTGCTGGTACCACAGGGCACCCATGGCCCAACAAAGGGTACCTAACTGCCCATCAGGTGAGCTTAGTGGTCCCACACGAGAACTTAATGGTACGTCAACGAGGCTTTGCGGTCGAACAGGTATGCCTCACTGTAGATCAGGGGCCCCTAACGAGACATCAGAGATATGGAATAGTTTATAATCGCCAAAACACTCCATGCAGGACGCCGTAAGGGGCACATCTGCAAAACCTAAGATGGAACCTGCGTCCTGTCCTCTCCTAGTCTTGTCCTTTAGTGTTTCGTTGTGTCGAAAGTTCTAGCTGTTAGAAAAAATGAGCAACGCTGTAGCCGACGTTCTTCCAGTACATATGGCAGCTCGCATTGTCCTGACAGGCCGATAGACCTCCAACCATCATGCTACTAATTTTTTATGCCGTCTTACTCATTACGACTCGGAATATTCTAATATTTTTTCAAGATGTAGTCGTTCGTGATATGTGACCACCATAAATCTTCCCTAAAACTGGTCAGCTCTCAGAGGCTCAAGCTGCGAACGCCTCAGCGTGTAAAAACGTTTGAGCATCGCGCGACGCTCGCAGCCTATAACATGTACTAAAAGCGATAAAAACCCCGTGCTGGAAACAAACGAAAGGGCGACACAACTCCTAAGTCCTGTACTTTGGAAAAGATACAGACACTACGCAGGCTTGAGGGTGTTAGAGGGTAATCATGCAGAAGAGGGCGTGTCTGGCTCAGGTTATTTAAGAGGCAGGTCTGTCAATAAAATTATTGTTCTTCAGTCTGTGCTGTGTGTTGTGTCGTCCTTTTGTTTGTTTCCCGGCACGTTTTTTTAATTTCTTTTAAAGTATGAAATACCGCACAGCCCAATTTTTAACAATAAAAGGCCATGTGCCATGCGCGAGTACCATGAGCATCCATAAAACGACTGGGAGCTTCATAGGTGGACGTCGCTTTCTGTATATCCGCCGGATGTCGCATGTCGGCAGTTTCAAAAAATTTCCTAGTCTTGACGGAATTTTCTGATGGAATGGAGTGCTGCGAGAGAGAAAAAAACGCGCGATTGCATTGCAGAAGATTGATTCTCGATGGATCTACAGAATGGCTAAACCGAAATGAGTAAGAAACACAGGCGTTGTGGTAGTGTTGTGCCATTCCTCACTTCAGTGTTGCGTGTGTGTGTGTAAATTAAATAAATTTAGACACCTCACCCCTTCAGTTTAGCAGTGGCAGTAAACAGGGCAGTCGAACTCACCAAATCACGGTAGACAAGCTATAAGTATAGTATATGTCCTGTCTGAATCATTTCCACTTTGATGCCAATGCATCAAATGAAATGAACACTGCAGCCCTAACTGAGGTTTTGGTCGTCCAGCTCTGGAGAGCGTTTATCTTATTATATTATTTACATTTCCTTTCACCTCTCGAAATGCTGCGCGCATTGTATACCTTGAAAACCCTTGGAAACAAAAAAGAGAATTAGAGCAAAAAAAAAAAATATATTGCTGTCATGACAGGGGTGGGAAAAAGACAGAAGGAAACAAATGTTGTTTTTCAATTTTTTTTTTTTACTTTTGTGGAGCTCGCATTAGACCCTTAGGTCCTAATGGTTCCATCCAACCGCTAAACCGTTAGTCATATTGGAAATGTCTGAAATTACAACAGGAATATTGGCCTAATGGTTTCATTAGGATTGGCTCTGACGGATGTTTCGATCGGGTAACGCTTGGGAAAATGTCATAAGTCTGTCGGCTGACATCACTTTGCTGATCTTTGTTTTGAAAGCTTCCTTTACCGTACGGTTTCCATTGAGTGCCACAAATCTCAAAAACCGGAGGTGGGCCGGCCACCGTCAAGAAACCGTTACCACAAGGGAGGTGCCACCCATTGAAATGGAAGGCATTGCCTTCTGTTGGCTGCTTTATTCAGCTAAACTTGACGTTCTCATAACCCTAAATTCGTCACTTGTTATTGAAATTTGGCATACTGTGAGTATGGCAAAAAAGATGAACTACCGGCTTGACACAACAGGCAACAAAACTTACTTGTAACGTTCGACGCCTATGCGGGCATCCTCATCAGACAAAGGCAAAACCAAATAGTACAGATCCAGGATCATCTTCATGTCTTCATCATGTTCCTGTAGCATTCCGATAGGGACGATTGTGGCTGTTTCAGTCATCGTTATCAAGCATGAGTGTGCCAAGATTCCAGAAATTTTCGTTCCCCCGACCTATGTTCACGTGCCAAGTTTCTGCCTCTGCGAAGTTAAAGGAGTGGCCGGTTTTGCGTACGTGTTCAACCAGCTCTGTACGATGATTCTCTGTTGGACCCCTGACGCAATTTGATCAGTTTCCATCGCATTTTCGAGTTGAATACGAAGCACCGCTACGGTTGACATTGCTGGCTCAGGTTACTTAAGAAGCGGGTCTGTCAATAAAAATCTTGTTCGTCAGTCTGTGATGTGGGTTGTGCCGTCCTTTGTTTGTTTCCCGTCACGGGTTTTTTCGCTTTTACTACGTTTTCTAGGCTGCGGGAGTCGCGCGATGCTCAATCGCCTTTACACGCTGGGGCGTTCGCAGATTGAGTTTCTGAGAGCTGATCAGTTTAGGCAAGTTTTATGGGCGCGACATATCACAAACGACTGAATCTTGAAGAAATATTAGAATATTCCTAGTCGTAATAAGACGGCATCAAAGATTAGTAGCCTGACTGTCGGAGGTCTATCGGCCTGTCAGGACAATGCGAGCTGCCATATTGAATACTGGAAGAACATCGGCTACAGCGTTGCTAATTTTTTATAACAGTTAGAAATTTTGACACAAGGAAACACTAAAGGACACGACCAGGACAGGACGCAGGTTCCGTTTTAGCTTTTGCAGTTCTGCCCTTTACGGCGTCCTGCATGGAGTGGTTTGGCGATTATATGCTATTCCATATCTCTCATGTCCAGTTAGGGCACCTGATCTACAATATGGCATCACATGTTCGACAGCAGAGCCTCGTTGACATACCATTCGGTTCTCCTGTGGGACCACTAAGCTCACCTGATGGGCACATCTGAAGCTCACCTGATGGGTTTGAGTTAGATACCCTTTCTTGGGCCATGAGGGGCCCTGTGGTACCATCAGGCCTTTTTGTAGGGCCATTCGGCCCACCTGACGGGCTCAGGGGCAGCATTTGACGGACTGCTAAGAGGCCTGTTGGACCACTAGGAGTTGTTAACGTTCCGACAAGCTGTTTTGATCATCAAAATATTCTAATGGACCATTAGAATGTCTGATGGAGTCTTGACGGATTTTTCGATCGGGTGTGGTAATAATTCGTGATGATGGTTATTTGAAATACGGACGTGTGGCTTGCTGAAACTGATCTCTGAAAGCGACAGGAAGGCAAATTTCTGTTGACACCTTGTCCTCCATGTTGGCTGTGCGCGTGCCGGCCTAGCTTGTGAGGTACAGGCGAGAGCACTGGATGGCGAATAAGGTATGTAGCCGATTTACATTCGAATTACTTAAATGTGGCATTATGTACTGTTGTTTAAATCAGCAATAATCTGGACGTTCTGCGCAACACTTTTTGTCCGAGTCAACGCGAGTGCATGCCAATGTGCGACGGCGTTTGGTTGATAGGACAAGATTCCTGGAATATGCAACGCAGGAACTGGGTGTGGATTCTGCAAATATTTAGTATAAATTTGCTTTGTTTCCAGGCTATTTGACAGAGAGTCAGGGTGCTTCTTCAATAATGCCACCCTTGAAGAAGTTCAGGGAGCGACACTGTCATGGTTGCGCAACGCACGACAAGTTACCAGGGGGGAGTGTACACACAGTGAATCAGAAGGAGGACAGTGATGTCTTTTGTGTGCATCGGATATTTTTTTCGTATTACTTGTTGACAGGCATTTAGTGATAGAATAGTCGGTGTGTGTGTTTAAAGTAGTGATCTGTGATGAACTAGGCCAATAGCAAGCTACACACTGTGGAAACCTGTGTTTCCACAACCTCGGGCGTCTGTCTGTCCGTTCCGTCGCCAGGGAAGACACAGCAAGCAAAACGCTCGAGCAACACAGAAAGGTTTATTTCATACCTTACAAGCGCAGAACCGGAGGAAACAATCGCCAACCGAAGGAATAACCCTTATACCCCTGTGCCGAGTGTTTTATCCACTCTTTTCTGCCCCGCCTACTCTTATCAGCAGGAACGTCCCAGAAGCCACGGGTATGGTGCCCTCACACTTCCCCCCTCCAAGTCCAGTGACGAAAGTCAACCAGTCACACATCGTCCATGTCGTTAAGCACGTCCTCGGCGTCCACGGTCTGACTGAGGGGGGTCCTCACGGAGCAAATCTGGACGTGAGCGACGAACAGTCGCCAAAGCAGCACACAAGTCACCAGGAACACGGGCGGCCTCCATTGACCTCTATGAAGCGGCCTCTATGAAGTTGACCTCGTCGATATGTTGTCCTGTGAATTTCTGGAACCCTGCATTGGGGGCACAAGAGGCGGCTTTCCTCCTCAGTGTAAGGTAGCGGGGTGTCATTCGGGTGACGGTCCGACAGCAGGAGTCCTCCAAAGGGGGCGACGCCTCTTCGCGGGTCGTTTGCACGCAGAGGTCGTGGCTGAGCCGACAACTTTGTCCTGGATGCCCAAGAGACTGGACGGCCATCAGCGACAACAGTCCAAGTGGCTACTGATCTCAGCTCTGTCGGTGGATCTGCCAGAAGAGGGTGGACGTTGATGCTGAGTACAGGTGGCTCTGTTCATTGCACGACAAAGGCGATCCGGTGCTCGGACCTTGTTGCGGGGTGGCACCTCCTGTGGGAAAGGATAGGGGATCACGGTGAGAGAGCAATTTCAAGCCGCGAGAGCCTGAAAAGGCTCTCTCCCAGAAGACTATAGCTGAAGACTGCGAAACAGAAATCACAGTAAGACCAACTATATAAGAGCACTAGGATTTAGCGACTAGGGCAGTGGCAGCTACGTGCGCCGCCTGCGGGGACGCAAACTGTAGCGACTGGAAGGTTCGGGAACGGGATCCTGGTCCACGTCTTGAGGAGGAAGCTGAACGTCTGGGAAGCTGGAACGTTGAGGAGGAAGCTGAACTCGGTCTGGGTCTCGGAGGTGGTAAGTCTTCAGGTCCGATATACGTACTGGCCCAGTTTCTTCGCCCGTGTCACAGCCACGAAGCCTGTAAGTGAGGCCGGAGGAGCACGCACTTACTTCGAGGAGGCCATCCCACCTATCTGCGAGTGACGCTGCACAGCCACATGCGGCATCACTTAGCGGGTGAGTCCGTCCAAGGACGAGGTAGTCCAGGAAGGTGCACGAAGCGCTGCTTTCGTCGTCTCCCATCAAACTTCTGCGATGAAACTCCGTACCAATCATCCTGAACTAAAGTCGTTGTTGCTTTGTTTGTCCAGGCCACAACCGCCGCCTGTGCTGGAATGGCGTCATTGGAAGCAAGACGAAGAGTGACATCTGGGGATTGCAATTCCACATGCCGTGATACGCAATGCTCGTAAATGCTGTCCCTGATAAGGGAAAGCGTAGCTCCCGTGTCGATAATGCGATGTACTCTCTACCCAAAATTCGAACGGCGATGTTTGGTTCCTTATCCTCGATGAAATCTCGGACAGAAAAAAACAAGAGGAGCCAAAGCATCTCTTTGTATTATCTTACTGCTTGCGAAGCTAGTTTTTGACTGATCAAGGTCACGGATCACGGTCACATCACGGATAGTAACCGTTTGCTCGCTTTCCTTGCAACTTGCCGACGTCGTTGAGGGAGCATTCATGGACGCCGGTTGCGACCGTTTCCCGATGGCACATTACGGGTGTTTGGTCGTTGTCGCGGGCATTCCCGACGAAAATGGTCAGGGCTGCCGCAATTCCAACAGCCGTTGGGCGCGTGGTTGCGGGGGCGCAGGATGATGCCGCTCCCGCTGCCGTGGGGTTTCGCTAGCTGAAAGGCCAGGTTGACCGCGACTTCGGGGCGGGACGGGTCTGTCAAGGCTCGTTCCTGCAGGGATCGTCCTCTGGTCATAAAGGAAGAGGTCAGGTGCTCGGCGTGATGTGCTCATCCAGTCCCACTGCAGGTAGGCGCTCAACCGAGGCTCCTCCCGCTGACCACACACACCGCGGTTCTAACGCCAATTCAGGCGGCGGCGGGAGCCGATACTCGAGTTCCGCTAAGAGGTCGCCTTCTATAGTGCGAGCCTCTTGCGTCAGCGCTTCAAGGCCATTAAAGCGATGAGCTCGAAGATCGGGCCGGTAGCGAGGATGACACTGACGGATAGCCCGTGCCACACGCTGCTCCTTTGTAGCAGTAGGTTCAGCTCTGCTATACAGCTCTGGCAAGGCCTGAACGAATTCTGCTAAGGTCTCATATGGATGCTGAGTACGCTTATGCAGCTCCCTCAGGACACGATATTCGTAATCCGGGGGAAGAAATTCGCTTTTAAACCGCTTCTGATAGTCCTGAACGGACGTAAACCTCGACTGCAGCCGAAGCCATCGAGCGGCGTCTCTGATCAAAGCAACCTGCAGGATGCGTTGTGTCAGGACTTCATCTGAGATTCCCATACCAGTCTGACAGGCTGTAAGGTCATCCAAGAAATCTGCGAACGACTTTTTATCGGTACACCCTGAGAAGGTAGGGAACGGTAAATTCAGCCGCAGGGGCGCTTGTGCCTGTGTGAGTTGTTGTGGAGTTGTGTCACACGTCGCTCGGATGTCCTCAACATCTGCATAGGGACGTCCCAGGAACATTGCTCCGATCAGTTTGTGTTATCTGGGGTCTATGCCCTTGCGAAGAAAACCTCTCGCGCTTGGTAAGAATAAAAGTCTAGGACAGATCTAGTGTCACGGGGTTTACGGTAAACAGAAGTGAGTATGCGACCTGAGTCAGTGTGCGTGACTAAAACATCAAGAAACAGGAGCTTCCACTGACTGATGTCGCATACTTACCTCTGTTTACCGTAAACCCCGTTACACTGGATCTGTCCTAGACTTTTATTCTTACAACGCGCTGGAGTATAAACGATACAATTTCTAAGATGTCCTGTGACTTTTCTAAGCCACCACCTCCCGAAAACATCGTATGTATCACTTATGTCCGTGGCCTGTCTGAGGCTGTCAGAATAAGTTGGAAACCTCTTGGAATCCACACAACTTTCGAACCTTCTCGAACTCTGGGTAATATGCTATGCCACCCCAAGGACTGTGCCACATGAATCAATCGGGTATTATATACACATTAGAATGTAAACAGCGTGACAACCCAAGCAGCACATCAATATTCCTGCTGAAAATGTCACATATGAGATTGCTCACAAAAAATCATATATGTGTTTATTGTATGAGCAGCTATGAGCTTTGCTCATAGGGATTAGGTATGAGCACACCTGTGAGCTTTGCTCATAGATGCTATGAGCTGATTGCTCACAGGGCCCTATAAGCTAATGACCCCCAGCTGGAGCACAATGACCCCAAATGAAATGCAGGGGATGCCAATAAAAAGAGAGGATGTGTTTAATAGCTATTAAAAGAGGCAAAACCATGAAGGCGGTGCTTCGCTGGACTAGTAGTGGACTAAGATGAGGAAGGCTTGGACGATGAAGGCTTGGCTGGAGCTCTTCTCAAGTCCCTTAAGAAGTTCGCCAGATGCTTCCTCACTTGCTTGGCCCGTGTCTGTGGCGGCACTTCTGCCGAGGGCCTGATCTTCACATAGCCGTTGAATGCATCTGTCATTTGGAACACAGAATGAGCAACGTTACATGTCACAAGAATGTTTTTAGAATCCAATGAAGTCACCAGGGCCGTTCAATAGAAAACCGGAAAAGTAGTGCTAAAAATCACAATCAAGGCCGACGCCGTCGTGCCTCGACCGTGCGAGTTCAGCGGCTATGAGTTACCATTTGATGTGTCAGCACGCCTCGGATGTGCATGGTTAGCTGGAAACTTCATTAACAAACAGAAATTAATTCTCTAACTTTTTAATTATAATTATTGCAGCAAAGGTGTCAATGTGTCAATGGTGAAGTTGTAGATCATGACACGAGACAACGAATGTCGTAGGTTCCAACTTTCTGACATTTACAAACCGACGTTGTTTTTGGGTGCAAAAATGCAGACTGAAAAAAGTATCCTGTCACCTGGCTTCGTCCCACGACAAGCGAGCCTGCCATTCATGAAACAACACAAACAGGAAAGGGCACCTTATCTGCTGACAGAGCAGCCGACCTACGGTATTCATGTGCAAAGCGGAGGAAAGACAGCGCTGCTGGCAGGCTCGCTTGTTGTGTGGCGAATGCCATATCATGCGGTACTTTCAGAACTCCACGCGTATTTCTTCAAACCCGACAGAAAAAAAGGTCTCGTAAATTTTAGAGTTGGAGGTAGTGGCATTCACTGTCTCATGTCATCGTGTACAACAGCTGTATTGACAGCTGTGCTTTAATCATCGCAATTAAAAAGTTACAAAATTAAATTCAAACTGTAAAATGAAAAATACTCAGAAACAGTCCAGGCTACTTGTGAGATGCAAGAGGCAAAATTTACGCGCAGACCGACCACTGTGGCATCACTCATGATCGTAGTTGTCTCGCGATGTATACCACGAATTATTATTAGACAAAGCTTCAATGAAATGTGACTTCTG
This sequence comes from Ornithodoros turicata, assembly GCF_037126465.1. NCBI lineage: Eukaryota > Metazoa > Arthropoda > Arachnida > Ixodida > Argasidae > Ornithodoros > Ornithodoros turicata. The sequence continues at coordinate 221,514,689 of NC_088201.1, forward strand.
CATGGTCACTGTATTTTTAATGTGAGAAAATTATCCGTGGAGACAATAAAGCTCCTTCATCTGGTTTCACGTCCAGGGGACTATTCACATGCATAATTTAGTTTTTCTGGCACTGACAGTTGTTCTGAGAGAAAACGCCACCGTTTGCCAGTTTTAGCACTGTCTGCGATGGCTGTCACAAATGCATATTTTGCACAAAGCCAACGATTCCCGGGTCATCGAGACACCATTATGATGACGAATCATGGTTACCGCACTTCATTAATGCGCAGCCACTTAAATTTTCCACAGTCTAACTGCTCAGCTTTCCCTTTCCAAGAAGACAAAGTGCTGCGGGGTCCAAGGCATTGCTCTGCAATGAGTTAGTGCTACCTACAATGAGTTTCGTTGAGTTCTCACACTTACTTGGAAGAGCATCGAGCTTATGTGGGCTCACGCCGGGCTTCGCAGTGGCACCTTCTTTGGCGTATCGGGGGCACATTATGCCAGTAACACTTCTGTTCACCAACACTGACACATCCCAGAGAGCCTTGGCCATATCTTTGCAGAACACTGCGTCGGTCTTTGACTTCAGGATCCATGAGAGTCTTTCACAGGGCACAAAAACATTGCTGCCCAGATGGATCCGGAAGAGAAACACATATGTAATTTGTCATTTAGAACATATTTCCGGTTTTCGTTTACCTGAAATGTGATTGTAGCTGCAACTAAGCTGATGTGCCAATAAATGACTCACAGGACAGGCGTTAGATTCGTCAAGTCCAATCCATGAGTCTGCAAGTACCTATAAAAATAATAAAGACATGAAACCCAGAGGTACACGCACCAACATAATGTGAGCGATTTTACACAGTCAGCTATCAAATGAAATAACTGCTCAAAGTGCGCACTGTTTTAAAAGCAAATGCAACAATATTAACTATGTTGCCTCTGGGAAAATGCTCACTGAACCCATAATTTAATTCAACACAGACACCACAGATTAGTGACAACTGCACAGACTAGCGAGAGCAGACAGCGTCAGGTTAGCGGGCACATACAAAAAACGGGGATATTGAACAACATCACTGTCAGATTTGAAAAGGTAATGTTTTATGTCTACCTAAAATTAGATCGTAGCTCTAGCTGAGCTGAAGCGCCGACAAATGGCTCACAGGACAGGCGTTGTATTCGTCACCTTCTTTTCATGACTCTGAAACCAATTAAAAAAATAATATAGACATGAAACCAACAGGCACTCGCGCCAACAACGTATCCAAACGATTGAATCTGAACACACACACACAGGTGCAGTCCCACATCTCCATATTGTTCGTCACTCATACGCAACCACATTCTACAGAGAAAGAAAACGCCATTCAGCTAGCTGTGCTCCACAGCTCTACCGCATACGATTGTGAACATAAGCAGGCATAACCTTGAAAGCGCAAGACAAGAAAGTAAGAAAACTCACCCCTGCTAAGTCCAGAGAACAAAGGGACGCTACAACAGCGCTCGTTCTTACGCTTAATGGCATCGTTCATTGCACTGGACAGGATGCTGGAACTGCCTCGTTGACCTCAAGATTGCAAGAAAATATACGCGCGACGCTGGGCAAGAAATAAACTTACTAAACTTCGAAACAGTTCTGTCAGGGATGGGACACTCCCATTGATCGCAATCGGGACGTTTTTCGGGCAGCAGCAGCGTAAATACGACCCCAGTGGCTGCAAGACCAATTCTGCGCATGCGCATTCGCTATGAGTTTGGATAAGGCGGCGGGTACCGCATTCGTCCGAGGACGCTGTTTTTCATGCTTATCCAACATGGCAGAGCGCTCTGCGGCCTCTCCGGTGCTGCAGTTCCGTGCCTTTCATTAATTATTCTACTGGTTTACGAGACGGACGTCGGAAAGTGACAAACACAGATATTGGAACGGAAACACTTCATTCATGAAGCTTATTCATAAATATGCAAATATGATGTCACTACTTTTCTCGAAATCGCTGCATAGGCGTTGCAAAAAAGTATAATTAATAAGTTAACAAAGAATATGTTAAATAATAGTTAATAGTTAATAAATATTAAGTTAACAAACACATCACAGGGTTTCTTCACACATCACAGGACAGCAAGTCTCTTCTGGAGGAGGCATGCTTCGTGACTTGCTTTCCGGTATCATGAAGCTTGGCTTTCAGGCGGTGTTTATATATTTGCAAGGTTCTTTGGCATGTCAATATGGATTTCCGTACGTACACAACGCTTCCGGGAAAGCAGTTCCGGTGCTCTGCACCTCGAAGGACCTGAAAATAATCGATCAAATGTGAATCCTGCAATTCCAGTTTCGGCACGTACTAACTACTTTCGCAGAGATACGAGTATTTTTATTCTTACCAGTGCGATTTTGCTTGGCGTATATCCGGAACTGGTGCCTATCACATCTGTGCAACACAAAATCGCATAACAGTTCACGCATGCACCCAGGCGCATTCATCATAACTCATAATATTTCTACGGTTGCTTACTTTGAAAAATACAGGTTGATACAAAGCGCACACTAACGCACCAGCTTCCGCCTTCCACTCATGGAGGAAGGAAACCACTCCATGCTTCCACTGCTGCCACTCCAACGGTCAACGGTTGAAAGCTCGCGCAAGAAAGTTTCGGATTGCTTGCTGGCGGTTGAAGGAATGCGACCACGTGACACACACATTCTAAATCGAAGAGAACGAGTTTACGAGTGCTCGTAATGCTACTCACAGCCCTCATAGCATTGCTCACAGTGCTCATTCCTTTTCTCACAGTGCTCATCATTTCTCATATATGAGAGCTTATGTCATTTTTCAGCAGTAATTGGTCCAATATTGGACCCATATGGGCTCCCGAAATTCCCAATATTGGACCAATATGAGGAGTACAACCAGGCTCCATATTGGACCAATATGGGCTGCCCATATTGGCAAGTCCATTTTGCGCCAATATTGCCAATATTTCTCTGATAACACCAACGGGGAGTCCGTGTAATAAAAAAGCATTATCCAGTTTAATATCCACCACTGATCTTACTTCTCTCTTCTTTTTCCTTTTTCATTGATACATATCTCATTGATCCACGTTGCATACAATAAAAAAAAAAAAAAAAACGCTGCATCGCCCCTAAAACGAAGAACGGGTGCTATGCCCGTCTTGCTGAAGGACACAAGCAGTCCCACGGAACTGCCAATGCCAAAGATCCCTCAGAAGCCTTCATTGGGATCGCAATATTCTATGAACCAAAAATTTCCAACCCGCTCCGAGAGTACAAAGGAGAGAAACATTTTCGTGACGGTAACGGACATACGCCAGAGCAACTCACACCGCTTGCAGCAACTTGGAAGCACCTAAGTTTACAGAAGAGCCATCCCTGCCTCTCAGACATTGTGTTTTTTACTTGACCGCCAGCAATTCCGCTATCGTCACAGCAACCAGCGACATTTTAGCCCGTATGAAAACTCCGATCCCGCTGTCGCGCATGCGCATTAGTTGTAGTACGCGTGATTTCGCTCAAACGACCCGCTCGCTCTCAGTCGGCTCGACCGACTGGCATTGGCATTGCGAAGCAAGGTGGCGGCTGCTTCCAGAACGTGGAAAGTTGAGTGGTCGAGTTCTAGTGAACGTTACAATGGGATTGACACGTATGTTGACTGTTTCGAACAATGTGTTGGAACATCTGCGGGAAGTTGTTGGATGTAACGCCGTACTGAATTCGGCATTTTACACACTCGACCGTCCAATCTTGCCGTGCTGCTTGGCCATTTATGCAACACGGGTACGTACCATTTTCTGTATTTTCAGTCAGCATGGGGTGTACACGGGCAATATATGGGGCCCATATTGCCAGGATTTTCCCAATATTAGCTCACAGTCCGCAATATGGGGCCCATATTGCTCAGTTTCAGCCAATATGGGGGAAATCTTGGTGAAACGGGCCCCATATTGGACCCGTACCGCCAATGACCAGCCAATACGGGCCCAATATTGTGTGCTACTTGGGAGGTGCTACATATGCGAAACTGGAAGAAAAAAGAGCACCAGACTAAAAGTACATCAACAACAGATAAAGACGCCACCAACAGAGAATCATCGCACAGAGCTGGTTGAACACGTACTCAAAGCCGGCCACTCCTTTAACTTCGAAGAGGCAGAAACTTGTGCACGTGAACAAAGGTGAGGGGCACGAATGGGCACGGGCATCGTAATGTTTTTTTCTCCTCTATAAAGTCATCCATCTGCCCTCTGGTGGTTACTCTTTGAATTAATTTCTTGACACAATTATTAAGAATCATGCCAGCGCTACTCCCATTCCTGAAACCAAGGCAGCTTTTGGGGATGACACAAAATGGCGGGGATGCACGGACAGAAAGAACAACAAGCATCGCCCGATATGCACAAGCACGTCATTGCTAATCGCAAACAAAGCAGGGACAAAGTTATTACGTTCCCTCCGAGAGACAGGCGGAGAACTGATTCATAATGTTTCTTTCTCCTCTAAAACTCATGCATCTGTCACCCTTGCAGTTATTTTGTGAACTCATGGTCAAGACAAGAATGATCAACAATAATCTTTCTTGTCCAAAAAAGAACAAATACAGAGATAGATGCGTCAACAAAGGAATGCATGCATCATAAGAGAGAACAGGTCAGGGAATGTCAGGAGGCATATATTACTGTGTACTACAGTCGCCGACCGTTAATTCGGACTTCTAATGGTCACGGGATTTGTCCGAATTATCGAGCAGTCCGAATTAGTAGTTAATCATAAAAATCCACTCTCACACTGGCGTTTATTACAAAAAATTTACACGGGATGGATGGAAGTGTCGATACGCGTCTGCCTAGCAGCGCGCGCACGAGACAGAACGTCACGCTGCATTTCTGATAATGTCACACTGTCGGAATAAACTTGTCCGAGCGTATCGATGGCCGTGAGGATCTGCGCAGTAGACGGAAGTTCGCCGACATTCTCGTCGTCATCCTCGTCGTCGTCCGATCCATCCGCAGGCAGGTTCTGAACTTCGGCGACGATCTCATCATCGGTGAATTCAGCGCAAAATTCTGTGCACCGGTCAACCTCAGCGCAATCGTCAAACGATATGGAAGCGGGAATCGCCATTCCCGAGCCGCGCAGATCCTGCACTAAAGTCGCGCCGTCCACTGAGCCGTCATCATCGCGGGCACATGTGTCACTGCTCTCGTCTCCGCTAATAGCACTCAACACGCAAAACCCAGCATGACGAAAGCTGTTCGCAATGGCGCTCTCCTGAACAGCCTTCCAGGCGTCTGCGAGGATATAGAGCGCAGGGAACAAGTCCGCTTTGTACTTGGTTCCTTGTTCGTGGCACAGGACAACACGCGACAGAAGCCGCGATCGATAGTGGACCTTCAAGTTTCGTATGATGCCTTGGTCCGTCGGCTGCAGCACACTGGTGGTGTTGGGCGGCAAAAACTCAAGCCGGATTGCTCGAAGGTTGTCAATAGCGCCGTGCGCAGCGCAGTTGTCCACGAAGATTATCACGCTTCTTTGCTCGCGCTCGAACTTCATGTCCAACCGCTTGATGTAGTCTTCAAAAAGAGCCCGGGTCATCCATGCCTTCTTGTTCATTTTATGCCACACTGGGCAAGTTTTTGCGGCTTTAAATAGGTGGTCTTCATTTCTTCTGCCGATGACAAGAAGGGGGAGCTTCTCGGACCCGGACATGTTAGCCCCAACAAGTACAGTTACTCTGTCCTTGCTATGATTGCCCCCAGAGCACTGTTCTCCAGCAAACGTCAGGGTGCGATCGAGAAGGATTATATAAAATAAACCCGTTTCGTCGCAGTTGAACACATCGTCGGGCTTATACGCGCGCAAGAGCTCGTCGAGACGGTCCTTTCTGTAGGCAACGACGACCGTGGTGTCCACTGCACCGCTTTCCCCACAGATGTCTTTGAATGAAAGTCCGTGTCGGTTTTCGAAGCCTCTCATCCAGCCGTCAGAAAAGTTGAACTCATCTACGCCCAAACGTATGGCGAGAGCTTCGGCCTTTTGTTTTAAGAGGTCTCCAGACACAGGCACTTTTTTGTTCACCGCTCCCCTTATCCATAGTACAAGCGCTTCTTCGAGCTTTGGGTGTGCGCCCTCGCGAACCCTTCTCTGGGATTTCGAATGAGGTCTCTCAGACACGTATCTTGGCCTTCTGCTTCATGATACTTGACAGGGTCTGTCTACCGATTTTTAGCTCATTGGCAACATCTATCTGTTGCCGTCCGCCATGAACCATGCGAATAGCTTTTACTTTCTGCTCCAGAGTAAGCCCCGAGTACTTGCCCCTTTTAGGTGTTGCGGTTCCAGTCTCAGGCGCGGAGGACGTTGTCGGTTCGGAGCTCGTGCTTGCTATGGCATCTGGTTCCACGTTCCCCCGAGTCTTCGACAGCGTACCGTCCACGTCGCTGGTATCCAAAATGCTACTGATCCCGTTGTCATCACTGTCAGTTGACAGAGACGAGGACATTTCCACAGTTTCGATTGTCGCATTCGAAGTGCGCGTCTAAACAGCAACGTCAATCACATGAACGCGAACTTCGCGTGGGCGCGCGGTTCTCCTCCCGGCAGGCGGCGCTCCGAGGGAGCAACTGGAGGGTCAGCCCGGCCGCGAGCGGGAGTCGGAAGCTCGAGGTTCCGATTTTGAATTTAGGAGCGCGGATTTTCACAAAAAGGAGGGAAAGTCGGCCAAAATCCATCTGAATTATCGAGCCGTCGCCTCGAAAACGGTCGGAATTATTGGAAGCTGAAATGCATTGGTTCTATGGGGGCTATTGATGGAGTCCAAGATTTTGTCTGAACTATTGGAAAGTCTGAATTATTAGGCTCCGAATTGACGGTCGGCGACTGTACAACACTGCATCAGGCGCCTTCTCACAGTACAGTTTAGACTCTCCAATGGTGGTCCTTATACTTTATACTTCTTTGAGTACTCTCTGATCTACATCCCCCTACATAATCTTCGAGAATAAACTTGTCAAAATAAGTCATGCCCTGAAATAAACAACCTGAAATAAAACTTTCAAAATCCACTCTTTTTATTTGTTGACACGATGGACAACCAAGCCTTTCTGCATTTCGTGTCCAAAATAGTTACCTGCTTGGCTGTGTTCTCTTGGTTACGAGAATACAGTAAAATCTCATTAAGTCAAACGCCGGTTAAGAACAAAATTAAGCTTAAGTCGAACGCTCACGACGTCCCGTGCACGGCCTGTATTCCTGTAATGTAAATAATACCTGCTTTAGTCGAAATCGTTTAAGTCGAAATCGCGGCTAAGCCGAACAAATGTTTTGTCCCAGGTGACATTTTTCATCTCTTTAAGTCAATTTCACTTCGGATCGGTAAACACCACCTTTGTCGACTATGGATCGCCATGATCGTCCAAGTTCTTTAAGCCAGCCAACACAATCCAATCCAAGTCCGCCTAATCGAGAGTCGACGGGATCGAGGCTTGCGTGATTCCAAAACTAGCGCGACACGCTGTGCGCGGGCCACGCTGTTCAGCGCCAAAGACACTAGATGAGGACGCAGTGAAGTGAAAGTCAAGAACTGTGTGTACTGTGTGCACGCTGTTCAGTTTTGTGCGACATGTCATTGTCGACGCTGAGGCAACGCAGGTTAAAGACTCTCACGCTTGCAAAAAAGCGCGAGCTGATGCAGCGGTTGAAGCGGCACAAAATCGAAAGGAGAGATTGCCACGGACTTCCGGATACCAAAGAGCATGTTATCCACAATTTTGGCGAAGAACTCGAAGATTTTGTTAAGTGCCAGCGGTGGAGCATGCCCAAAGAACAGAAAAAGGGTTCAGAGCTTTGTAACACACAAAATGTATAGGAAGCAAGGAACAATATCAGACTATTTCCAGAGCTGTAAGAGCGCAACCACAACCAGTGGTTTGTAGTGATTGCAGCAGTAGTGGCTATGTTTGTAATCCTTGAAGTACATCTGCAGAGTATTGTGTGAGTTAAGTTATAAATACAAATACAACTACTATTTAACAGTTTAGGGGCCCAATATTTATCAGGATTTGGCAGCTGTTTGATAAGTCAAAATCAAACTAACTGGTCTGGATGGTGGGTGTTTGAGTTAATGAGATTTTACTGTATCTACTGGAAGTGAGTTATTTTAACCTTGTTCTGTGGCAAAGTGTCGGTGGATCTGTGTGCACGCGTGCGTGCGTGCTTGTGTATGTGCGTGAGTGAGTGCTGTCCGCATCGTCTTTTACCGTCATTCCATATGGTCGTGTCAGTACAAAGCTGCATTGACTTGACACAAGAGGGAGAAACAATTTAATATATCCTGTGTGGGACACGATTTGTACAAGGCAGAATGGGTAGAGACACATATCAAAGTGCCGTTGTTTCGTTAACACGGGTAGTTTTTGCGATGCGCTGTAATTGTCGTTTGCAAAGCTGTAAAATTTTTGCGCTTCCCCGAAACAAAGAAAAGCCAGAGAAACAGTTTTGTCATATTTTGTCCAGACCCATGACCTGTGGCTCTGTTATGTGAGATGGTTACACCGAGAAGGAAACGAGGTTACCACTGTGGGCAAACTATTCATTAAAATCATGTACAACATAGCTTATTCTCATTTTATCTATTGTCTGCCGCTAGAAATTGTACTTCTTGGCCACCTACTCATGCGTTACTTTTCTGTCGCACAAGGTGTGTCACACATCCATCGCACACCCATCACACACCATGACGCACACGTGTTATGTGGGGTGATACATTAACCTTAAATTGCATTATTCACAGTCCTTGAAACACGCTCCTTGAAACACACTCTTGGGCACAATACGATGGGGTTCATCTGTGGAGATTTGCATGGAGAGCTTCACATGCTTACGGAGGCATATTTAACCTGTGGTGCATGTCGCCATGCTTGTGTGGGCAATTCAAAGCTAGCGGTAATGTTACGTGCCAAGATGGTTCGCTTGAGAGGTCGACGCATTCGATACATCCGCTATGTTATGCCAGGGCTTGCTCTTACAAAAATTCCGGTTTCTCCGAAGGATAGCCTAGTCTTAGTTGCTTAGTGCTGACGGGACCTGTTGATCGCTGTATTCATACATGTCATTTTATTTCGCCGATATGTCGATGATACGGGCTATAAATGGAAAGAAAGGCACAATAAATACGAGAAAGGATATAAGAAAATTCGCGTTCACCCAGATGAAACACCACGTTGCCCTGCTAACACGGTATGGGAGGACATACACATAAATATAACTATGATTTATTTTGACAGTGTGGATTTCAAAAGTGAGGATTCTTGAACCATTTATTACAGGGTATCGACTTTGACCGGTGGGATTTTAAGCGTGGATTTTGCAATGATTTATTTTTGATTGTCTAGAATAGGGTACACCCACTTCCTTACCTCTGTATATCTTTCATTTCACATGGTCCTGTAGGCGGTATACTCCAAGGATATATAGCAACACAGCGATTCCTCCTTTCGCTGATAGCCCATGCTTACGCAATTCTGCCCCTTGTGTATCTTGAGTTGTTTCATTGTGCGATTCTTCTTGTGACATAATGTCATTGTGCATTAAATATACTCCCAAAAGTATCCAGCTTTGCGGTTTTCACTGCGATTGTAAAACTGCTGTAGTCAGATATAGAGTTATCGTATTGCTTACGCTTTTGATGCTCTAGGACTTATATAAATAAGTGCTAAACTGTATGTCACCACCTCTTCTTGCATACATTTTCCAGAATATCACAGAGTTCAAAGAGACACTGTTTACATGTATGGACAGAAACATGAGAGCCGGAGAGTCCTTGAGACCAGTAAGTACCCTGAAAATCTAGCGTTCTGGTCTGTGCAATAAAACGTGTGGTAGGTGCCATATATAGTGCCGTGTTGCAAATATGTCGGGTTGAAGACAACGAAGAGAAAAACGGAAGTGAACGAAGTTGATGCTGGAACTATTGCTCGTGAACTTTCACGTACCTTTTGTTTGTGTTTTTTTTTTTGCTCCTTTTTTTTGATGCTGTAGCGTGATGCACGCATAAACCGTTCTCCTGGCATTAAGCTTATGGTCTCTCAACTCTTAACTGAGTCGTCCTCTGGGGTTCTCTATACTTTTCTACATCTTCTTGTGGTGCCGAAACCGGGGAAGGAGTTGTCTGCGACTGATGTGGCAGAATCCTTCGTCATGCATAACGATACTAACGTCCTGGATCGGCTCAAGGTCAAGCGTGCAGCTAGAAGAACGCAGGCCACGAGGATTGTTAATGACGCCACTGCTGCAAAGCTAGACACGAACTCTACGGCAGAGACTTTGAACCTTCTTTTGGAAAAGCTAATCACCTGCAGCAAGAAACTTCAAGCACTGGACCGGGAAGTTGAAGGTCGTACTCCAGTCGAAAGCTTTGAAAATGAGTACACTTCAGTGCTGCAGTATGAGGAGACGATAACGGAGGTTATAGCAAACTTACGTGTTAACGTTGAACGACTGCGAGTTACGCCATCCTCAGCCTTCTCGCCTGCTGCACCTTTGCCAGGATTACCAGCAACCGCTCGGAATACTCGGGTCAAGTTGCAACGTCTCCAACTACTGAAGTTTCATGGGGACTTTACAGAATGGCAGCCATTCTGGGAATAGTACAAGCCAAACGAGCACGATAACCAGAAGCTTAGTAAGTCGGATAAGTTTCACTATCTTCGCTCCTTGCTGGTCGAGACTGCTGCCGCTGCGATATCGGGACTGCAGACAAGTGAGGCGAATTATGACATGGCAATCTCCCTGCTCAGGCAACGTTTTGGCGACGGAGGAAAGTTTGAAAAACAGCACCTTCAGACGTTTAGGCATTTGCCGGTAGCAAAGACGTCTATGGACACGGTGGGACTACGCAAGCTCTATGACTACGTGCAGACGAACACTTGTGGGCTGCGGTAATTCGGGGTGGCTACCGGAACATACTCTGCAATGATGTGTCAAATTCTGCTAGAAGGAATACCGTCCGACATTGTCACCGAGTACCATCGCTTCAAGGTACGAGCTGCCACCGACTCTCGTGCAGCGACGCAGTCCGTCCGGGACGGACCCAGCCCTGCTTCGGAGACAGAGATCACCGTTTCAGTGTCGTCGTTTGCTGAGTTGGACAAAATGCTAACTTTCCTGAAATTGGAAGTAGAAACCAGAGAGAGAAGTGGGCTTTTCGACAGTTCCATTCGGAAACCACGCAAGCCGCAAGCTAAGGCAGCTGGGAGCCAGGTCAATACCCCATCTGCTTTCGCACTACACAGCGGAACGTCGGGTCCGACATGTTGCTTCTTCTGCAAGGAGAAGTCTCACACTACTGATATCTGTGACTCAAGCCTTTCTCTCGAAGACAAGAAGAAAGCACTGGCTAAGCACCGATGTTGTTTTCGGTGCACACGAGGGTCCCACACGTCAAAGGTATGCCGCTTTAAAGGAAGCTGCTCAAGATGCGGAGGTCGGCATGCTGACACCATGTGCGATCCCAGCTGGTCTGCCAGAGAGGCAGAGAACGCAAGGGTCACGAGAGTAGACGCAACTCAAAGTCCAGTTCTGGTGACACCCACTTCTCATGCAAGCACGGTCCTGCTACAAACGTTTCGCGCGTGGGCATTGTCAGATACAAAGCGCGAATATGTCCCAGGAATATTCGATAGCGGTAGTTCCCGAACCTTCATGCGTGAAGATCTAGCATGCAAGCTGGGTGTGAAAGATGTTGGACACATCATTATTGGAATCAGTACTTTTTCAGCGGGATCGGATTCCAAACCTACTAAACGCGTCGTCGTCGAGATAACAGTATGAAGTCAGTATGGCCAAGAGAGCGTATAGATGACGGCCATCGTCATGCCGGTCATTTGTAAAGACATCCCAGCGGAACCAGTGGAGAATAAGCACATACTTGCACTGCAGGACAGCGGTGAACACGTCGCCGACATGATAGCATTTCCTGGAATTCGACAGGTGGACGGCATCAGCCTCCTTGTTGGCTGTGATCAGATATGGAAGCTGTTCTCTGGGGAAGTTAGCCGTTACGGGAATTGATGTAAACTGATTGCCGTCAGCTTGGATGGACATTTCAGGGCCCAAGCACTGTGAAGTCACTCGTTGCACGTCAGGCCAGCAGCCTGATCTGCGTTCTCAAAACTGGCATTGATTTGGCAGAACTGGCAAAACTGCCCAGCAAGAAGAGGAACTAATGCGGCGAATGTGGGAAATTGAGGGCATCAGAGTCAGCGAAGACTCTACGTCAGCGATAGCGGATGACGTAGTCTTATCTGAGTTCCGTCGTACCGTAAGGACAGTGGACGGACGTTATGAGGTTCGCCTCCCGTGGAAGCAAGCAAATGTCCCTCTGCACGACAACCATCTTGTTGCAGAAAAAAGACTCTTCGGGTTGGTTAGCCGCCTCGTTATTGACGAGACCTTCATTAAAAAGTACGACCGAAATATTCGTCAGTACATGGAGAACGGACATGATGAACAGGTCCCATCAACGGAAGACAAAGCCGCTGGACGCTTATATTACATACCTCACCGTGAAGTCATGCGACCAGGCTCAGCGTCAACGAAAATGCGTATTGTGTTCGATCGTCTCGCTCTGCTAACGGCGCATCGCTGAACGATCGATCACCTCTACAAGGGGCCAAAAATGCAGCCTGACCTGCTGGATGTACATTTTTCGCTACAGAATACACCCGGTTGGAATAACATCAGATATCGAAAAAGCATTCCTGCAAATCAGTGTGAACGAGGACGACAGAGATGCTCTACGTTTCTTACGGTTTGGCAGCGTGCATTGTGAAGGGGACCTCAACAATCGTTCCAATGCCGTCGAATGGCGCATGACGCGCGTGCCTTTCGGGACAACGGCCAGCCCGTTCCTGCTGTCAGCTACATTGAGTAATCACTTCACTACTGTCACTGGAGAGCGGAAAGAGGCCACGGACATCTTAGAGAAGTCATTTTGTGTGGGCGACCTGCTGACCGGTGTATCACATGTCAAGACAGCGCTGACATTATACACCGACGCTAACTCTATTGTGGAGGATGCACAAATGCGACTGAGAAAGTGGTCTTCAAGCTTCGACGTTGAAAATGTCATTTTACGAGATGGACGAGGAACCGCTAGTGACGGCAACTCTGCGACGATAAAGCTACTGGGCATCTTATGGGACAAGCGGAACGACAAACTCGCATGTAGCTTGAATGCAACACTCAAGTTCGTAGAAACAACATGACATTTTAAATCTTTCAGATGCTCAACTTCTCCAGGAAAATGTAAGTCGACTCGTTTCTTGGTGTGACAAATGGGGCATGAGCTTAAATACTAGCAAATGTAAGGTAATGCATGTTACAAGAAAATCTAGTGTAATCAAGTTTTCTTATAAGCTTCATTCTTTATATTTAGATACAGTTTCTGACTACGAATATCTTGGTGTTTTCTTTAGCAGCGATCTTAGATGAACCCATCACGTAAATTATGTTTCTGCGAAAGCAATAAGAACGCTCCATTTTATTTTTCGCAACATTAGACAGGCTAGTTTAAAAGCTAAAAGCGATGCATATATTACTATGATCCGGCCAACCTTGGAATATGTGTGTACGGTTTGGGACCTGCACGAAATGTTACTAATTCAAAGACTTGAGAGGGTTCAAAATATTGCGGCTCGCCTGGTGTTTAGTTGTATGGGATCTATTGTTAGTGTAAGTGATTTAAAGTCAAGGCTAGAGTGGGAAGACTTGACAAACTGAAGAAGGAAACTTAGCTTGGAATTTTTAGGAAATATCGTAAATGATAAGACGGGCATAAGGAAGGAAAGATATCTAAAACCCCCTCTGTATATTACGCCAGGATCCGATCACTACAAAAGAATCCAGCCGTATAGGTGCAGAACAGATGTTTTTCTTTACTCGCTTTTCCCGAAAACGGTAGGCGAGTGGAACCGTCTTAAGTGCTGACCGGAGAGGTCTGTTTCCTGTGTTCGCATAGTGTTGTACAGGTGTTTGTGCTTACCGATGTCAATATTGTCACTTTCCTAATTTCTTGGTTATTGTACCCCGCTACTGTAATGCCGTAAGGCGGTGCAGCGTATACGCATAAATAAATAAATAAAATTAAAAAAAACGTCCCTGGAACGAAACGAGCTGTCCTGCAAGCATCAGCTATGATCATTGTCCCCCTTGGGCTCATAAATCCGTTTGCGATCCGGGCCAAGTTGCTGTTCCAGTCTCTATGGGTCCAACAGGTCGGTTGGGATGAGGCGGCACCACGAGACAAGGAGCAACTCTGGGATGATTGGTGTAAAGAAATCCCTGATCTCACGACGCTCGCAGTGGATCGATGTTTGCTTCCACATGGCTGCAAGGACGTATAGGTCCACATCTTCTGTGACGCCAGTCCAAAGTGCTACGGCGACGTAGCGTACTTCAGGTTGGTGAATGGAGATGGTTCAGTCGCCTTCAGAATTCCATTCTCGAAGTCTCGAGTGGCTCCCCTCCAGCAACTGACGTTGCCACGTTTAGAGTCCATGGCCGCAATAATCGGGTCGAGAATGCTGAGCTACCTGGAACAAATTCTTCATGGCTTCCATTTTGAGTGTTTCCTGTGGTAGGACTCCATGATTGCTCTATGGTTGATTCGAAAGTCTCCAACGGAGTGGAAGCAATTTGTGAGCAATCGGGTACAAGAAATCCGACGGAGGACGGATAGTCTTAGGTGGAAATACTGTCCAGGAACGGAGAATCCGGCTGACAGTTTAACGAGGGGCTTGAAAGCGGCAACGTTAGAGACAAGGCACATCTGGTGTCATGGACCACATTGGTTGTTAGACGATCCAGTGACATGGCGGGACACAGATATCCAGTGGGATGCTAAGGCTGATGACGAGAAAAGCGTAAAGGCCAACGTTCTACAAGTCCATGTAGAGCCTGAGTCACCCTCGACTGACGTAAGGAATTTCAGCACCCATCTGAAGCTGATCATGGTCACTGCTTGAATCTTTCATTTCATCCACAACGCAGGCGGACTGGCAAACAAAACGTCGGGGCCTTTAGCGGACGAATAACTTCGGAATGCAGAAATGCATTGGACAAAGCAGGCACAGTCGGAGCACTACTGCAAAGGAATCTGGCTGATCAAAACAGGTCAGCCGCTCGCACTGGAGTTTAAGCTCGCAATCTACAGCGCTTCCTTGACGACAAAGGCATCATACGCCTGAGGACGAGACTACAGCTTGGACCTGAGGCAGAATCGTTGAAGTGTCCGATTTTACTACCCCCCGAACATCACTTCACGAAACTGGTGGCTGAGTCCTCGCATCGCAGATCTCTGCAAGGTTGGCTTCAGACCACACTTGCAGAAATAAGAGAATGGCCTGTAGTTTTTGAATTTCCCTGGACGCTTTCTTAAAAGTCAGTGCGTTGTCGGAATACACAGTAGTGGGAAGACCCCGACGTGCCCGTAAAACGCCGTTGTTAGTGAGTTGCCGAGCCCGTGGTATGCACCACGTACGTGGTTTGATACCACGGGCTCGGCAACTGACTAAAAGACTAATTCACCGATGCAGCACATGTGCGAGATTTTGTGTCAGGGCTGCAACAGCTCCAACGGCGCCCTTGCCGGCAGATAGGATCACACGCAAGGAGCCCTTCGAGATAGTAGGGTAGATTTCGCAGGTCCAGTACTGGTGCGGTCCGGAAGTGCATCTGAGAAATCGTAGATTGCACTGTTCACGTGCGCGACTTCGCGCGCGGTGCACTTGGAGCTGGTGTCAGACCTTACTGCCAGGTCATTCCTCATGGCATTTCGGCGTTTTACGGCACGTTGGGGTCTTCCCACTACTGTGTATTCCGACAATGCACTGACTTTCAAGAGAACGTCCAGGGAAATTCAAAAACTACAGGCCATCGTCCGTAAAGAAAACGTGGAAGATCACTTTGCTAATAGCGGCGTAACCTGGAGATTCATAGTTGAGAGGGCAGCGTAGTGGGGTGGCTGGTGGGAGCAGCTGCTGCGTGTAATGAAGAATACACTCCAAAGAGTGCTCGGACGTCAGTCTCTCACGTTTGAGGAAATGACGACGGTTTTGCAAGAGGCCGAGGCGTCGATAAACTCTCGTCCACTTGCGTACCCGCACGACTCCCCGCTCTCACACCTGCTCATTTACTTGGTAGAAGACTTACGAGCCTGCCAAGTAACCGAGATGAATCACCGTTAGCTTCAACTTCAACTGACCTTTCTCAACGGTGGTACCACAGACGACGTGTCTCTGACCACTTCTGGAAGAGATGGCGGACTGAATACCTACTTCAGCTGAGGTGAGCACACTGTTCAATACCCAAAAGCTACCACTCAGTGAATTCAGGTGACCTAGCACTGCTCCACGATGAGCGAGCGCCCCGGCTATGCTCGAAGACAGTACGGATCATGGCCCTTCGCAAGGGTCGGGATGACAAGGTCTGGGCATGCACTATAAAACTGCCGTCGGGGACACGACGTCCCGTGCAATTGCTGTATCCTCCAGAAGCAGAGGATCAATGAGTTGTCCCTCACTCGGCGGGGGAGGATGTTGCAAATATGCCGGGTTGAAGACAACGAAGAGAAAAACGGAAGTGAACGAAGATGATGCTGGAACTTTTGCTCGTGAACTTTCCCGTACCTTTTGTTTGTGTGTTTTTTTCTTCTTTTGTGTGTTTTTTTGACGCTGTAGCGTGATGCACGCATGAAACGTTCTCCTGGCATTAGGCTTATGGTCTCTCAACTCTGAACTGAGTCGTCTTCTGGGGCTCTGTATATTTTTCTACAGCCGCATAATGTGTACGAAGGATTCCTGGCCCACCGATGGAGCAAACTTATAAGAGTAGTGTGAAAACAGGTTGAGTTATTAATAAAACTACATTTGACGAACCACAAGTATTAGGTGATATTTATTGCTCTTTCAGTGTATGTTCCTGTCCTTCGAAAGTTCTTAGCATTATGTATTGTGAAGGTGGAACCGCTCCCAGATGCTGACGGAAGTCATATCTCACTGCGCCTTTTCTTTTACGTCAATTTATTAGACTTTTCATTTACTTACACCTATTACGTTGCCTTCTATTTCAAGGATGACTTCGCTGCCTACAACCTGAACAGCACGACCATGATGAAGAGATTCAGGGTAAGTTACAGAACGAAGCTATTGTATGCAGTTGGTTTATGTAATTCTTTTAGTAAACACCAACCTCAAACTAAGAATGGGATACTACTTATCATTTATCACAGAATTAATATTGCACGATATTGTTCGAAATAAAATCCATCAATTGCAGACAGAGCCTGAGCTTGTGCAAGAGAGGAACGAAAAAGGCGACGCGACAGAAACAGATTTCATGCTTTTATGATTTTCTATGTTTTATTTTGTATTACCTTAAGCACACCTACTGGGGCATTATATAAGGGCGAATACAGTACAAAAAACAACAACAAGAGACAAAGAAAGAGCAGTCGCACACACTCGCGTGCCACAACATACCACTCAAAAAACAACACACACAAAGTATATACTTATGTATTCACGGCCTCGACTACTAAACGCGCAAGTCACATTGTTTATGAAAAGACACTATGTCAGTTAGGAGTTTACTTTCCTTGGGAAAAAGCATGCCAACCTGAAATAGCAGACAACAAAGGGTAAAGACGAAAACGGTTAGTGGTCGCCCTGGGAAGACGGAGTTGTGTAACATGTCGTGTCTGATAAACCGCTGTGTTTATGCTTTTCAAGGAGGATACACCGGGCAGTTGTTTTCCTGGATAAATTTAAAGAAAAAAGCCTGTCTCTCTTCCTTCGAAGGCCCTTACAAAAATAGGTCTTGAATTTCTGTGGACATCTTGTCGGGTTCCAGTTGATGCAAGTCAAACTCAATAGAATTTCAACGTGGATTGACTTTGGTCAACAGTACCTCAAAATAATTTTTATTGCCCTGTAGTCAATCTAAATTCTATTGTGCAATTTCTATTGGTTTTCTGTTGTATTTTAATTCTTATACATTATTAACATATACAGTAACGGGATGTTTACTAAAGGATATTCAATTCGAAATCTGCGAACTACACTTGAATTCCTCATATGTTGCAGTACTGTGATTATACCTACACACTGCCTGAAACTCAAGACTTCTTGGTTTCTCAAGTGTCATCATGTCACAATGCAGCCTTAAGTAAAAATGATGCTACATATTTACATGAAGATTATGTTATTTACATTGTATTGATCAAACTCTGACACTTTAATATAGCTTGCATTGTACCCTATGCTAACACGGCAAATGCTACACAACGCTGGACCTCATTTTTACCAAACAACAGTGCTTGCTGTTCTATGCAGAAGACAGACTCGCAGAGATGCGAGCGGCCACTTCATTCATTCATAGAGCATACTTGGAGTGTTACAAGTAGTATGGGATCAGCTCAAGTATCCGGAAACTCACACAGTCATCTGGACGCCATTAATTAGCAATTAGAGCAATTTGGAACCCCCCACAGTAATTAGGATCATTCAGGGAGTCATTACACTAATTGGGGAGCATCTAAGACGTGTCCAGACCACTGTGTGAGTTGCCGGCTCCTTGAGCTGATAAAAAATTAAAAAATAGGTAGAAAATAAAAGAAAAAGATTGAAATAGAGTGGAGAGAAACAATTTATTCGAAAATCAACGATGCCATGAAGAAGAAACGGCTCCGGGGTGACCAGCGCTTGTTGGCGTCGGGTAGTTGAAGAGATCAGCGACAGGTGGCCACTGAGTTGCAAGGCATCACACCAGATGGCGCCACCATCGTAGCTCTATGTGAGAAAGACAGAACAAGATACAAGCGGCGGGTAAAAAATGGCAACACTGCTGAACAAGTCTAGGCATGCAAGAGAAAAGGTCTAACCGGCACTGCTAAGCAGAAAACCGTACACATCGGGCAAAAGGCAATCGCTTAGGCCTAACCACAGCGCCTCAACACTATACACCTAACACAAGGGGGGAACCGCTAAACGTGCGTCAACACGGAGAAAAGGCTTGGTCACTGCTGAACAAGTCTAAACATGCGCGAAAAGGCTTAACACGAGCACAGTCAAACATCGGCAAATCACTCGTTGGTCACCGCTAAACACGGCAAACATGCTAGAAAAGGAGCGTGGTAAATCACTCACCTTTTCCCCCGCGGCGACTGCTCATCAGCCAGGCAGAAACTGAGCGGGTGCGGATCAACCGAGCGTACGTCTGCTCTCTGCGACAGCCAGCCAGAAACTGAGCGAGCGCGGGGACTGCGGAGCAACTGAGCATACGTCTGCTCTCCGCGACAACCAGCGAGAAACTGACTAAGGCGACGCGCTGCGGCAGCTACGCATACGCGCGTGCGCGCTCTTAGCGCCCTCTGCTCTACCCGTCCGCGCATGCACGCCCGCTCCTAGCGCCCTCTACGCGCTCCTACCGCCACCTGCGGCGACCACCTGCGAGAGGCTAAGAGAGAAGAGCATTTCTGCGCCCTCTTCTTGCGTTGCTCATTGGTCGTGACGTCATCCCATTGTCTCAGGGCTACCCTGCTTTTTTTTCACACAGTCGACACAACTGGACAACGTCAATCTGCAATGAAGCCATGGCATGATGTCATCATGCACCTGCGTGGCTCAAGGACGCGTGCGCTCTAGACAGGGGACCTATTATTTATTGAATCACTATCCCAAGATTATTTCCTTTATTCTACTATAATGATTGCATAGGGAACTATTGCAGAAAAACACCATAGATAAGAGGAGATTGTAGCATTTCATTCCCAAAGTCTTACTGTACAGGAAAAAAACAAAATAATGGTTCAGCAAGACATGTCCATCCCAGCCGAGAGCCATGCAGCTAACTGAATAATGACGCTTTGTTCCTCCTGAATAAAGTCACACACCTGGCCCCTTCGCGGTTACTCTCTGAACTAAATGAATCGCAAAATTATTAAGAATAGCTCTACTCCCATTTAAGGCAGCACTATCATCATCGTCAAGAATATTCCTTGTACAAAAAGAAGAAAAACAACATGTAGAAGGAAAGCATGTCAGAACAGGTCAGAGCATGTCAGCGCATGTTTGTCAGACAACAAGGGGGAAAAAAGCGAAAAGAAACAAAGAAGAAAACCAGCCCCAAACTATTTCTAAGCACACGCACTCCTATTATTCAAAAACAGTGCTCATCATAAATCGGTCCAGGACAGTACACACTATTTTTCTATTGCTACACTTTTTTCCAGTAACGGTCAATGCATTGCTACAGACTGCGTGACGTCATCACATCCTGTCTGAAGATGACAGCGACAAAGACAAAGACTCCTATTATTTATTGAATCGCAAGATTATTTCCTTTGTCCTACTCTTAAAGGGACTATGAAATTTCCCGAACCCCCATACTTTTTTTCGATGGAAACTGTTCCTCCCGCAGAGAAACTAATATGCCACAAATTTTTCCGGACGAAATCGCTCCACTGTGCGAGGAGCGCGCGCTGGAAATGTCTCTTCCGCGTTCCTCCTCTCACGCGCATATTTCCTGCCGATGGTGTAACTGTACGGACCGCACTTCGGTTCCCCGTTACGTCACCGGTGTTGCACAATGTCAAGTAATGCCGCGAGCTCGCGCTGTGGCTGCCGCCACTGCCGAAATCTGCCGATCGCGCGAAAGCTGCTGTCATGGAGATTTCCACTCCCGATGAACGCATACGCGGGATCCTACGGCGCATGCTCCTGGCGGGATTCCTCGGCTCGGCAACACGTCACGATGACGTGTTGCTGAGCCGGCCGTGGTCCCATCAAGTTACCCGTTGTGTCTCCGCTCGGCAGCTCGCCACGGCGTGGCGCCAGCTGTCCTCCCTTCGCCGCTCCGTTTAAATTCGCTCCCGAGAAATCCGCTCGCGCGACGAAAGTCAAATTTCGGTTCTAGACTCAGAAAATTGTCTTCTTTCGAACGAAATGAAGAAAAAAATCGTTTCATAGTCCCTTTAATGACATTCATTCTCTCATTAAAATTCAACAAAAAAGCACTGGGCATATTAACGATTTTCACCCCAAAGGCTCATCATGGTCATCAGAATTACAGTAAACTACCACTGCTCTTTAAAATAATAAGTGAGTCCACTCAACATCACCTCCAGGCTTATGTAATACATGACCCTTTCTATGCTCATACATTCGTTGTCTGAGGCTACACCTGCGAGCAAAAAAGCGCGAAAGCCGGAGGGAAAAGTTCCATTCGCGTATTGCGAGCAAAAAGGCGCGAAAGCCGGGGAGCCAAGTTCCATTCGCGCACGCCAAAGCACAAGACAGAACGTCTTTACGGGAACGTGATGTCATTCCCACCATATTATTGATTTTCTATCTTGCATTGCAGTTTAGAAAAACTACTACAAAACTATAATTTTAGGAGCCCATTAAAATTCTACTTTCTATGGAAACTATAATTGCCCTATTATTGGATCGCTATTAATGAAGCACTCCAATTTTTTCTCTCTTCCCATTTCAGCCTTGTCATGCAGTGAAGCAGACTCACATCCAAAATAATTAATTTACACTGAGGGTGCTGTGCTGCAGGAATTCCTATCCTGCGCTCAGATGCAAGCATTTCTTCACGGATACCTTTAACAGCTGACTTCCTCAACATACCGAGCTCCTAACAACATCTAACAAACAATCACAGAAATGCTCTTCTCAGCTGTACCATGCGACTTTCTTCTGCGTAAAATCAGTGTAACGAAAGAGAGAGAGGACTTCGACTTAACGTAACAAATAACAACTTTAAGCAGACGTTTCACCTGTCATAGTCAAGTTGTTATTTGTTACGTTAAGTCGGAGTCCTCTCTTTCTTTCGTTATGTCATCTCCTGGCTTTTGGAGTATTTTCGCGTAAAATCTGTGATTTGAGGAAGAGAGCAGCGAAAAATTGCGCGCACTTGTGCTTGACTTAAAAAACCTGAAGCGTGTGCTAATAAACTAAGGAAAAGACACTCATGTCTGGTATCTGATAGTGTCACATACACAGACGCATTGTCCTTGCGTAAAGAAAGCACAGGACAGGGATACACAAATTTCCTTAGGTGAGCAAGGAAAAGGTTTAAGACCTCAGGTCACCACACATTGTCACGCGGCTAGCACAACATGACACCAACAAGATACTAGCAGCGGGAAGAACTGCAACACTGCTAAACAAGTCCAGACATGCCATGATGACGTCTCAAATCAGGAAAAAGCACACGCATGCACGCACAGAGGACAACGCATTAAACACACGGAGCGCTCAGGAATGATCGTAGCGTTACCGCATATCGCTGCGAAGCTCAACGTCTAACACAAGACGACAGGAACAAGATATTAGCGAAGGGTAAAAATTGCAACACTACTCAACAAGTCCAGACATGCGACATCGCATACAAAACACTGCTCATCGGGGAAAAGGCCTAAGCCTGCGGCGGATCATCATAGAGCATACACAACTTCATTTTTCTATTTCGTGTAAACTAAACGCGGTCTGCTTGGAAAACGACATACAAATTTTCTTAGGGAGCAGAGAAATATAGAAATTTCTACTCCATGTTCAGATACCAGCATTTCTGCTCAAAAACCTGCAAAATTAAGCACTGCTTACTTCGTCAAGATATCGAACACCCAACAAGCAAACAACCCCACTTCCACTGATAGAACACTATTCAGCTTTTACGCAGGGTGATTTCTTCTATATAAAAGTAGAGAAAATAAGAAAAGAGCAGCGAAAAATTACACACACTTTTGCTCGCATAGCTATAAGAGAAAATAAAATAAAATAACGACGCACACGCTAATAGACTGTCACAAAGACACCCATTTCTGCTATCAGATAATTACTGCATAATGCTAAATACTCATTCGCATTGTCCCTGCGTGAAGAAAGCACAGCACTTGATACACAATTTACCTTAAGCGAGCAGGGAGAGTCACTTCTACTCGAACAGCTTAATACCATAAAGTCTGAATTTTTGCAAAGAAAATAAAGCTTGAACAGCGCTACGAACGTGACAGACACATACTAACAAAGAAACAAACAAACACTTCTATTCGTTTCTATTGATAAAGGCGTAAACCACACTTCAAGAACAAAGCACACTGCTTCAGGAGAGCGTATCAAATGCAACGCAACGGGACCGGCTCTCATAAAATAGCCTGCCCAAAACAAAGACTTCACCAGGTTCGCGAGGCAATTCCATTAAAACCGCTCTCGGTCTATCCTACAGATAGCAATGCAAGCGCTGCTACTCTTATTTTTTAAACCACTATTCCACGCAATAGTACATAAATGTATCACTCGTGTCACATGAAAAGGCACACGCACTAAAAACTTACTTGTCAAGTGGGATCCCTGGTTCAGAAAAGCGCACGCGCGGCCGCGCGCACACACGGACACACAATCATATTTTCACACTCACAAACACAAAGTCTATTCTCAATGTAGTGGTGGTGGTCTTCCACTACATGAGCCCCGACCGGCGATGATGGTATGCCACGGAGAGGCGGTGACGGTGGCCTGTCTCCATGGCCGCGCCGGTGGAACTGAAGCCGGTGCTCCACGCGCGTGGCCATCGTTGTCGTCGTCGTCGTCGCCCGCTACAGGGGTCCCCCGGCCGTCAGATGCGTTGCGGATGCATCGCAAGAGCTGGAGTTAACGGGCGACCGTGGTAGGCGTATAGACGTGGTGACGTGTGGTCGAATAGGGGCACGGCACACGTTGGCGGCACTTCAGAGAGGATGAAGACGGGGAGAGCATCCGTGTGTAGGTCATCCTTGTGGTAGGTGTGGACGGGAACAGCGATCCGTCGCAGAGAGAGTGAGGCGCTCTGTGTCGTGGTCCTGGGGTGCCGCGACCGGCACGGGAGCCGAAGCTCGATAGTCCTAGGTGGAGTGAGAGAGGTGCCGAGACGGGCTTAAGTGTGCCGAGGCGTCGGCTGCCGCGACTGCCGCAACCGGCAGGTGAGCGCAAGGCTCGAGTGTCGCGGCCGGCAGTGAGAAGCGTGAGAAGACTTGAGCGAAGAGAGAAGCGTAGGTGAGAGAGAGCGAAGAGTGCGGTAGGAGTGAAGGTGGGCCGTGTGTGCCGGAGGTAGTGCTGCTCGATGGCGTGGTCAGAAATTTGGGACAGAAACCCGGACGAAGAACATCACGTCCGGGTCACCAAATGTAGAGGACGGTGGTCTTCCACTACATGAGCCCCGACCGGCGATGATGGTATGCCACGGAGAGGCGGTGACAGTGGCCTGTCTCCATGGCCGCGCCGGTGGAACTGAAGCCGGTGCTCCACGCGCGTGGCCATCGTTGTCGTCGTCGTCGTCGCCCGCTACACTCATAACGACATAAATCCATATTATTCCACAGGTCAATAACTATCCTACCATCGTCAAAAGATGACTCACTCTTGTATGCGATCGCAAAGCGATAGGTCCTCGTTCCGGATGAAATAGGATATCGCCACTCGACCGACGCGAACCAAAAAAGAAAGAAAGGAATGCACGTTCGCTATACCTCCACGAACAAAACGGTGCCGTGCTTCTATGCAGCGATCATCATACAGGAGTGAATTGTCTTCTTCGTTTTCCTTTTATTTTCTTGCACCCATATATTTTGCAAGAATACTATAGAGACCCAACAGAGCAGTGCGCTCCCATCAACACACCTTGGGGTGACCTTACACACCCGAAGCCTTTTCTGGATACATTCTGCTGGCGCTGGAATAAAAAGATTTATCGCCAGGGTACAACAATGTCAGCTCTGCTTCCGTTTAAGTGATACAACAGTGCGCCCGAACCGCGCACCACGCGAGCCGCACGCAGACCCGTTCTCGCGGTTTGGACACGCGACGCGCGCGATTCCCCGTGCGAGCGCAGCGCGGGCCCCGCGGTTTGGACGCGCGCGATCCGTTACCGTTTCCCCGAGCAGGCGCACTGTTATATCACTCAAACGGAAGCAGAGCTGACATTGTTGTACCCTGGCGATAAATCTCATCAGGCCCCTTTTTGCCCCCTCCACCGCGAACCCGGATCTTAAGGGAGATCAGAGCATTCACAGTGGCCTCCCTTGGCGAAATGGGCGAAGGCCGGAGCATATACTGAAGTACAAGTTTTTGGGGCACGTTCATTATAAGTGTATGGGCGTAAAACGTTTGTTACGGTGATGGGGATGTCTTTGCAATTAGCTCACGTATCTGCAGAGTCAACTTCAAGGTATAACCAATAACGTTCCTGACATTCCTTCCAACCTAATACTATGTCTTTAATTCAGGCTATTGTCTATAATATGCTTACCTGCTTGGAGCTGTAAAAGTGATCAAATTCCTCGGTTGCTTGACGGGTGTTACGCACTGTGCACGGCCAGCGGCACGCGAACGATAGAAATGTATAATGATTCTACTTGCTCCCGGATATCTACGTAGTAAGGTTCACAGAAGTTTTCACTTGCTCTCAGCAGAAGAAAAACGTTGCTGTCAGAACACCTCAAACATCACGTATTTATCCGTATATCTCCAAGCGAGGTCCTGGCAGTATTCCTCTGATGTTCAATCAGTGCCCAAAATCTAGTCTACCGGACCTTCCATGGATAACCCAGAGAATTGCAGGCGGCTCCTTTCAAACATTCAAAGCGCGATATCCTGCAGACATCCCTGAGACACCTGTTATTCACTAGGTAAACTGAAACGCGAATGTTATGGGACATCCCACAGATATCGCATGCATGTCCAGATAATCAGGACGTTCATGACCTTGTAAGGATGCCCTAGGGATATTGGTGGTTTACTGGGGGGGGGGGGTATCTACGGTAGCAAGGAGACAACATTACCTGGAAAAGAGGTGCGTGCTATCGGGCGCTCAAGGAAGCTGTATCTGCTTCCTACAGCTAATCATGACACGTCAGGGGATCGACTATCATGCGCGGTGTTCCTGCAGCTGCCACCTTGTAAACTTGCGGGATACCAGAGACGACAGGACTGACGGAACACCGTTCCGAGACGCAAGGGCGACCTCTGTCGGGGGCAAGTTCGGGAATATCTCATCTACATTGTCGATGGACCATTCAGTGATGCTGGCTTCTGTGGTTTGCTGTCCGTGCCGAGACAGGTGTTTAGGAAAAAAAAGGAACAAATAACATTGACCTTGACGAATAGAAGGAAACAATTAGGGCGTGTGCTCAGATGCGTTTTTATTGTCAAACGAACATCTTCCGTGAAAAAACTGAATTGTTGATCTGCGCAGGCGCTCATTTAGGCACTGAGATGTTTCGACCCAAACACGACATTGTAGAAGATATCCTCATTGAATTTTTCCCCAACTTTATTCAGAGTTCCGTAAACTTGACCCCGTTAGAGGTTGCCTCTGTGTATCGGGAGTTTCCAGACTGGTATGGATTGTTTAAATAAACCGGTCTCTAGTTGAACGCTGTCCGTGTCCGTCCGCTTCTTCTGTGGCTACACTCACATGCATATCAAATCGTTTGTCATCAAAATATCTCGTCTCGAGACAGCACAATGTAGTTTACATAAACTACTTCAAGCATCAGCCATGAGCAGCGTAGCCGACCTTTGTTACTCTGCGCGATCTACTGATATGCCGTCATGAGATCAGTGCATAATGTAAAACACCGAGAGTAGGGAACACGAACGGACAGTGAGTGTTCCCTAGTCTCGGGGTTTTACATTATGCATCATCTTCACCAGCTCGCTTGCTTCCTAGCCATTTTTTCAATGGGATCACGTCATCATCAATGGTCACGTACAGTTGGTGTAGCGAGCACCCACGACGGCTTATTTACCAATGGAAATCCGCCTCCTGGAGACGTGGGGACGTATTCCATTGGCCACGGGCAATCTGTGGATTGTGATTGAGTTGACGGAGTTCAAACGAGGGTGTCCAGCACGTACGTTGAGTGAGCCCTGGTGAATCGATGCCGTCGCCCTGCAGTTCCTCGGTAGAACGGTGCACAACACCTTCAGCGATGGCCTCGAATGTCGCCGTGCTGGAAGTTTGCCAAATTTTGTATGGTAAAAGGGCCGAATCGCGCCGAACATGATGTTCATTGCTCGGGTCACCAAATGTGGAGGAGATAGGATTCCCCTAGAGTGTCTTAAGTGAGCAAAGGGAACTATACTTCGCTGTTCCATAGCATGACTGACACAGACTCGCGGCCATGATAGCTGCCGCAGCTGTACGTGGCAGTGGCACGGACCTGAGAAGGATAGCACGTGGTCTGATAACTTTATTCAGATACTTGTACTCACTTATTTTCCTGAACCAAAAGTCCGGTGAACCATTAACCACCATTGTAAATTTCACCAACTTTTCAACCGCGCGTAGTGACTTCCACGGGAGAGACCGGAAGTAACTTACACCATATAACCCATGCACTATAGAGGGTAGAGAATGTTTAGAATTCCTGATTAGATTCAGTTGCCGTCTTTGTCTTTGCACAGCATGTCTTTTCGGCACATGCAAATGTTCCTACGCGTTGCTGACACGCAATCAGTCCTGTCGCTCCTGAGAGACCCTACAGCAGTGCCTGATATTAATGTCATCTATCGATAAAGAATGGAACCAAATGCCACGTCCCGCCGAACACCATACTTAACCCCACCAGATTGGGACGAGGCTCCTGATCACTTGTGGCTGGTTATTTGGAAGTGTTTTTTTAGATGAAATTGCGGAGTTCACTGTTGAGCAAAAAATGTTTTGCATGGTGACGACACCTTCCCTTGATGAAACAATATGAGTCTCGAGCAGTGCCAAACGTAATTTTATGACTTTAAAGCTAATATTTGCATGTACAGTCACACGTTTGAGCGACATAAAATTTGGATGCTATACTCATATTGTACGGACACTAAGTCAGACTCTGATACAACCATTATTTACTTTTTTTTCCTTTCAGGAATGCTCATACAACCTCATCCCCACGGAACAAAAATACTTCTTTGCATTTGTGAAGTACGTGCACAATTTTATGTCGGGATAAGGACAAAAGAGATAAAGCGAATACCTTCTCCCAGGGTAATAAAACGAACAGAAACCAATAAAACCGATATAAAAGAAAGCGCCTGTCACAGCTTCGCATAACAAATGCCAATGCCGTGAAGTCATTTAGCATGCCTTTGTCACTGGGAAACTCCGAAACACCCCCTTTGGTAGAATTTCCTTAACGAATATGACCCACTCATGACGAGCTCTTGGAGTATAGATGAATAGCGCGGTATACGTACGGGACGACCTCTCTATCTTGTCGTTCTGTGGCACAAATGGACAAAGAGTTTTCAAATGTTTTCAAGCGAAGTGAAATAGGAACTGACACCTTGCAAGTGGGGTCTCAAAGTGATGAAGGTCGTCAACACGGGCCAATGCCGCATACACTGATGGCAATTCTCGTGCTCGATCACTAGCATTTTTTTTTTTCATTGTTTGCCGCACGTCTGAGAACAGGTGATTGGCCTGGTTGATTCTGGTTGGAACCGCGCGTATCGCCCTTTGTTTCAAACAGGCACCCGGGTTCGAATCCCGGTGCCGGCTGTGCTGTCTGGGGTTTTTCCTGGGTTTTCCTGAGACGCTTTCAGACATATGTCGGCACAGTTCCCTTAGAAGTCGGCCCAGGACGCACATTCCCCCAGGGCGTGAGTCGTGACGTTGCCCCCATACGTGAGGCCGACAACGGCAAGCCCTATCACCACCACCACCACCTTGTTTCAGACCAATTTCATCCGCCACAAAGCACGGTTTCGTACACATCCAGAAGGACACCTTTCAGCAGGATATCCAATGTAGCACTGACATCACTTACTCATCCGGCACAATAAAGATATTTGACGGGCAGATCAGCGGCTCCTTCAGTCATCGCTCCAAAGCACGTACCCCTTTGTTGTGGAAAGAGCACTGTCCTTCCACCGCTGCAGATCGGCGCGGTTTCAGCTATTTTATTTCAGGTCTCAACGGGTACTCTCTCTTATTTTTGTCCTCCCGCGTTTGCCCTAAATTCAACAAAGAAAGAGTTAATAAATGACCGTTTAATGTAATTAATCTTCTTAGAATCGCATGCTCTTTTCGAGAGTACGTCTACCTGTGTGCTCAGTTTTTCTGTAACAAAATATGTAACCGATAAAAATAATGGGTAACGGATAACTTGAATCGTGGATGGATGTGCTGTTCTAGCGACGAATCTTCTCAAAATAATGAGGAGGGCTTCAACGTACCCACACATTCTTTTCAACCTCGGCATCTAATGAAGTAAGGAGCTCCTTGGAGTATTAACTCACTATGAGGATAACGTCTCTGTTTTTCTAGTGCTTCTAGTTCGAGTCATTGAGGTACTTCATCAGAAGTCGAGCTTGCGCAGTACTACAACAATGTGCGTTTCTTTTCGTTTTTCGCAAAAATGATCTATGTAAGATCCCGTCGGGGACCTGTTTCACACAATTCTTGAAACGGCCGCGACATCCGCCAGATATACGGGCAAGGACGTTAATAATAATAATAATAATAATAATAATAATAATAATAATAATAATAATAATAATAATAATAATAATAATAATAATAATAAAACCTTTATTAATGTGCCCAAGAACAGCCGAAGCCTTGGTGTTGGCGCACGCAGACAATGCAGTATTTACAAATATACACACACACACACACACACACACACACACACACACATATATATATATATATATATATATATATATATATATATAGTTGAAATAAATGGGAGACAGAAGACGAAAGTAGGGGAAGTAACAAAAAAGGGGTTTATTAAAACTTAAAAATCATAAAAGTTAGGGAGGATGTCTACGTTACGGCGGAAGCTCCGCCTTCTTCGGGACAAAAGAGCTAAATGTGGCCACGAGGCTGATAAGGGGCTCGAGAATGACGTGGTCGGTTGGGGGAAATTCCCGCCACCTGGCGGTTGTCAATTGGGGAAATTCCAGAGCGTTTCTGTGTCAGGTCCAGGAGTGGGGTCATCGTCCTTGTGGGTCAGTGGGGACCTTGATCTGGCTGAAACGAGAAAAGGCAACAGGGTCTTATGTTAGACTTCTTATTGTTGACAGCATGCCAGGGTCCTCGTTAATGGCCGATCGGAATTTGTAAATTAGGTAAGATTCCCGTTGTTCCCGGGAGCGGTCGGAGGTAAAGTTCGACTGGAGAATAAAAACTGAGGCTTCGTTGATTGAATGTTCTGGTTGTTTGAAATGGCGTGAAACTGGGAGATTAGGTTTCTTGGTAACATCCGATCGGTGATTGTTGAATCTAATTCGGAAAGAAGTTTTTGTCTGACCCACGTATTGGGCCCGGCATGTGTTGCATTGGATTAGATAGATAACGTTGCATGAGTTACAGTCTACGTCTGCGTTGATCTTGACGGTAAAGTTGGAATTCGTACTTCTGACCGTTTGTGCGGTCTGCATTAACTTGCAAATCTGGCATCTCCTGCCATTACATGGATGACAGCCCGCCGGAGGGCTAGTGGGTTCGCCTACTTTAGAGCGGACCAAGCTATCTTGTAAGTTACGTGTACGTCTGTAAGCGACACGTGGTGGATTAGGAAATATGTTTTTCGTGCGTTCTGACTGAAGAAGGATACTGTGGTGGCGGCTAAGTATGTTGTTAATGTTTGGGATATTTCCGGCGAATGTTACAGTTAAGTTCACGGCATTACTTTCTGATTTGTTTTGTCTTGCCTCCAGTAAGCTTAGACGGTTTGCCTTGCGAGCTCTGTTGAGAGCATCTTGAACTAGATCGGGTGGATACTGACGACCGACAAAGGTTTGTTGCAGCTGTTCTAAATTTCTGTCCAGATCGTCGTCATTCGAGCAGATTCTCCTATACCGAAGGGCTTGACTATAGGGAATGGCCAGTTTCGTGTGGCGAGGATGACAACTATGGAATGACAAGTACTGCTGAGAGTCTGTGGGTTTACGGAACAGATCAGAAGTTAAAACTCCATTGGTTAGCTTAATTTGAACATCAAGAAAGCTAACAGTGACGGCAGAATAGGTGTGAGTGAAGTTAATAGAAGTATGGAACTCATTGAAATCGCGTATAAATTCCAATAGGCTGTCTTCCGAATGTGGCCAGATCATTCGGAAGACAGCCTATTGGAATTTATACGCGATTTCAATCAGTTCCATACTTGCATGCGCAGCTACCCAGGGCCGACGAGCCGCAAACACGGCGAAACACGTGTCCTCTGGTGCTGTCGCATCGTTCAATGAGTATCTGTTCCTCTACGTGCAGCCATAGAAGCCATTTTAATCTGTAAGTTTGAATTTCAAACACGTCTAGCATCATTTACTTATTTTTTTAATGGCTTTTCCCCCATCTTTATATTTCACTGGCTTGCACTGTGGCATTGAGGAGTGCTCAGTCACCCTCCCAGGTGTATATCGCTCGCTGAGTGACCCCTGGTTTGCCAATCCCGAACGATGCGCAGCTATCCAGGGCCGACGAGCCGCAAACACGGCGAAACACGTGTCCTCTGGTGCTGTCGCATCGTTCAATGAGTATCTGTTCCTCTACGTGCAGCCATAGAAGCCATTTTAATCTGTAAGTTTGAATTTCAAACACGTCTAGCATCATTTACTTATTTTTTTAATGGCTTTTCCCCCATCTTTATATTTCACTGGCTTGCACTGTGGCATTGAGGAGTGCTCAGTCACCCTCCCAGGTGTATATCGCTCGCTGAGTGACCCCTGGTTTGCCAATCCCGAACGATGCGCAGCTACCCAGGGCCGACGAGCCGCAAACACTGCGAAACACGTGTCCTCTGGTGCTGTCGCATCGTTCAATGAGTATCTGTTCCTCTACGTGCAGCCATAGAAGCCATTTTAATCTGTAAGTTTGAATTTCAAACACGTCTAGCATCATTTACTTATTTTTTTAATGGCTTTTCCCCCATCTTTATATTTCACTGGCTTGCACTGTGGCATTGAGGAGTGCTCAGTCACCCTCCCAGGTGTATATCGCTCGCTGAGTGACCCCTGGTTTGCCAATCCCGAACGATGCGCAGCTACCCAGGGCCGACGAGCCGCAAACACGGCGAAACACGTGTCCTCTGGTGCTGTCGCATCGTTCAATGAGTATCTGTTCCTCTACGTGCAGCCATAGAAGCCATTTTAATCTGTAAGTTTGAATTTCAAACACGTCTAGCATCATTTACTTATTTTTTTAATGGCTTTTCCCCCATCTTTATATTTCACTGGCTTGCACTGTGGCATTGAGGAGTGCTCAGTCACCCTCCCAGGTGTATATCGCTCGCTGAGTGACCCCTGGTTTGCCAATCCCGAACGATGCGCAGCTACCCAGGGCCGACGAGCCGCAAACACGGCGAAACACGTGTCCTCTGGTGCTGTCGCATCGTTCAATGAGTATCTATCTATATATATATATATATATATATATATATAGGTTAGGCGAAACATAACATCACATATTCAGGAAGAGGAGCGTAACTGGAACATATTCACAGTGATACATGCAGTACAGACTTGGAGATATACAGTACATAGTACTAAAAGGGAAAAAATAACTGTACAGCTTCACGTGTTACTGGGTGAACGCAAGAGGAGAGTTTTAAAAACCTTTGAATGGGAGGTAAAGATATCAACAGTGGGGTGAATTGCGTTCGTCATTTGTTGAATACGTACGATCGGATTTGCAGGCATATGGTGGGAATATATTCGTGTGTCGGGTTACATTGACAGGTACGGCGATATGAAGCTGGTGTAATAAAGATGGTGTATCGAGAAAACTGTGTAAGATCTTATAACAGAGCATAATATCATGAAAACGGCGTCGCGTTGAGACTGGTTGGAGGTTAAGAAATGACATTATCTCTCTATAGATATACATTCTAAAGTGAGGGCTTTTTCTTAGTTAAGAATACGCTATGTACAATGTGTAGAAATTTCTTCTGGACAGATTCAATCCGTGACGAGTCAGTGCAGGAAAGGGAGTTCCACACTGGAGACGCGTATTCCAGTCGCGGTAAAATTAAGGAACAATACAGGTGAAGAAATACAGAGTGTGTGGAAAAGGTTTTGCATGTATATGTGAGCAAGCCAAGAATTTTGAGAGCTGAAGAGCGTACGTAAGAGACATGATCATGAAAACGCAGCTGGGAGTCGAAAACGACCCCCAAATCCTTCAGTACATCGACACGCTTGATGGCATCGGAACACATGTATGTATTGCATATAATGTTACTTTTTCTTGAATAAGTCACATGTTTCGTCTTCAATGAATTAATAGTCATCCCATTTTTAGAGCACCATTCAACCACAGAGGAAACGTCAGTTTGTAGCTTATGAACGTCATTTGGGTCGTGGATAACTTTAAATATCTTAACCGATATTATAATATCGGTTAATCGACACCGTGCTGGGAGATGCGAAGTACCATTTCGCGATGGCTTACATGGATGATGTGCACTTGGACCATTTGGCTATCATCCTCTCAAGGATGGAACAAGCTGGGCTTACGATCAACCCGCGGAAAGTGCACTTGCATCGCAGAGAATCGGCCTTCTCGGATACGTGGTGGATGGTGGCACTATCTCCCCGAGCGATGACAAGCTAAAAGCGATCTTGGAGTATCCGGTTCCCTGTAACGTGAAAGCCTTGCAGCGCTTCCTAGGTATGGTTGGTTATTACCGGCATTTTATACCTAATTGTGCAGATCTTTCGCGGCCTCTTAATCAGTTGTTGCGAAGTGATACGCGCTGGCATTGGGGAGAGCAAGAGGAACGTACATTCCGGGCTTTGTCCCAAGCAATCGCTAGTACGGCACGGCTTCACCTGCCTGACTTGAACAAACCGTTTGTAGTACACACCGATGCAAGCGATTACGGATTTGGTGCAGTTCTCTTGCAGGAACACGACGCAGTTCTTTGTCCAGTGGCTTTTGCAAGCCACACGCTGAATCCTGCAGAGCGGAAGTACTCCGTCACGGAGAAGGAGTGCCGGCGATCATCTTCGCTCTACGCAAGTTTGATCTCTACCTGGATGGCAGCGAGTTCACTGTCCAGACTGACCATCAGGCACTCTCTTGGCTGCAGCGGCTCCATAACCCATCCGGACGTCTCGCCAGATGGGCCCTGAAGCTACAAGGTTACTCTTACAACGTGGAGTACAGGAGGGGCTCTACGAACGTGGTGGCTGACGCACTTTCACGTGCGCCTCTACCGGAGGGGGAAGAGGAAGGCGTGGTCCCGCCTTCTCAACTCCTGGCAGCAGAGCAACTGGCAAATAATAATAATAATAATAATATTATTATTATTATTATTATTATTATTATTAATATTGCTATTTATTATTAAATAATAATAAATAGTATATAGTAAGTAATAGTATATAATAATATAATATAGTATATAAAAAATAGTTAATATTAAATAATAATAGATAAAGGCAGTCAGTGGCATACATCGCTTCTGTGCCTAACCCTTTTGTTTACTTCGACCGTTGCCCTGATAGACCGGTTCCTCCTACACTGCAAGCACTATCACGAGCACCTGATAGCAAGACTCCGCAGGTGTGCTTTTCACACGAGCTCCTGCAATCTGGGTTACAGTTTCCCCAACAGCGCGCATGTGCAACATTTGTTCTCGGCCATAAAAGGACGGTTTGCGGTGGAGGGCTTCGCAGTCAGTGGCATACATCGCTTCTGTGCCTAACCCTTTTGTTTACTTCGACAGGTGAGGCAAATTGATTTATTTTCTGTCATTAGTTTCGCCACTGACTGCATATTGTGACTTCATATAGTGAATTGTACAGTGCCCTGTGAATCGCAATGTTCCACTCAGATTGTATAGCATGTAATCGATCTTTGTCGAGAGATGGGAAATTTTTGCAATGCTGTGAATGCAATTATGCTTATCATCTGGGACAGCAATGTTCAGGAGTGGCAGATGGAACTTTTAAATCAATGAGTAATGAAAAAAGAGAAAGTTGGAGATGCCGTACGTGCCGTGCTTCTGATAGTCGAAGTTCACAGTCGTCACAAACAGCAGATATTACGGAAATAAGTAAAAGGCTTGACGAGTTACTACCTTTAAAATCTGCTGTCGACAACTTCAAACAAATTTCGGCGAATATAAATGAACTGATGTCAATTAAGGACGCCGTTCATACAATGTCCGCCATGTTTGAAACTGTGCAGTCTATTGAGAAATCGATCGAACATTTCTCATCTAAATATGATGAAATACATGCCACTGTTACTGAACACAGCAAGGAAGTGAAAAGCTTGAAGGATAGGGTAGTCAGTTTGGAAGTTAAAATGAGTGAGCAGGCTAAAGCTCTTGACGAGGTAAAGGCATCGCTAAATGAGAGTGAGCAGCACAATTGCAACTGCAACATGGAAATTCACGGTGTTGGTTATTCACAAAATGAGGACCTATACCTAATTTTGCAAAAGCTTGCTCAGGAGCTGGAAATAACTGCTTTTTCAAGGAGGATGTGCTGGCGGTGCACAGGCTCCGCTCTAAAAAGAATATAACCCCTAATATAATAGTTAAATTCAAGTCCATTGATGTAAAGAATATTTGGATGGTTGCAAGGTCAAAGAACCGACGGCTCGAATGGTCAGGATCCAGAATCTTTTTCAATGAGAATTTGACACTGCAGAACCGAGAACTGTTTTGGAAAACAAGGAAATGGTGTAAAGAGAAACAATATCAATTTGCCTGGGTTAGGAATGGCAAAATCTTTGTCAGAAAAGCTGAGGGCGAAACAGCAATCGAGATAAGATGTCTGGACGATCTTGAGAACATTTCCTAGACAGATACAGTTTTGATTGAGATATACGTTAGATGAGTGTACAATTCTGTAGTATAACAGATGGCTTGTCGTTGCGGAATCGACTGTATGACTCTCATCGTATGTTTGATGTGAATATTTGACATTTGAATATCAGAAGTTTACGTAAATACTGGAACGAGTTAACGGTGTTTTTGGATCAGTGTTATGACGTTATTGACGTGTTAGCGATCACTGAAGTCAATGTGTGTGATGATGAAGTTAGTTTATACCAGCTAAATGGTTTTAAAGGAGCATTAAAGTGGTGTCCAACATGGCCAAAAACTGCTGTCATGTTGTAAAGCAACATGTGAAAAGTATTCCCACAAAATATTTCTCCCCAAAGTTGTTTCACCGCGGCGCAATTAATTTGCAAATTCGCTGCCGCAATCACAGGTCGGAGCGCTCCAACTGGAGGCCACACCCCCTCTAGTGTGACGTTCGTGGTGGACAGCTCCCTCGTTCGCTGGCAGAAAAAATCGTCTGCTAGCTAGAAAATATCCTATGGCGAGTCGTTCCTGTTTCGTGATATCATGTTTTCTGAAAAATAAGGCATAAAAGCAGCCACCCAAAATAGTATTTCGATCAATAGAGTAGTTTTCGTGGCTTCTGTTCAATTCTTTTCGTTGCGCGTTTCCAACTGGGGACCGGCGTCTTGGGTCTTGTGACCTTGTGATGCGCGGCGTTCAAAGCGAGAATACTTTCCGAAGCGTTTGCTCTTGTGCGTGTCTCCGTTGTATTCGCTAGTTCCCAGACACGGAAAAGTCTGTTTGATCTCTTGTGTCTCCACATCAGCTAAGTGTGTTGCCGAACAGCTGACCGTGACCACCAGTCATGCAGTGCGGTGTTCGGGGCTGCGTGAATGAGAAAGGCAAAGTAACCCCTGACTGTCGTTTTCACAAGGTCCCGCCGAATGAGCCAGAAAGAAGCAAATGGCTCGCTTTAATTCGGCGTCAGGACACCCAGCCTGATGCATTGCTTCGAATATGTAGTTTGCATTTCAACGAAAGTGATTATCGATCAAATCCGAGCGTCGTGAAATCCGTCGGTTTCGAGTTTCGATTATATCTGAAGCGCGGTGCTACTCCCTCGCAAAACTTACCCCGCGCTACCCAACAAAACAAGCGTCAACGATTATGCTCCGCAACACGAACTGCTGACGAGGACGGCGCTAAAAGCACGGTAGGTATTCTACTTAATGCCACAAAAGACCAGCTCACCCCAACAAGTTCCATTTCTACAGCGAGAACAGACCTCTCAGCACGTTGTGTGTGTTCAGCCAGGCACTGCCGAGCCCGTAGAGATGGTAAGTTTTGCATACACATATACTAGGTTCCTATACTGTACATTAATGAACTTTACAGGTTGAATTATGTATTCCGACCGCTTCGTGTGATGATATCCTCACATCTGAGAGTGAGTCAGGAGTACATGTATGTCCTATACTTCTTTGCACGGTTGTTTTGCCTATCGTTCCGAATACCTACTTTTTAATTAACGTGTGGCAATTGCAGGTTGAACCTGTGTCAGCAACTGCTGAATGCCCAAGTATTGGTCCAAGCGTGGTAAGCCTGTACTGCAACATGTATACAACTTTAGAGCTAGACATGATGCAATTGGATTTAATTGTACAGGCAGACACCCATGTTCAAAACTTGTGCTCCACAGATAAAGCTGCTGCAATTCCACAGGTAAGAAATACATATGTGCACACTACAACTGCCTGCAGCTGCAAAAATGACTGTACGAGATATGGCTTTAGTTTGCAGCATGGTATGGCAAATACTTCATTACAAAAAAAAAAGTATCCATCTGCTGATAACGAGGTATCAGTGTAGACAGGGGTGTCCTAAATTGAGTCTACTGTGCACAGTCTTTGTATAGCTAATTGCACTTTCCAGAATTTTTGTTCTTATTCCACGATAGCTCCATGAAGGCTATCAGTGGAATGCAGATGGTGACAGATAAAGTGAGGACAACAGGAAGGAGCGAGGAACGGAGAGTTTTTTTTTAATGCTATATTTTGGCATAAGCAAAACATGCATTTTACGTGAAGGAAGGACTAGAATGACTGCTTATGCAGATGCTACTTTTGATTAAAGAAAAAATTGTGCACTTTAGGGTCATCAAGCACCACACAAGCCTGCTGCAACACAAACATGGGAGCCCATGAAAAGAACCATTGGTGTGCAGACTGCTAAACTGAAGCAGCATGTGAAGGGTATGCTATTGAGTTTGCTTGATTGTGAGCTCATGACACATTTTTCGATTCAGGCTGTCAAGTCCATGTGCATGCAAAACCAATGCGGAGCATCGGAATACAGACAGACCTCACAACCAGCCCATCTAATGAACAGGAGCATGGAAGGTCAATGTCGCCAATTCATTGTTCTACACCAGTGCATGACAGCTCCGAGACTGTATTGGACATATCTAGAGGAGACACTACAGTGAATTCAGATGACACCTCGTACATGCCAACCCTTGACAGCACAATCAGGTTCGTATGGGACAGATGGGTCTCGACATATCCTTAGACCTCTCCTTATTCTATTATCAGGAGCACCGACTGCGAATCCTCTCCACAGGACGACAACAAATACATTGTCTTCGAGAGCCAGTTGAGGAAACTTTTCGAGACCTGTAAAGTCTGCCTGAAGATATGTGATGCAAGGTTCTTTTCTAAAGGCACGCTCCTACGTGTTCATTGCTCCTGTCCCGATGGCCATGATTTCATGTGGGAAAGTCAGCCTTATATCGGCAATAAGCCGGCAGGAAATGTGCTTCTGTCCGCTTCCATCCTGTTCAGTGGATCTAGTCCTGTGCTGACACTAAGGATGTTGGAGCTGATGAACGTCAAAGTAGGTGAAAACACAATATCCCTACAATATATAACCCTCTTCATGTCTTCTGGTATTTAGCGGTTCTGAGCTCTAATTAGAGGAAAATATATTCATACTATGCATATGATAAGATAATAAGTAAGGGAAATACATATACATTAGTCTGTGTGTCCTTTTGAACACAATGCTGTCGTCGAAATGGTGACCACTGTCCCATGTACACTGGCACTTGTCTTCCTTGTACCTTAGGTACCAGTCATGGAATGTAATTACTTCTTTTGTAATCTTCCTCCAGCCTGCGGAATGCCTTATGTATTTCTTGCATGTTAACTAGCGTGTACACCTGCACCTAAGTAACTGTAATCCATATCCATGCTATGTGTAAAAATAGGCTACTCTCGTACAAAAGATGTGAGACCAAACTCCCTTCATAATTTTGCAGGTCTTTTGTAAACAAACTTACTTCAATTACCAGAAAGGTTATCTACTACCATCAATTGAACAAGTAAGTGCAGTCCATCCAACATGTCCTCCTCCTCCTGACAGTCTCGTGTAAAAATACTATCAAGTAGAATAACCTCACACTTGTACCCCTGTCACACAGGCCCTACTAGTGCACACGTCATAATCACATCCTTTTTTCTAGGTTTGGACAAGGCATCAGGCGCAACTGATGACAGAAATCCAGGGGGAAAAGTCTTCACTTGCAGGGGATGGACGATGCGATTCGCCTGGTCACAACTCAAAGTATATGACTTATAGCTTCTACCATGAAGGCTTGAAGAAAATCATTCATACTGTTCAAGTGCAGGTGAAGTATGCTAGCATTTAATTTGACAAAGATAGCATTAGCTTTGCACAATAACTCAGCATCCAACAAATATTCTACCAGGCCAATGAAGTAGCCTCAAGCAATCATATGGAACTCGAGGCAGTGCGCCGAGGACTTGATGAGTTGGCTGACCTGAACGTCTTGCTGCAGTCCTTCACCACGGACCGCCACCCTAGTGTGCGGAAGTACATGCGAACTACATATCCTGATGTCAAGCATCAGTTTGATGTATGGCATGTGTCAAAAGGTACTCACAAACATTACCGTAGCTCTAGCTAACAACAAACATTTACGTTTAGCCACAGCAATGTAGAATTTTTATACTATTGAATGAATGCAGAGTGTCAAGTACTGCATTGAACGAATGAAGGTGGGATACCCAGCAATGATTGCTGTATTTGATTACTGTGGTGTTGTTGCATTTCTTTTCTTAACCGAGTAGCGTTTCATAAAATCTCTTCAGCACCGCTGAGGACATGGGTTGTGTTAGTGTTGTTAATGTTGTGTTAGTTCTTGTAGTGTTCGTTCTCGAATTAGGAGGCAACATAGGTGACATGGGAGACAATATCACGCCACTTAACCTTCAATGCCCTATTTGTAATGAACGGCAAAATGTGAAAATGAAGCAGATGAGATGCTATGCCCTGCCCACTGTCAAAATGTGCGGTTACAATTTATCTGAAAGCCTCTCCTGTTGATCACTTCCAAACACAATCAGGGGTTATTTGACCATTAGTCCCTATTTTAATATTCAGACTGATATGCCAGAAACAGAGAAACACATTGCATATCGCTGGGGATTTTAGTGCATATTTAAAAGATATTAGTGCCTGACTGCATGTTATTTCTACAGCCTTTATCTGCACTCTAGTGCTGAAGCTCTATATGTTTGTGGAAGACGACTGATCAGACCAGGGCGATAGGCAGAACTGACTGTTTATTCCAGAGCGCGAGGGGAGACCGCGCTTGGTGTCGCGCGGATATGGCCGCTACAGGGCTCCCCCCCCCAGAAACGACAAGGTCGCTCCAGGATACCCGTTTGCGGGGTTTGGGAGGTAGGTCTAGTTGACAGGTGGGGGTGGAGCCTGAAGCGGTAAGGAAGGGAGGCTGAGTGTCGGATTCGGTGAAGGCGGGTTTGAGCCGATCGATGGACACCGCTTCCCGACGACCACCGTGGTCGATGATAAAGTATTTGGGATGGCGTTCGATCACGTGGTGTGGACCAGAGTAGGGGGGCTGTAGAGACCGTCGGAGGGCGTCAGTCCGGAGGAAAACTTGAGATGCTGATCGGAGGTGGGGTGAAACGAAGGTCCGATGGGTACTAGGAACTCGAGGGGCAGTTGGTCGAACTCGGGAGAAGTGGTCGCGAAGGCGTCCGACATAGTCCGTTGCTGTCAACTGTAGGTTGTCAAGCGGCTGGGGGTCGAAGAACTGGCCTGGAAGGCGAAGGGAGGCCCCATAGACGAGGTCCGCTGGTGTACATTTCAGATCTTCTTTCCAAGCACTGCGAATGCCCAGCAGTATCAGGGGAAGATATTCGCTCCATTTTGGGCTGTCGTCGTACGACATTATGGCGGCTTTGAGGTGACGATGAAAACGTTCAACAATGCCGTTAGCGCACGGGTGATAGGCTGTGGTGCGACATCGGGTGGTACCAAGAAGCCGAGTGAGGGCGGAAAAGAGTCGTGATTCAAACTGACTTCCCCTGTCAGTGATTAACTGAGATGGGACTCCGAAACGGGAGATCCAAGTTGAGATGAATGCTTGCGCGACGGTCTCGGCTGTAGAATCGTGCATCGGGGCCGCCTCCGGCCATCGGGTGAAACGGTCGATGCACGTCAGGAGGTATCTGTAGTTATGAGACGGAGGCAGGGGACCGACGATGTCTATGTGGACGTGGGCGAACCTTGCGTCAGGCAAGGAGAAGGTCGAGAGGGGAGACGCGGTGTGCCTGTGAACCTTTGCCCGTTGACATGCAAGGCAGGACCGCGTCCAGGTGCGAATGTCGGTGTTCATCGATGGCCAAACGTAATGGGTGGCTACCAAACGTTGCGTGGCTTTGACTCCAGGATGAGAAAGGCCATGAAGCGATGAGAAGATGGGCCGCCTGAACGGTTTTGGTACAAATGGTCGGGGCGAACCGGTTGCCGTGTCACAAAAGATAGGCTGCTGGATACCCGTAAAGGGGATAGGCTGTAGGCGGAGGGACGAATTGCCGGATCGGATATGCCTAAGTTCTGGGTCCAGCTCTTGCTGCCTGGCAAGATCGGCGAGATTGATGGGGGTGTCATGGAGGGAAGAGATCCTACTGAGAGCATCGGCGGGGACGTTGTCGGTTCCTTTAACGTGCTGGAATTCAGCGTTGAACTCAGCTAGGAAGGCGAGGTGTCTGATTTCGCGTGGGGAATAGCGAGAGCTTCCAGATTGATACGCGTAGACCAGCGGCTTATGGTCTGTGAAGATGACGAATGACTTGTCTTCGAGGTAGTAGCGGAAATGTTTAACCGCTGTGAAAGCGGCGAGAAGTTCGCGACCAAAGGTGCTATATTTCTCTTCCGCAGCAGATAGTTTCTTCGAGAAAAAGGCCAGCGGCTTCCAGTGGCCGCCAATACGCTGCTGTAGCACCGCCCCCGTGGCTTGGTTGGATGCGTCCACCATGAGGGATGTAGGGGCGCCACTTACTGGGTGACTTAAGGAGGCTGCTGAAGCGAGGGCTTCCTTTGCTTGGCGGAAGGACTGCAGGGCACGTCCGGGTCACCAGTGTGGAAGACGACTGATCAGACCAGGGCGATAGGCAGAACTGACTGTTTATTCCAGAGCGCGAGGGGAGACCGCGCTTGGTGTCGCGCGGATATGGCCGCTACATGTTCCCACGCACAATGCCTGAAAG
Organism: Ornithodoros turicata; assembly: GCF_037126465.1. Lineage (NCBI taxonomy): Eukaryota > Metazoa > Arthropoda > Arachnida > Ixodida > Argasidae > Ornithodoros > Ornithodoros turicata. The sequence goes on from NC_088201.1 coordinate 221,557,131, forward strand.
CTGCTGCGACATAATTCAGCATTGCCTTATGACCTGTCGTACTTTGTACAAGGCAGCTCCTCTTTACTCTAACAGGTATTCGGAAAAGAATGCTAGCAGCTAGCAAAGAGAAGAACTGCGAGGCTATTGAACTATGGGTGAAACCAGTGATCAACCACCTGTACCACTGTGTCACACATAGTGAAGGGAACGCTGTACGAGTCATCTCAATGTGGCGGAGTTTCAATAATCATGTCTCAAATATTCATGACGGTCACGAAGGACCATACTCACGGTGCCTTCACCCTCCTCTCGATGACAAAAAACGACCATGGCTCCTCCCAGGTAAGATAATTAAGGACATCTAGGGAATGCTTGAAGCTATGCTTGTGCCAATCAAGCTTCCTCATATTGTAGATTCTCGTCCAAAGACAAAGCTGACTACTATCACTGAGGCGAAGCACCTACTCAAGGACCTCCAGCACCTTTCACCAGATGTTCAAACATCCGGATTAGAAGCATTCCACAGCTTGTTAATCAGGTTTGCTCCAAAGTCCGTGGCCTTTAGTGCCAGGACAATGCGGAACAGGTGTTTAACGTTCTATACTATTTTATTGAGTTTGTTGAAAAACTTGTCAGCACTCGTGGAGAACGATGCTAATCAGCAATGGTTGGTTTAGAGTCCACCTGGCGATCCTGCACTTCAACGAGAATTCATGCAGGCAGCATGCCATGACTGAGGATGGAGAGTATAGGTACAGGGTGAGGGCATCAAAAATCTACAAGCAGGAGCACGTTGCGCTGCCTATCAAAGATGAACCAACATTTCGTAAGGAACACCGTCTACGTCTGAGCCTACCAATCTACTAACCTGGTCTCTTTATGTTTCAGACTACTGTGATGAGCTCATGGAGAAATGCATCGAGTTGTGCAACACATGCCCATCTTTCAATGACGCTTTCAAGGCTTTTCCCAGCTATGACCCGCCCTTCCTCACAGAAGCAAATCCTGCACCAAACAAAAAGGAGCTAGTTGCTGTGAGAGAGCACCGCTTGGGCCCTTGCAGCTGCGCTCAGTGCACTGGTTAAAGTAGAGATGGTGAGCACCTGGACATGTGCCAGTACTAAAATATATTTGTGAAGTTATATTTGTACTCTTTGACACATTGCGTTTACATATGAAACATGAGTAACATAGAATTCAATGAAAGGGGTATATATCTAAGGGGGAAAGTCAAAAGGAAGTGTGCACATAGTTGACAGCAGTAAAGGTAACACACACCTTTTGTTATTTCTACTATGTAGTGCAGAAGTCACTAGATTTGTCTGTAGTGTTGGACATATGTTACAGAGCACTGGGGCAGGGTATTTCTTCATGGGAACTGTGCAGTGCATGGGAACTTTGTTTCTTTTTTTTTTTCTCGCACAAACCTGTAATGCCACTTTTGTAGTCTACTTGTACGATTGACCTACCGAGATATTTGAGCATCATGGGATTACTGGACTCATATGAAGAGTGCCCTGTCAGCATATGAACAGCCGGTCAGACTGTAAACATGACTGGAAGAGCAAATAGCAGAATGTCGCAGTAGCCACCGTATGGTGCTTGATTTTGATAGTTGTGAAAGCAAAGCTACAGCAGCCATTTTCTGGTCACAAAGGCGCTTTATTGTGCCAGGGAATGAATTATTTGAATTACCAAAAATTGAAGCATGAATTAACAAGCCTTGTGATACATTGAAAACATAGCATGCTATAATACATCTCCAGTTAATCAAAATTGTGATTTATTCGGGTTTTACAAGATTTATCAACACTGCACAGTATCATGGCTATACAGTTCTTCAGTATGCAGGTCGGAAACCAGTGTACTCCCCCGAAGATGATGGGAACCTTGCACGTATGGATGTCACAACACATGCAGGCAGCACACGCCTTTCTTCTACAAGAAGGAGCCCCCACACCCATGATGTAAAGTTGCGATATGCAATGTGACGCCAAATCCTGAAACATAGAAAGAATATGATGGGAATTGATGTTGTGATGCTGGAACACATAGAAAGGACAAATACATACAAAACCTCAAGTGCCTAAGTAATTAATGATAAAAGAAGGAAGTCACTGAAAAGGTTAGCCAGCTGTAGCACTCGAACCCACATCTTCTGGATTACTGGTCCAGGGCTCTTACTAATTGAGCTAAGCTAACATGCCTATCCGGTGGCTTCCAAGGTCCTTCTTCCAACACAGAATGTTGTGATCTTTGAAATTTTCATAACTGCATCTGCTGTAAGCATGGGTGCTCTGTAAGTGATCATTAACAGTGATCAGGGATTGTGTCAAAGCTTCGGTGGAAACCAGACTTCTGCCTGTTGCTAAAACATGGTAACTGGTTACTGCTCAAAATTTCTGAACACAATGCTATTGAGTAATGACTATAGGAAAGTGATGCAGCATTTGCACCATTATGTTAATGCACCATTTTGTGTTTCTCTGTCCTGCACAAGGGAAAATGAAAAGAAAATGAAGGTTAAACACTCATGTCTTTGCAAAACCAGAAATATTTCGAAACATTGACACATCTGAAGTATGCGATTATCTTTCGTGTGCGAAAAAGCAGCAACTGAGCCAAACAATGTTACTATTTAGTATTTACACACTAACAGTCACTGCTTCGAAATACCAGAGTAGTCAAGCTTCAAGAGCATAACCGCCTGGATTTTATTTTTATTTGTCTGTTTTTAGTGTTTGTGTACAGATCTATGCAGAATTACACTGTTTGTATGTGTGTCGAAGCAGATTTTATTTATTTGGGACCAGTGACACAGTAGTAGCTACAGATTCATGTTGACAGGATAGGTTCTGCATGTGGTTAATAATGTGCTTGCCTATTTTTCTACTGAACTAGTCAAAGTAGCTTGAAGAGGTTCCATGATGCTGTGTAATGTTATGCTTCTGGATTTTTGTCAAGTTTTTGTACAGTTGCTCGGCTTTGCACGAAGCCGTAAAGCATAGAACATTGAACATTGTACATATTTGCACATTTTTTACTAGTCATCAGAAAAATGTACAGGAGTGAAATAACCAGATGACATCTTTCCATCTCACTGTGGAAAGCTTTATATATGATGAAATAAACAGCTTGCATGCTACTGGTATGTTCTTCAAAATGAACAGATGTGCAGGTCTGGTCTTCGATGGGCACAATGCTTCTCTCTCTATATATACTCACTCACTCTCAAATATCAGTGGTACAAAAACAGGTGATGTAGACCCAGTTTCACCAACCTTGGTAAATTTTAATCTAGATCAAGGGTCGCAAAAATTTAATGTAACACACAATTCTTTTTTAGCAAGTTGAATTAGTGACATGGTGAATGTTTCAGTAACTCTTGGTTAAGCAGGGTTAAGGGGCTAATTGAAGTTGAGGCACTGCTCATGTCGGTTCAAATGTTCGTGAAACCGATACACATAGATAGCGTCCAGTGAGAAGGGTTCCAATGTAGTTAATTATACTTGCGCACGAGAGCGTGCACGTCGAGCGAGGTCGCACACGCGGCATTATTGCTGGCCTATCATGGCGAGACAAACGCGGATAACGCTTTATTTACTTGATGGCAATACACACTTACTCGTTCTGCTCCTTGCCTAGGAGCAGCCCGCACTTTTGGTACTCGATCCCTATCACTCTCATGACGACAGTGGTCAGGCAAAGAGTTTGGAAGTCGGGATTTTCAATCACACAACCTCCTGAGCGCTTCCGTCGTACTTCAACAATGGAAGAGCAGCAAATATTCTCCCTCTCAGTTGGCATGGCGATGCAGTTGCCACATGTACACCTAGCAAACACATATCCTTATAATTCGAGTCCACACTGTCCGGTCCACACTTACCAGTTGTCACGTCCTGGTGCAGGAGTCACCGAAGCCCTTTCTGATGCGACAACTCCGACTCCATGGAACCGCACACCGTCTGGTAGAACGGGGGTGTCACTGTATAACACACAGTTATATTCGCGACAACGCTGCACTACTCGTTCTTCCCATGGTGTCAGCGGCCCCAAACAATCGAGATCGTTGGCAGTCTCCGGATCCGTCATTTCGTAAAACGAAGATCGTCAAGCGTCTCGACAGCGGTAGCAGACGCTCGGTCCTCAGCTCTGACGGATGGTGGCCGACGTCACTTCGATCATGTGATCCCAGAACCAAAGAGGAGCGTTTTACCACACACGTCACATAGTGACGTGCGTCTCGGCGCTCATCACGTGTCTAGAGTGGAGGCGGGGGAGGGTGTTTCGCGCACGGGAGATTCGGGGGGCTGTTGTAGGCGTCGAAAGTTCACTGCGGTTGTACTAATTGTGGGAAAATGGTTTTCGGACGCCTAACATTCCATGCCGACCAAAAACAGAAAAAAGTTGTGTGCCTCTAGACTGCTCCTTTAACGCTTTATTTCACGTTAGAAGTAATAGAAGGGGAGGCGGGATGGCAGTATTTGTAAAAAATAGTTGGACATGTGAAACTGAAACTTCTCTTGTACAAGAGTCTGAGATGATACTCTTGGGTTTGTCTTGTGATCGTTTATCACTGTCACTTTTGGTCTGTTACCGTCCTCTCTCCTCTAATGAAAGGAACTTTATATTAGAACTGCGCAAGGTTCTGGCTTCGGTAAATTTAACAACCCTTTGTATGACCGGTGACATAAATATTGATATATTAAATAACAAACGACGTATTGTCTTAGGTTACCTTGACTTGTTGACACAGTTTGGGATGCAGACGCATATAAACAAGCGATGTCGTCGCCCCACGCATATTTACTCGTGGATCTTCACAACTATACGCACGAGGATCACAGGTTGCGTATCAATATCTTTCCGGGAGAACGTCAATATATCTACGCTCCGAAATGAATCTCCGCCCTCACCTCGCTTTACTCAAAGTACTCTCCACTCTACCCCCTCCACGCCGTCGCGACGTCTTGAGACGTTCGTCGTCGTCCGACATGAAACACCTCTCCGAAATTTGCCTCAATGTATTGAACGGAAAGGTGGCTCTAGCTCCAGATACGTTTGCGCGTTTGAAGAAGCACAAACGCTTTTTACGACGGCTCGCCTACAAAAAGATTCACAAGAATCCGCAACGTTTGAAGCGCTACCTGTCTCAGCACCGAGGACAGGGCGTTCTTTCGTCGGTGGTTCCTCTCCTGCTTTCCGCCGTGTTGAACCTTTGCGCCAATGGCCAGGAGAATTGAAGTGACCACCTCCTCCATCGGAAACATTCTTTCCTCGAAGGAGAGTGACGACGTCAAAGTGAAACTCATACTGCAAGCACTGTATCGCATACTCAAGCAGTACGGATTTGACCCCTACGGCAATAAAAACAAGGCGTCCGACGCTACAAATGACTTTGACTATTCGCTCTGCTCTCCAGAGGTGGACGAAGAGGAAGCGGAAAGGGTCGTCTCGGAATTAAAGAAGGTTCTTTCCTGGGATCGCGAGGGTTGTGTCTCCGTGTCGGGCAAGCCCATCAGACACTCCTCCATTTACGAACTCGTCAATTATTTGTTGCAACGTAAGACGGGAAAGAAGCCTTCCTGGTTCCCCAAAGTCTCGAAACTATTGCGTCTGATTTCTCTACCCAAATCTCGCGAGCCTCAACAGCAGCAGCAGCAGGCCTCCATTGCGTGGACGACTTATGGAGGGATATGAGAAACCAGAGGGTGGTTTGGGGGGTGTGGAACGCTATAGAAAAGCGCATCACTTGAGCAAAAAGAAGGCTCTCGCCATTCTCAGAAAGCTGGATGCCTACACGCTCCACCATCCGGTCAGAAGAAAGTTTAATAGGAGACGCATCATCGCGCTCAAGATCAATGACGTGTGGCAAATGAATCTCGCCGATTTTTCAAAATACAAGAGATTCAACGGTGGCTACCGCTACATTCTCGTGGCAATCGATTCCCTCTCCCGCTTTCTGCGCACCTTCCCACTAAAGACGAAGCGCCCCGCCGAAATGAAAACGGCCATGATAAGACTTTTTCGGGGAGGTAACGTACCTACACGCATCTTTTGTGACAGAGGCGGGGAATTCTACAACAAGACCGTCAAGGAGTATCTCTCACGAAAGAAGGTACACATGTATTCGACCTTCTCTCCAGTAATCAAAGCATCGCAGGCAGAACGCGTCATACGCACTTTACGGGACAGAATATTCCGTTATTTTAGAGTAACGGGAAAATACCACTTCGTTTCCGCGCTTCCCAAGATCGTGCGCGACTACAACACCACCAAACACTGGACTTTGGGCATCAGCCCGTCCGAAGTCACGCCCGAAAACGAATTGGAGCTGTTCAATAAGATAAATGGGAAGCCCGTCGTACCCTCCGTGAAAAAGAAGCTCAAACTGGGGGATAAAGTGAGGGTCCTACTACACAGAAAAGGTTTTCATAAGAGCTCGGAAGGGAGTTGGTCGCCTCAGATTTTCACCGTCTCCCGCCTGAGAGACACATCTCCTCCCGTCGTACACCCGGAAGATTACCGGGGTAAGGAAGTGGACGGATCTTTCTACCCGGAAGAGGTACTTGTCGTAACCCGAGACACCAATCAGCCTTGGCCAGTAACGAAAGTGCTGAGAAAGAAGCAAGTGAACAGTCAGAGCTTCTCCTAGGTTCGCTGGTTCGGTTACGACAAAGAACACGACAGTTGGGTTCCGAGCAGCGAAGTGGTCAAGATTGGGAAATGATGTCAGACATCTACGTCCACCTGCTCTCGAACGCCAGCATGGATAAGTTTCCCTCGAATAAACTCAACGCCTTCACGGTAGCTTTCGATAGACCGCTTCAGCTCTCGAATCGGTATAAAGTCGGTCTGATGGATCTCAGCATAAGTAACGATTTTTTAAATATCGGGTACGAAAGGCAAGATGCGAAAATCGAAGTTTCTTTCGGGGACACGGTCGAAGCCGGCAGAACTTTTCGTGTCACCTCGGATCTCGAGAGGGATTTGGGAAAAGCCCTTTCGGAATTCAACGTTTCTTTCGCATACAATAAATCGCGATACGACTTCGCCTTACCCGTGGACGTGAAAGCCGTGGAATTGGACTCTGAAAACGCCGAAAGGGTTGCACGTACAGGAACCCTTTGTCAAGCTGCTACATCTCACAGCCGTCGAGGGACACGGAGAAACGCTATGCGTCTCTCTCCCCGTAGCGCGCCAATTTTCTTTTGCGATCAAGACGAAAATTCCTCGATCTTTGCAAGTACATCTGCCTCCCGGCTATTATGCAACGCCGCAAGCACTTCTGGATGCGATTAATCAGCGCGTAGGCGAACGCGCGCGCTTCAGCTTCGACGGAACCGAACAGAAATGTAAAATTCGGCTTTCCGAGGGCACCTCCACCCTAAGACTTTCCGAGTACCTGGCCGTGCTTTTGGGCTTCGAATCGCGTACTGTGTTTACGGGGGAGGATGCCACGAGCTCAGTCGAGGTACTCCTGGAACCCCCGTTTCACAACATAATCGTCTACGCAGATATCGTGGAACCCACGTACGTGGGGAGCGGGAAACAACCGATATTAAAAATACTACCCTTTTATTACGAGAAAGACAAGCACGTCGTCACCTACACGTTAGATAACATCCAGTATTTTAACCTGTCTCAATTCGAAATTCCCTCAGTGACGATCGTTCTCGCGGACGAAACGGGAAGACGTTTGCCGTTGCGGTCCAAAGGCAGAACCAATCTAACGTTGCATTTCAAATATGTACCGTAATTCCCCCAAAATAATTCCCGTGTACACGGGACCCCTTTTCCAACGAGGGGGTGGTGTGTTGAGCAACATATCCAAGTTTATCGTTCCCATCTGGCAGCAAATAAAACCGATCGCCAAGAGAACGTTGAAGCGCTTGGCGCGGAATTTGGCCGATGGCGAAGGAATATCGCGCGCAGTAAAAAAGACGGCCATAGCAACGGGGAGAGACGTGCTGGATTCCATGGAGGGCTCTGGAAACAACAACAATGGAAAGAAACGCCGCAAAAGACAACAAAACGCGCCGACACACGACGCACCTGCAGATATCTTTGGTACGCCGTGAAGGTCACACATCCGCTGTGCGCGCTCCGTCCATCATGACGTCAACGAAAGCAAAAATACAGACGCAACGGTCACCGCATTGTCTTACGAGTGACGTGATGATATTCGAACCCCCTTCCATTCAATACGGCGTGGAAGATACTTCGTACCAACTCTTTTATCCGGTCAACGGGGTAAATAATTCCGTGATCGAATTTTCTATTCAAAATTTGCAAAGGGCACACTTGGATCTCTACGGCAGTTTCGTGTCTTTGACCGTGCGCATTGTTCGCGACGACGGGGAAGAAATGGACGAGAAAGATGTCGTTTTCCCAAGAAACCACCTGTTGAGCGGCATGTTTAAGACGGTCACCGTTTATGCGAACAACAAGCTCGTCAGTTCCAATGAGTTATACGCCTACAGGAGTATTTTGGACGTCGTGCTTCATTCCACGCCCATGTCTCAAGAAACAGTGCACGCGGCTGGACTCTATGTCGAGGACGACGAACATTTAAAGAACGATTACGACGTCTCGTCTCGCGGTCCGAAACAACGTTACGAAGCGACGAAGGGTGGAAAATACTTTAACCTGGTCGGTCAGATCAATACCGACCTGTTTCAACAGCCGCGCCTGATGGTACCTGCCGTCGAAATTCGCGTCGTTTTCCTGTTAAACAACGACGAATTTAAACTCATATCGGTCCCTAACGACAAGAAAACGTACAATTACGAGGTGGACATTAAGAAATGGCGTTACACTTGAAAAAGGTGACGCTGTCACCTTCACTGTTTTTGGAATACGAGCGGCGGCTTCAGACCACGCCAGCCATCTACGTGTTACGCGGATTGGAAACCAAGGTGCGGAGCTTGAGTGCCGGGAGCTTGGACGCTCACTTTGAAAACGTTTACCCCGAAAGGGTGCCTTCCAAATTATGCGTCGCCCTGCTCGCCACGTCCGACTTTCTCGGCGACATCCAATCGAACCCCTACAAATTCCGCCATTACGACCTGTCTTATTCGATGCTCTCCGTGGACGGCCAGCAAGTGCGAGCCGAGTACGACTTTCAGAACGACCTCGTCAAAATTCCCTACTTTAACTTCTTGCAAGAACTGGGTGAGAAACATTTCAAGTATAGCTACGAGCGATTTAAAACGAACGGGTTCCTCCTCTACTTCAACTTGGACGTGGACAAGTGTTCTTCTCCTTCGCATTTGAACAAGTGGCGAAAAGGAAACGTTCGCCTGCAATTACGCTTCGCTAAAGCCCTTCCACACGCGGTCACCGTCCTCTTGATTTCCGAGTGTCCCAAGCTCATGTGCGTCGACAAGGACCTTCTCGCTTCCTCCATGCTGAGAGGCATTTGCGCTTCCGAGGAAGCCTTCGTTTTACGCAAACCCGGGTATTTAATCATCAATACGGAAGAGCGAAGAAGGCGCGGGCAGCACTGGGTGCTCTATCTGAAAAACTACGACGGGTCTGCCGTGTTTTTCGACAGCTACGGACTTCCCCCCATCGAAGCAAACCTTCGAAGGACTTTACCTGCAGTGGACGAGTATAACGACAAGTGTATTCAATCACCCTTTTCGCCTTACTGCGGGCTTTTTTGTATCTACGTAGCCACGCGCATGTCGAAACGCTACAGCTTGAAAAATTGTGTATCCATGTTTTCCTGTAACCTCGAAGAGAATGACGAAACAATAAAACGTCTCCTCGTGAGCGAACTCGTTTCGTAAAAATAGTCTATTTTTTCACGACATACACAAGACGCTTGCGAGACGATCTTCCAACGTGCTGACCCTACGCTCGTCGTCGCCGGTCTGCACCGTGACGTCCAGGGATGTGTGGAGAAGCCAGTAGCGACGGACGATAGGTCGGTTGAAACCAGACATGTACAAGATACTCAAAAATGTATTTAAGATAAGATAATAAATACTGACGTTAGAATGTAATTAAGATAAAGTATAAATACATGAAAATTAAAGTAATTAAGATAGAGTACAAAATACTTCAAAAAGTATTTGAAATACAATTAAGATACTATTTATCCTTGAACGCAAATCGTCACCGGTCACTGGTCAATGCGGCAAGGCGCCGCTATGTGACATGTATCACCTAAAGCCCGCGTACTACGCAAGCCGCCCCTGTGTGATAGGAGTCATCTAAACACAAGTCCCAAAAAGATGACAAAGAGATACCACATAACACCACTAAGCACATGTGACCCAGGACAAAGCAAACCTCTACAGGTCCCTGCCCGGCGAGGTCAGAATTCGGCGTTACCGCGTCAGGGCACACATAATAGAACCCTCACTCGGCGAGGATTAGTATACACGGGGCAAGGTCTCTAAATGTGGACTTCCAAGAAGGGCCAATGTCCGGGTCAAGTCCGAGGGACTCAGGAAATTTTCACAGAACGAGCAAGATAATGGAAAGACGAGACACAGAAAGTTTGAGAGTGAGATCCAAAATATGTAATTAGAGTATTGAGTAGAAAATACCATAAAATGTATTTTAAATAGAGTACAAATACACAAAACCGAAAGTATTGAGTAGAGTACCAAAATACCGCAAATTGTATTTAAAATACAGTATTTTAAATACAATACTCCAAATACGTACAAGTCTGGTTGAAACCCGCGTTGATGAGACACGGGTCAACTGTCTCTCCTCGTCTATACTTTTCCAACAGCTCGAGCTTGTAATCTACGAAACGCTTCATTTTCTTTGCAATCTTCCCACTGACGGTGAACAGACGTAAGGGTATCGTCTTGAGAATCGAGCGAAAGTCTCCCTCGCAGCTATCGCCGTGAATATAATCGCGTAATCGCAGCAAGTCCCGATACATTCGCGTTTGCACAAAGGTGGCAAACCTCTGCTCGGGCGTCATGACTGAGACGGAATGAGAGTAGACAACCTTTTTTTATTTCTCGTTACACATGAATTAGGCTCCAGCTTTGGTTTCGTAGCCGGGTAGACAGCCCAAATACGGACGAAGGCTCGAGTCTAACCAATGGCTGGGGTTTCTCGACCAGAGTCTACCGCAGCGACAAGTGGTCAGTTGATCGCCGATTCGCAAAAAGAAGGTCTTCGGAGGAGGCTTGAAGGTTAGGACCAGAAGTAGATCTCCCGTCAGTAGCCATTCGTAATCCCCAACGAAAGGAGTGTGAGAAACGCGTGTTTTTATATCTCAAACACACACACACACACGTACAATCTTCAGTCACAGAGTGACACTAATGGTCCATCTTCTCCATCTTCCTTCAATAGTCGAAGTCCTTCGCAACGTACGTCGAACGGTACCGTCCGACAGCCGAGGAACGGGCGAATCAATCGGTCCGTCCAATGCTTTTGCTCTGAAAAAAAAAAAGTGACTGGTTATAGAACGTATTAAAAATAACCAGGAAGCGTACCTTTGGACCACAATCCACCGCAATTGGTGCAGAAGAAGCGGGCGCTGCCAATCTCCCGAAATATGTGAGGCGGGAAAAAACCGACTTCACGCGCAGCAAAAGTGTTGTACACTGGAAACGAAACTCTTCAAACATTTCGACGATGATGACGTCATGGGTATTACTTACGAGGATCTACCAAGCTGATCATGATGGCACGAGAATGACGACCGAACGTTCGCTTCGACATTTATAGTAAAGCTTTGCCTCTCACTCTCTATGACGTCATTGAACGTGTTTGGACGTGTTAAGACGTGTTTGAACATGTTTGGACGTGTTCAGACACGGGCGGCGAACCGTCGAAGTCGCCCCTGGACACACTCGTTCCTCTCACCCTCTCTATGACGTCATTGAACGTGTCTGAACATGTTTGGACGTGTTTGAACATGTTTGGACGTGTTCAGACACGGGCGGCGAACCGTCGAAGTCGCCCCTGGACACACTCGTTCCTCTCACCCTCTCTATGACGTCATTGAACGTGTCTGAACATGTTTGGACGTGTTTGAACATGTTGTGACGTCACTGAACATGTCTGAACATGTTTGGACGTGTTTGAACATGTTGTGACGTCACTGAACATGTCTGAACATGTTTGGACGTGTTTTAACATGTTGTGACGTGTGTATACACGAACCCCGCAATACGAAAAACGTCACGCAGTACGAATTAGACTAGTGGTTAGTGTGTCGCGCCCAGTGTAGAAGGATCCTGGGTTCGAATCCCACTCTGGGTCTTTTCGTCGTCATATACAAGTCGGCCCAGAGTGTTAGCTAGAAAATAGTGTAATGTTTTATTCAACGTCGATGGTATTATCACTGTCATATGCGACATCGCAAAAAGGCGCGAGAGACGGAAGGCGGGGTGGTCAAAGTACAGACGACACCGTCGCAATGCGAGGAGGAGGAGAGCGGTGTAGCGACTATAAAAGGTGCGCTGGTTCTACGACGATTGATCGAAAGCCCACGAGGGGCACCCATCCACGACACGAGGCGTTTCGTGGACCAAAATGTAAGTTGACCGTCTCTGCTGTGAGAGTGTATTCTATGTATGACATTGTTTTTCAGGAACCAATAGCCGCTGTCACCGCATGACACTGAACACACACAGGGACTCACCCCATCCTCTGTCATCATCATCATCAACCTCAAGCGTTCCTCAACTGAAGGGAAAAGTGAGCATTGTTTCGTGAGAGGAAATCTCGTACTGATTTTGTTTGACCGCAGTGCCACGCTGTCTCGTATGTCAGTACGACCCCATCGATGCCATGCTCGTGGCCGTAGAAAGAGAGCACGAAGCTAGAATAGAGAATCTCGGTAATAGCCCAGTCGTCCTTTCAGATGACGACGACGACGACGACGACGACGACGACAGAGTCAGTAGTCCGCCTTTCGTAATACCTGAAACGGACGACGACGAACCCCTAGATGGACATGACAATGCAGACGAATTGCTCATGTGGGAAGGGGATCAGTCGTATGCAGATTTAATTCCTCTGTCTGGTAGGGTTCGAGATGAATCACCAGATGCAAGCCCAGAATTTCAAAACGAAGCTGAGCCTGTCCAGGGACGTAGAATCGTTGAATTGCGAGAACACGTCGTAGAGAATCATCCCTCCGTCACGGAGAGACGATTCCTTCCTTTTTTTGTCACAGATGAGGCATTTGACGGAACGGCTACTAGGTACACGCTTCTCTGTTCCCCACACGACGACAACATCGACGATTTGCGACTTTATCTACCGAGCATAGCTCCAGTAATCACGCGCGTCCTCGAAGCTTATCCCATGCCTTTCAAATTTTGTATGTGCTCGAAGGTGCTCATGATTAAGGACGGAGCCGACGGGTTGACTTCTCATCTCCTCCACGTGAACCTTCACTTGAGAGTGGTGCATAACCGCCAAGAAATCGAAGGCGCGATAAATGCTGCTATCGCAGAGTCCTCGCAACGCGTAGAAAACTATGCGACAGAAGGGTCTGGTTTCACCTCGAACGACGTCCAATGTGTCGACTTAAAACTAACGCGCTTAAAACCGAAGCGGATTGGGTGAACGATCGAGCTTCCCGAGCTGCTAAAAAGAAAACGAAAGACTCTCACAAACGTCAAACTTCCGCCGAATCACGAAAACGAGTGTTTCAAGTATAGCGTGCTGGCACTCTTGCATCCGTTGAGGAATAACCCAAACGATTATGCTAGATACCGCAAATACATGAACCCTTCGAATCCGGAGACGCGCGTAACGTACTGGCCGCCCTGCTTCCCAGTCACTTACGAAGACATTTCCCTGCGGGAGAGAAAAAACAAAATCTCCGTGTACATCTACGTGTTCGACGAGCAGACGAGTTCGATAACAACAGGACGGGTTCCCTGCACGCTCTATAAAGATAAAGTCCACTTGCTCGAGGTTAGAGAGCATTTCTATGGAATCAGAAAATTTAGCACTTTCATGGGACGAAGTGACTACTTTTATTGCGAGAAATGCACGTCCGGTTACGGGACGAGAGAGGCATTGCAGCAACACGAACGTCTGTGTCGCGACGTAAACGAAGTGATTCTCGAAATGCCAAAAGCGGGGGAGTGTGTCTCCTTCAACAAGATACAGTACATGCATCCCTATCCCTATTTCGCGGTGTTGGACACGGAGAGCGTCTTGGAAAAGGACGCACTCGTTAAGGACGCTGTGAGTGTGCACAGGATGAGCTCGTAGTGCATCGTTGTAGTGAGAAGTTGGGACGGAAAAATACTAGGCCTAGATGGCTATTTGGGACCCAACGCGGCAGAAAAATGCTTGCTCTCGCTCAAGCGATTTAGCGATCAAATCGATAGGTTGAACCGTTGTCCCTCACCGTTGGTCATGAGTATGGAAGACCACTTTCGGCACGCGAGCGCTACGCACTGCGAATTTTGTGGAATCGAATTTAACCGACAAACGCGAAAGGTGTCGCATCACGACCACACCCACTTCGTAGAGCCCGGTTCTTCGAATTTTGTCGCGACGCTGTGTGATACGTGTAACCTTACGTGTCGTAATACCAAAGAACTCGTCGTGTGCGTGCACAACCTGCAATACGATTTGAGCTCCCTTCTCCGCCACATGCACGTTCTAAATCTGGGCGAGCCGTGGATCTTAGCTTCGAGTACGGAAAAGATAAGAGGGTTCAACATTGGCGATCTCCATTTCCGCGATACCACGCAGTTTTTCAACCTGTCCTTGTCGAACCTGGTGGAAACCCTGCTCGCGAGCGGTGGCGAGAGCGCGTTTCATTGTACCCGCCAAATGTATGGTGACCGTTTCCGGCGCCTCCTCAGGAAGGGCATTTACCCGTACACCTTCGTCGACAGTTTCGAAGCGTACAACTTGCCCGCACTACCGCCAAAGGAAGCTTTCAAAAGTGACCTGAACGACCAAGAGATCACGGACGAGGACTATCAGTACGCCCTAGAGATTTTCGAATTGTTCGAATGTAAGAACCTCGGTGGTTACACGCGTCTCTACGTCACGCTTGACGCCTGTCAGCTCTGCGACGTCGTGCTGTATTTCAGGAAGATCGCGCTAGAGACGGATGGGATGGATATCATACGCACCGTGTCCCTCGCCAGCTACGCGTGGGGTAGCGCTCTAAAGCTCACCAAAGTCAAACTCGAGCTCATGAGCGATCGCGAGATGTACGAAACGATCGAGAAGGCAATCAGGGGAGGCATTTGTAACAGCTTCCACAGATACTGTCGGGCTAATCACGAGGGGTGCGACGATTACGATCCCCAGCAAGAAAATACTTTTATCCAGTACCTCGACGTGAATAGTTTGTACCCGTACGCGATGACTTTCCATCTCCCGACAGGTGGTTTTGAGTGGGTCGATCCTTCGAGGTGGAGTGAGATTGATTTTCTTAACATTCCTCACGATTCGGAAGTGGGTTACGTGTATGTGGTAGACTTGTTGTATCCCGAAGAACTGCACGCGCTCACCAGGGATTTTCCCCTGGCACCCGAACACAGGTGCGTGGACGAGAACGAACTGTCCCCCTACCAGCGACACCTGAAAAATGCGTTGGCGCTGAACGCCCCTCACACAAAGAAACTCTTGCTGACGTGCTATGACAAAGAACGCTACGTCATTCATTATGCATTGCTCGCTCTGTACGTGAGGTTGGGCATGAAAATAAAACGTGTTCACAGCATCCTCTCGTTCCGCCAAGACGACTTTTTGCGAACCTTCGTGCAGAGAAACGTCGCGTTAAGGAATGCCGCGAGCACGAAATTCGAGAGACTTCTGTAGAAAACCATGTCGAACAGCACGTTCGGTAAGTCGATACAAAATGTGAGACGCATGAAAAGGTACGCAATAGCCTACGACAAAGAAAGTGCACTACGAAAGGCTAGCTCCGTCGACAGTCAGCATTTTCTCATTCTGAGTGACAAGTTCATCTTGTACGAGATGAAACAGCGCCGCATCAAATGCACGCACCCCCTTTACGTGGGCTTTGCCATTCTAGAAATATCCAAAGTCCGAATGTACAGCTTCGTCTACGAGTCGCTCTTTTCTCGCTTGTCGTGTCCAGTGCAATTGATCTATATCGATACGGACAGCATAATTTTCTCTCTCACGTGTGCAAGTCTGGAAGAACAGCTGATGAAGATTGAGAATGAGTTAGATCTGTCTTCCTATCCACCGGACCACCCGCTTTTCAACGACGAGCACGCGAACCAGATGGGGTACTTCAAAGACGAGACGGGAAGTGGTGTTATTCAGGAAGTCGTAGCCATCCGAGCGAAAATGTACAGCATTCTCATGGCTGGTCACACAAACAGATCGCGAGAGCGAAAGGAGTTAAGAAAGACGTGGTGAGGAAACACTTATTGCACGAAGTGTACCGAGATTCTCTGTTCAATGAAAAGATGGTCTCTCAGAAGCAGTGCACCATCCAGAGTATAAAGCAAACGATGTACACCATTTCGAGACTCAAGAAGAGCTTGGTCCCCTACGACGACAAACGCTATCTCGTGGATGCCGTACACTCCTTCCCTTATGGGAGCTGCGAATACGGTAAGCTTTACGGGTGTTTTGACGCGTATCGCATTACGATAGTACTCCCTCTTTGCGCATCACCGGAAAACCCGGAAGAGAGCCCGAGACCGTCGACGTCAGGCATCGAGTAACCGTGGAACAAAGAGCTGCACGCGCATGTAATCGAGAATAAAAGTTCTAGTCGAGACATGCTTCTCTCTCTCTCTCTCTCTCTCTCTCGCAGACAGGAGAAGCACGGGTTATCATGGCAGTCTGGTAGCGGAATGGGTGTACGAAAAGAATTACTATTCTGTCATCATGCTCGTGCAGTGACCCGCGCAATGACGGCGCTGCGATGAACATTCCCCTTTTCTGGCACGTCTGATCATCTCGTTCTGTTCGTTAGATCAGACAAGTCAGGGAGGGTGCAGGCATCTATCGTCCAACTCCTTTGTTTGTATTCAATAAACATGTTTCAGTGAAAGAAAAGACAGAGTCTCGTCAACGTTATTCGGACTGTTTAATGCGTTGCATGTCAATAACTAAGCGGTATTTCAATAAATCAATGACAAAGTTGGCGATGTAGACTGCTTGCAAATGTCGCTGCTTCCGCAGGGCGTGCTTAATATGAGCGATGGCACGAGCGAGAAGGTTCACGATGTCTGCAGCGATGTAGTTGAATTCTGAGTTGGCTAGACTCACAAATTCGCTCATCAGTCCCAGGGGTCCGTCAGGAACCGTTATGCAGACGTTCTTGTAACGGGCGTAGATCCGACGCACCATCTCCTGCAGCGGCCCCGGCGAGATCTCTCCTATATTGCCAAAGCCTACCATGTCTATCACGTAGCGAAAAGCAGTGATGACGAGCTCGTTGCGGGGACTTTCGCTGCTGAAACATTCCTTCTCCACTTCTTCCCAAGAAGCGTGGGTGCGGGAACAATTTTGTAATGAGTGGTAGCTGAACATCTTCACGTAGTGATGACGCGAGCGCGGTGCGCGCTGCCTTTATACAGATAAACGCGCGCGCAAAGAAACGAGAGTGAAACCGAAACTCAGAAGCCACCCGTCGCCGCTAGGAGTGCGCGCGCGCGCAGCGGAGAGCCGAAACCGAAAACACCCGCGGGCGGCGCAGAGGGCGCTAGGAGCGCGAGCGGGCGCATGCGCGGTCGGGTGGAGCAGAGGGCGCTAGGAGCGCGCGCGCATGCGTAGCTGCCGCGGCGCGTCGCCTCAGTCAGTCCAGCTCTGGCTCTCGTAGGGAGAAGGCGTGCGGCCGGTCGCTCCGTCGTCACTTGATCCCTGGCTGTCGACGAGAGCGGACGCTCCGTCGCAGTGGGGAAAAAGGTGAGTGATTTACCGAGAGTTGCACGTTGTTTTACCATGCTCGTGTTAAGCCTTTTCTCGCCGTACGCGAATGTTTAGACTTGTTTAGCGGTGTCCAAGCCTGTTAACGCACGTTTACCGTCGTGTGGCTAGTGGTTCCCGCCATGTGTTAGCCGCGTAGTGTTGTGACGCTGTGGTTAGGCCTAGTCGATTGCCTTAAGCCTTTTCCCCCGATGTGTAGTGTTTTCTCCGTGCTGTTTAGCAGTAGCGGTTAGGCCTTTTCCCCGGGCTCTTTCTTTCTTTCTTTATTTACCCTCAAGTCACATGGAATTACAGAGGGGAGTGGGAGGAAGCAAATGAAAAAAACAAAAACAAAGTTACACATAAAATATGTCGTGCATATATGGAACTAGCTTGCCATCTGCCTCTGCAACCGTCGTGTTCCCGTCGCCCGCACCGGCGTGATTTCTTCAAGATGGCGTTGTTGATTTTCAAATAAATCATTTCCCACTGTCTGCTTCCTTTCTATCTAGTTTTGTATTTCCTACAACCCGAGTTTTACATAGAAAATCCACGACAAGTATTGCACTGAGTCAGGTTTTTCACAATTTAAAAATTTAAATTAAAAAAAATTTAAAGTAATTTTAAAATAATTTAAAGTAAAAAGTGCAATACTTGCCGTGGATTTTCTGTGTAAATCTTGGGTTGTAACTTTACTACTGCTTGTATGGTTGAATATGAAATGAATTCATTTTGGGTGCCTAAGACGCAGCAATCAGAATACAATTGTGAACACCGAATATTGAGCCAGTTAAACAGATACAAGAGATGGCTAGGCACTAAACACAACTCCCAATGAAACGAAAAACAAAGGACAAAAACGGGACGCGAATTGGGAAAGTTATGCGCGAAAGTTGAATAGAACAAGTAAATCACATGCGACAAAGGTCAAAAGTAGAAGCTGACTGGGATAAAAGGGCTCTGAAGCTGAAAAAAACTACGTTTCTTTCTCTTTTTCGTTTTTTTCTGCCACTGACCCTCTACCCTTCCCCAAATAACCAGGCAGGCTACCTTGGTGAATGATACTCCTTGTCGCACTCAAAAATTGTCGGGATAGGCAGCTTTTTGTGCTTGAGCTTCAGTATTAAATAGGGCTGTGCGAGTACTCGAAATTTCGAGTCGAGTAGATCTCATACTCGACTGGACAAATGATGACTCGACAACTTTCGAGTACTCGGTATCATTTCGAGCTCGATTTAGGTCCACATTAAAATCCATCACATATAAGATATAACCTGTCACAACGATTCCTTC
This sequence comes from Ornithodoros turicata, assembly GCF_037126465.1. Lineage (NCBI taxonomy): Eukaryota > Metazoa > Arthropoda > Arachnida > Ixodida > Argasidae > Ornithodoros > Ornithodoros turicata. The sequence continues at coordinate 221,576,262 of NC_088201.1, forward strand.
TACCATTTGGAAACACGCATTTGGCGCAGCCGCGATCGCTGTCACCATGGCTGTCACAATTCCGCCATCTTCTTTTCACTATTAGCTTCAGCTAACCTCGACTTGGCTACAGACTGAGTAGTGGCTATTAATGGCAAACCGGCTTCAACTGGCTACCGCTGGTCATGGAGGCTTCTCGCACGCGGAAGCGTATCCCACATGGGAGGAGCGCGCTTCGTAGTTTTGTTTGTTCGGCCGGACTGTCTGTTTCGGTTCTACTAGTTCATAAAACTGCTTCAAAGAGTGAAGAAAGTGCATCTGCACACAACCGAAAAGCGCTGGAAGCCTTGTGTTGGACTACAGAAATTTCCGGTACGAAAGCTTCCTTGCCGCGCCGGGGCGATCACCGGTGATCGACGCCGTATGAGCGGCGCTACTCGGTCCCTAAAGTAGATTTGGACAAGTGGTCACATTTGTTAGATACTATAAACACTACAGAATGAGTTTCATTTTAACTTTCATCTTTTCCTTGTGGTAGTGATTTATAAAGTTGGCCCTGTGCCAAGGAGGCAGTGTGGAGATTCTATCTTGGTTGCGACGTCGCGTTCCCGCGGCAGACCTCTTTCGGAAAATGCAATACTCGCATTTGAAGCATATTTGAATTAGATTTCGTTTGTTACAACGCAAATAACAACTATGAATCTGTTAGACAATCAGATATTTGTCCTGCATATGTGGGCATGTATAACTTGCACTATTGCTGTTCTTCCTGTCTCAAAACCAACCGGGACGAATGGAAGAGTGGTGAAATAGCATTAAGTGGTACAACAGGAAAGTTGAGCCTGAAACTAATGTTTTCAGCAGAAATTATGATGTTAATTTCCGTTTTACTCCTTCAATGAACTCTGCCACTCAGTTACATGAACAACATGCAGTGGTAACGTTATTCTCCACAACTCCTTAACTTCTTAATCCAAAGAGTTGACATTTTCAGGTATTATTTTTAACAAAGATTGCCGTGTTTTGTATATTTCAGGACGTGTAGACTGATATTTTTGTTCAAAATACAAACATATCTTCATGAGGTTTCTGCTCTTACACCAATTTTTTGGTGTCTTAAAATCAATTTTAGGAATACATGGATAGCTTCGTTTATGAAACTTACATCATTCGATAAGGGCATTGATTTGGCTACATTTTCCTATATAGCAACATATTTTGAAGTGATACTGTCAGCCACAAAAAAAAAAATATTTGTCAAACCACCGAAAAATGTGTTAAACCACACGTTGTAGAAAGACCAGTTTTCCCACCCATAACTTTTAAATCCTTTATGGTTGCAATATTCATCTAGCAATGCTGCCCCTAGGTGGCACATTGTTTTCATAAAGCTCTTATAATCCTCATTCGTTTCATTTTTTGTTAACTGTAGCACAAAAGAACATTTTTAAGGGAAAGTTGGCCAAAAAGTGGTGCTACAGCAGCTTGAATTTTTATATTTATCTTCCTGTTTCTACACATTACCTATCATTTAATGGAATGCCAACTACTCGAACTCGACTCGAACTCGAAAATTTTACTACTCGCACAGCCCTATTAAAGCTTCTTTCGATTCTGCAACGATGTGAGAACTCTGTTACATTACACTTGTGTCTGGTAGACACGAGCAATATCATGATTAGACAGCCATTGCAGGTCCAAGAACAGAAATTTTGGAACACATTACCTGCCAGATCCAGTATTTCTGCCTCGTAGAATTCGTCATCGCTACCTCTGCCTTGTTTCGAGCACCAGTAAACCATTCGACGGTTTCTGTCAAAATCTGTTTCGCTTTTTGGCCGAAAGTTCCTGATGAGAGGTACAGGCACAATAGCCTTGACAGTGTCCTGCACACAACTGACGTAAGCGTGCATTGCGCAAGGAACACGGGCAAAGCACAGTAACGCGGGTGAAGGTAGAACGGATGGTTTTGAACTGATTATTCAGCAATCCAAATCACACGTGCACAACAGCGAATTGAACCCCGCCATATTGAACCATGCGACAGGAACAGGGTTACCAGAAGCCCAAGCCGTAGCCCGCTAAGTGAGGGCCAGAAAGTAGACAAAAATAGTCAAGTCGGATAATTTGAACATAGCCAAAATAGTCAAACACCTTACGGTCGATTTATTGGTGTATTTATATTAGGTGCGGTCACAAGTCAGTCTTACATGCCTTGCAGAATGCAGAGCTCGATGCTGATGAGGCGACAAAGCATCCTGCAGGAATATCGAGGGACGCCCGTGTAGCGAAGGCAAAATTGGCTGCAGTTCTCAAAAGCCCATACGTAACATAGCAAATACAGCACTGGCACATTTCTTCATCGGAGCCGCCCCCTGTTAGATATTAGGAAGAGATCGAACAAGAAACGGGTGACTGGCTATTCTGTTAATCTTTCAGTATGTGTGTTTTCTCCTTTTCGCTTCTAGTGTGTCGTCCCAACAGCGAAATGTGACACCCCGGTGTTCCGTAAACTTATGTCCCAAGCTGTACGCGTTTGCGCGCGTGTCTGCGAATTCCGTAAAACCATCTGTGAGGGCCTGAACACCCGATGTGAGCCACACTAATGTTATGCAGCGGCTTACATAACGGAAAAATACAAGACGCCGACTTTCTCCGGGGTGTAACGCGAAAGGTTGATGAGAAACCGTCGAAATACTTTGTATCCCACTCCCTGAAATCAATATGTCGGCAAGCTTTTTGACATCGCACGATGCCAGCGGCTATTCTTCTTGATTGTGTTTCTGACATTCCTGACTCTGGCGTTTTTATTTGGGGAACTAATACTTCCCAAGCCACGATGTTCTACCGAATCATCTGATCCGGTGGACTAAGACCTACTTTGTTATTTTTAATCATCTGATCCGCAAACCAAACAAGTCAGCTGCGGACGCTGATGAGGAAGCCCGTTCATATGCTTGGGATGTGATGGAAGTGGAAGGCGTTACTGGTGGCAAAAACTTACAAAACTTTACAACTTTAATAATGTAGCTTATGTCAGTATGCACGCCATTCAAAAACCGGACATCGATGCAGGTTTTATAAGTGCTACGGAAACAAGAATGTGATCGGGATTGGGGAAGTATGCATTTGCGTGAAAGCACGACCTCTATTAATCAGGCCATGCATGGAGTCCCAGTTGTTGGCTGTTGAGTGAAATTGCGTGTATTCGTATGGCATGCCAGCTTTGATGCGCACCGTGCAAAGTAGTCCAGGCAGAAGCCGATCCATGATAAGGGGCAGCCAACAGGACATCGTTATCATAAACAAAATCATCATAATCAGTTCGGCGTAGTTATGGCGGTTTTTCGCAGTTTGCGGCTGTTTTGCGCTTTGTTTAGCTCATTACACCACGTTTACCGCTTGCTGCATCACCTTGTTCAATAAGCTACGGGAAAGGTGTTGTGTGTTGTGGTCTCCACTATAGCGATGGCAACCAACGACGACGCATGTACATCTTGTACACCGAAGCGTCGGAAGGTGTACCCGGATGCCGACTCCCCTTTGTCAGTACCAGTGTCAACGTTACGTCGCAGGCTTGCCCGCGAGGAAAGGTACATTTCCGCAGGTCGGTTGCGCAGTGACCAACACGAAGACATTCCAATCGTACTGAGCGAAAGCGGTGAAGGCATATCCACAACGTCTTCTGCACATGCCGAGGAAGCCCCACTTAAAGAAGAGGGCCGAAATGAGGATGAAACAGAGAGCGTTAGTTTCACCGAACACGACGACGAGGACGACATGAAGCCTGTGGGAAGATTGCCCGAGGCTATTTCCCAAGAATAAATTTTCACAACATGCCTTGATGAGTTTGGCACAGAGAGGCTGCCACATTCAACAACTACGAAAGCGGGAGCTGTTGCGATGCTCATGTCTATCGTTGTATCCAACGGCCTTACGTAGAAAGCGTTAGGCGATCTCACTGGATTCATTAACATGCTGTTCGAACCGGAACCAAACGTCCTGCCACGAAGCAAATATCTATTTCGGAAGCTGTGGTCGCGAAAAACCAAGGAACATGCTAAGTTCTATGAGCTGTGCGCGACGTGTGACTCCATCTTGGGCAAAAACAACCGAACAGGCAAGAACTGTGAAGTTTGTGGAGAAGAAAGAAAAGCCAATGGTGATAACCCATCGCTTGTAATGTTTAGTATGCAGAAACAGCTGAGATATGTTGTGGAAAAGAACAAGGACGAACTGCACACAAACATCACCAGAAATATGACATCCGGTTCAAACCCCGCCATTATAATTGACATGACGTCTTCCGCAGGATACCTAGCTTAGAAGAACTCAGTTGGGCTATGTCATGGCGATTTGACATTGACAATAAACACCGATGGGTCGCCACTTTTTGAATCGTCCAACACCTCCGTGTGGCCGATTCAGTTTGTTCTAAATCAGCTACCACCTCGCACTCGCTTCAAAAACTGCACTCTTGCTGGGATCTGGATCGCGAAAAGACATCCAGACATGTCTGTTTTCCAGGCAAAGTTTGTAGAGGAAGCAAACAAAACGGGTCCACTTCTTTGGGAGAAGGATGGGCACCACTACACATCACGGATGGTCGTGGTTTGCTGCGCAGTTGACGCACCAGCACTCAACATGAAACAGCTGTACTCAACATGAAACAGCATAATGGATACAGTTCCTGTACCTGGTGCCTCATAACGTGTGAATATGTTGACAGTAAGTATGTTGTTCGATCATACTATTGCCCATGAGCTTGGAGCAAAGAATAATGAACATTCAAAGAAAACACAAAAGGGCAAAAATTGCAGTCTTGGGGTTGTTAATTTGTATGGCCAGCCCCAGCATGTCAGCTCCTTCAGTATTTTCTCTGAGAGACAAAACTTTATGTGCTGTCAGAAACTGCAAATTCATGTGCATATTGTTCCAGATTGTGTGCGCTACATAAGCAGTCACCCCGTGGAAGATAGGACGTCTGCATTGGTAGTTCGAGATTCTCAGCTTGCTCTCGAATTTGACACTGACATCAATGGTGTCAAAGGACCGACATCGTTAATGAACTTGCAAGGTAACCTGTTCTTTAAGGCTGGCTCGCACGTGCATTTAAACAAACTGGTGCCTCAACCAACATGCCCTGAATGTTATAGCAGCGGTGTTGTGGGAGGGGCTCTTCTTTTCGAAACAGTACCTGTGGTAGTGCAATTAGGACAGAGAAAAGCTTACACAAGAAACAAAGCCAAGCGGAGCATAACTAATTTAATTAAAGTGGATACAAGCTTCCGTCAAAGAGAGTTAAAATCACTTCTCCCACATAAACCTTTGAAAGAGGCCCTCCCACATTTTTTTTTCTGGCTACACCATTGTCTTCTAGTGCACTGGCACCACTTTTATTGTGCGAGAAAATGCATATATAGGGGGTTAGTACATTTTTAGCAGATACATGCCATCATATCATAATCAGACATACATTTTCTCGTCGCTTCTTCCGAACCGGTAGGCTGATTGACATGGAACCTAATGCACTCAGGCTTGTGGTGCGGTCCACATAATTAACCAGGATGAGCTTATAATTGGGGTCATTTGTGTGGGTCAACAAACAAGCAAACCTGACAAGTCAATCCAAACAAGCTAACCTGACATGACCCTTCGCGGCCACTTACCAAGCATCGTAGCAGGCATTTTTACCACACACTATCTTAGGCACAAACTGACCGCGAGACGGCTGTGACCACTTGTCAATATGTTGCCTGTTTCATCTCTTACACTATGATATTTTGCGTTTTCAGGATTTGACCTCGTGCGCGGATGCAGTGTTGAATACATGCATTCCGTGTTACTCGGTGTGACACGACAGCTCAATGACTACTACTTCGGCTCATCACACTCTTCGGAATGCTATTATATAGGTATTACAATTGCTTCGTTGATTGTGTCTGGGTCTGGTGAAAACAACCGTCTTCCTCTCTTCACAGCCTGAATTCACAACTCTTTTGTAGGATACCGTAGCGCATCTTACAGTGTAACGTGTTTTAACCTGTTTAGGCTCCCGCACCCACCTGACGAAGGTCAACCGTTTGCTCCTCTCCATAAAGTCGCCACACTGCATTACAAGGCTCCCGGGAAGTGTCACTGATCGTGCTCACTGGAAAGCCTCCGAATTGAGAAACTGGCTGCTGTTTTATAGCATTCCATGTACAGCAGATGTACTACCAAGAGAACACTGGAGGCATTTGGCCAAGCTCTCCGAGGCGGTCCACACCCTTTTAGGAGAGAAGATATCAGAGCGGGACCTTGCTCGTGCAGGTAAAAAGGAGGTTTATACTGAGAATCTGGAACTCACGTGGTCTTATTTCATAGGAACCAAGAAGAAAAAATATCGAACAAAAATTCTGCAAAAATTTGATAGTTGTGTTGCTAGTGCAGACCAGGGGCTGTATTTTTGTCAAATTAATGCACTTTTCTGATCTCAATGAGGACGTTACTTAGTTGCACACATTTAATGAGAAGGCTAAACCATACATAACTCAAAGTACGGTAAAAAGACAGTCTTCATAAGCGGGACGGGAGCCACGTCGGCTTCGCTCCATGCATCAGCACAACAGTCCCAGTTCCAAAATGAAAACGAAGAAAGCTGCTGCTACAATCCGCGAAGGGGCGCTACCAAATATACACAATAACTAAGACAAGCCTGTAGAGGCAGCACACTCCCCGTCTGGTATCTGAAGATACCACGAATTCCCCAACAAGCATGTAAATGTTCACCGTTCATGATCACTTAATAAAAGGAAAATTTCACAAATGGGTCTCTGGAAAACCTTCACTAGTCCGTTCTTGTGGATCTTAAGCTCTACCTTACGCACCCTCCCGTCAGAACTGGGTAGAGTCTTGATAACGCGACCCATAGGCCACTCATTTCTCTCGGCATCCTTGTCCTTCAGCAAGACAATGTCACCTTCTCGGACGTCTCGTTGAGCTGTTTGCCACCTGCGACGGCCATTGCAATGTTGGAAGATATTCCTTCCTCCAGCGGTCCCAAAAGGTGTTGGCCATTGACTGCACTTGTTTCCAGTGCCGTCGGTAGACATTGTCATGCCCAAATTCTCTAGGAGGTGGAGGGTTTCTACCCGTCTTCTGAGTGAGAATCATACTTGGAGTCAAAATCGTTGGGTTTTCCGGATCTGTTGACACCGGAGTCAAAGGTCTGCTATTTACGATCGCTGCGATCTCCGCAAAGAGTGTGACAAGCATATCGTGTGAAATCACTGACTTGTTCGTGCCTAGAAGCACAGAGTCCACGATGCGACGAACAATCCCAAACATGCGCTCCCAAGTACCACCCATGTGAGAGGCGTGAGGGGAATTGAAAACCCACGCGCATTCTTGAGTTTGCAGATATTTGCCAACATCATTGTGGCCAGGCGACGCAGTGTTGATCTTCAACTCTTTGCACGCACCGACGAAATTGGTTCCGCAATCAGACCGCAGCAGTTTAACCGAACCTCTAATAGACAAGAACCGTCTGGGAGCGTTGATGAAGCTCGAAGAATCCATCGACTCAATGACTTCAATGTGTATCGCACGTACGGACAGGCGAGTAAACAACACAGCCCACCTTTTGCTATGTGCGAGTCCACCTCTAGTTCTTCGCGCTTTAACCTTCCGTGGTCCAAACATGTCGAGGCCCACATAGGTGAACGGTAGGTCCATGCTAAGTCTGTCTCTTGGCAAATCACCCATGATTTGCTTCTGAGGTCTGCTCCTCAGTTTGCGGCATTTGACGCACTTGTGAATCATCGAGCCGATGCAGCTTTTTGCTCCCACAATCCACAATCCTGCCGCTCTGACTGCACCTTCAGTGAAATGGCGGCCTTGATGCTCAACCCTTTCGTGATGGCGTCGGACCAGTAGTGTAGTAATATGATGTCGACGGGGCATGATGACAGGGTGCCGTTCGTCTTGGTCAAGTGTCGAGTTGTGAAGTCGTCCTCCGATTCTCATGACACCATCCTCGTCCATATAGGGGTTCAACTTCCAAAGTGGGCTATCCCTTGGTAGTCTGTGCTCATTTTGGATGCATCGAATCTCACTCCAGAACATTTCGCCTTGGACGGTTCTGTAGACGAGTTTCTTCGCAGCGGAAATTTCTTCATTAGTCCGGGGCTCGAGGCAAATGTGCCAGTGTCGACAGGACACCGATGCAGTATCACCCCGAGAATGAAATGAGCGAGCGATATGCAGAAGGTTCGCTATTGTTCGAATGAGAATGGTCCATCTCGAAAACCGCACGATTCTGTGAGCACCCAGCCGATGCTGCGACGACACGCTGGTAGCAAGGGTGGTCACCACAGGACGAACCTCCTCGTCTGCCTCAGGGTCTATCAATCGAAACGTTTGACATTCGAAATCTGAGCCCGAGTCGTCTGTCTTGTACAAAAAGCTAGGGCCAGTTAACCCCGTTGTCTTTGCAAGGCGATCAGCCGATACTGCCCTTGTGGCAATGTCGGCAGGGTTCTGTTCAGTGGGAACATAATTCCACTGTTTGGGCTGACATGACTTCCGGATCCTTTCGACCCTATTGCTTACGTATACGTAGAACCTCCTGGACTCGTTGTATATGTAGCCGAGTACCACCTTGCTGTCGGTGTAGAACTTCACCTCGTCAAGGCAAACGTCGAGCTCGCTGATGATAACATCAGCCATTTTCACTGCGAGCACCGCCCCACACAGCTCGAGTCTTGGAATTGTATGTCCACGTTTCGGTGCGAGCTTGGCTTTCACGAGGATGAACCCGACATGGTTATGACCACGAGCATCTGTGAGTTTTAAGTAAGCCACGGCAGCAATGGCTTTTGTTGAGGCATCTGAAAATATACAGAGCTCCTTACGACACGCAGTGGCGAGAGATATACCAAACTAGATACGATGTATCTCGATATCTTCGAGATCTGATAGAGAGTCCCTCCAAACTTCCCATTCGCTACTTTGTGGTAGCTCGACGTCCTAATCTTCTGTCAAGGTGGACAGTTCCCTCAACAACAGCCGACCACGTACAGTGACAGGAGTGGCGAATCCTAGAGGGTCGTGGAAACTATTAACTGTACATAGAAGACCCCACCTGGTGTGTGGCTTCTTGTTGGGAGGAACGTGGATGGTGAAGGTATCATCTTCTTTGTTCCAACATAGGCCCAAGCTTCTTTGTGTCGGAGGGGAGTCAGTTCCCAAGTCTAGATCTTTCAGATCTTTCGCATGCTCCTGAGATGAGAAAGCTTTCATCACTGCGACGCTGTTGGAGGCTATTTTGTGCAGCCTCAGGTTTGCTACAGCCAGCATGTCCTTCGTTCTCTGGAGTAGATCGATGGCGGCTTTTTCGGTAGGGAGGGACTTCAGCCCGTCATCCACATAGAAATCTCTCTCTACAAATCGCCTGGCGTCGGTACCATACTCCCTTTCACCTTCAAGGGCGATTCGCTTAAGTCCATACGTTGCAACAGCTGGCGATGGGTTGTTTCCGAATACGTGGACGCACATCCTGTACTCCACAACATCCTTCTTCGGGTCGTTGTCGCGGAACCAGAGGAATCTTAGGTACTCCCTGTCCTCCTCACGAACGATGAAGCAGTAAAACATTTGTTGAATGTCTGCGGTGATGGCGAAGGGTTCCTTACGGAACCGAATTAGTACTCCTAAAAGACTGTTTCCAAGATTAGGTCCAGTGAGAAGGACGTCATTTAGGGATGTCCCTTGAAACTTCGCGCTCGAGTCGAAAACAGCACGTATCTGTTCCGGCTTCTTCGGGTGATATACGCCGAAAATAGGAAGGCACCACACTTCTTTTCCTTCTTGCCGTTCTGGGGCAAACTCAGCATGTCCGTTGGCAAAGATGTTGCCCATAAACGTAAAGAAATGTTCTTTCATATCCGGTCTTTTGTCCAAGGTACGGCAGAGTGAGGCAAACCGAGTTCGTGCTTGTTCCCTGGTGTCCGGTAGTGGACTCCTCCTTGTGCGAAAGGGAAGTGGAGCAACCCAACTGTTTGCTTCATCCTTGGTGAATGCCTTGTTCATTATTTCCAGAAACTGCTTGTCCTCAATCGAAGGAGCGAACTTGTTGTCGTCCTTCGATGTCTCAAACACAGAGTCACCCAGCCCTTGGATGTACGACAACGTATCGCATGACCCCGCTGGCACCGACGTCAAGTTGGCTATCGCAGCACCTTGTGCGACATTCTCTTTGATCAAGACGTGACTTGGACACGGAGTAAAAGTGCTCGCGCGGCCGTTCTCTAGCAGTGTAGTGGTGAATGTACCGATACGGTCTGGCTTCCGCATCCCATTGATGCACACATCACCTACTCCCACCCGGCCGAGGTCCAGCCTTTGGGCATAAGGAGCATTGTTGGGACCATTCAGTTGTTGCCGTACCTTCTGCACCTGCAAAACGTCCCTGCAAAGTATAAGCAGTATTTCAGCGTCGTCCGTCAGAGGTGGGATTAAACCAGCTATTTTCTTCAAGTGTGGATGATGGTGCGCCACTTCTGGCGTAGGAATCTCATTCCTGTCGTCGGGAATTTTGCATACATTCGATGAGTGTGGGTAGTGGAACTCTTACAGGTCCATCGATGGACTCTACCACATATCCACTTGCTTGTCTTCCCGATGACTCAACTGTCCCAGCGCATGTTTTGAGTGTGTAGGGGGATTCATATCCCGGCACGCCGAACACATCGAAAAAGGCCGGCCTGGCAAGCGACCGGTTGCTCTGAAAGTCCAATACAGCGTACATATTGAATGATAGGTCCGACTTATCCTTTGGGTGCACTCTGACTAGACATATTTTCGAGCAAGGCCTACCCCAAGTGTTGCTTCCGCACACACTCGTGCATTTAGACATCACTTTAGTTGACAAAGGATGAACGTCATCCTCCCCGCCGTGCTGGACATCACCTGCTGATGTGCTGGTGTCTTGGTGGACAGGACCTGGGTGGAGGGCAGATGCATGTCCTTCACTGCCACACACCGCGCATTTTATGACCTGCACACAGTCTCTGGAGAAGTGGTCCAACGACGAGCAGCACCTAAAGCATATCCCGAAATCCTTGAGCAAAGCCTTCCGTTCCGTCAGATGCTTGGTTTGGAAGCCACGGCATTTGTTCAGCGGATGTGGCTTCCGATGCAGAGGGCATTCTTTGCTTGCATCTTTGACAGTCTTGCCCCTAGATGCCGTAGGGCCAGGATCGGATGCTTTTGACAGAATATCTGTTTTCTTGACAGCGACTGATGTCCTGTTACTGGCATTCCTAGGTGGGGATCTGTCGTCTCTCAGACGAGTAGTGTTGAAAGAAGTGGATGAACCGAAATGAAAGCTTGGGTGGTTTTGGTCTTTGCTATGTCCCGAATGAACTTTGCAAAGAAAGAGAATGGAGGGAATGTTACCCTCTTTTCTTCTTTGTATCTTGACTCTTGCGTGATCCATTTCTCATGAAGGCCATATGGCAATTTTCCCACGATGGGGTTCACACCTCGAGCTGTGTCTAGGTAACCCAGTCCTGGTAGGCGAAGATCTGCCTTTGCTGATTCCAATTCTAAAAGCAGGTCTCCCAGTCCTCGTAACTTGCGGTGGTCACTGTTGGAGATCTTGGGGAAGGCTTCAAGTCTTTTCAGGAGAGCGCTCTCGATGGCTTCCGGACTACCATAACATTCCTCCAGCCTCTCCCACGCTAACTGCAGCCCTGCAGAAGGATTGCCTACGTGCACTGATCTGAGCCATTTCACGTGCTGCGAGGACTCGTTTCCCAACCATTTCACCAGAAGGTCAAATTCTTCACTTGCGGTGATACCCAAGTGGTCGATAGAGTTTTTGAATGATGACTTCCACGACATGTAGTTTTCGGGCTGATCATCAAATTTGGTGAGGCCAGTGTTAACCAGTTCTCGTCGGAGAAGAAACTTTGCCAAATCTGCCGTCGTTCTGTCGACGGCCTCTGTGACTGGTACATGGTTAACAGGCTCGTGGCGAGCGTTGGCCATTCTAAATTGTTCGACTTCAGGCCTTAAAGCCGCGTGAAGAGGGTCCATTTCCATCCGTTGACCAGCAGGTATAATGCTCGCAGGCGTTACGTTCAAAGGAGCAGAAGAACGCATCTCTAAACCAGTTCCGAGCGTGCTTGCGTTGTAAGACTGCTTTGGTATATCCGTTTGCCAAGACGCGTGTGGATTACAGCGTGGAAGACTTGTGCTCGTATTGGTCTGTGCTCCGTGTATGTCTCCGCCGTGAACATCAGTTCTTTGAAGGTGTAAGTCGTCTGTTCCAAGTGAACTTTGTCTAGCCATACGTGAACCATCGTCTAGGTTTATAGTTCGGTGTAGCAAGTAATCTTTGGCTTGCTGGACTGAACCATCTCCATCCACTGTAACGTCGTCGAGTTTAGCGGTTTCTGTGTCAGCAGCTGCCTCAAGTGTCCTGGCCTGCGCTTCGACCGCAGCTGTTTCCTTCTCTTCCCAAAGTAATTGTAAGTTGGCCTCCCATTCCACTCTCTTGCGCCTGGCGGCAGCAGCTGCCATCTGTTCTTCCTCCACCATACGAGCTCTTTCAAGTTTCATTTCTGCCTCCTTCCTACTGTAAGCCGAGTGGGCCTTGGCAGCTTCAGCATCGGCCCTCGCTCTCGCTGCTGACGCACTCACAGAAGAAATGTTGGACCGCGCAGATCTCATGGAACGTCTTGAAAACGTGGAATGTCCGGAATAATTAGAACCAAGCGAAGCTGTTTCCAGAAGGCTCTCCAAACGCTGCTTTGCTTCTATAACTGTCCTCTGGACCAAAGCATCGCGTTCTTGATCAATAGCCTTTTGTACGTCTCGTACTTGGAGGCTCACCTCGGTGTCGATCCGTGTGAGGAAGGTAAAATACTTTTCCGAGAGAAGTTGATACCCCTTGAAGCTGGCCCTTAACTCGTTCAGCGTCCGTTGTATGACCTCGGCAGAAGCAGTAGTTGAAATGTTTGACAGACACACTTCCGTTTCCTCCCATGCCCTGTCTAACTTGACTTCGAATTCTTCTTTATCAGACTCGAACCTTTCCAATGCCTTTAGCGACAAAGTCACCTTGCGTTTTGGTCCAGTAGCTTGAGGTGCTCCAACACTAGAAGCGTCACCCGCAGCCTCGTTGCTAGTGCTGTGTTCCATGATGGTCCCGAAGCCTTGCGTACGGAGAGCAGCCGTCAGAGCGAAGTGTCTTTTTGCTTTTCTGATCTCAATGAGGACGTTATTTAGTTGCACACATTTAATTAGAAGGCTAAACCATACATAACTCAAAGTACGGTAAAAAGACAGTCTTCATAAGCGGGACGGGAGCCACGTCGGCTTCGCTCCCTGCATCAGCACAACAGTCCCAGTTCCAAAATGAAAACGAAGAAAGCTGCCGCGTACAATTTGCGAAGGGGCGCTACCAAATATACACAATAACTAAGACAAGCCTGTAGAGGCAGCACATACACTGTCTTATTTTGTGTGTCTCCTGCAATCGGTTCCGAGAGAGAGATACGGAATAGACACCAATATCCCTTGCGTTTCAAGCGGTGACCTCTGGACATGCTGTGACTCATCACACTCTCAAAAGCATATGTTTGGAGATTGCAACAGACTGTAGTCAAAATGCAAACACAGATGCCACCTTAAATACCGTAATTTCACGCGTATTAGCCGCGGCTTATGCGCACATTTTTTTCGGTCGCCTGCGCTCTGCGGCTTATCTGATGACTATTTTCCCCAGGTATTTTGTCCATATCCCGGTTTTAACGAAAGAGCGGACAGTGTCTCCGGAACAGCACTGCCCCGCCAATGCACGAACAATACATAACAGGGGTGTCTTCACATTAGAGTACACTGACCTTCGTGGTATATTCCCCATGCAGCTTTACCGGAACGGGTGACAGTGATTCACGTCGGTCGGGAGGACCACAGACCCGTCGATCCAGAAAAAGCACGCAACAAGGGCACAATCCGATCTTAGTAGAACACTACAACCGTGCTAGAACTTACCTCCTTGGTTGTACACTATGCGGACCCCAAAATTGATTTCACATTGCACCACTGGTTTACCACAAAAGTCAGTTGCGTCACGGCTTATCTGCCGGAAATTTTTGAAAATGTTCCTAGAAACGGGTACTGCGGCTTATCTGCGTGCAGCTTATACGCGTGAAATTAAGGTAAATACGTGCTCGGGAAATCACGCTTTGACTGTGTACGCGTGGTAAAGTAACATAGAACATAATTACACCATGAAGCTTTTGGGTTAAGCCTGATATTTCCCGCAATTTGTGCCCGGAATCGAGGTTCACCGGTTTCAGGTTAAACTTGTACCTACAGTAAATCCCGGTTATAACAGCCCTACTTATAATGAATTTCCCGTTATAACGAACATGTCGTAAACGACACTCAATATTTAACTCAGTGTTACCTGAGCGCATTTATAACAAACTTCCGGATATAACATACAGTTTTTGCATGACTGCCAAGTTTGTTATAAACGAGATTCACCTGTACCCGCAAAACGACACCTAAGCTAGGCACCTCAATGCAATGACATTCAAATTTTTCACAAGATACACGGTTCATCTCTACTTCTGACGCTCTGGATGAACTCAAATGTTTATTCTGCAGGGTTGTTTCACCTAAGGTGTTAAAAATATAGCAAAATAACTATTTATCGGAGGATGACACTGTAGCCAGTGTTTGACTCTGGAGAACCTTTGCCATATATTCATGCGACTTGGATGAATTTTCAGTTGCGGGAAATGTAATTTCTTGAATTGAACTCTGAAAATTCCCATGCGAAACACTCTTTTTTTTACACGAAAACAAAGCGCTTCGCGATTTTGCCCACTACCCAGAGAACTGTTTCACAGAGTGCTCAAAATAGCTGTAACATACTTAGCAAAAATAAGCGAAAATCGCTGCTTGTCCACTCCCACTCAGCAGCGAGAAAACTACGGCCGACAATGATGCGACAAATGGAGGATCACAAGGTCACCTCTCGCTGTCCTAAGAGAGCGAAAGATCCAGTCACTGCCAGAGAATGAGTCAAAGACTTGAGCATAGCGAGTCGTTATCACTCTGTTGTTGTTGCTTCGCTATTTTTGACACCAAGTGATTGACCCGATTCTAACCCCCCCTTCCAAATTTGGAAAAAAGTAACGCCCGAGAACATCAGGGTCTAAGCATAATCATTGCGTTGAGCATTCTGCGCACTCCTTTCATGGTTGACGCTCTGCTGAGTAGCGTAGTGTCATCCACCGAGCATAGTAGGCCATCGCTGCAGAAGGCCTTTGTTTATCTTGTTGCAAAAGTGGTATAAGTGGTATAAGGAAAATAAATATGGGCTGTAATATTTTCCTTGACTCTTTTTCTATGAAGCGCATAATTTTCCCTTGCGTTACAAACTAGAACGTGTAAGCTGTCCTCATCATTATTACCATCTACCCTTGAACCAGTACCCTTTGTAACCGGGCCTTGTACCATGTAACCGGTTCTGAGCCATAATCGAAAACCGAAAAAAAAACTATTTTTTGCTGAACCTGAACTGAACCGATAGTCCTGAACCGGAACCTAAACCCAAACAATAACGGTTCCACGCCCTGTTCGTAACCAGTAGCAAGCTTCAGCAAGCAGTTACTTCGGAAGGGCTTGTGTCCTTGTCGTTCGTGCCTTCCTCATGCTCAATGAAACGTATAGACCTTCTGTGTTAGACCAGCTCGTTTGCCTTTTATTACTATCTTCAGGTGTTGCTTCTCAGGCAAAAACTTTCACTCCGAAAATGCTTCACAAAGCTAGTTCACAACTCACAATAGCGCAACGGAGTAATTATGATGTACATTGCTTGTGCACACCACGCAGTGGTGTTTGTGTTGGCATCTTCACTACCGTCCGCAATCTGAACATGTTTTAGGGAGTGCTATGAGTGACCTCATGTCACGAGGTCACTGGGTCACATGCTTCATCATTAATTAACAGTGCCTGCCATCCCTTTCTCTCTTGCAACATATCAGAGGAGTGCAGAACAGGAGCAAGACAGTGTATCTCTGTGACGGGAACACAGCCCCAAATGTCGATTCAGGGTAATGCTAATAATGTCCGTCAGTACAGTTTGCAATGATTCCGTGATCAAACATGCAAAACAGCGCAAGTGTTGGGGCTTTGTAGCATTGTATTTCCGGTCACATGAGTCAAACTACTGCCAAAACAAAGTTAAACAAGGCTTAAGTGAAACGAGCCTGTATGCCTACAGACTGTTCATTGACTGTTTACTGTAACTCCGAATAAAGGAAACATCATAAGTGCAACAAGTTGACAACCAGAAAATCTGTTTTCACAGCTGTCCGTTGCAGCGGTCCTGGCCAGTTACAGTTAACTCAGTTTAAGTCAAAGTCAGATAACCTAAATTTATTTGAAGCACACCATGATTTTCCTTGTGTATCTACTGTGTTGTCACACACATTCAATAACCCAAATCACTTCAACTCAAACAAAGACACACACACACACAAATAGAGATACGATGATGAGATGGGGCTGATGCCGGTCAAACAAAGAATGGTGGATCCTGGGTGTTGAATTTCTGAGAGTTTACTGTATTACACTCCTTTTACAGCCTTAAGTAACATGTGCACTAGCAAACAATGCTAATGTCATGCACACATGTAGCTAGGGTTGCCACCTTTCGTAGTGAAAAATACCGACTGAGGGAGAGGAGGTGGAGTAGAGGGAAAGGAGGAAATGTTTGTGGGAAGGGGAAAGTGGATGAGGGGTGGAGAGTATACAGAGAGAGAGAAAGAAAGAACGAGCGTACTCACTCAAAACAACAATGATAAATAACCAAGAAAACGACTAGTGACTACGGAGTTGGGCCTGTGCACCGGATTTCTACAAGCTGTAGTGAAATGTTGAAAGGAAAACCCCGTAAAAGCCCACACGAAAGGTGTTGAGCCACAAATACCGGCAAAAGGCTGCCGGTATCACCTTCCTACCGGCAACCGGCAGAGCGAGAAAATAACCGGCCTGCCAGTATAATACCGGCATGGTGGCAACCCTACATGTAGCTGCAAGTAGTTGACCACCAGATTTCCTAAAGCGACCCACATGTTCACTGTTGTCGTTTCTTTCTTTTTCCCTTATCTACAGATAAGCTACTGAAGGACTTCATTGGTCGCTGTATCGCCTTGTATGGAGATACATTTATGACCGTTAACGTCCATGCCCTCCTTCATCTTGCTGCATCAGTGAAATTCCTTGGGCACCTCTGGGCTCATTCGGAATTTCTATTTGAAGGGGGAAACGGCACGTTAGTCAACCTGGTTTCAGCCGCAAAGGGCGCACCGCAGCAGACTGTAGAAAGGGTGGTTATGCACCAAGACCTGGAAGCTGCTCTTGCAGCTGGCCATCTGCCCCTCGAAGAGAAGATTGCCTGTGAGCGGCTTCTTGGCCATCCCCACATTCAGGCTGCCTCGTATGATGGAGGTGCCTGCATGCTGGGTCATGGACGTAGAGCTCATCTCAGTGCAACCGAGCTGCAGGCAGTGGAGGAATTTACAGGCAGCCAAATGAGCAGCATTGTGGAACATGAGCGGTTCATCTACCACCATCAGGTCTACAACAGCAGTGCCTATACAAGATGCAGAAAAAGCGACTCTACAGTGTTTGTTGGCTGTTCTGGAGAGTACTATAAAATTGAGAAGGTGATCGAGATTTGTGTGCAGGCGGCTAAAAAGTGCTTGCTAATCTGCAGGAAGGTCGGAGTCTCCGTTCCTACGCGCACATTGCCGTACCACATAAAGGAATGCTTTTTGTCTCAGCGTGCAGAGTTCCACATTGTTGAACCCGAGCACATTCGAGACATTTGTCTATTGTCTATTCATTTCCTTTCAAACAGGTCAGTTCTATGTCTGTGACCTTCCAAACAAAGTGTAACGAGACTGAGTTTCTTGTGCAAGGTTTGTTGGAGCTGTCGCGGTCCATGAAATATTCTTGATGAGAACGGAAGAGCAGACGTTTCGTGGTGCATTTGACTTCTGCATCCAGTTCTAGTGAGAAGTTAGCTTGTTAACGGCTGCTATTTCTAAACGTAGATCAATGTACAATTTTTTGAAATTTATTTCTTTCTTTGTTTATTAAAGGCAATTATAGCTGAGTCATCCTGAAAAATGGGCCTAGGCCGTGTCATTAAATTGTGCCAAGAGCAAAGCTGAGCCATATGCTTCGTCGTCATGACACAGAATAGGTAGGTTACAGTGAAAACAGTGTTCTTCAGGCCAGACATCCCTATCCCGTACCTATTTTGTGTGATAATCACTTTGTTTGTATATGAAGTTGACATTTGCGTTGCATGACCTTTCCTTTTTCTCCTGTTTGTTTTCTGCATTAAACATGCTCTTCCCCCTCACCTCCTCGAGTGACAAGCCATTACTGAAGCTAGCACAGTGCAGTTCCTTGTTGGTCGCTGAACTGAACAGTGGGACATACAGCCAACCCTCGCTGACTCCAGATAATCAGACATACCTGCTTTATGACCAAGTTCCTGCGGAGCCATGTAGTACAAACCTCTGCGAATTACCCCCGTTAATGTGACAATTTCACGTTATGACTAAAATCTTTGGGAACGGCCATGGTCACAATAACATCAGTTGACTGTAATTCACTGAATGTCACATATTCCAGGTGCTGAGGGACAGATGTAGGAGAAAGAATACTCTGGACCAGTCAGCTTCCGTACCCCTACTCAATATCGGTCACCGCAGCATCAATTCGGCTGCGCATCAACGTATAGGGCATGTATGGAGTCTGGTACCATGTAGTATAACTTCATCAGTATAGCTCAGCAATTTCTTCCAATTGCTTCAGCAAGAGCTGGAAACAGTTAAACATAGCTGTGACTTCAGCATTCCCCACTCAAATTCCAGGGTGTCGTATAACTGGTAGAGACTGGAGTAGAGTCTATCACTGGGAGTTTTTACGTCGCCAGTCAGTTTCCAGTGTTACCGGACAACAACATATAGACTGGGGTCCAGTCAACCAGAGGGATTTCCAGCTTCACCAGTAACCAGTACAGACTGGTGTTCAGTCTAGCAGTAGGATTTCCAGCCTCACCAGTAACCAGCACAGACTGGAGTCCAGTCTACCAGTGTGATTTCCAACTTAACCAGTCATGCTCCAGTGTAACCAGTACCCAGTGCAGACTGGTGCCCAGTCTCACCAGTTTCATTTCCAATCTTCCCAGTCATGTTTCCAGTCCGACCAGTGATATTTCCAGTCCAATCAGTCTGTACCAGTTAAACTTCCAGTCCGAATCATACTGTTTTTTTTCAACAAGGATTATGAAGAAGTGACGCGACTAATTACTTTTTGAAGGTTACGAGTAAAACTAACACATCTCTGATCTCTATAGGACACTACTCCAGTGGGACTATGATCTCTAATCAGTGTACACTGGATTACAGTATATCTAGCGCCAGTTTCTCCAGTGCGGGAGACTGGTTTCCACTGTATCCCGTTAAAATCCAGTACACTCAGTAACCAGTGTACACTGGTTTCCAGTGTATCCAGTGGAACTTCAGTACTGCCAGTAACCAATGTACACTGGTTTCCAGTGTATCCAGTGAAACTCCAGTACTGCCAGTGACCAGTGTACACTGGTTTCAAGTGTATCCAGTGAAAATCCAGTATATCCAGTGACCAGTGTCAATGGTTTCCAGTATTGCCAGTCCGATTTCCAGTCTTTTCCAGTCTGACCAGTGGCATTTCCAGTGAAACACTGGAAATATATTGCGCTTTTAATCGAGGCTCTAATGCGACTATCTGCTGAGTGGAGCTGTAAAGGTAATCGAACTCCTCATCTGTGCGACGAGTGTCGTGCAAAGATAAATGTTTTGCAGGAACAGCACGGAAACGACAGAAATATATAACGAATTTTACTTTCTCCTCCATATCTAGATTTTGCCAGCTTTCAGCACAAGAACAATTTGCTGTCGTGAACAAGCTGTCACAAACGTCATAGATATATCGGCATATCTCCAAACGAGGTTATGGCAACGTTCGTCTGGTGGTCAGGCCATTCGCGCCCATGTAAGCAGGTCCTGGGGATGTTAATGATTCATTGGGTGACTACTCAGTAAAAGATCTTGATTCCTCTGCTTTGAATGATACATGTGCACGAACGGCATTTGATTACGGATGAACTACACAGCTAAGTTGTTCAGATAAGGGTCGACTTCTGCAAACGAAAGTTTAAATTGTGTGCAAATTGCCAGCACGCAGTCCACAACAGATCACAGGAACCATTGTGATGCATAATGTAAAAACCCCGTGACTAGGAACCACGAAGGGACAGACAAAAACACGAAGTCTCACGAAGTCATTGAGACTTCGTGTTTGTGTCTGTCCCTTCGCGTTCCCTAGTCTCGGAGTTTTTACACTATGCATCATCTTCACCAGCTCGTTATCTTCTTAGCCATTTTTTCAATGTCACCATTGTGATGTTTTATTGCATAAGGACGCACTGTCGAAAAACTCACATAGCTACTCCTCGTTCCTGGTGCACAAAAACACATTTATTTCACATTCATAATCACTGTGTGCATCAACGGTGAATTACACGTGGAGGTACACGCAAAGGAAAAACTTTAGTGTAAAGTCTGAAGCTTGGAAACGCATATGTAAAATCCATCCAGTGCGATGCGGTTCACTGTTATGGCTTATTCGCAAGGAGCTGAAATGGTCGAAGTAGGAAGCGCATCTTTCTTACCATGCGTCTTCTGACCACCCTGATTACGTGCTTCATAGCGCCATCGTACCGATGGGATATCATTTCAAGCAAGAAGGCGGCAGTGGATATCAGCATGCCCGTTGCCCACAGTAAGAAAGGTGGCCGCAAATCGGTCATAGTCAGCGCTTTCTTTTCTTATGTCTGCCGCAAGTTGTCGTTCTGGTGTTGATGCAACACTCTGAATGCTTCCATGTTCTGTGCCCTTAGATATAATCCGGTCTCCACACCCTGAGTCACAATTTTCTGGGTGCTGTGAATGTAGGGTGAAGTAAGTCTCATCGCTGGGCCGAAGATTAGGGCATCCATGAGATCATCAACCTTTCTGTAGCCCATTTGTAGGAGTTCGTTATGCGCCTGAACACTATCATGGCGATGCCTCATTGTCATATAAGTATCCTTCCCATCATTTCGTCGTTTAATGGACCCATCCGCGTTGTAGCAATCGCATCCAGTATTCATCCACGGATATTTGGGGCGAGTGTAGATATACATGTCGCACTGGCTAGCACTTTGCAAAAAGCAAACTCTGTAACCTTGACCTGACAACAGTTTAAAATCAAAATTTTCTATTCCTTTTTTGAGCGGCATGTCTCTCAAATAGGACGTTAGCAATCCTTGAAAAGCTGTGGATACGATCATCCCGACAATCAGCCAAACTCCGAAAATTATTCGCAAGGGTTGGTAGTTAAGAAAGGCTGTTGTGTGCACTACGCTTTGCCTTAAACTGGATTTCATAAATAGGACAGCAACTTGCACTAAGTGTGCTCTGACCGGACGTTTCATGTAAAGATATGAGAAACCAATAAGTGCGCATGTGATGAACGAAGATAGTAGAAATAACCACACTTGCAAGCTGAACGGTATCAGTAGAACCATTTCCTTTGGCATCTGCTTGGCCTTCTCAGCATAAAACGAAAGAAACACAGAGTCCAGATACCCTGCGATAATGGCATTATGAATCAACGTGCGACCGTTCAAATAACCATACGCACTAATACCTGTACCCCTGCACAGCAACTTCGCGGTTTCGCTCCTGACTGCGAGAGGCTCCCTTTTGGAGAAGTCGATCTCAAACATTGTGACTGTCACATTCCTATGTTGCAGTGTGAAAACCAACGTTTTCACATTGGGATGAGTGCACGTCCCTCCCTTCGTGCAAATAAGGACTAAGTTCTGCCCTTCAAATTTACGCCTTCTCACGATATGCTTCCCAAACACAAATTGCGGGTCACATGTAAGGGATTCTTCCGAAGCATAGTCCATCAGATAAGCGTTGCCGTTTGCGATAGTGACATTAAAGACGCTGGTGCACGAAAACACGTCTAAACTCTCCGTCAACTGTCCTAATGGATTAAGTAGATCTTTCGCCCTCGTTGGATCAACGCCTTCTGGTAACATGTACAGATCCAAGGCACACTCTCACAAAGTGCTCCAAGCTCTGGGTACCAACAAATCTTTGTAAGTGCAAATTATGTGGAAAACTCGGCCATCCAGATGTGCATGTTCCCAGTTCCTCTTCAAAGTAGCATTGAAGATCTTCATATCTGTCCAAATAGCGATGGGAACGTTGATTTTATGAAGCAACTTGAGCAGATGATTAGAATAAGTGTCGATGCACCCAACTGATGTTCTAACGTCCACTGGCCTGTTTGCTGCGAAAACACTCATCACCTGAGGAAGAACGTCAGATGCCAGCAAGTCTTCTATGGAACCAAATGTCTTAGGGCATGTTGTTGTGTGGAATAGGCATGCGCTCACAATCGCTCTGAAAAGCATGGTCCAATCGCGATCTAAGTGGTGAGATTGACCGCGCGGTAACTCCGCTAAGCTTCTCTCAGTCCTATTCTCTACGTCCGCATACGTACTTGTCTGTCCTGGAACCGTAGCATTTTTGCATTATCGACCACTGGGCCGTCAGTCGATTTTAATATATCAAAAATTCCGAGGCGCTCTGACTTGCACCCGGGACTTGGAGAACGATATCCACCTCAACCGGTGCGAGTACTTTAACATGCACAGCAATGTACGTAGTAAGCTTATGAGCCTAGTTAGGAAGAAGGCCAGAAGCATACGATAATGTAATTTCGTAGAGTGGTGACAGCATCGGCTCTTCGGGCACGCGTATCGTTGGTCATGAACGATGTTGGCACGCAATATCGCGCACTGTGCTTTTTTTTCGGGGGGCTCACTAAATGTCATAGTCCGCAAGATGAAGACGTCTTCTTTAATATGTTCGGTCACCATCAGCGTGATTCGTCTATTACTCTCGGTAACATTTGTCTTCTGGTATCTGTGGAATATTTTGATCTTTAGCGTAACTTCAGTCATCCACGGAGCTCACCTCCACGTAGGTGATTCAACTTCAGTACCGTAGAATTAAATACCATTCAACAATTCTGGGCGTTCCCGATCCAGAGGCTGCCTGCCAAGCGCTATGTAGGATTCAGGGAAAGACAGATTAGTGGCAAAGACGCATCGAAATGACCTAGAACCACGCTTCAATTTTGGTGCTTCAGTCAGATTAATTCATAAGGAATCATCTATAACGCTTTGAAAATAGACTACGTTGAATCTCCTGTGCAATCACCTGCTGCAGGATAGCATTGCCGCTAATGTATTAAAACACCCTTATGCGATTGATAATGTCTAGGCGAATATACAGGCTGTTTAAAAATCGTATGAAAATCTACTTACCGAACGTTATGTGGAACACGCTGTTTATCTGACAGTTGCTTCCGAACACGGTTTCTGTGAGGCCTTGACACGGAAGCGAGGTCACTGACGTCATTTCCGCACGGAATTACCGGTGACCTATTGAATGGCCCTACTTGAGGAAATGGCGCGAAAATCCAAAATAGGTTTGTTGATTTGTCACATCCGATCAGTGCTTATTCAACGCAATTCTAAAATACATTTTAGTCTGCCCCACGTGTTGTGCTTGGCACGTGCTACATTCGATTACATATAAAACGTTAGAGGAGCTGCAATCTAGATCAGTGTTGATTTTGACGTGGAAATCAGATTTTGTGCTCTAGACTGATTGGGTCGTTTCCATCATTTTAGAAATCTGCCATCTACTTCCATCACATGTGTGCCAGCGTCTTGGTGAATATTCTGGTTCGGTTACTAGCGCACTAGGCTATTCTGAGTTCTAAGTTGAGTTCACGCATGCAGGTGATACGCCGCAGTTCAGGGGGAATTTCTTTCGTGTGTCCGGAATGAAGTAGGATGCTATGAGGCTATTCAGTATGTGGTTAATATTCGGAATATTTTCAGCGAATGTTACGGTTAAGTTTATGGTACCCTCTTGGGAGTATAAGGAAATATAGATGAATAGTACCAGCACAAGCAGGATAAAATTCATCGCCAACTTGCACGTATATGCGTGCATGTGTGCATGCCTGCAAGCCCATTGAAACATGCCATTAACACAAACGTTATACTACACCTGCACTTTCCTGTTCCGACAAATGTAGCATCCTGTATTTTAGAAAATATTTCACACACTTTCGTAAAGGGGGCTTCTGCAGTCCAGTGGACTTTCGCACACTACCTACACAACTCTACAACAACAACAACAACAATAAATGAAGAAGTGATGATGACATGAGATGTTTCCCCGTGGTAGCCACAGGAAACTACCCCATTTCACAGTGGTTAATATGAGAGGATGAGTTATGGTGAGATTGAAGGCGACGACATGTTGGAGTTCTGTTTAAAGCTCTTCGAGGAGTCCAGTGGCCTGCATGAAAGCAAAAAGGGAGCGAAGAGCCCGGCACTGATGCGCAGGGGAGCTCCACGAGCCAAGTACTTTGGACAAGGTGAATGTTCTATGGTCGAGGAGTTCAAGTTGGCGTCGAAGTACCCGGCGTTCACACGTGTACCGCTCACAGTCCTCGATGATATGGGGGATCGTAGCTGGGGTGCGGCAAGCTAGGCACAGCGCCGTGTTACTGTAACCCAGCTTAACACGGAACACAGGGGTGAAGGCGACGTTGAGTCGTAGACGCCGCAGGAGTGTCGCAAAGCTGAGAGGGAAGCCACCTGGCATCCTAAATGATAATGACGGGTCCACTGCATGGAGGAGCGACCATTGAGTGATGTCATGCAGCCATTGCTGGCGGGCCAAGGGTGACACCAACGCAGAGAAGTAGGAGCGCCTATCCCCGTTGGAGAGGATAATGGGCACGGCTGTGGAGATACGGTGGGCCGCAGCAGCCGCCAAATCTGGCTCATCGTGTCCCTGAATGCCGGTGTGGCCGGGGACCCACTCTAGGGTCACCCGGTGTCCCTGTTCGCCGAGAACCTTGAGCGCCGCCAGGATACTAACAACCACCGGGGCCAACGTGCCGCGGATGCCCATGGATCCTACACATTGCAGGGCTGATTTTGAGTCAGTGTATATCACCCAGGAACGGGGAGGGTATTTGGAGACAGACTTTAGAGATAACAAGATGGCATACAGCTCCGCAGAGGTCGACGAAGTGCCATGTGACAGACGGAACCCACATGATCGTGACTCCTCCGGTATGACAAGGGCAGCGGAGGAGCTATCCGACGTAGACGAACCATCTGTGAACACAGCCGTGCGGCCTCTCTACTTTGTATCCATCATTTCCAAAGTAGACTGCTTGAGAACCGAAACGGGGATCTGGCTCTTCGGCCCCAGGAGGCCAGGAATGTGTGTCGAGAGGGATGGGCTCGGCAATGTCCATGGTGCCACTGAAGGGGCGGTCGGGGCAACAGTGAAGCCAGGGATGTTTCCAGATGTTGCTGTAACACATAACGAGAGTTTACTGTTCTTCCGCCTACGTAGCTTTTGAACCAGAGGATGACGCCGGTGGTGAGCGAACAACCGTAGGTAGTGTCGGATGGTTTCTCTTCGGCGGAGGACATCGATGGGTATTTCCCCGGCGTCGGCGATCACCATCCGTGTCTCAGCGCTGCGCGGGACACCAAGGCACGTCCGCAGGCTGCGTGCCAGTGTACACCGAAGCTTGTGCTCAGACGTGACTGATATACCGTGCAATACGGGCAAGCTGTATAGCAGGGAGCCCCGAACCAGAGTTTTGCGGAGCACAAGAAGATCCCGCTCAGTGCAGCCCCAGCGCACGCCGGCAAAGTGGCGAATCACATTCCCCCAGCGCTGAGCCTTTGAGATGATGAAGTCAATGTGCCTTCGCCACGACAGGTTGCGGTCCAGGATAACACCCAGGAACCTGTGGAACTTGACTTGTATGAGGGGGCAATCCCCAATCCGCAGTTGGAACCTCCGCATCTCTCTTCGAGTAAAAGGAAGAACAGCGCTTTTTTCGGTAGAGATATCCATCCCCGGGTTCAAGAAGAAGTTGTTGATGGCATCCAGTGCTCTTTGCAACCGATGTTGAATTGCAGGCCGGGACTTTCCGACAGTTCAGATACACACATCGTCCGCATATATGGAGAGATTTACTCTCCTCGGTAGACATTCCTTGAGATCAACCATGACAATATTGAATAGTAACGGGCTTAGGACACTTCCTTGCGAGACACCTTTCGGAACAGCAGTCTTTTCTGTGTCACCCTCGCCTGTTCTGACAAAAATTTGCCTTTGGCTCAGGAAGTCGGAAAGCCGTGCAAGCGCTTTCCCAGGCACTTGCGACCGAAGTAACGCATGAAGAACACCGGGATGACTTACGGTGTCATACGCCCGCTTGACATCCAGGAAGACAGTCATCACGATTTGCCTCCGGGCTTTCGCTTCCTCAACAGCAGAGACCAAATCCATCACCGAATCCATTGAACTACGATGCCTACGGAAGCCTGACATTTCCTGGGAGAAAACACATCTCCTCTCAAGCCACCACTCGAGCCTGTACAGCACCATGCGCTCCAGGACTTTGCCTAGGCAGCTGGTAAGGCTGACAGGCCGAAAAGACGCCAGGTCCAAGGGGTGTTTTCCAGGTTTCAGTATGGGAACCACTAGGGCCTCCTTCCACTGAGCAGGGACTTGTCCATCCCTCCATGATTTATTGTGGATCTCTAAGAGGATCAGAAGGCAGGTGTCATTCAGGTTACGGAGCGCAGCATAGGTGACCAAGTCCGGATCAGGTGACGACTTTTTCCGAGAAAACGCCAGGGCCGCCTTGAGTTCTGCAATCGTGAGGTCTGCATCCATGTCGGGGTCCGATGATAGAGGAGCTTGGCTAATAGAGCGCTGTAGCTGCACAACATGTTCCTGAAAGCCTGAACATTTCGCTGCCTCGGAGCTCGCTCCTATGGTCTTGCAAAATTCGTATGCAACTTCCTTCTCGGGCTTGGAAATAGAGAGAGAGACAGAGATCGCAGGGGGTTCTTCTCCGGAGGAGCTTCCCGGAGACTTCGAGCAACGTGCCATACCTTCGCAGTACTGGTAAAAGGGGTCAGAGACGCACAGACCTGCCGCCATCTACGTACGTCCACGGCATTCAGGGCCTCTTGTACCATTACGTTCGCACGACGTGCATCCTGAACATCCTTGAGTTGGCAAGATCGCCGAGCCTTTCGCTCCGCTCGTCTCCTATAAGCACGCAAACGCTCCACTACTGGATCCGTACCTGCATGACCAGCAGCGACCTTAGCAGTCGTGGTGGACGACGTTATGCACCGCACAGTGAGATCCGTAATTTCCTCTGCTCTCATTCCTGCCTGCACATCTTTCTTGCTCAGGTTGCGAAAAGACTGCCAATTGGTCAACCGAGCGATCCTGTGGCCTGCTCCGGGCGCGTACTTGGAGTACGAGAGGAATATGGGGAGATGATCGCCGTCCAAATCCGTACTCCAAGTGACATGCGGAAAAAGATCCCTGGAACAGAGCGAAACGTCTAGTGCGTCCGTCGGGAAGTCTCGACGCAAGAATGTTGGAGACCCATCATTCAAGACACAGAGGTCAAGATATTCAATGACGTCGCACCACAGAGACCCCTTACCATCGCGCTTACGTCTTCCCCACATAGGATGGTGCGCATTTATGTCACCAACTACAAGCGAGGGAGCACCCAATCCACCAAGAGCCGACAGTAAGACATGCATTGTCTCCGGGACGGACGGCGGAGCATACATACTTAGAACAGACAATGTAGCTGAATAAGCTGAACTCTGCAATGCACAAGGTCGAACGGCAGTGGCCCCACCGAGTGTATCTGCATTGCAGTCAAGTCACGCCGTACACAGAGCACTGTTCTCCACACTGACACGCCGGGTTGAACAAAAACGTTGTAGCCACTAAGACGAAAGTCCGACTTCACTTCTGCTTCACTTATGGCCAGAAGGGGAGTCTGATATTTCAACAGAAACAACTTGAGGTCCGGTAGCTTCGTGCGCAGACCACGCGCATTCCATTGGAGGAGCGTAGCCCGCCTATACAGATGTTCCATGCCTTGCTGTTAGCAGCCTTTCGGTCGCAAGCAAGGCCTGCACCTCTGGTAGACCCGCAGCACCCGGAAAAGCAACCAAAAGTGCCTTGAGAACCGCTATGACCAAGCGAGGTAGCACCGCTGCCGAGTCATCAGGACTCGTTGCCATTCGACTTGGCTGCTGTCGCTGGGTCGGAGTCACTCGACTCCTACGTGTACTCATCTGGGGGACCGCGGCCCGCTCCGCGACAGCAGCATAGGACTCACGCAAATGAGACGACGACGGGAGAGGAGCCCTGGCATCCAGCTCCAGCATGGGCTCTTGGTTGCGGTTCAGACCGCTGAGTCCGACCTGGGCGAGGCTTTGTCTTACGTGGCTTTGCCGCAAGAGTCATTTGTTGTTTGCATGGCGCTGTTTCCACCGGGGCATCGTTGCTACTACTGACCACAGGTCGGCCTACGCTGGGGAGTACATCCGTCTGGAAGCGCTGGATCGCCGAACTGTTCCGAGGACACAGAGAATGTGAGGCCGCATGTGGTCCACCACAGTTTGAGCACTTTGGCTCACGCCGCGCAGTGCAATCCTGAAGGGTGTGCGAGCCTGAGCAGATCTTGCATCGTGTTGGCCAGCGGCAGTTGCGCGCGAGATGGCCGAAACGCTGGCAGTTATAACATTGGACTAGGCCATCCACGTACTCATAAACGTCATGTGTGCCAAATCCCAAGTGTACCTTGTCGGGAAGCTTCAGGGTGGGCTTAAACGTAAGGATAACGCTCCGAACAGGAATGTAGCAGTCGGTACCGTCCTCGTGGTAAACATGACGGACTTGCCGGCGTGCAGAGATGACGCCTTCCCTCTCCAGGTATAAGGCAAGGTCTCCGTTGTCATAGTCCAGAGGGACATCATAGATCTTACCCATATTGGACGTACGCACGTAGGAAGAGGGTATTGAGACACATACCGCAATCCCTGCTACAAACTGAAGCGCCGAGAGGTTCGATACAGCTCCCTCAGACTTCACAAAAACACACAAGCTGCCATCCTTGTTTATGCGATGGTGGGGGATTGCCTCTTGCGCAGTAGTTCAGACGTCTCTAGCCACATCCTTTGGGTTTACTTTCCAGAAGGAACGGCTGACGTCGACGGGCTTGAACAGCACAGGTATTCTTTTTGGCCGATTCTTTCTATATGTGACCAACGTAAAGCGGTCCCCCATCTCATCATCTTCAGGGTCCCTCCGGGGGTTGTATGGGATTGTGGTCTCCGACCAGTCACCTTGCGAAAGCTCAGGATTATGAGAACCACTTGCCTCTGCCATCTGACAATCAGCACAACTTGCGCCGATCGAACTTGCAGCAGGTGGAATTGCAGCGGGTGGACTTGCAGCTGGTGGATTCGCAGCGGGTGGATTTGCACCAGTTAGACTTGCAGGAGGGTAACGCCCAACAGACGACCGACTTCTGGATCTCCGTAAGACTCTTACCTGCCTTGCCGGAGCTCGCGGAGTCTCTCGCCCGCCCTCCATAGGCAGGCTGGAGACTCCACAGGCCCAAGTGTGGACCGAAGGAAGACCTTAACGGTGCAGTAGACGGTGCACAACTCTACACTTTCACATAAACTCCTTGTTCTGTGACTGCATCTTCTTACACGGAAGCAGCAGAAGCAGAAGCAGGAGCAGCAGCGGTCCCTGGAATCCAGTGAGGAGCAGTATGGGTACTGGGAACCATTGACGACCAGTGTCAGTACGGAAAACCACTGACCCAGTGACAAGCAACGTCGGTACTGGGACCAATGAGAGCCAGTGCCAGTAACGCCAAACCAGTAGGTAGTGTCATACTTGGTTAATAATCTGGTATTCTGCTAGGGACTAGTTTCCAGTATGGCCAGTATACTGATTTCTTTTTCAGCTGGGCAAGCAGTGGAACTCTAGTACGGTCAGTATCCCGTATATACTGGTTTCCAGTGTCCGCGAAAATCCAGTATATTCAATGACAAGTATTAACTGGTTTCTAGTATTGCCAGTCTGATCTCCAGTCTTTTCCAATCTGACGAGTAACATTTCCACCCTTGCCAGTAACATTTCCAGCTCAAATCTTACCGTTTTTTTTTAATAGGGTAGGCCGACTCCTTTCGCGATCTTCCCACTTCGGCCGACTCCACTCACTTCACTTTTTTCCGCTACAACATCTCAGTGGCGGGTAGTTTCCATGGAAGCATACCTGCACAACATCTCACATGCACGCCGCAAACCCAGCCAAGCGATGTCACACATCGCACCTGGGCAGACTTCATTCATAATTTTTCCGACTGGGTCGACTTCATTCACAATTTTTTACGCTACAACAGCTCTGTGATAAACGGTTTACGTGCAAATATAGACACGCAAAGGATAATCATATACGAAAGTAGAAGTTGAAATATATTTGTTAAAGCCAATAGCGCCATGAATTATGTTGTCACTCAGTGTAAAGGAGAAAAACCCAGCCAAAAAAAAAAAACCTCAAACAGAAGAAACACAGTACGATACAATACACATAACAAATAGACTTACTTATTACAGCTATGAAGCAATAGCGTTGATGATGTATCACACTGAAAGAATCAAACACAATATTTTTTTATTAACGCTAACCATACACCCAAGTCCAAATGGAGTACCTCATTTAATCAAACAAGATATCCCTAATCAACACGACTACAGTCGAAATTACAAGTTTTATTATAAAAAACCGAATATTCGGATACGTGAGCACCATCGTTAGAATGGTGGAGTTTCCATTTAAAGGGACTCTGACCAGAAACTGTGGGAGCTCTTTCGTACCTGTAGTCGATAAAGCACCCAACAAGGACTCTCCATGCGAAAATTCACGCATTAAAACCCCACGGTTTCTCTAAACTCGAATTTTAAACATTCGACTTCATCCGAGTGCAGCACGCCTAGCGTCAAACCGAGAAAACATACGTTTATATAGAATATCCACCCCGGTCCACCATCAAGATGACGTCAACACGGGGGCCACTCGCAACACCCACAATTGGCTCAAACGCGTCACGTGGTCACGCAATATCTGTCAATTTCCTTCATGAAATGGCATTTCTACGTTAATATGTTTTTGTTACAGAGCCTCAAAAAGAAAAATATACCCTGCATTTATCACCTGCAACAGTTTCTACGATTTTCTTTTCAATCTGTACACGGCGTTCGATATATGCTTCCGTATCCGGTCAGCTGTAATGGATGCCGTATGCCGAGCTTTGAACTGCGAACTTGTGTGACTCCCGGTTCATCCTCTTTGTTCGGGTCATTGGGTTGGTGTTGGAGTTGGTCACCATATTCTGAACGTTTCACCTATCGTTGCGGTGTACTGTTCTTGATCTGCTGCGAAGCGATGAACCGCAACGGCAGTCACTCGCCTCAGCGAACTTCTGTCTGCTGCATCTCAAAGGAGCATGGGGACCTGATGATACCTTCAACTAAAGAAACCAAATGTGCTCTCGTGTGGTCCTGACGGAAAAGTAGTATCAACAAGGTTAGCACATTTATTTTTCAGTTCCAAGTCTACGTACTGAAAACCATGCAGGTGCAGTCGATCATTCTCGTAGCTGTTGTGTAACGCGTATGCTTTCTTACATATCCCACAGAACCCTCCACTTTTTCGACCAAGTTATCGTTATGAGATCCTTCTGATGGCTTCTTACTAGGCTATGCCGCTCCGAAGCATTGAGATGACGAAGCGTCGTGGTAGCTGCACCTCTGCCTTCGAAAGATGAATCAGTCATTCCACACTGTGCTTACTGGCTTTGTGTAGAGTCTGGCAAATCCGACAGACTTGGACTGCCTTTTTCAAGAAAGTTTGAAATGTAAGTATGTGTATATTGGTTTCACATATCCACCACATATTGAGCGTGTGTATGATTGTACTTTATATGCTACAGCGTATCAGCGTACATTATTATTCAACACGTAGTGTGGCAAACTCGACACCAGTCACACAAAGCCAACAATTGCCTTTTCTTCAATTGCTTATTTTTATCATATCATGTTTTTGTCTATATCTCAATTTACCAACCAACAAAGTATATTATTTTAGTATAATCGTCTGATATTTAACAAGTCACAGTTTTACCATGGTTTTGGCACACTATAGCCCGAGTTGCTTATGCGTCATTAAATTGAATCATCGTCATCTTCAACTGCCATTATTCAATTGAAGTGCCAGGTGGATATAATGATATGGCAAGATATATTTTTTTTGCTGTCATCCTGGAATTGCTCATTTCAGAAGAATAGTCACCGTGAAGTTTGTTTTCGTTTTCAGAAACATTAAGAGGACTAAAACCAAACACTTTTCTTTCAGAGCATCCCTTATGCACCTGCATTTCAATTCCAATCTGTATTACAAGAATGACACCACTCAACACAGATGAACATCTGAAAGTGAAAGAGCTGGAATGAAGATACGTTAATCTGTGTCAAAGGTTCTTAGTATGTGTGCGAGTCGAGGACGTAGGTCTCAAGCTTATTCCTGTCTTCAGAAGAGGTGACAACTATGCTCCTTCTATCTATTAACCAGCTCCACTTTTTAGGGTTCCCTGTAAACTAATGGAGCACATCATGTACTACCACGTTGTCAACTAAGTTGACTCTGTCAATTTCTTTTTTTAAATTCCAGCATGGCTTTAGAAAAGGGTATTCAGGCAAAACTAACGTAGTGGAATTCGTTCACAGCATTTCAAACTGTCTTGATTTCTGGGTCCATGTAGATGTAGTATTCTTTTTATTTTGTAAGGGCTTTTGACACTGTGCTCTACGCTCGCGTGTTGGCCAAAGTAGCCTAATTAAAATTTGATCCTGCTACCTGGATATGCAGTTTCTCAACTAACCGTAACTGTGGCGACAACTCGTGAGGAGAACCTATCATATCGCCACCATGCAGCATTTGTTATATTACAATCGCTTCACATTTTAATCTAGTCAAAAGCAAGGCCTTTTGGTGATCGGTCTTGTATAATTACGTGCCCCTCCGTTATGTAACACCACACTGGGTTCTTCAACCTATGAGAGAGAAATAAATATATTGCCAAGTAAATTGTCTACAAGGCTCGTTATTCCATTTCGCCACACTACCACAAGCAATTGTTAGAGTAGTGGCCCAGGGTATGAAGCTCGCCACTAATCATCATTCAAACAAAGTTCATAATGTAAAATGCTTTACTCAGAACACTGGCTTAACACAACAATTAAGAATAAAGAGAGTAAACGTTTCATTGCCTATCCAGGTGGCATCATCCCTCCAACAGAGAACAATCAAAAACAACATCAAAGGAGTCAAATCGGTGGTCCGCATTCCTTTCATCCAATATATTTCATACGCTATTTGGAGGGCACTGTGCCCATCAGGCATTTTGACTGTGCATATCAAGTTGAGTGCATAGAATCTGATGCAACCTACATTGGCGAGATAGACAAAAGACGTGGGACAAGACTAAAAGAGCCAGTTGCCAGGGCTACTAATGCTTAGCTTAACTAAACAGGACCGAATCAGTCTACCACTGCTATCCTAAGGGACATATATTTTGATGGTGCAGTAACCTTTGCTCATGACTAGCGATGGGACCCTAGAAAGTTCTTAGAATCCTGCTTTATCAGGCGTGATGCTTCAGCCTGTAATACATACCGTGGCCCCCTATCGGATGTGTAAGATTCCCTCTTAGATAGGCTGATGTGCTCATCTTTGGCCTCTGTTGTACTGATGATGCCACCCGGATAGGCGACAAAACGTTTACGCTCTGTTTTTATTCGTTGTGTTCAGCGGTGTTTGCAGTAAAGGACGCTACATTATGAGGTTGTCACCCGGCTTTTGGAATATATTTTCAAATAAAGTTGTTTTACAAAGCTCAATACATTGCAGAAATCATTCTTGTTGCCTATTGTTTTGGGGGTGCCATTCTAGCAGTCACATGAAGCACTGAAGGGCCAATTTAAAAAGTAAAGGCAGTCTGATTTATGTTCTTGCTGACATGGCACAGCGTATGTACGAGGTAGCTCCATTTCAGAAGCCTGAGAACACTCAAAGCAATTAGTGTGCTAGCATCAGATATGGTGTACAGCATTACATATTTGCTTTTGCTAGGACAACTAAGAAGGGTGGATAGAAAGGCAGTTACAACCTGTTTCCACAAAATACACTCAGATTCATTAGCAATTTCCTCTAAGAGAGCCAAGGCTTTTTCTAGATTACTAGAACATGGGTACCTGGTTATAAATAACAAGAATTCATCTACCAGAAGTCAGTGTTTCACACACCCTGCTTCCCATCAACACTATTAAAAGGTGTGACCCCCAAACCTGCACAAAATTCCTGGAGAGTCTTTACTGGACACTGTTGCTGTCCCTCTCACCAGGTGCTCCCTATGAACCCGATTCACAGTTCTGGATGCACTGCCTGAGCTAACTTCAGCATGCTTTCCCAACACGAATGGTATATGCTATGAGGAGTGTTGTACTTACTGAAAGCAACATGAAATGCTGTACCTTGACAGGTAACGTTGATATCCTTCTTAAGACCGTAGAGAGATGTTCCTTGCTCCCTTTCTTCCAAATCTTACTATCAGACGCAAGCCCACTTGCCACCAAGCCAATGAGATGTGCAACACAGTCAGTACAATCAAGGGAATCAATCACTGAGGCTCAGAAAAGCTGTTTTCCATCGGGATCTGATCCAGCACTGAGCCGTGAGTAGCCCCGTGAAAGTACCAAGGTTTCTTCGAATTTTAAATGTGCCAGCATTTGTTTTCCTCCCCTCCTTCTTTTTATGTAGTAGCTGATTACTTTAGCCTTGTACTGCTTTGGAGATTGTGGAGATGATGTAAGAGGTGGAACTAGGCTTTATGCAAAATGAGGCAAAGTGTGACTATGTACAAATCTTCTGAGAATGTCTATGTATCATTCACACAAAGAGAGGATACGTGTTACATCTTTTTCCGGTTTTGATATTTATTTATTTATGAATATGTCTCAAAGGCCATTGCAGGCATTACATGAGGGGGGACATCAACATGGGTCACTTAACAAATACGGAAGTTACAAGGAACATACATATTTGGAAGACAAGACTCTATTTTTTGTTCGTTCATCAGTCTTGCTCAAGAATTTGTTCACTGTAGCAATGGTACACAATGTCACGAAAGGAGTGCTCATCTATCGTTCCGCAAGACTCATTAAAAAGGACTAGTGTTGTGTTTCAACACAACATGTTGAACTCATGAACCATGCATCATCCTGAGAGCTATAGATCATCCTAAATACAGATGCTGAATTATTTTAAATGTGATAGACGAGCTGTGCGAAGAGGTACCTCCAGTTAGGATCTTGGGTACTTGAAGCCTGTGGCATTTTCTGTGGGAAAGGCTTGCCAGACCCTCTTCACTGCACAGGCTGGGATGACCATGATCTTGTTTTTTCCAAGCTTGTGCCATACTCACCTTGCAAACTGGCGATACGCAGTGTATCTGCATCGTCTACACAGATGTACATAAAATATAGTTTAGGCAAATAGGTAACCGGTTACAGTACAGTGTGTGTGCATTGTCATTTCTACTTGTACCTGAGAGTAACTGCAGTTTACCTGCCCACACCTTGTGCATTACTACACATGCTGTGTTCTTTTAGAACCCAAAATTGTTTTGCTTTTCACTGAATCGACAATCAAGAACACTCAATATCGCTAAAAACCTACGCTAAAACCGTATGCACAGGGCAATACATAAAAACGTGACTCAGGACACAGCACACTGACAATTACAAAACTGCCTATATTGGTTTTCTCCAGTTCAGAGTCGTGTACTGTATAGCCTTTTTATGTGCTGCGCCCTGTACTGGAGTTTTTAACGACTCTATTGCAGGACCAAACCAGTTTTGGGCGCCCAAATTTTAACATCGTTCGACAAGGACACATGTGACTTACTTGTGAATACAGTCGCTCATAGGTTCGCGCTGCCCACGGAGTTCAATATGCGACCTTCAGGACAGTCATATTGAAGAATAGAAGTTGGAAATCTTTGTGGGTTGTAATGCACTCATACTGCAGTCATTCGGCAGTGTTTTCGAGCTTCTTGCAGCACAAGCATTCGATCTCCTTCGGCATTATGACACACCAGCCACACCGGCACCATGAACAGCAAGTGCGCATTAGATATCAGAACACGAAATTTCTGAGAACGTTTACATGTTCGATCACAGTGTGCGTTAAAAAGCTCATCGCTTACCTGAAGACAGTCGACTCATGCTATTTGCTTCATCTGTAACTGATGTTCGTAGAGCTCTAACTTCGTCTCGCATTCGCGGCATCGGCGACGTTTCGAAAGCCTACCGAGCTGTTCAGCACGCAGAATTTTCTTCTCGATGTCTCGATCGCAGAAAGGTCAGAAAGAAGTTCCGGGCTCGAAGTCTCCGCATTTCTGCCTTCGACGTCCATATTGAAGATCGCTTTCCGGACGGATGCCGGCGCTCTCACAAACTCACTAACAACAGAACTTCCGGTCCGGGCGCCCAATGAAACGTGGCCCTCGTGACTTCGTCACACACACGGAAATTGGCGGATGTCCAGTGCAAAGAGGCTAGATTTCGGCCCCGATTGTGCGAGTTGAGGGGGAAAAGCGAAGCCGGTTTTGAGCTCCCTGTTTGGCAAACTTTGCCTCCGCGCACAGCCAAAATATTTCGCGTGTGGCTTGGAGGCATATTATACCTTCGTAATAGATGCAAACGAAATATTTGTCGAACTTCTGGTCAGAGTCCCTTTAAGTTACAAGTTCTAATAGATGTAATTTTTTGTACAGAAAGCAGTTCGTGTTTAGCGTAGTTAAATTGAGAACAACGATTCCTAAGGAAACTAATAATGCACACTGCGTGCAAGAAACGTCACATGGAATCAGTGTTGGCAAACACTAGGTTTTACCCGACTACACTCTGTACAAGTTCAACATCCGAATAATACAATTGCAGGGGAAGAATCAGTCATTGAAATTTAGAGGCATGGTACGTCATTCTTTCTATACAAAAGAGGACGTCTAATCTTTCGTGTAAAAGCTTATCATATTTCATTAATTAAGTTGCATAGTGTGTATATTTCTCAGACAGCTGGACTAGCTGTTTTATTCTTGTGCAACGACAAATTATTAAAAGTATGTCTATAACATCTTTTGAAAATATATGTTGAAAGGAGTCTATTATCAAATGTTGCAATGCAAATGGGGGATTTTACAAGCATGGCGTGCAGGCGGGGTCTACAATTCTAATCACGCAGTCCTCGTAACACACGGCAGACAAACGATTATGAGTTAAATCCTAACAGCCAATCAGATTTTGGGAGAAGCAAATCGCACAACTGTCAACAGAAATGTTTAACCAATACAGAACGAGGATAAGCACCACGCATAACCACAATGGAAGATTTGTAATCTTAATTCTAATAAGCTAATCTTCCTTTTGCAAACTTAACCATTATAAGCAGCACAGTTCACACATCAACGTGGATCCAATTCACAAAATGCGCCTGAGGTTTCCCGAAAACATACTGAACAACTATTAACCTATTTATAGTGTAATAGCTACGGGCACTACAGCTGGAAAGGGCATACATTAATTTTATAGGTTTTCGGCTCATAATGATGTACAGTTTTGACTTTGAAAATTTGAACAAGGAACACCTTGAAAAACACTTAGTGGGGAGTTTGCGTTTTACATCCGTACAAATGACGTGCCGCCTTGTTCCGACCTTTATCTCTAGTTGGTATGGGGTTTTATCGCTATTCGTTATGAAGGATGAAACGACCCAATTTTTCACTCCTTAGCATATTGTTGTTTCCACATGAGTCGTCGTGGAGGATCAATTATTTTTGTCCATTATTCTAATGCAGACACAACTTTTAGGTTCATCTATAAAAACAACTTCAATAGTGTAAAATACGAAAAATCAAATAAACGCCAGCCGAGAACATATTGACATACCAGCCAGACGTTATCGATTTAGTAAGTGCGTTGTACTCACGGCGATTGAGGATTCAACACAGTGACATGCACGAATTTGTTGGTAATAAGATATAATAAGTCTGTATTATATAGTTTGGCGCCATATCCTATGCTTGTAGGTCTATGCAATGCCCATCTCTCTATCCTACTCATCTCCACGCTCGTGAAGGACGTACTTCCCATTGGTGAGCTTCAAATAATTGGAAAAGAAGTTCGTTTTGCCCTCCACAATTCTATGTGGACGACAATCATATGGGACGACACATTCGACACCGTAGACGCAATGGTACCTTGGGACCTCTTACCCAGCACTGCATATTCTGGAGTATTTAATACGTGTAGTAATCCGACCTATTACAGTCCACCCCCTTTATTTTACGCAAGTTATTCGACGTACATTTTGATGGTCATGAGATTTCCTTTCATAGCATCAGATCGCTGAGTTCCGTGAAGATAATGTCTGATGCAGCATCTGCATGTGCTTCTTCCAGGTGTTCTCAGACACGTTATTTTTGCCTCCAGCTCCCATAGCATAGTGGTTAGGATGACTGCTTTCCAAGTTCGGAGGTGATACCGGCTGCGCTGTCTGAGGTTCTGCCAAGATTATCCGAAGACTTTCCTGACGAAATCGACACAGTTCCCCCTGAAGTTGGCTCGGGACACGTACTAACCCCCATGTTCCCGACTGCTTCCTGCTGTCCTCTCTCCATCTGCTCACGTCAGTTCGCCGCTCATAGCCACAGTTGTTTCGGGGCGCTAACACCATATTAAATAAATAAAGAATAGTTATTTATTTATTGACTGGTACTCATCATATGAGCGTCGATGTGCGTAGCAGAGCTCTCGCTAGCTTTCACGTAACCTGCGCCCGTCGTGGTTTTGCAGGATCTAATTTCCATATGCTCCAATATTGAATGCCAGCGTTCGCTATCGTTGTCGCTTTTGACATTTTGATTATCTCATCTCCTCAACAGAGTTGTAGGAATTACCAACACACATGTCAACATTACTCTTCAAGGGTTCGTACATCGTCTCATGTTTCAGAAATGCCACCAAAGCAAACTGATGGGCATGGAAAGCAACAGCATGACCAATTGTGTCGTCCATGTAACCCTTAGTTCGCGTCGCGAGGATACCGTAGCCATGTTTGACACCAATGTGACATACAAGATGAAGGTACGTCGCACTATTTAATCAATCAATTCTCTTTTTTTTTTTTTTTTTATTGGGTGTTAGCGCCGCGAAGCAACTGTGGCTATGAGCGACGTACAGATGTGGACAGACGGAGAGAGGATAGCAGGAAGGAGTGGGGGACAGGGGGGTTAGTATGCGTCCTGGGCCGACTTCAGGGGGAACTGTGCCGACATTCGTCCGGAAAGTCTTCGGAAAACCCAGGGAAAACCTCAGACAGCACAGCCGGCGGTAGGATTCGAACCCACCACCTCCCAGTCTTCAGCACGACCTTGGTTACCACCAACGAGCGGACGCCTTAGCCCACTCGGCCATGCCG
Source organism: Ornithodoros turicata (assembly GCF_037126465.1). Taxonomy (NCBI): domain Eukaryota; kingdom Metazoa; phylum Arthropoda; class Arachnida; order Ixodida; family Argasidae; genus Ornithodoros; species Ornithodoros turicata. The sequence goes on from NC_088201.1 coordinate 221,615,973, forward strand.
CTGGTAATCAATTCTCTATCGGTCAGATTAAATCAAAGTAAGTTCTCATGTTCGCTCTCCTTCTGCCTGGACATTGATTCCTGCAGAGTGATGTTTGTCCAAGATACACGGCGTTGAGGATCAAACCTTTGCAACTGTGCTTAGTGATGACCGAGAAAATGTGAGCACAAGCACTAAACAATCCTTGACCGCTCTGTGAGCGTACAATTATAACGAGAAAGAGCCTGGTTTTGAATGCGAATGCCATCATTTAAGGCAATTACATTTTACTTAATCACCTGATGAAATAAGTGGGTTCGGCCTCGTCCTGGTTCAGTTCCAGAGCGCAGATAGAATGATTCGAGCGGGTCTATTTTGGTGCATAACCGTTCAGCGCACTGCAGAAAAAGTTGTGCCAAACAGTGATGAAGAGTGCTTGAAATAATCAGTAGTAGTGGTAGATGATCACATTCTTCTATAAGCCACCGGATCCAAACTGATGCACAGAACTCGTGGAACACGTGTGGAAGTCTGGTCATTCTTTCGACTTCCGACAACACGAAGGCCTTGACCCATGAACAAACATAGGGGGGGGGGGATCAGGAGATTCCAATAATCTTGGCATATCTATGGCCATAAGAACGCTTCTAACACCCACAAGTGGCCTTTGCCCGATTGCTACAAAGGCTTAAAAGGGTTTCCACATTAGTGTGTTCATTTCTCGTGTGTATCCTAGCCAATGAGGACGCCCGTATAGGCGTCGAAACGTCCTTGTACTTTTGTTTATTTTGTTACGTAAGCCAGTGTAATATATTTGTTGCGAACACGCCTCCTGGCTTTTTGCATATTTTCAACATATTTGAGTATTTGTTGTTTTGCTTATCTTTAGAATATTCCAAAATTGTGCACCTCGAATTGTACTTAACTTGCCACCCCATTAAAGTACCCAAGTACCCTACTGGAACTCCAAACACAAATCCCCCCAAAAAAACACGAAAAATGATTTTTGTGCCGTCGAGAACCATTTTTTGGAAGACAAAGCCTTGGTGGTTATCTACACTGCAACCGGCAGCACGAGTAGTGAAGCGCATGTGGAAGTCAGAAGCCGTCCCATCCTGTCTGTCTTTTACTCACCTTTGTCAATGTTTCCCTGCTGCTTTTCCTACGTTATAGATTCGCAACAACTTTCACGCATTGTTCGTGTAGTGTACTGCTCGCTGAGTCAGGCAGGGTGGTCCGGTCGACCTTTCAGATTTTTTCCTTGCAATATATACTGAGGTCCGGTCCATCCTGGTTTGCCAGTCCACCCTGAATTACTTTGCGTGAAATCACCTAACTTTACAACATTCGCGGGTAATACGCTGGAGTGAACGGAGCAGGATGCAATCTTTCTCAAGAACACATTATGCAAACAGCGTTTTGAGATCAAGCATCGACTCATTTAAGATACGCCTGATGACACCGAAAGCAAGCAGTAAGCAGTAAGAAAACCCTACTAACATAACGAGTATGTCTCATCTTAGTACAGTACCTACATTCCGTGGTACCCAGATCACTACAAGATCAAATCGGGATCGCAACAAACACAGACACGAAGCGCATAATCGTACGCGATTACAGGCGTCGTGTATGACGCTCGCATGTAAATCCACGCATGTATAACATTTCCCAAGCAGCGTAAACATCTTGGGAAATGTTATACATACACATTGGGCCAATGTTTGTCAAGATGTTGTGCTGCTTGTGCGATAGTCCTGCGGAACTAATATATATATATATATATATATACTCATTGAACGATGCGACAGCACCAGAGGACACGTGTTTCGCCGTGTTTGCGGCTCGTCGGCCCTGGGTAGCTGCGCATCGTTCGAGATTGGCAAACCAGGGGTCACTCAGCGAGCGATATACACCTGGGAGGGTGACTGAGCACTCCTCAATGCCACAGTGCAAGCCAGTGAATTATAAAGAGGGGGGGGGGAAAGCCATTAAAAAAATAAGTAAATTATGCTAGACGTGTTTGAAATTCAAACTTACAGATTAAAATGGCTTCCATGGCTGCACGTAGAGAAACAGATACTCATTGAACGATGCGACAGCACCAGAGGACACGTGTTTCGCCGTGTTTGCGGCTCGTCGGCCCTGGGTAGCTGCGCATCGTTCGAGATTGGCCAACCAGGACCGAAACCAGGACCGAGATTGGCAAACCAATCTCGAACGATGCGCAGCTACCCAGGGCCGACGAGCCGCAAACACGGCGAAACACGTGTCCTCTGGTGCTGTCGCATCGTTCAATGAGTATCTGTTTCTCTACGTGCAGCCATGGAAGCCATTTTAATCTGTAAGTTTGAATTTCAAACACGTCTAGCATAATTTACTTATTTTTTTAATGGCTTTCCCCCCCCCCTCTTTATAATTCACTGGCTTGCACTGTGGCATTGAGGAGTGCTCAGTCACCCTCCCAGGTGTATATCGCTCGCTGAGTGACCCCTGGTTTGCCAATCTCGAACGATGCGCAGCTACCCAGGGCCGACGAGCCGCAAACACGGCGAAACACGTGTCCTCTGGTGCTGTCGCATCGTTCAATGAGTATCTGTTTCTCTACGTGCAGCCATGGAAGCCATTTTAATCTGTAAGTTTGAATTTCAAACACGTCTAGCATAATTTACTTATTTTTTTAATGGCTTTCCCCCCCTCTTTATATATATATATATATATATAGGTACTAACAAAATATGAGGCAGACAACGAAGATGTAGGAAGTAGAAAAAGGGGGAGTTATTTATTTACTAGTGGAAAGTTAAGGGGGAAGTCAACGTTGCGGCGGAAGCTCCGCCTTCGTCAGGACTGAAGAATGACAAATGACACTTGGAGTTTTATACAGTGCTACAATGACGTCACAATCGGGGGGTCCCGCCACCTGGCGGCCGTCAGCAGGTCAAGTACAAGGAAGTGGTTGAGTCATGTCCGGTGAAGAGGTCATAGTCCGGGAGGTGGGATGGAATCCAAGGGCTGTGGACTGTTGTTCTGCAAAGAAAAGGGGAACAAGCAGCAGTACACTATCTAAGCAGATAAGTTTCTTATTGTTGACAGTACACCGGGGTCCTCGTTTATGATAGATTGGAATTTGTAGATAAGGTCCCTATTGGAAATTCCTACTTGACTCCATATGGTATTATGACACCAGGTCCTACATGATGAAGGAACCTACATACAAATAGGATCCTGTTTAATTGTGGGTCCTACATGCAAATGCGATCCTACATATAAACAGGATCCTATTTGGTTGTGGGACCTACATGCAAATGCGATCCTACATATAAACAGGATCCTATTTGATTGTGGGACCTACATTGGGTCCTACATGCAAATAGGTCCAAGTCTCTCGTGGTGATCCTGTATAATGTGTGCACCCTATTGTGCTGTGTATATTAGGAAATAACAAATCATGCAGCTTCTATTTTTTATTTTTTATTGATATCGCTCATCATCCCTCTGACATGTCTGTTGAACAATCACACTCTTGCTTGATGTACAGCGTCTTCAACACCTTTACAGATCATGCTAGATGATAGCTCTAAGATATATTTCTTGTAGGCATCTGAAACAATAAAGTGAGTTAGGAAGCTAGATTTAACAAGGGATAATACATTATGTGTCACATAAAATATGCCAAACTTGTGCACAGGTTAACCAGACTTCCCACATATGCTGTTCTTGAGGTCCAAAGACAATGGTTTTGTTTGTTAGCAGTAAGATCAATTAACTATGACAACTGGGGCTACAGCAAGGGTGTCAGTAAGGCATTACCTGAACAGGGTGAAAACCATGCACGTTGAGTTATAATATCCGCAATTATTTACATTCTGTACATATTCCTTCCACACTCGGGGAAAATATGCATGACCCAAGCTGAGTTATTATGAATTAATAACCAAAAAAGGAAGATCTGTATCTTTAGAGCACCGGTACCCTGTAGCAGGGCCGTTGAAGCATCACACATGATATCAACCTGATGTTAAGTGATGATACAGGTTAACCAACAGGGTAAGAGCACAAGATTACAGATGGAGGATAAGGAAATAGGTAACAATAGGGTAATAATCGCACTGAGCGGATAATGTTATAGGAACCCGCACGCTAGGAAGAATACAAAGCAAAAGGTGCACGAAACATGGCATTACATGCACACAACTAACCTTCAATTCACGAAATCCAACAGCTTTCGGTCTTCCAAGGTACACACACAGAAACAGGTCCAGATACCACTAGTAAGGCATGAAATACAGTCACAGCACTGTGGGGCACCAAAACCACCAAAACTACGACGAAATACGCTTCCCGAACGAGAGCTCTCGGACATGCGTCCGAACGCTTCTAAGATTTCCCTTCCAAATGAGCTGGAGGAATTCCAAGCTCCAATGGCGCCACCTGGCTGTAACGGCTCTCCACCATGCTCTCCTCGCGCTACATCCAGAAAGCAGAAAGTCGCGCGTACGGGTGACCAGTGCCATTGGAAAGAGGACGTTTTTCCCGTCAAAATAAGTCTTCAATCACATTTCTACGCCAACAAACAACCGACATCGAAAAAAATGCCCCAAGCCCCATGTATAACGAGACGCTTTTGCCATGTTGTCCTCACTCGAGAATGGAGAGAGATAAAAAGATCCCGCAAGTTTCTAGCCGTTCGTTGTTCGGAGTGCACGAATCCGTTAATAGGTGATTCAGATCTCCCACAGGGTTCAAACCTAAAAACAGGGCCGATGGTTGCCGAAGGAGAGTCAGCCTAAGGAATTTCGGGAATAACACCATAACCTGTAGTAAATAGACGGAAGGTGCGAATTGAAAGGTTGTAGAGCAAAGAACGAAGAACACGCATCCAAAATTTCCAGTAAATTGGACGTTATGTAAGCGAGATTACGGCACCCACGGAAGCGTCTCCGAGCGGCGTCAGCCAGACTTGCTGGCGCCAGTGCCATCACCCTCCAACTCCAAAGCCCATATCTGGGGAACGGAGAGTCGCGCGCTTACGGGATTAAAGCCGTTGGAAAGAGCACGTCAAGGGCTTCAAAACTATGTCAAACACGACTCTGTAGGTGCGATGGAAACGGTTTTAGGGAAAAAACAGCCAGCAGTCCCATGTATTGGGAGGGGTGTAAACACGGAAACCTGTAGCTCGAGAACCAGAAGACTTTGACAGCTGTAGTAAATTTTGCCACGTTCACCGAGGTGAGGCGAGTACACTCCACAAAGATGAAAACTGTCCATCGCGGGCTTCCGTCCGAAAAAGGGCATCAAAGCTTAGAAAAACAGAGTTACGAACGCGTCTCTGCCCACAACCCCCGAACCGTTAAAGACCGACCCATGGTTCCATTTGACCGATCGTAGAGCGACTCAAGTCCTACTAGGACGGAAATTCTGGCGTCGGCATGACCAGCGGGGCGGATGTGACGGAGCTCCGAATGTATCGGAAGTGCAGACGGAGGCCTTTAATTTTCAAGTATCTCGACTACTCTTAGGATTCCTGCGAGCCGTGAGCGTGCACGTGAAGGATTCGGGAATCCCTCACAACAAACCGCGTCCTGATAGAACCGGTTTAGTCCTAGAAATTAGACCGAGAACCCCATCGACACCGCAATGTCGCTCGATGGGGTTCAACCGCCACCTCGACCTGTTACGCATGCTGTCGAAGTTTGTGCTTAAATAGCACTCAAAGGAATGCACGCATCATTGTATGCTTGATGGTTCGTTGACTAGTAATGGACATACTCTATGCATGTTCCGTAAATGAATGCAACCAGTCCATTCAGTTGTTTTCAACCTAAAAATATATTAATTTGCAGTGGTTCTAATAGAATTCGCACTTGACAACCTGCCGTATGTGTGCGCGTTGGCAAACATGATTGACTATGACTAGTTCGTTCTGGGCCCCAGTTTTGAAGGATATATATATGCAATCAAATAATGTTTGTTGCTCTGTTAATATATCACTTCCATATCTCAAAATAATTCCCCACGTCCTCCCCACATGAAACCAAATAGGTCACGTAAGATCTCCCATAGCTCCTTTTTGATGCCTTGTAGGATCCTACAAGTCTGCTACGTCGCCGGATATAGGCAATGTAGTGTCCTACAACCCTCCTATATTGCCGAATATGGGACAAGTAGGACACCACAACTCTCCTACATAGCCTAATATGAGACATGTAGGATCCCATGACTCACCTATATGTGAATGAATATAGGACATGTAGGATCCCACAACTTTCCCACATGATACAAAATAGGACATAAAGGATCCTACATCAATTTGTATAGGATAAATAGGATCGCATACAACCTATTTGGCTTTTTTTCAACAGGGGTAAGATTCGCGCTGTTCTCGGCACCGGTCGGAACTGAAGTTTGTTTGAAGAAGGAAAATTGAAACATCGTTAATTGAATGCCCTGGCTGGCTAAAATGGCGTGAAACTGGAAGATTCGGTTTTTTCGTCACGTCCGATCGGTGATTGTTAAATCTGATTCTGAATGCGGTTTTTGTCTGGCCCACGTATTGTGCTTGGCATGCGTTACATTGAAGGAGATAGATAACGTTGGACGAATTACAGTCTAGTTTTGCTCTAATTGTCACTCTGAAGTGAGAACTAGTACTTTCGGCTATGGTGGTGTTTTGCATTGATTTGCATATTTGACATCTGCGGCCTTCACATGGGTGACAACCCATTGGTGAATCATTTGGTTCGTTGATTTTAGAATGAACTAAGCTATCTAGCAGATTGCGTGCGCGCCTGTAGGTGACACGACGTGCCTGCGGAAAAATTTCCTTTGTGCGCTCGGATTGCTGAAGTATGCTATAGTGTCGATTTAGTATACCCTTAATGTTTGGGATATTTCCAGCAAATGTTACGATCAGGTTGATAGCGTCCTCTTTTGTGCTATTTTTTCGCGTACCGAATAGTGACTGGCGCTCTATTTTTCGGGCCCTGTTGAGAGCGTCTTTCACAAGGTTCGGTGGAAAATGGCGGTCAACGAATGTTTGTTGCAACTGATTTAGATTCGCAAATTAGATTAGATTTGCAAAATGTGCACCCAATTCATCAACTGAGCCTCTGTATGCAATAACCGGGTAAGTCTAATTACCTATTGTAGCGAACTAGGTCAGACGCCTAGAGGAAGGGGGAGGAGAGGAGGAAGAGAAATATATGTTCTGGACAGGGGGACAGTCCCCCATACGCTAAAATAGTGTAGACGAATGAACGCATATTATATTTGGCGCAGTCGGCTAGGATCACGAGTGATAGAATGGTTTGGATAAAGTTTGCTGCTTGGCAGTTACTGAGTTGACGGGAACGAAGCCACTCCTCTACAGTTCACCCGGTTCATTCTGGACAATACGAAGTCGTCTACGGTGAGGTTCGATCACAGCGTCTTATGAAGCTTAATCTGAAGACGGCAGAAAGGCGACCCGGTTCGGAGGAACCGATCTAGGCCAGCAGCTGTCATCTCTCCCAGTTCCACAACCCAGTTCGACCCCTCCCAGTTCCGGTTCGACTATCCCTTTTAGCCTTCAAGACATATTCGCCAGCAGCGACAGGCTGAACACTTACTCATAGTCCAACAACGGCAACACAAGTTCTGGCTAGATCTCTTGAGCCAAAAGCGCGCCTTGAGCAAAGCGTATGTTGGGCCGATGTCCGGCAGGACCGCATCGGGCAGCTGTCGGTCTAACACTGGAGTGCTTCTTGAGTTATTCACCGTCTCTCTACACCCTACACCGGCGAGCGCAGATCAAAGCACCGCAATATGTCGATAACCTCCTCGTTTGCTTCAAAGAATTATGTAATGACAGGATCCCCCTAGGTTTTCCTGTCCCCAGCAGTCGCAACCGGCCTTCCAAGGATCCGCGTCCGCGAGCACAGGAAAAGACAATGTCGGTTGGAAAGTGAAAGATGCTCGGAAGAAGCCGAGGACTGCCTGGAATATCCAAGATCGTGGGAAAGTCCTATACAGTGAGACGTTCGGTGGAAGGGGAAGGGGAAAGCTCAAGTATTGACACAGCATATGAGGGGACCCAGCAAGGCACACAAAAGCGGCCGAAACAAAACGAATAAATGCGGGCTTGCAGTTGCGCCCACTGACAAATAACTTTGCTGTCTGTTTTGTCAGCGAAAACCTTTTACACCTAATTCTGTTAGCCAATGGCAGACCATCTCGTACCTTGGGTGCTAGTATTAGCTAGCTTTAGATAGCTTCGGCGCTGGTGTTAGCATCGTTAAGAGGAAGCTCGTTCCGTCCAAGTCTGTTGCTCTCGGCCGTGCTGGATCCGACGCAAACTTGAGGAAGAGGCACCGGCCTCACTAGACAACCAGGGCTACAGTTCAAGCTCTAGCAATTGACGGCGTGGACTACCAACTTTGCTGCCTTCCAAAAGGTCCCAACGTTTCCGCCTTACGAACAGGTAGGGATAGTCGGTTCGTTGACCAGAGGGGACGCCTTAAGATGCCGTTGAAACGAGAAAAGTACAGACAAAACATGAAGCGCAATTCCGACAACCGCTTCATCCCCCAAATACCGGATATCAGAGACCGGGTTGCTGTTCTTGTCTTGCAAGGCATACCCGGCTCTCGCTCCACCACGATCATGAGACAAGGGGGGGGGGGGGGGGTTCCTCGGAGCCTTAAAAAACAAGGGGCCACTGGGAACCATTTTATCAGCCGCTATTGGGAACATGGTCCCTTACCGTTCCCGCAGGAACCGACTGCAGGCTGGGAAGCATGTAGCGAACTAGGTCGGACGCCTAGAGGAAGAAGAGGTAGAGGAAGAGAAAGCTGCGCTCTGGACGGGGGAACCCTCCCCCATACGCTACATAGTGTAGACAAATAAAAATAACTTAGTATAATAAGTTGCTCGGACTATTCTCTAGAGATCTGGCCTAGGATTTTCCCTCTCCCTCGCGCGCCCCGCCCACCCGGAGCGCGCCAATGGGAGGACGCGTGGGCGGAGTCGACTTTCATTGCCATCTGGGGACAGAGGGCAGAGGTTCGAACGTAGACGGAGACGTGCTTTTCGTGATGCTACGTCCACTGGGTCGTTCCATTCACCATGGCCCTGAGTTGGCCCGTGTTCCAGAGATGGCGCTGCTCGATCTGTGAACCCAGAGCCGTATATTAAAAGGGAGTCTGGCCATTGGGAGGAGTCACAAAAAGAGGCTCGACCTGTCAATCACAGTTTCGCTCCTCTGATTGGTTTGCTTTTTACCAAGGGGGTCGCCATGACACCATACAGCCACCCAAAATGGCGACGAAAACAAACACTGTGAAGCGAGGATTTCGTGACAAAAAATTTTCACAGACTAACCTGATTTTATGCTGCAAATGTACATCCTAATATAAATTTTTCGGAAATCAGTTTCAACTTATGCTCATCCATCGATATCTAACTGAAAATAATACGTTTTGTCGCCGGTGTTAGGCCTAGTGAACACGGCGATCACAACGAAATCATAACAAAAACGGCGCTGTGCTGTACAATCTTGCACTTAACAGCTGGATTTCATGGATATAAACATTCTTGCCTCTTATATTCCAACTATTCATGTAGATTTGTTTAAAAATCATACCGACAACAGAATGTGTCCCAGCAGGTGGTTCTGCCGGCAGCGGTACAATGACGGAAGCAGACGACAATTCCCGACGTGCCTTACGCTCCCTAGGTGGCGCTTATCAAATTTGCACCAACAATCCACTACTTTTGCAGATTGCGAGAGGTATCCATTTCAATCCCATCCAATCCACTTGCCACCCAAAATGGCGCTGCCCATGTTGGATAGGGGGGCAAATAGTGAGGATAGGCTGATTGATAGCGCCCCATATTTCAAGACTTCATTGGTCGGAAAGCTGAAAAAGTGGGTGGAGCTTCAGGTATAGACATGACCCATTAATGGCCAGACTCCCTTTTAATATACGGCTCTATGTGAAACTAGGGACGCGCGTTCCTTGGGACCACGAAAATGGTCGGCGATAAGTACTGTGTCTGAGCGATGCTCGCGTTTGTCTGTTTGTTTGTTTGTTTTTGCTTTTAATGAACGTTTTATGATGGTAGTTTTTGCTTTTAATAAACGCTTCATGATCGGCGTCTCTGAGCGATGCCCGCGTTTGTTTGTTTGTTTTTGCTTTTAATAAACGCTTCATGATCGGCGTCTCTGAGCGATGCCCGCGTTTGTTTGTTTGTTTTTGCTTTTAATAAACGCTTCATGATCGGCGTCTCTGAGCGATGCCCGCGTTTGTTTGTTTTTGCTTTTAATGAACGTTTTATGATGGCTTGTTTTTGCTTTTAATAAACGCTTCATGATCGGCGTCTTTGAGCGATGCCCGCGTTTGCTTGTTTGTTTTTGCTTTTAATGAACGTTTTATGACGGCTTGTTTTTGTTTTTAATAAACTACTATCAACCAAACACGGGCGCAACGATTCCGCGGACGTCTTATCAAGATCATTCTAACAACGCGTGTTCCATATGTTTAATAAAGCAAACAAACGCGAGCATCGCCCAAGGACGCCGATCATGAAGCGTTTATTAAAAGCAAAAACAAGCCATCATAAAACGTTCATTAAAAGCAAAAACAAACAAACGCGGGCATCGCTCAGAGACGCCGATCATGAAGCGTTTATTAAAAGCAAAAACAAACAAACAAACGCGGGCATCGCTCAGAGACGCCGATCATGAAGCGTTTATTAAAAGCAAAAACAAGCCATCATAAAACGTTCATTAAAAGCAAAAACAAACAAACAGACAAACGCGATCATCGCTCAGACACAGTACTTATCGCCGACCATTTTCGTGGTCCCAAGGAACGCGCGTCCCTAGGTTCACAGATCGAGCAGCGCCGTCTCTGGAACACGGGCCAACTCAGGGCCATGGTGAATGGAACGACCCGGTAGACGTAGCATCGCGAAAAGCACGTCTCCGTCTACGTTCGAACCTCTGCCCCCAGCTGGCAATGAAAGTCGACTCCGCCCACGCGTCCTCCCATTGGCGCGCTCCGGGTGGGCGGGGCGCGCAAGGGAGAGGGAAAATCCTAGGCCAGATCTCTAGAGAATAGTCGTTGCTCGAATGCCACGTGTACGTTGTAATGAGGAATACCTCGTAATAATGAAAATTATACTAATAGCTTACTTTGCCATGATGCCCAAAAATAAAAAAAGAGCAGTATCGCGCAGTATATCTCAAGTCAATGGTCAGGAAGGAGACAATCCAGAGAGAAGTGTGTATGCATGCATGTGAAGGTTCTACCGCTATCTATTCTCAAAAGACATCTATTGCGATTGTGTTTGAGAAAAAACAAAACAATCCAAAATGCAAACATAATGGCGCTGTGATTACAAGAATACAGTTGAGCGCATCAACATATGGCTTCTAGCAACCCGTGAGTGAGGTTTTCATGTAGGTCTTGATGTAGTGCGCGTCCGCGTAACCATGAGTGAAGTTGGTATCCCCGCACTTGTTTCCTGTGTCTATTTGCTCGAAGTCAAAGAGCACATAGCCCCCTTGAAAGCCGTATAACTTCTGAGCGTTGCACATCTGAAGAATAGAAAAAGAGAGAAAGTGAGAGACAGGATGAGAGAGAGTGGATTGCGAAGTGAAAACCATCCAAGATTTGTTATGAAGGGTTTAATTGCCCCTTCTAGACAGGTATTCCTGGATTATCAGTGAATCCAACCATGACCGTGAGCGTAGCGCCACCTAGCGGTCTCGTGTGTACATTCCACAAAAATTATTGGAATACACACACCCTATATAATTTTTACGTTAGTGGGTAACACCACACGCTTGGTGGCGCTACTTTCAAGCACTGTTGGTTTTGATCATCGATGAATGTAACCCGTCTAATACGAGTATAGACTGTACGGTACTACAAGGCAATCCACATTAAGACTATGAATGCATTTCGAAGAACTCAGGAAAAAGAGGTGCTAACGCTAGGAATGGAGGCTGGACGTCCTGATCTAAGGTTAGATATGCTAACCGCTACACTGCACGCGTTTCTCTTCAGCTATGTGCAGGGGGGACTAGGGATCATGATGATGATTAGAGTTTGTGAGGCATCGACAACACACGACGCCTACAGATCAGAAGAACCAGGTTCGATTACGAGGGTCCGCACCTCTTTTTCCTGACTTGTTTGAATTCGCAGTTATATGTCTTCCACAATGCAAGTCACAAATATGTATAGCTCATTATTGAAAAGTGGGTGTCGAACAGTGAACCACTATATTTTTTGTCGTCTTCAAACTGAACCGGAACTAAAACAATACTTTTCTAGACGGGTTCGCCAAACGGTTCAGCGGCAAAAGTTTTATATGTATATATATATATATACTGGAAGAAAGGGGTTCGGGCGACCGCGAAATTAAATAGGTACTAACAAAATATGAGGCAGACAACGAAGATGTAGGAAGTAGAAAAAGGGGGAGTTATTTATTTACTAGTGGAAAGTTAAGGGGGAAGTCAACGTTGCGGCGGAAGCTCCGCCTTCGCCAGGACTGAAGAATGACAAATGACACTTGGAGTTTTATACAGTGCTACAATGACGTCACAATCGGGGGGCCCCGCCACCTGGCGGCCGTCAGCAGGTCAAGTACAAGTAAGTGGTTGAGTCATGTCCGGTGAAGAGGTCATAGTCCGGGAGGTGGGATGGAATCCAAAGGCTGTGGACTGTTGTTCTGCAAAGAAAAGGGGAACAAGCAGCAGTACACTATCTAAGCAGATAAGTTTCTTATTGTTGACAGTACACCGGGGTCCTCGTTTATGATAGATTGGAATTTGTAGATAAGGTAAGATTCGCGCTGTTCTCGGCACCGGTCGGAACTGAAGTTTGTTTGAAGAAGGAAAATTGAAACATCGTTAATTGAATGCCCTGGCTGGCTAAAATGGCGTGAAACTGGAAGATTCGTTTTTTTCGTCACGTCCGATCGGTGATTGTTAAATCTGATTCTGAATGCGGTTTTTGTCTGGCCCACGTACTGTGCTTGGCATGCGTTACATTGAAGGAGATAGATAACGTTGGACGAATTACAGTCTAGGTTTGCTCTAATTGTCACTCTGAAGTGAGAACTAGTACTTTCGGCTATGGTGGTGTTTTGCATTGATTTGCATATTTGACATCTGCGGCCTTCACATGGGTGACAACCCATTGGTGAATCATTTGGTTCGTTGATTTTAGAATGAACTAAGCTATCTAGCAGATTGCGTGCGCGCCTGTAGGTGACACGACGTGCCTGCGGAAAAATTTCCTTTGTGCGCTCGGATTGCTGAAGTATGCTATAGTGTCGATTCAGTATACCCTTAATGTTTGGGATATTTCCAGCAAATGTTACGATCAGGTTGATAGCGTCCTCTTTTGTGCTATTTTTTCGCGTACCGAATAGTGACTGGCGCTCTATTTTTCGGGCCCTGTTGAGAGCGTCTTTCACAAGGTTCGGTGGAAAATGGCGGTCAACGAATGTTTGTTGCAACTGATTTAGATTCCTGTCAAGATCGTCATCGTTCGAGCAGATTTTCCTGTACCGAAGGGCTTGGCTGTAAGGGATGGCAAGCTTTGTATGCCGTGGGTGACAGCTGTGAAAGGACAAATACTGTTGGGAGTCAGTGGGCTTCCGGAATAGGTCGGTGCTTAGAACTCCGTCTTGTAGTCTTACCTGAACATCTAGGAAGTTAACAGTTGCAGTTGAATACGTGTGGGTGAACTTAATAGTGGGATGAAATTGGTTGAGATCATTTATGAATTCTATGAGGTCCCTTTCTGAATGTGGCCAGATCATAAATATATCATCCAGGTAGCGTTTGTAAAGTGCCGGCTTTCGCTCACGTCCTTCCAGAAATTTTTCTTCCAAAGTTCCCATGAATATATTTGCATAAGTAGGCGCCATTTTAGTGCCCATAGCCGTGCCGCTGATTTGGAGGTAGTGCTGACTGTCAAATTCGAAGTTATTGTTTTTAAGGATTAGGTTTACTAGCTTGGACAGGGCAAGTGGGTCGATAGGACTGTGTCCGGCGTATCTAGAAAAAGCTGTCTCAACTGCAATAATGCCGTCATCGTGGGGAACATTAGTGTAGAGGGACGAGACATCTAATGTAACTAGGAAACTTGATGTGGGGGGCTGGCACTGATTTAGTATTTGAAGGAAATGGTTAGTGTCCTTGATGTAGGACGGTAGTTGTGGGGGTATGTCCTTGAGGACGTGATCTACAAAGCTGGATATCTTTTCTGTGGCTGTACCATTGCAAGACACAATTGGCCTGCCAGGGTTTCCTTCTTTATGAATCTTTGGCAGCATGTAGAACCTGCCCGGTGTGGAAATTCGGGGAAGAAGGTATTCGTAGAGCGTCGCGTCGATCTCTTTCTTACTTTTTAGGGCTTTTAGTTCTTTCGTGATGCTCGCAACAATTCGTTCCGTGGGGTCGGCGTCCAGATTTTCATAAAATGAAGTGCAACTCAATTGTCGCAGACCCTCGTTAATATAATCTTGCCTATTCATTACAACAATTGCGCCACCCTTATCTGCTCTTTTAATAACAATTTCCTTACAATGCTTGAGTTCAGAAAGACTCTGTTGTTCTACTGGGGTCAAATTTGACTTGGGACTGCGGCTAGAAGACGCGTTGTATGCGGTAATGATATATTTCTGGACAGCTTTTATGTACATATCGAGAGCTCTGTCGCGGTTGGGTTCTGGGATAAATTGAGACGGTTGTCTGAAGGGGTTAGCATTGTGACCGGGCTTTTCATGAAAATATTCTTTAAGACGCATACGCCGAGCGAAGTTGTCCAAATCCAAATGAAGTTGATATTCGTTTACGTAACTGGTGTTGGGACAGAACGAGAGACCACGGTTAAGGAGGGAGAGCTCCGATTCGGTAAGTGAGTGGGACGATAGGTTAACTACATTATGAGATGGGACGAGTGAGCTTGCGCGAGCTGGGGGGTCTGTACAATTGTCTTGGGAACAATGGGGTAAAGCCCTTCCCAGTTCCCAAGACAATTGTACAGACCCCCCAGCTCGCGCAAGCTCACTCGTCCCATCTCATAATGTAGTTAACCTATCGTCCCACTCACTTACCGAATCGGAGCTCTCCCTCCTTAACCGTGGTCTCTCGTTCTGTCCCAACACCAGTTACGTAAACGAATATCAACTTCATTTGGATTTGGACAACTTCGCTCGGCGTATGCGTCTTAAAGAATATTTTCATGAAAAGCCCGGTCACAATGCTAACCCCTTCAGACAACCGTCTCAATTTATCCCAGAACCCAACCGCGACAGAGCTCTCGATATGTACATAAAAGCTGTCCAGAAAGATATCATTACCGCATACAACGCGTCTTCTAGCCGCAGTCCCAAGTCAAATTTGACCCCAGTAGAACAACAGAGTCTTTCTGAACTCAAGCATTGTAAGGAAATTGTTATTAAAAGAGCAGATAAGGGTGGCGCAATTGTTGTAATGAATAGGCAATATTATATTAACGAGGGTCTGCGACAATTGAGTTGCACTTCATTTTATGAAAATCTGGACGCCGACCCCACGGAACGAATTGTTGCGAGCATCACGAAAGAACTAACAGCCCTAAAAAGTAAGAAAGAGATCGACGCGACGCTCTACGAATACCTTCTTCCCCGAAATTCCACACCGGGCAGGTTCTACATGCTGCCAAAGATTCATAAAGAAGGAAACCCTGGCAGGCCAATTGTGTCTTGCAATGGTACAGCCACAGAAAAGATATCCAGCTTTGTAGATCACGTCCTCAAGGACATACCCCCACAACTACCGTCCTACATCAAGGACACTAACCATTTCCTTCAAATACTAAATCAGTGCCAGCCCCCCGCATCAAGTTTCCTAGTTACATTAGATGTCTCGTCCCTCTACACTAATATTCCCCACGATGACGGCATTATTGCAGTTGAGACAGCTTTTTCTAGATACGCCGGACACAGTCCTATCGACCCACTTGCCCTGTCCAAGCTAGTAAACCTAATCCTTAAAAACAATAACTTCGAATTTGACAGTCAGCACTACCTCCAAATCAGCGGCACGGCTATGGGCACTAAAATGGCGCCTACTTATGCAAATATATTCATGGGAACTTTGGAAGAAAAATTTCTGGAAGCACGTGAGCGAAAGCCGGCACTTTACAAACGCTACCTGGATGATATATTTATGATCTGGCCACATTCAGAAAGGGACCTCATAGAATTCATAAATGATCTCAACCAATTTCATCCCACTATTAAGTTCACCCACACGTATTCAACTGCAACTGTTAACTTCCTAGATGTTCAGGTAAGACTACAAGACGGAGTTCTAAGCACCGACCTATTCCGGAAGCCCACTGACTCCCAACAGTATTTGTCCTTTCACAGCTGTCACCCACGGCATACAAAGCTTGCCATCCCTTACAGCCAAGCCCTTCGGTACAGGAAAATCTGCTCGAACGATGACGATCTTAACAGGAATCTAAATCAGTTGCAACAAACATTCGTTGACCGCCATTTTCCACCGAACCTTGTGAAAGACGCTCTCAACAGGGCCCGAAAAATAGAGCGCCAGTCACTATTCGGTACGCGAAAAAATAGCACAAAAGAGGACGCTATCAACCTGATCGTAACATTTGCTGGAAATATCCCAAACATTAAGGGTATACTGAATCGACACTATAGCATACTTCAGCAATCCGAGCGCACAAAGGAAATTTTTCCGCAGGCACCTCGTGTCACCTACAGGCGCGCACGCAATCTGCTAGATAGCTTAGTTCATTCTAAAATCAACGAACCAAATGATTCACCAATGGGTTGTCACCCATGTGAAGGCCGCAGATGTCAAATATGCAAATCAATGCAAAACACCACCATAGCCGAAAGTACTAGTTCTCACTTCAGAGTGACAATTAGAGCAAACCTAGACTGTAATTCGTCCAACGTTATCTATCTCCTTCAATGTAACGCATGCCAAGCACAGTACGTGGGCCAGACAAAAACCGCATTCAGAATCAGATTTAACAATCACCGATTGGACGTGACGAAAAAACCGAATCTTCCAGTTTCACGCCATTTTAGCCAGCCAGGGCATTCAATTAACGATGTTTCAATTTTCCTTCTTCAAACAAACTTCAGTTCCGACCGGTGCCGAGAACAGCGCGAATCTTACCTTATCTACAAATTCCAATCTATCATAAACGAGGACCCCGGTGTACTGTCAACAATAAGAAACTTATCTGCTTAGATAGTGTACTGCTGCTTGTTCCCCTTTTCTTTGCAGAACAACAGTCCACAGCCCTTGGATTCCATCCCACCTCCCGGACTATGACCTCTTCACCGGACATGACTCAACCACTTCCTTGTACTTGACCTGCTGACGGCCGCCAGGTGGCGGGACCCCCCGATTGTGACGTCATTGTAGCACTGTATAAAACTCCAAGTGTCATTTGTCATTCTTCAGTCCTGACGAAGGCGGAGCTTCCGCCGCAACGTTGACTTCCCCCTTAACTTTCCACTAGTAAATAAATAACTCCCCCTTTTTCTACTTCCTACATCTTCGTTGTCTGCCTCATATTTTGTTAGTACCTATTTAATTTCGCGGTCGCCCGAACCCCTTTCTTCCAGTATATATATATATATATATATATATATATATATATATATATATATATATACATATAAAACTTTTGCCGCTGAACCGCTTGGCGAACCCGTCTAGAAAAGTATTGTTTTAGTTCCAGTTCAGTTTGAAGACGACAAAAAATATAGTGGTTCACTGTTCGACACCCTGTTTTCAATAATGAGCTATACATATTTGTGACTTGCATTTTGGAAGACATATAACTGCGAATTCAAACAAGTCAGGAAAAAGAGGTGCGGACCCTCGTAATCGAACCTGGTTCTTCTGATCTGTAGGCGTCGTGTGTTGTCGATGCCTCACAAACTCTAATCATCATCATGATCCCTAGTCCCCCCTGCACATAGCTAAAGAGAAACGCGTGCAGTGTAGCGGTTAGCATATCTAACCTTAGATCAGGACGTCCAGGCTCCATTCCTAGCGTTAGCACCTCTTTTTCCTGAGTTCTTCGAAATGCATTCATACTCTTAATGTGGATTGCCTTGTAGTACCGTACAGTCTATACTCGTATTAGACGGGTTACATTCATCGATGATCAAAACCAACAGTGCTTGAAAGTAGCGCCACCAAGCGTGTGGTGTTACCCACTAACGTAAAAATTATATAGGGTGTGTGTATTCCAATAATTTTTGTGGAATACACACGAGACACACGAGACCGCTAGGTGGCGCTACGCTCACGGTCATGATTGGATTCACTGATAATCCAGGAATACCTGTCTAGAAGGGGCAATTAAACCCTTCATAACAAATCTTGGATGGTTTTCACTTCGCAATCCACTCTCTCTCATCCTGTCTCTCACTTTCTCTCTTTTTCTATTCTTCAGATGTGCAACGCTCAGAAGTTATACGGCTTTCAAGGGGGCTATGTGCTCTTTGACTTCGAGCAAATAGACACAGGAAACAAGTGCGGGGATACCAACTTCACTCATGGTTACGCGGACGCGCACTACATCAAGACCTACATGTAAACCTCACTCACGGGTTGCTAGAAGCCATATGTTGATGCGCTCAACTGTATTCTTGTAATTACAGCGCCATTATGTTTGCATTTTGGATTGTTTTGTTTTTTCTCAAACACAATCGCAATAGATGTCTTTTGAGAATAGATAGCGGTAGAACCTTCACATGCATGCATACACACTTCTCTCTGGATTGTCTCCTTCCTGACCATTGACTTGAGATATACTGCGCGATACTGCTCTTTTTCTATTTTTGGGCATCATGGCAAAGTAAGCTATTAGTATAATTTTCATTATTACGAGGTATTCCTCATTACAACGTACACGTGGCATTCGAGCAACTTATTATACTAAGTTATTTTTATTTGTCTACACTATGTAGCGTATGGGGGAGGGTTCCCCCGTCCAGAGCGCAGCTTTCTCTTCCTCTACCTCTTCTTCCTCTAGGCGTCCGACCTAGTTCGCTACATGCTTCCCAGCCTGCAGTCGGTTCCTGCGGGAACGGTAAGGGACCATGTTCCCAATAGCGGCTGATAAAATGGTTCCCAGTGGTCCCTTGTTTTTTAAGGCTCCGAGGAACCCCCCCCCCCCCCCCCCCTGTCTCATGCTCGTGGTGGAGCGAGAGCCGGGTATGCCTTGCAAGACAAGAACAGCAACTCGGTCTCTGATATCCGGTATTTGGGGGATGAAGCGGTTGTCGGAATTGCGCTTCATGTTTTGTCTGTACTTTTCTCGTTTCAACGGCATCTTAAGGCGTCCCCTCTGGTCAACGAACCGACTATCCCTACCTGTTCGTAAGGCGGAAACGTTGGGACCTTTTGGAAGGCAGCAAAGTTGGTAGTCCACGCCGTCAATTGCTAGAGCTTGAACTGTAGCCCTGGTTGTCTAGTGAGGCCGGTGCCTCTTTCTCAAGTTTGCGTCGGATCCAGCACGGCCGAGAGCAACAGACTTGGACGGAACGAGCTTCCTCTTAACGATGCTAACACCAGCGCCGAAGCTATCTAAAGCTAGCTAATACTAGCACCCAAGGTACGAGATGGTCTGCCATTGGCTAACAGAATTAGGTGTAAAAGGTTTTCGCTGACAAAACAGACAGCAAAGTTATTTGTCAGTGGGCGCAACTGCAAGCCCGCATTTATTCGTTTTGTTTCGGCCGCTTTTGTGTGCCTTGCTGGGTCCCCTCACATGCTGTGTCAATACTTGAGCTTTCCCCTTCCCCTTCCACCGAACGTCTCACTGTATAGGACTTTCCCACGATCTTGGATATTCCAGGCAGTCCTCGGCTTCTTCCGAGCATCTTTCACTTTCCAACCGACATTGTCTTTTCCTGTGCTCGCGGACGCGGATCCTTGGAAGGCCGGTTGCGACTGCTGGGGACAGGAAAACCTAGGGGGATCCTGTCATTACATAATTCTTTGAAGCAAACGAGGAGGTTATCGACATATTGCGGTGCTTTGATCTGCGCTCGCCGGTGTAGGGTGTAGAGAGACGGTGAATAACTCAAGAAGCACTCCAGTGTTAGACCGACAGCTGCCCGATGCGGTCCTGCCGGACATCGGCCCAACATACGCTTTGCTCAAGGCGCGCTTTTGGCTCAAGAGATCTAGCCAGAACTTGTGTTGTCGTTGTTGGACTATGAGTAAGTGTTCAGCCTGTCGCTGCTGGCGAATATGTCTTGAAGGCTAAAAGGGATAGTCGAACCGGAACTGGGAGGGGTCGAACTGGGTTGTGGAACTGGGAGAGATGACAGCTGCTGGCCTAGATCGGTTCCTCCGAACCGGGTCGCCTTTCTGCCGTCTTCAGATTAAGCTTCATAAGACGCTGTGATCGAACCTCACCGTAGACGACTTCGTATTGTCCAGAATGAACCGGGTGAACTGTAGAGGAGTGGCTTCGTTCCCGTCAACTCGGTAACTGCCAAGCAGCAAACTTTATCCAAACCATTCTATCACTCGTGATCCTAGCCGACTGCGCCAAATATAATATGCGTTCATTCGTCTACACTATTTTAGCGTATGGGGGACTGTCCCCCTGTCCAGAACATATATTTCTCTTCCTCCTCTCCTCCCCCTTCCTCTAGGCGTCTGACCTAGTTCGCTACAATAGGTAATTAGACTTACCCGGTTATTGCATACAGATACTCAGTTGATGAATTGGGTGCACATTTTGCAAATATTTAGTATTTTCTCCGCTTGAACGTTTGTTGTGTTAAGATATCTACTTTCTCTACCGAAGAAAGGCTATCGCCCATCAATGCCAATCAGCCAGCACACCATTATGAATCTCATGTTGCACGACAGAGTTTTTTTTTTTTTTTGTGTGTGTATAGGGACAGCTTCAAGTGTGCCCCATGTAAGGCCCTATGTAGAAGAGACGTAAGCTGTGGTTTAAGCAGAAAGGAAGTAGTTGCGTCTGCACTGGAGCTAGCAGTTCAATCAAGCTTTAAATATTGCCTGCACCTGCACTGTAGAAATACCAACATTCGAATTAGTAAGAGGTGCTCGCAGGTGTAGAGTATGAGGGAGAATGTTTATTAACGCTTTTGACTTTGTTGAGAGGAGTACAGCTTTCTTTTCCCAGAATGCCTTGCTTAGTATTACTTGCAGCCATAACTCTCCAGTGTTCTTTAAACATTTTATTTCGGTCCTGCGCACCATAGCCACATTAGTTAAGGCTGCAATGCTAGCCACATCAATCGCGTGTGGATGAACGAAATCAACTGATGACCTAGCTTGAAAGCGGAAATAATGGAGGCTCTGTCCCACTGCACAGCGTACTTCAAGTACCTGATATGGCGAAGAATACGTAGGCTTGAAAACACGATTTTGCACATTGGACTGCATTTACACTCAATGCATGAAACCGGAACGCAACACAGGGTCAACTCCTGTTTCAATGAGGGTTACAAGCAGACGTTTTCTCATGCATAGTTTCCGGCGATGTAGACCCATTGTGGTATAGCGCACGAGTGAGCTTTGGACATGCTCATCGTCACGGACAAGAAAACTGAATAAAGTGTGGAATGATGGGGGAAGGTGGTGGATGCGTTGTTTCAACGATACCACACCCATGACAAGAGGACCCTGGCAAAAACCATTTGACAATCGAACGACACAGGCGTAAGCAAACGAATGATCCATAACTTAAAAACCCGAGACTAGGCGACAAAAAAACGACAAACACAAACAAGAATGAGAAGAAAGGAATGAGTTTCTGATCAAAGTGAAAAATCGGGCATGTTGGTGTTGATCTTGCATGACGAACTAGCACTTGGAACGGGACAGAGAGGAGGGATGACAGGAGAGGTGCTAGACTTCCAAGAAAATAATTTATTCGCAACATAATACTGTCTTTTAATATCTCAGTCAGATAGCTATGACGTCACCCACACACCCGTCCTCCTTTTCCTTGTTCCACATGACCCACATTTTTGACACTTGGTTATCAAAGAAAGCGATAGATGCATGAGTCACACACTGCTGCTTGGTTTAGCTGATTTGGAATGCCTCTATTATTTCTCTGGTTGGCTGATCACGAAAAGATCATTTATCCTCGTCTCCGGGAATCTTGGAGAACAGCCCCACGAGCAACAGTGTGTTAGTAATGCTTCTATCACTTTGATAAGAACGTAAAACTAAAAATGTGGGAGAAGGAAAAGGATGACCAGTGTGTGGATGACGTATTTTCCATCTGAGTGTGATATTTAAAGACAGTACTATGTTGCTAAGAAATCATTTTGTTGGAAATCTAGCACCTGCCCTGTTCTTTCTTCTCTCTGTCCCGTTCCAAGTGCTGGTTCGTCATGCAACAATGAGTTTTGTAGATAGCGGCAGGCGAGCGCGAGGCTCGAGTGTCTCGGCCGGCAGCGGAAGAGCGCCGGCGTGCGGTGAACGTCAGGCAGGAGTGATGGTTGATGAAGTTGTGAGGCGCGTGTGTGCCGGTTGGACGTGCTTTTGTAGAATAGAGTCAGTAGGTCGGTATACAGCAGTGTGCTTGCCGAGCTCAGGAAGCCATTTGGGAACGAGAAAAGGATGTCGAATGCCATGCCTGTATGAGAGTCGTGACAGTGAGTCTGGACAGGTGAGGTTGAGGATACGTGAAGAGCATTGGGCTCGGTCGGTTGCCGTATCACACGACAACCATAGCTGTGCCTTGTAGCGCCGGACAGGAAATGGAAGAATGTTTCCGGGCTGAGCGGCAGCGTGCCGCCGGTGCCGGACTTGCGGGAAGGTTGCCAAATCTGGGATAATGAAAAGGGCAGAGTCACGTTCGAGTCACCAGATGTAGAGGCCGATGGTGTTCCCCTACACCAGTCCCGACCGGCGATGATAGTATGCCAGGGAGACCTGGTGACGGTGGCCTACCTCCATGGTCACGCCGGTGGAACTGACAAGCGGGTGCTCGAGGCGCGTGACCATCCTCGTCATTGTCCACTGACCGCCACAAGTTGTAGCAAAACACCAGTGACCAAAATCGTCATTGGAGGAGGCAACATTTTTTTTATTGCAAGCCTGATTTCTGCTTCTCGGTTGCTGATTACCATTAACCGTACCTCGGGACACACTCTGAATGTTGACCACCGGGGACAGGGACACAATCACACCGATGAAGGGGTAAGCAGCCACCTATTCCAATGCACTGAAATGATATTTAAAAACATTGTGTTGATATGTTTGCGTACTACATGCCAGCAGAAAGCAATCCTGCATTTGCATTCTCCTTTACAACACTAATCTAAAAAGAAAAATATAAAAGAAGACTAGAAGAGGCGCGCCTTAACCGCATAGCCACATTGTGAGGACAGCTGCGCCAAAGTATTTGAGAGCCGGACGAGCGCCTTTTTATGAAAAATAGGTCAGCAAAATTGTCACAACGATGCGTCGATGATCCTTTATCAACAGATTAGGAAGTTCAACGACATCGTTCTGTATGACGGTTACTTCTGTAGCTCTCATGCGACGAAGTTCGGCTTGTAGTGTGCGGCATTTAGAGACCGAATTGCTTACTGTCAGACCCAGGAGAGAATACGATATGACAAAGTGAGATTTCGTTGGGACCGCTCGAGCGGAGAAATGAGACGCAAAACACGATTAGACGGGGCACGGCAAAACTTCCCTGTGACTGAGGGAAAAGACAGGCGCATCACAACAGCGAAGGAATATTTCTTTTATACTGCGGGAAAAGGGTGACGCAAGGCAGAACAGGAAATACACAGGACACTTTCGTTGAGGATGACGAGGAGACATAAACAAGACAGAAGACGGAGTACAGAGGCAAAAGGAACATTTTCTTGAGGCCTAGGGAAGAAAGAGACGGAATACAGAACACCGTGTATATAGGAGAAGTAACGTTTCCTTGGAAGTGAGCAAAAATGGACACGGGATACCGGACACCATGTGCAAAGGAGACAATAGCATTTCCTTCGGACTGCCGTTTGATGCGATCTCAGGGGAAGCCATCTGAGTTTATTTTCGATACTACAGCCGGAGAACGGTGCTGTTCACCGGAGCCGGAGAGTAATCGAAGTGGTGCACGCACCGGAAAAGGCGTGAGAACAAGCGCGGGTGGTACGGATGGAGCGATTGTTTTCGGCGGCGCCACAGGAGCCCTCCACCCGGAGAAGCGGCAGCGCCCAGTGAACCCTGCGGGGGCGTTTCAGCGGTAGCAGAGGGGGCCCAGATGGAGGCACAGGAAGGGGGGTTTCGGTTTGGTGTAGAAAGGCGGGCTTCAGTCTTGCCTTCGCGACGACGTCCTGTCGTCGAGGGAGTTGGACGGTGATGTGGTGTTCCGAGCGAGCAAGCACGGGGTATTGGCCTTCATGGGGAGGCTGGAAGGGACCCCGCACGGAGTCTTTGCGGATGAAGACGTGCGAGGCGGTAGCCAGTGCTGCCGGCACGTAGATTGACCGCGGCTGCGAGTTGCGTGACGGCGGAGGGTGGAGAGAATGCATGGCGGAACGGAGGCGGTTGACGTACGTGGTATAGTCAGGGGGCGGATAGGGGGATGACGGAAAGAAATCGCTGGGAAGGCGGAAGGATGTGCCGTACACCATCTCGGAAACAGTGCAACCCATATCCTTCTTGATGGCGGTACGGATGCCGAGGAGGGCTAATGGAAGACTATCCGTCCAGGACTCTCCAGCAGGATAGGCGCGGATGGCTGACTTGAGTTGTCGGTGGAACCTTTCCACGAGCCCATTGGCCATGGGATGGTACGCGGTAGTTCGGACGCGCCTACAGCCGATCGTTCGCAGGAGTCTGTTGAAGAGCGCCGACTCGAACTGACGTCCGCAGTCAGTTGTAATTGTGGCGGGCACCCCGAAGCGGCTGATTCACCCTGTGACGAAAGCTTTCGCGACGGTGTCTGCAGTGATGTTGGAAATGGGGATCGCTTCGGGCCAGCGAGTAAAGCGGTCGATGCGGTTGAGGATGTAAGAGTAACCGTTTCTGGGGGGTAGGGGCCCTACAATGTCCAGGTGGACGTGGCTGAAACGGGCGTCAGGTGGAAGGAACTGCCCGGTGGGCGGATGAGTGTGCCGATGAACTTTGGGACGCTGGCACGGGATGCATGCGCGGGTCCAGTATTTGATGTCGCGATTGATGACAGGCCAGATGTATCTGCTGGTGATGAGCTCTTGGGTCGCTCGGATGCTGGGATGGGATAGGTTGTGCAGAACGTCGAATATAAGCTTGCGGTACCGAAGAGGGATATAAGGACGTGGCGTGCCGGTGGAGGTGTCACAAGCCACAGGTCTAGAGGAGTGCGGTAGGGTGACGTCGTCGAAGCGGAGCGGAGTGGAGGTTCACGATTGATGGGTGAGTAATTCAGGGTCGGTATCTTGAGAGGCAGCGATGTCATCCATGGAGGGAATAGCACTGCAGGGAAAGGTAAGGACACCCACGGAGATTTGTGAAAGCGCGTCAGCGACGGGGTTATCCTTGGCTCTGACGTGCCTTATGTCGGAAGTGAACTCGGCGATGAAGGATAAATGGCGAGCTTCGCGCGGTGAGCGGTCGGTAGAGTTCGACGTAATGGCTGAGCTGAGCGGCTTGTGGTCAGTGCACACGAATAATTTACGACCTTCCAAGAAATGTTGGAAATGACGTACAGCACTATACATGGCGAGCAGCTCCCTGCCGAAAGTGCTGTACCGTGTCTCCGGTGGTTTGAGCTTACGTGCAAAATATGGAATGGGTTGCCAGACGCCATGCAACTTCTGTTGAGGGACAGCTCCTAAAGCAATATTGGAAGCATCCACCATCAGGCATGTTCGAGAACCTGGAATTGGATATACGAGGAGCGAGGCATTGGCCAATGCGGCTTGGATGGCGCGGAAAGCTTCGATGGCCGAAGGTGTGCAGTCGACGGTGGTACGCGGCGCAGCAGAAGAAAGCATCGCTTCCAGATGGTGTATGAAGGCCGAGCAGCCGGGAATGAAACGCCGGTAGAAATTGACCAGTCCAAGAAACTCACGCAGCTTGCGTTTTGTAGTGGGCTGGGGGAAGTTCCGGACTGCCTCAACCTTGCCGTCGAGGGGACGAATTTCTGAGGGGTTACTCGGTGTCCGAGGAAGTCCAGCTGGGACACGCCAAACTGGCACTTGGTAGTCGTGTCGTAGATGGGCCGTGCAATCTTGTATGTTCGGCAAGGGATATCGATCAGGAACTGTCACGTTATTGAGCGCGCGGTAGTCGCCACATGGTCTCCAGTCGCCGGTCTTTTTAGGGACCATGTGTAATGCGGATGACAATGGACTTGACGAAGGTCGGACAAAACCCAGTTGTAGGAGATGCTCAAACTCCGCGCGGGCGATGTTAAGGCGTTCTGGAGCGAGTCGCCGTGGGCGGCACTGTACTGGCGGGCCCGTTATCGTGATGAAATGTGTGACATGGTGCTTGACCGGGCTGTTGACGTTAGGTGGACGAGTGATATCGGGAAACTCTTGAAGTATCACCTCAAAAACAGACGTGGCGAGAGCCGGAACGAAAGTGGGGTGCAGCGGCTGCAATGCGGTGGCAACGCCGTGAACAGTAAGGTGTATATTGGCGTCAACAAGTCGGCGGCGGGCGACGTCGACAAGGAGTCCAAAGTGGCGGAGGAAATCGGCTCCAAGGATAGCATGACGGATAGTGGCAATCCAAAATAGCCACCTGAAGCGGCGGCGAAGGCCAACGTCGATGGTGAGCGAACGTTGGCGTACGTGGCAATGGAGGTTGAGTTGACGGCCCGGAGTGGAGAGGTTTGCTGTCGAGTTCTTTTGCAGAACGGCGTCGCCGGAATAATACTGACTTCGGCACCAGTATCCACGAGAAAACGGGTGCCGGAAATCTTGTCTGTGACGAAAAAGAGACGGAACTCAGGGGGGTGGGAATCACTAGCCGCCGTTAATGATCGCCCAGGCCGTTTCCCGACGGCCAAGTACAGGGCTGCTGGCAGCGACGAGCGCAGTTGCGGAATGTGTGATGGTACCAACAGTAGGTGGAGGCCGGTGGTGAAGTGCGGCGGGAGCGCGTGGGGGACTGCAAGCGACGCGCCGGCGAAGGTGTGCGCCGTGAGGGGCTTGCCCCGCGGTTCGGGAAGCGCTGCTGCGACAGGTGTGAGACAAGTTCGGTGAGGCGCGCAACTTCCTGGCGCAGGTGGCCGAGCTCGGAATCATCAGATTGCGTATTGGAGGACATCGCGGCGACGGTGGGAGGGGCAATGTGCAGGACGCGGTCGGCGAGTTCTGCTAGCTCTGAGAGGGGCAGGGCGCCCGATGCTGCTAGTGACACGCGTACATGGGGAGGGAGTCTCTGGAGGAAAAGTTCCTTGAGGATAGCAGGGTCAATAGATGATGCTTTGTCGCCAAGAAGGAACTGCAGATGGCGGAAAAATTGAGTGGCGCGACGATCACCGAGCTCTTCAGACGAAAGCACTTGCTGCAAATGGTGCTCCTGGGATGACATGAGCCGTTTAACGAGAGCGTCCCGGAGGACTGAATAGGGTTTGTCTTCCGTCGGCGCGTAGAATGTCCCGAACCTCAGCGGCGGCGGACGGGGGAAGACCTTCAACCAGGTGCTGGTACTTGGTGGTTTCTGATGTAATATGTCGCATGTGGAAGAAATTGTCCACCTGGACAAACCAGAGGGGGGGATCACGGGCCCAGAATGGGGGGAGACGGACTTGCGTGGAAGCCGAGATGCTTAATGCCGGGCTGACTGAAGAGGCAGGTACCGCTGACGGCGAAGCAGAAGGGGTAAAGTTCGCGTTCGGGTCACCAGCTTGAGGGGAAGCCATCTGAGTTTATTTTCGAGACTGCAGCCGGAGGACGGTGCTGTTCACCGGAGCCGGACAGGAATCGCAGTGGTGCACGCACCGGAAAAGGCGCGAGAAGAAGCGCGGGTGGTACGGATGGTGCGATCGTCTTCGGCGCCGCCACAACTGGCATTTCTCGAACATGCCGTGTGACTGTCGCGTACCGCCGTTACCACCTCGCTTTCCCGTGGATGAAGATTGCTCTGATCGCTAGCAGCAGGCTAAAGCTTTTCACCCGATACGCAGAGACTGTCCGTGGAGGTGTCTATTCGTGATATGGTGATCGTAGTTTTCAGTTTTCGTGGTGTCACAGGATCACGTGTCCCTGAGAGTATCGGGGGACTCCAGTTGAGCTGAATAGCGATTTTTGTCAGAGGCAACGGTATCCAGAAAGGACGCGGGGTTGTCGACGGTCATATGACAGTGCAACATCCCGTTGCAAAACATCCCTGCTTTTCTTGCCGGTGACATTTACGCTGTTGAACCATGACGTTCGTTGCTGTCGATTGGTGTCGTGAAAGCGCTCCCTCAATGGGCTCGCATTATTTCATAGTAGAACTCAAGGCCGGTGCGCTCGCACAGGACTGCTAGCAAATTTCGATAGGGTTTCGCACTCCCCTTTAGAGCATTGCGCGGGCATTGTCGGACCGAGCTTTACGTTTTGCGCACGTCCCCGTGCCAGGTTCGGACTCGACAACACATACCATGGTGCGGCATGTACGTCAACAGACTTCATGAGACTCGACAGCTGAATTTTTGTGTCAACTTTCATGCCTATTTCGTGTAACGGGTCTCGGTTCTTCTTCTTCATAGGGGTTAGGAGATGTCAGCCAGATGGCTACGGCTTGCTACTCCAAATTCCACACACATGCACTCACACACGTTGGGGCCCACAGGCGTGGTGGGCGCGTTTGGACAGCAGAAGGAGCGTCCTTCAACAAAGCCAGAGAGGAGCAACCGCGTACACACGACACCGCTCTCTCCGTGAAGCAGAGTGAGACGCTGATCAAGAGGAAAGCGTAGTGCAGGGTTCTGCACGACCCGCTCTATCCTGCGATGCGGATCCCGGTTTGGAATTTCCCGCGGGTAGCGGGTCGGTTGCGGGTGATATTAAATGCACCTGCGCGGGTTGCGAGACTGTTCCGGGCAGCGTTTTTGGCACAAGCACTGCTGGCGGGTCGGCCACGAACAAGCAACGGCTACAGCAACAACAACGAAGAGAAAAGATCATACCAAATAATAAGTAAACAAAGGCGCCGCAGCCCCTGCTGGTCGGTTCCGGTAGGGTGCGGATTTCATTTTCTGGTAGAGCGCGGGTGGCGGGTCTTGTCAGAGGAGGTAGGGGTCGGGTATGGATTTCACCCTCAAATAATGAGTTGCACTTCATACGGTCCAAATGCCCATTTTGCCCAACTACCAAGTATCCGTCTGGCTTACGTGAACATTTGGGAAAACAAAATACGTGATAGCGCTTTTCTAGAGAAACCGCTGTCTTGTCCCGCGTCCCGAGTTTCCTCAGCTATCAAACAAACCAAACAGTGCACGTATGCACAGGTCATGCGCTTTTTGGCACTGTAGTCGCCTCTGGAGAAGGGGTAGAGCACTGATGGGCCGGATTTTCAGGCCCGTGCCCTGCCCATACACCAATATTTCCGTACTGAGGCCCTATCCAAGCCAAGTTGTGGCCCTAGCCAAGACAGGTTGTTCGTGGAGGCTGACGTGGAAATCGTCACTTTTAGCTAGCCCGGAGCTACAGCGGCTCGTCTGAGAGAAAAAATTCATCGACTGCACCGCAGCTGTGTGAAGAGTGCCGCAGCTGTTTTGCGGGAAGTCTCAGTAAGTCCAGATTGCAACGATTTCAATCTCTGTGCTGCTAAAACTCATTTCCTCTGACACGCCAGTGAAGATTTCCATGAATTGTCTTCTTTCACAGGGCACCGTTGACGTGGCGAAAGGCTACGCGGAGCATATATTCCTGTATACGCTGATGCCACAGGCAAGGCGGCCTGAACTTTCTGGCACAATTCAGGAATATAACGCGATGCTGCGCACGATTCCAGCTGTCCGTGCCGGTGACGCTACGGTGTTGAGCATTGACGTGAGTAGTCGCTTCTTGAACGCTAACTGTGGAACTTCCTGGTGGTCATGGCAGGTATTTTATACAGTATGCTCGTTAGTTTTGGAAAAACAGTGCGACAAAAAGTAACTGGGGCTACCTTTGTGGTGCTTCAATTACAAACAGGTGCTGGTCTTGATGTGGTAGCTGTTTGTAATTCAAGTATCACAAACTAGTTTCCAGTTGCTTTTTATCGCGCAATTTTTCCGAAAATAAAATGCGTACGAAGTACTGGCACACGCCTACCAGGAATTCCGGTTTATTTATATTGCTGTCTTTGTGAAGTGCTGTTTGTAAAAACATTCCGTATATATGTTCAAATATATTTTACAGCACAAGGTCTTTACCAGGAACAAGGAGGTGAAAGACGGGATGCTTTCACGGGATGGCTATCTCATTTCCAGGGAACGGGGGTTGTCGTGCCTAGCAGGCATCCTCCACACAGCCCTCGTGAAGCGCTATGGACCATGGCTGAAAGCACCGGGTCCGCGTCGTGCCATCATACTCAAGCCAATGAAGTCGTGTGAAGAATGTCGTGCTAAGGGACACCCCACGAGTGCATGCAGGCCTGTGCGCTCACCGTGGTGAACGCTCACCATTTTAGCCACCATGTCATGACGACACAGAACGATGTTACCACCATTACCTGCTGTATTATAACAACCACGTCATCTGATCCCCAATCCTATGCTCACTTCTGTCAGCAGCAGCAACGTAGCCAAAGCTTTTTGTAACCTGTTCCTCCTGCCATGGCGTACTTTGCCCCATGATTAGTGTACAAATGGCCCACATCTTACGCAAGACCTGCCCGATAACTTTTGTAAACAACTATCATCACTCCAATGGCGATTTTGTAATGGCTCCATGCCGTCTGCCATCTTCCGGCTGGGCTGTCTGCTCGTTACCCTAGGCACCCTGAGACCAGTAGTTTCCTTAGAAGTTGGTCCAGGGCACATATGCCCCCTCCCCGTGATATTTCCTGGAGCAGAAACTCTAAACACAGCGAAGTGGTGCATGATAATGCGTGTGAAATTTGAAATTGAAAGACTACTGCGTTGCTTGCCACTATGAGTGCGAGTCACTGATGCCCACTGTAGCCTGAATGAGATGGCTGGGTATTTTCCTACGGGTGCAACTCGTGCGATATGTTTTGGTTAATAAAATATATAATGCTTCATAGCAAGCTTTTCAAGGGAAAAATGTATTTCTCCTCAAATTCGTATTGTGGTCCGTACAGATGTGTTTGCAGTGTTCCCCCGGACTCAAGTTTTTCTTCAGATGAAATCTGGTCAAGGTGACCAATAGCCATTGTTAGTAACCACTGGTTCACCGATTCCTGCAGGCAGAAAATCCTAGACACCCAGCACCCGAAAGATTAAAAAGAAATCAGTAGCATGTGTTCACTATTGGTATATTGGATATATTTTATTGAAGAACGCAGCATGTATACATCGTCACGTTTTCTGCATTACTTACGCGTATCAGCTCATGCTTGTAGCCTCAGAATGTTCATTCGTGGATACAGTATCCAAAAGAGCACATTTCATCATTGGCGATGTGGCGTAAACACATAATGAAGTACCATACAGTCCGCTGCATGTAGGCGCACTTGGACATGAAGGTCTCGCACATACGGCATCAACATATAGCATCCTGGTGGACAGAGCCAGATTCATAATATGGGAATAGTAAAAACTTGGAACGTGTTACTCAGCAACGAGTTTCCTTCTTGAGCAATGAAGTAGCAACTGATAGTTGCTTTTGCCATGCTTGTCAGTTGGCAGCTAAAGCCTCAGAGTATGTGTTTATGGGGAAGAAAATGTCCAACAGGGCACCATTCATCATTGGCCACATAATGCTGAACCAGGTACAACACTGGCAAGGGCAGGTGCTTCATATTCAGCGAGAGAGTGGGAAATTTTCAAATGACAGATAAAGGCAGTAACACTTAGGAAGTTTGACCTTTGGGAGTCTGGCCATCATATCTGCAGTAGTACTGGAAACCTGAATCTGAAAAAGCAATTTTCATATGTTGAAATGACATCCAACTAAAGGCAAGATGGCAAGAGGACGTAGCGCAGAGCGACATGTTGGGATGTTGCTCGTGCTCAACAATGCGGGCAACTGGCGACAGTTGGGAGACAGCTCTGCACAATTATGATATTTACCGACCTTGTCAAAATATCAAAATGGATTCATACTCAGGATGTCGACATCTGAACAGGCTGGTGGAGCTTCAAAAGTGCTAGGAACACCATTCATGTTTTTTTCCACAATTTTCATTCACTCAAGCCAAGGTAGAATACCATGATGGCCTCACACATATAGCATCAATATGTGGACGTGTTTCAATAATGCCTGGGAAGAACGACGGTTTTGGGACAGCTCTGCTATATTTTCATACACTCAAGCCAAGGTAGAATACCGTGATGGCCTCACACATATAGCATCAATGTGTGGACGTGTTTCAACAATGCCTGGGAAGAACGACGGTTTGGGGACAGCTTTGCAATATTTTCATACCCCGTGGAACTCAATGCTGCGCCTGAAGCCTTCAACGACGATATCCTTCTCCATACTGGTAGAGCTTCTGTCCCAGTTCTTGAAGCACAGATGCTTTTTTGGGCTCGACCCTGCCTGGCAACTTGCGCACAGTGTACAAAATTTGTTCCGGACGCCTAGGAACAGTACTTTCTTTGTGCGGTACCCAACAATTACAGCCTGCAAAAACGAAAAATGTCAGGATTGTATTCCACAAAACTCTACCGGCAATGACAATGTTTCCAGGAATTATGCATCTGTATGCGTATCGTACAAACTCATGCCACAGGATGTATACCACTCTAGTAAGTGTGTTTACCAAAAGACAGCAGTGCCACTAATAGCACCAGAGGGGTCAACTTTTTCCTCCAAATAAATGCTCATAGTGTTCTTTCCGCAAATGGTGGCCAGAGACTTCCTGTATATCCCGTCTGCCAAGCGGTGTGCAAGATAAATCCTTCTTTTTCGCGCACCTTTATTTAGTGTAGATAACAATATTTACTTACCAAGCCAGAAAGAGCGTCGTACTTGTTCTTGTATGAACATTTGCACCAAGCACCCTCAGCAACGACCGTAATTATAGGAAAATCGTCAGCATCGACGTCCCCAGCCTCCCTAGCTAACCAGGCTTCCTCAATGCAAGCTTTTCTTATTTCTTCCCAAGCTGTTTTGTCGATTCCTTTAGCAACAATATCCTGATACTTACTGTACGTGCTACTAGCCATGCCGGGTATCTCCAGAAGCACGTAGGAGCTCGAGAAGGCCTGAGAAACCAGAACCTATAGACACGATACCGTTCACTGCTGAGGAATTGACGTCCATGCGTTGTTGAACAAGTTGATCAACTGGCGCCTCTGTTGTGACTACATCTTTCCTCAGACACATCCTGCACTTCAAACTGAAAGAGCTACACAGACCTCGCCGATGTTCTGATACAATTTCCATGTCAGCCAGGCCGCAACCAAACGGACTATGTACCGACAAACTTTGCAAAGACGAAGAGAAGTGATCAATCTCCACTATACGCCGACCATTCACACTGCTTGTGCACTGAGTCTGTGTCTGGTGAACATTGCCAGTATCGAAAGATGGAGATCGACTGGGTGTAACAGCAGCAGTGGTTGGAACGGTACTTGCTCTGGAACCGGCAAGCTCGTCACAATCTGAACTGCAGGGGACTACATTACCTACCCCAGCTGAATCAGCAAATGACGAATTTGAAGGACGAATTTCGCTTGTGCTCGAAGCGAAACAAGCATTCCGACCGGCATCACTTACAGTTTGAGGAACAACACTACCACCAAAGGTCGAGCCTACAAGGGTATCTGCACGATGTGGAGTCGTCGAAGTGCAGCGATCACTCGGAACAGCACGGCTGGAGCATCCTGCATTACCAAAATCTCTCAAATCCGCAGGTTCCGTGACATGCCTGCCTCTACCACGTAAATTCGCAAAGTCCTTCTTCTTACGTTTCCGTTGTCCGTAGACGTGACTTCGAGCCATAATGGGTAAATACTATGAACACGTAAAAAACACACAAGGACAGAGAGCAAATGAACATGACAAGAAAGTGAAAAAACGCGTAACTTAGCCACGAATTGGTCACTTCAGGACGAACCGAAACCACGGACGCCGATCAGCTGCTGCGCAATACGCGGAGGTTTACAAGCGGAGTACGTTCGGGCGCTGCGAGTGGACGGCGCCATCTTCCGGAATCAGTGGTAAACGCGCCTTGGATGCATGCCTGTACTCACTTTCAATTCTTTTTCGGAAAAACAGAATGCTAAAAACACAAGAAAGACGGGTCATTTGAATCCTGAAACATGTCCCCGGTTAACCTCAGAAGCGGATTGTTTTTATTCGCTTTCATTTGTTTATTTGGATTTTTTGAAGCTGTAGCAACAAAATTCGTTTCTTTTTCTTTAAAAAAAATACAACGCTAGAGAGGTATTTCAGTTCCCTGAGTTAAGAGATCTTGACGTCACCTTTCCAATGAAAGTTCCCGCATTCCGATCTGTCTCATAGTTCGGCGACAAAACCTATGGGAAATTCACATAGAAAACAGGGGGTGGTATGTCCTCTTAATACATTAGCGGCAACGTTATCCTGCAGCAGGTGATTGTACAGGAGCGTCAACGTAGTATATTTTCAAAGCGTTGTAGATGATTCCTTATGAATTAATCTGATTGAAGCACCAAAACTGAAACAACAACAACAACAATAAATGAAGAAGTGATGATGACATGGGATGTTTCCCCGTGGTAGCCACAGGACACTACCCCATATCACAGTGGTTAATATGAGAGGATGAATTATGGTGAGATTGAAGCGACGACAGGTCGGAGTTCTGTTTAGAGCTCTTCGAGGAGTCCAGTGGCATGCATGAAAGCAAAAAGGGAGCGAAGAGCCCGACACTGATGCGCAGGGGACCTCCATGGGCCAAGTACTTTGGACAGGCTGAATGGTCTATGGTCGAGGAGTTCAAGTTGGCGTCGAAGTACCCGGCGTTCACACGTGTACCGCTCACAGTCATCGATGATATGGGGGATCGTAGCTGACCAAAACTGAAGCGTGCTTCTGTCTTTCCCGGAATCCTACATAGCGCTTGGCAAGCGGCCTTTGGATCCGGAACGCCCAGAATTGTTGAATTATATTGAATTTCACAGTATTGAAGTTGAATCACCTGCGTGGAGGTGAGCCTCCGTGGATTACTGAAGTTACGCTAAAGATCAAAATATTCCACAGATACCAGAAGACAAATGTTACCACAAGTAATAGACGGATCACGCTGATGGTCACCGAACATATTAAAGATGACGTCTTCATCAAGCGGACTATGACATTTAGAGAGCCCCCCGAAAAGAAAAAGCACAGTGCGCGATATTCCATGCCAACATCGCTCATGACCAACGATACGCGCATTCGAAGAGCCGATGCTTTCACCACTCTACGAAATTACATTATCGTATGCTTCCGGCCTTTTGTCTTCTTCCTATCTAGGCTCATCAGCTTACTACGTACATTGCTGCGCATGTTAAAGTACTCGCACCGGTTGAGGTGGATATCGTTCTCCAAGTCTCGGGTGCAAGTCAGAGCGCCTCGCAATCTTTGATAGATTAAAATCGAGTGGCGGCCCAGTGGTCGATTATGCACAAATGCTACAGTTCCCGGACAGACAAGTACGTATGCGGACGCAGACAACTGGACTGAGAGAAGCTTAGCGGAGTTACCGCGCGCTCAATTTCACCACTCAGATTGCGACTGCTGCGACTGCTGCGACATGCTTCTCAGAGGAATTGTGATTGCATGCCTATTCCGCATAACAACATGCCTTAAGACATTTGGTTCCATGGAAGACTTGCTGGCATCTGACGTTCTTCCTCAGGTGATCAGTGTTTTCGCAGCAAACAGGCCAGTGGACGTTAGAACATCAGTTGGGTGCATCGACACTTATTCTAATCATCTGCTCAAGTTGCTTCATAAAATCAACGTTCCCATCGCTATTTGGACAGATATGAAGATCTTCAATGCTACTCTGGAGAGGAACTGGCAACATGCATATCTGGATGGCCGAGTCTTCCACATAATTTGCACTTACAAGGATTTGTTGGTACCTAGAGCTTGGAGCACTTTCCGACAGTGTGCCTTGGATCTGTATGTGTTACCAGAAGGCGCTGATCCAACGAGGACGAAAGGTCTACTTAATTCATTAGGACAGTTCACGGAGAGTTTAGACGTGTTTTCATGCACCGGCATGTTTAATGTCACTATCGCAAACGGCAACGCTTATCTGAGGGACTATGCTTCGGAAGAATGCATTACATGTGACCCGCAATATATGTTTGGGAAGCATCTCGTGAGAAGGCGTAAATTTGAAGGGCAGAACTTAGTCCTTATTTGCACGAAGGGAGGCACATGCATGTGATAGTGCTTCAGGTGACGAAGCTAAGGTTGATTTTGGCTCGCGCTGGGGGTTGTTGTTTGTGTGCTTGTTTGCCGGTCCGCGCTGCATTCCAGTCGCGGTTCCACCTTGGAATAAACGTTGCTGTTGCTACTCAATGTCTCTACTAGTTATCACAATGCATTCATCCCAATGTGGAAACATTGATTTTCACACTGCAACATAAGAACGTGACAGTCACGATGTTTGAGATCGGCTTCTCCGAAATACCCTCTGTCGCAATCAAGACAAAATTTTCGAAGTTTCTTTGCAGGGGTAACGGTATTAGTGCGAATGGTTATTTGAACGGTCACACGTTGATTGATAATGCCATTATCGCAGGGTATTTGGACTCTGTGGTTCTTTCGTTTTATGCTGAGAAGGCGAAGGGAAATGGCTCTAGTGATACCGTTCAGCTTGCAAGTGTGGTTATCTCTACTGTCTTCATTCATCGCATGCGCGCTTATTGGTTTCTCCTATCTTTACATGAAACGTCCGAACAGAGCACACTTAGTGCAAGTCGCTGTCCTCTTTATGGAATCCCTTCTAAGGCAAAGCGTAGTGCACACTACGGCCTTCCTCAACTACCAACCCTTGCGAATAATTTTTGGAGTTTGGCTGATTGTCGGGATGATCGTATCCACGGCTTTTCAAGGATTGCTAATGTCCTATTTGAGAGATATGCCGCTCGAAAAAGGAATAGAAAAGTTTGATGATAAACTGTTTTCAGTTCAAGGTTACAGACTCTGCTTTTTTCAAAGTGCTAGCCAGTGCGGCATGTATGTCTTCACTAGCTTAAAATATCGTATAAAAAGTGGATGTGATTGCTTCAACGCGGATGGCTCCATTAAGTAAGGGAACGATGGAAAGGATACTTATGGAGTTTTGAGCCATCGCCAAGATACTATGCAGAGGCACAACGAACTCCTACAAATGGGCTACAGAAAGGTTGATGATCTCATGGATGCCCTAATCTTGGGCCCAGCGATGGGACTTACTTCACCCTACCTTCACAGCACCCAGAACATCGTGACACAGGGTGTGGAGACATGATTATACGTAAGAGCACGGAACTTGGAAGCGTTCAGAGTGTCGCATCAAAACGATAACGACAACTTCCGGCAGACATCAGAACAGAAAGCGCTGACTATGACCGATTTGCGGCCACCTTTCTTACTGTGGGCAACGGGCATGCTGATATCCACTGGCGTCTTCTTGGTTGAAATGATACTCCATCGTTACAATGGCGCTATTAAGCACGTAATCAGGGTGGTCAGAAGAAGCATGGTAAGAAAGATGCGCTTCCTACTTCGACCATTTCATTTCCTTGCGCATTAAGCCATAACAGTGGACCGCATCGCACTCGATGAATTTTACATATACGTTATCAAGCTTCAGACTTTACACGAAAGTTTTGCCTTGGCGTGTACCTCCACGTGTAATTCACCTTTGATGCACACAGTGACTATGAATGTGAAATAAATGTGTTTTTGCGCACCAGCAACCAGGAGTAGCTATGTGTGTTTTTCGACATTGCGTCCTTATGCAATAGAACATCACAATGGTGACAATGAAAAAATGGCTAAGAAGCAAGCGAGCTGGTGAAGGTGATGCATGAACGAAATCTCAATGACTTTGTGAGACTTCGTGTTTGTGTCTGTCCCTTTGTGTTCCCTAGTCTCGGAGTTTTTACATTGGGCATCACAATGGTTCCTGGTATCTGTTTTGGACTCATAGTGCGTGCTGGCAATTTGCAGACGATTTATACTTTCGTTTGGAGAAGTCGACCCTTATGTGAACATCTTTGTTGTGTAGCTCATCCGTAATCAAATGTCGTTTGTGCACATGTATCATTCAAAGCAGAGAAATCACGATCAATCACTTGTACTGGGTGGTCTCGCAATAAATCATTAATATCCCCAGGACCTCCTTACATGGTCGCGAACAGCCTGACTTCCCGGATATCGATGCGGTACCCATGGGATGTCTCAGAACGGGATTTGCGTTTCGGTTTCACTGAGCAAATACCAGACGTCCGAAGCACGTCTCCAAAATATCGTGTGTAGAGGTTTCGAAGGGGGGCGCAGTCTGCAGACATCCCAGACATGCCCAGAGACATCCTTGTGTTGACCACCAGAGGAACGTTGCCAGAACCTCTTTTTTATAGATATGCCGATATATCGATGACGTTTGTGACAGTTTGTTCACGAGAGCACATTGTTCTTGTGCTGAAAGCTGGCAAAATCTAGATATGGAGTAAAAAAAAAGTAAAGTAAAATTAGTTACATATTTCTATCGTTTTCGTGCTGTTCCTGGAACACATTTATCTGTGCACGACACTCGTCGCACAGATGAGGAGTTCGATCACCTTTACAGCTCCACTCAGCAGATAGTCGCATTATAGCCTCGATTAAAAGCGTAATATCTGTCAGGAAGGAATGTCAAAAATGTTATTCGATACGCACCGAATATGTAGATAGACGGTATGTTCGCAAAGTCCGCACCACCTCACCGTTACAAACGCTTTACGCCCCAATACACTTAACGCTTAGCGAATGTGCGTCGCATCAACTTGTATTTCAGCATATGCTCTGTCCACACTGTAAAAAACAAGCAAAAAACGGTGAAACGGTAAAATTTACAGTCAAAGTGCAGTTTTTGGCTTGAAAGGAAACCAGGCGTGCTACCGTGATTGGGAATACGGCCGAAGTAGTGTTACTAATACGGCACCGACGAAATGTACCGTAATTATGACGGTTATCATCGTAAATAAGACGGCAGTGTGTCCGTAAGTGTGATTACGGTCATATGGCTGTACACAAATCTGCCGTACATTTCACATTGGCTTCCAGTACCCGACATAAGAAATGTGTTACACTGGGTGGGAGCATTGAATTTGAGTAAATGGTTAGTTGCTGTAAGATATACGTGTATTGTGTACATGCCTATGGTGGCACAGTGTTGCGATGCATTGCGTCTCCTTAGAGGCCAGGCCCATGCTTCCAATAAATTTCTATCTGCCGCTACATGCACAAACCTCGACATGTCGTAAAAACAGTGGACCATTATACCACGTCATTGTTTAGTGTACCGTGGGCTCTGAAGATTAAAAAAAAAAACACGCACGAACAACGGAAAACGTTTACTCCTACAAATCAAAATATTCCAGTAACTCTTGTGTACCGACAGAAACACAACGACTCTCGAACCCCCCCTACATTGCCAGTTCCTTCGCTACAAATTCTACATACGCCGGGTGCACGCTGCGGATTTCAAATACACGCGGGCATTACATGAACAGAAAGCAAAGTACGTACAATGTTGCTGACAGTGGCACCAGTAACTGTGCCGCCGTGTCGGCGGCATTTGAACAGGCAACAATGGCGAACGGAACAGAGTCCACACATCGTAATCGCCCCGCTATTTTCAAATTGACAAACTGCGTTCAGAAATGACGACGGGGAAGTCGATGCATGTTTCATATGTCCAAATCCAGTGGCTTTGACGTATGTTTAAAGTGTTATTGTTACTCAATCCCCTCCGCACATCGCGCTACGATTATCGTTCGCATTGTCGAAAGATGTATGCATTGTGTAAGATGTAGACGCGGTTATTTATTGCGTGATTACGTCTTCCCTACTGGGTATAACGGAGGCGCCCTACGGATCAGGTTACAAGTTCAAACTCCTCTGGCAATGCAAAAATATACGTTCTGTAGTCCCAGAAGAGGCATACTTTTGTATTATTCCATGCGAAGAGGTAAATCATCGCGTGTATTATTTCTAGGTGCCGTTAATTGAAGCAGCTGGCGGCTAGAAGGAGCTGAGCAAGATGGCAATTGATGTTCTGAGGCTGGAACACATAGAAGTGACAAAGAAATACAAAGCCTCAAGTGCCTGAGAAATTAAGGATGAAAGAAGGAAGTCACTCAAAAGGTTAGCCAGCTGTAGTACCCGAATCTGCCGCTTGCGCCGATCCGTTTTTTTAATTCCGTATTAGCGCCGTGAAGCAACTGTGGCTATAGCGGCGTACAGGCGTGGACAGATGGAGAGAGTACAGCAGGAAAGGGGGGGACAGGGGTGTTGTGAAACCATGTAAGACAGACCTGCACTGCAGCAACTTCGTTGCTTTTACGTATTTTGGTTTGTTTTGGCATGCTAGCCGTATGGCTCGTGTAGAAGAGAAAGACGTTATAAGCATGTTGTTCCTTTTTGGAATAAACGGGACACGTTAGTCCTTTTTGTTGGAGCGGTCTTACTCCTTAAAGTCAATTCACCCCCTGCTGACTTTCCGGACCAGCAAGATATTCATCACAAACTTTGGTGCCGAAACCCGGGAACTCCTCCTGTGACGACGACAGGTGAATTGAGCATCAAGGATGGACTGCCTCAAGCAGAAACGAGCCGTTGTACGGGCCTCAGTAACGAAACTCATCACGGACGTCGACGCACTACTACGAGTTCAGAGCCCTGCAGCCGGTGAGCTTCAAACAAAACTTGACCTTTTGAAGTCTAAAGAGGAGACGCTACAGTCATTAGATGGATCCATGGAATCTCTTGTTTCCGAAGAAGCCTTTCAAGTAGAGATTGAAGTTGCTCTGTCTTACCAGGAAAAGATATGCACAGCTATATCTCAAATCAGTCAGAAACTGAAGAAAATCCAACGGACAACCCTTCGACCCGACTCTCCAACCAGAGCTGTGCTTATCCCGGCAATGCAACATCAGGGTTCCACCAAAGTGAAACTTCCCAAGATTGAGGTACCGAAATTCAACGGAGATCTAATGAACTGGATGACATTTTGGGACCAGTTTGAGTCGACAATTCACAAGAATGAAACTCTACATAATGTAGATAAGTTCAAGTACCTACAAAGCTATCTGACCGGCAAGGCCGCTACGGCCATAAGCGGACTTCCTCTTACGAACGAGAATTACGATGCCGCAATTGAGATCCTTAATCAACGCTTCAACCAGCGACAGCATATTGTCGACCAGCATCTGAATCGTTTACTCAATCTACCGACGGTTGCCGATGCGGGCGATTATGTCCATCTTCGAGACCTTTACGATGAAGTTCAAGTAAGAGTGCGCGGCCTCCAAGCTCCGAAGGTCGAACAGAACGAGTACGGCGTCATGCTTCTGTCGGCACTGCGAAAATCTGTACCGAAACAGGTGGAACTGGATTACAATCGGAAACATCAGGAAGGAACGCCAGCCAGCAAAACCGAATTGAATAACTTCCTTGACTTTCTCAGAGGTGAAATAGAAAGTCCTGAGAAGAGCGAATACCCAGTCGATGCACGGCTGAGCGAATCTCGATTGAAAATCTCGAAGGATAGGCGGCCTCTTATTCGACAGACGACAGGAGCACTTACGACGGGAGACACAACACAACGAACAGAATGTGTTATCTGCAAGAGTACAGATAATGACATCGAGAGTTGTGTCAGCACAATCAGCATCGACGAAAAAAGAGCGTTACTTACGCGAGAGGGACGCTGTTTCAAATGTGCTAAACGATGCCACAGATCACGTGAATGTCGAACAGCGGCTCGAATCAGATGCACCCGCTGTAACGGGCACCATCTCACGGTTCTTTGCGAAAGAGAGCTGGAGAATAAGACCAGCGGAAACACCAACACTACATTTTCCGGCGTACTCTCCTCAACAACGACACGCAAATTGGAAGCATCTCGTGTCCGGAGTCTAATCCTTCTGCAGACCGCTCGCCTCTGGGCGGAGACGAATACAAGTAGACAACTTGTACGAATTCTACTGGACGGCGGGAGCCAAAGAACATTCATACGAGAGTCATTGTCTCACGATCTACAATGCGAACCGGTAGGGGAAGAAAACTTGTCGATATGTTCCTTCGGCTGCACACCTTCAAGAAGGAAGTGTCGACGTGTCAGAGTTTGGCTTCTCAGTCAGTACAGTCGCGAGGAGATATCTGTAGAAGCTTTGGAGATACCTGAAATTTCCGCAAACCTAATGCACGACCCCGACAGTAAACTGATCACAGCGCTACAAGAGAAAGGGTTGCCACTGGCCGACCTTGTCATGTTTGACGTACGCTGCAGCGACGACATCCAGATCCTGGTTGGTTCAGATCTGTACTGGAGTATAGTGACGGGCGAATCGCAACGAATTGATGACAACCTCTTCGCGGTCAACACCATCTTCGGGTGGACACTTCAGGGACCGTCAGAGATGTCGGGAAACCTTTGCGCCACCGTAGGCGTATTCAGACTGACTGTGGATAACAATGAAAACGACGTTTCTTCGCAGCTTCAAAGCTTCTGGGCGCTTGAACACATTGGTATATCTACAAATGAGTGCGACGAAGAGAATAACGGGGTCCTGGAGCAATTCAACGCAACCATCAAAATTAAAGACAAAAGGTATGAAGTCGGTCTTCCATGGACTAAGAAAAAGACGGAACTACCTTCGAACCTACAAGTGGCAAGCACCAGACTCCGATGACTAACAAATCGTCTAATGAAAGATCACCTACCTATGGAAGAATACGACGACGCCATTCTTCTCTACCGACAAAACGGTCATGCTGAAGTAGCCCCACTGGAGTAAGCAGCGGAGAATACACTCTACTACATGCCACACCGAGCCGTGATTAAGCAAGATAGAGATACAACGAAAGTAAGAGTTGTATTTGACGCATCCTCTAGTGCCTCTGGCGAGCCATCCCTTAATGATGTCGTTCACGTGGGACCAAACTTGAACCCAGAGATTCTACACCTTTTGATAAAGTTTCGTAGCGAAGCTGTGGCTCTGGTCGCCGACATTGAAAAGGCTTTCTTGCAAATCAGCTTACCTGAACGGGATCGTGACGCGTTGCGGTTTTTGTGGTACGTGACAACACCGAAGATAGGACAACCTCTTCCCGCGATCGAAGTCCTAAGGATGACTCGGGTGCCATTTGGGGCGGCTGGTAGCCCATTTCTTCTCGCCGCAACCATACGCTATCACTTCCGGAGGATGTCCGATATGTACCCAGATACCTGCAAGCTCCTAGCCGAGAGTTTTTACGTCGACTATTTGGCAACCAGTATCAGTACAGTTCAAGAGGCGAAACGCCTTTGGAAAGAATCGGTTGACATTCTTGAAGACTGCGGCATGCGACTTCGGAAATGGAGAACAAATGATGAACTGTTACGTGGAATGTTTCGGGACCTATATAACGGCGACGACTCTATCCGACAGACTGAGACGAAGGTACTGGGTCTTATTTCGGACACTGACTCAGACGCTCTAAGGATATCTTTGAAATCCGTGCTGGAATTCTTACACACCGCGCATGATACCAAACGAACAGTACTTCAAGCCACAGCGCGGGTCTTCGATCCACTCGGATTTCTAGCACCGTTTGTTATCACGGCGAAGGTCATGTTCCAGCGACTTTGGCAGAAGGGAATACGTTGGGACGAAGTTCTCCCACCTGACATACTTGAAGACTGGCACTCTTGGTGTCGCGAGCTTCCCAAAGCCAATGATTTGTGCATTCCCAGAAGGATAAAGCGCACGGGGACAGTCCGACAACAAACGCTTCATGTATTCTGCGACGCTAGCCCGCAAGCTTACGGAGCCGTCATCTACGTCAGAACAATACAGGAAAGCAGCCTGTGCACAGTTCGTTTAGTCGTGGCAAAGTCTAGAGTTGCTCCTTCGAAGACGGTTTCTCTCCCACGCCGGAACTGCTGGGGGCGTTACTGAGAGCACGACTTCTGTACTACATTACCAAGAGCTTTGGTGCCAACCTGTCTACTACATTGTGGACGGATTCGATGATTGTCATCAACTGGATCAAGGGTGACACGCGTCGGTACAAGCCCTTTGTTTCCAACAGGACCACAGAGATACAGGACCGCACGAACCCATCGGACTGGCGATACCGCCCTGGTAAAGAAAATCCTGCCGATCTCCTGACACGGGGAATTTCGATTGACTCTCTCCAAAATCGAGCCGATTGGTGGGAAGGGCCGCCGTGGCTGCATGAAGACGAGGCTTACTGGCCACGACACATGTAATTGATAGGATTCCAAGACAAGGAAGTTAAAGCAAC
The DNA here is from genome assembly GCF_037126465.1 of Ornithodoros turicata. Taxonomy (NCBI): domain Eukaryota; kingdom Metazoa; phylum Arthropoda; class Arachnida; order Ixodida; family Argasidae; genus Ornithodoros; species Ornithodoros turicata. Next base: position 221,660,553 of record NC_088201.1, read on the forward strand.
TGTCGTGCTGTCAGCTCCATCAGTGTCAACCTGTCCCGTTCTGGAACTGGCAAACTTCTCTTCCCTGAACAAGGTTATCCGGACTACGGCATGGATTTATAGATTTTTCTCCAACTCGAGTCAAGTGGAAAACAAAATAACGGGCCCTTTCACAGCATCTGAAATTCAGCGAGCAGAAAACTACTGGATACGACAAGTACAAGCGGAATCGTTTCCAGATGAACTTCGAGCAATTTCTTCATCACAACCACTCAAACTAACTTCAAAGATGAGAGATTTTCACTTGTTTTTGGATGAAGCTGGGCTTCTGCGTGTTAGAGGACGGCTGCAACGCAGCGAGGAAAATGAAGAAGTAAAGCACCTGGTTATTCTGCCAAAACATCACACTTATACAGGACTGTTAATTACACGAACTCATCAGCGCTTGCTACACTCAGGAGTTCGTGACACTTTGGTTGACCTAAGGGAGTCATACTGGATCATCCAAGGCCGACAAGCAGTGAAGAGGGCGTTGCACAACTGTCAGTGGTGCAAACGACAGCGTGCACGACCAGTAGTCCAAGCGACAGCTCCACTCCCACCGGAGAGAATAACAAGATCCCATCCATTCGACTCGAATTGATTTCACTGGACCACTTTTATACAAAACGCCTGACAAGAGGTCTCAAAAGTGTTACATTGCGTTATTTACGTGCGCTGTGACACGAGCCGTGCACTTAGAAGTTGTGGATGATCTCACTGCAAACCAATTTCTCCTGGCCTTCCGAAGATTTGTATCCAGAAGAGGGGTATGCAAAGTTGTCCACTCCGACAATGCGCTTCCATTTAAACGGGCTTCCAAAGATCTAGCAAGTCTCTGGAAAGCATTACGCGGATCTGACGCTCTCGACTATTTTTCTCAGAGGGGCATCCAGTGGAAATTCATCGTCGAACGAGCTGCGTGCTGGGGCGGCTTCTGGGAGCGAATGGTCCGCTCAGTCAAAACCATTATCCGCAGACTGTTAGGAAAGGCTTTCTTGACACACGATGAACTGACTATGGTGTTAACCGAGATCGAAGCCGTCCAAAATTCGCGTCCCCTCACTTTTCTTTACGCTGCGCCAGAAGAACCCAAGGTGGTAACTCCATCGCATTTCCTCGTGGGAAAAAGAGTGACCGCGTTACCAGGGAAGGCCCCTACATCATCTACCTCGGACAGGGACACCGTGACTAGTCGTTATCGTCAGCGTGAGCAACTTCTAGATTCTTTCTGGAGACGATGGCGAAAGGACTATGTGTTACAGTTACGCTCCAATCACACCATGAGAAGCGAGACTCCGGTGACTCTAGACATTGGTGATCTAGTGCTACTTGTTGAGGACAGGTTACCTAGGCATAGATGGCGTATATGCCGCGTACATTCTTTGATAACGGGCAGCGACGGGGTAGTGAGAGCGTGTGTAGTACGACTACCTGACCGGACGTTCTTACGGCGACCTATACAGCTCCTTTGTCCCTTAGAGATTATTTAAACTTGTGAGCATAGCACTCACCGCGGGGGAGGATGTTGTGAAACCATGTAAGACAGACATGCACTGCAGCAACTTCGTTGCTTTTACGTATTTTGTTTTGTTTTGGCATGCTAGCCGTACACTCTAAGAAAAAAAGGTTGAAAACGGGTAGAAGCGCAACAGTTCTTCCCGACCTATTTTCCCTCTACCGGCTGCAGGTTGAAGTTGTGCTGTTGCTGCCCTTTTGCTCAACTCTCTCCCCCTAACGGTAGAACCACTGTGGCAATCTTGTCACTATTAGGGTTCAAGTGACTCTTTTTTTTTCTTTTTGTGTGTTTCGTAGCAGGGTCACTAATGGAAGTGTAAATGGAGTCACTCAAGCGACGAGAATAGTTGAGGGTTACTAATCCTGCGCACAAAGGCGTTTGGTCCAACTTCGAGGTCACTGTTCAAGAGATTAGCCAGAGCGACCAAACACAGAGTGCGCTTGCGCGGAATCGCTGATTGTGTAAAAGGGGTCAGTATAGAGACGAACGCTGAAAGTGACAGACTGTCGGTTTGCACGTGGACATTGCTGCACCGAAGGCCATGCGTGCGGCCTAATGACTATGCTGAGTCGGGTATTCGCATCTGCATGGTGGAAGGTGTTATCGGTTCAGCTGCAATGGTATGAACATAAGCAAGGTGGAGTTAGGACAGAATCAGGTGAGTAATTTTGATATTCAAGATTTTTCTTCCCGAGCGTCTTATATGCAGCGATCAGATGTGTTTTGCGCATTGCGTGTTCGGGTTGGCCGGCATGTCGTCTGACACTTTTTCAGCATCCTATGAAACTGCAATATGAGCAAATGCGTTTTTGTAATACACGCAGGTCACCATGACAACTTTAGCACGGCACCTTATCAGCGCCCGCCGGATGTGATTACGGGATCCACTTCGAAAATGAAGAAACGGAGCCATAACATACGGTGAGCCACTGTTTGATGGGAGAAGGCATTCAGTCATGGTTTTTTAGATGTGCGCTGTGTTATTTATTTATTTTTTTCTTGGCTTTTGTTCACTGCCGGGTTAGCCTTCTTTTTGCATGCCTATTTCTGAGGGAATCACACATATTTCTGAATTTTTCTGAGAAGTGAAACATGTACCGTCGTTATTATTTATCGCTTATCTTAAATGCTCTATTAATGCCATTTACATTTCAGTTGAAATCATCCGTCCTGCCACGTGTTCCTCCGGCCAGATATTACAGACCGGGCGAAGATTCGGGTGTATTTAGAGCGACACAGTAGTGTGAAACGTCGAGCCCTCAGAAGTTGTCCCGATGCCCTTGTTATGGTGCATGCATGTGGAATTTATGTGCAAGACAGTCCATGCAAGTGCTGTGCAGTCTGATGGATGCAACAATGTAGTCGTCTGTGTTGTGTCGTGTTTTCTTTCGTGTCTCCGTGCTCAGGCTTCTTCAAAATGGATGTACCTTTCACATTGGTAAGCGCAAGTGTACGATTCCAATTGTGACGTGCTAATAAAATGCTGTGACCAGTAACAGTTGTCTACGTACATGTTCTATCTTATCCACACAAATACTATACGTCAAGTTCTTCTCAGAAGGGCAGACGTCCTTCATGAAAGGCGGAGTAAATATTTCCCTACAAGGTCTAAATGCCCCGTCATTACGTGTAGAGACATGCCACCGGTAGGCACAGCACGAATAATAGCAGAGATTCTTCATTTCGGGTAAAAAATTATCTTCCAATAAGGGAGAACAGTTCTACTCACGGTAGAACTGTCTTCCGGGAATGGTTGAATATTTAGCGTCAAGATGGGCAGATATTTCTCATCCTTGGGGTAGAGGTGTCTTCCATATGGAGAGAAAAGATAGACCCCCCAGAGGAATAACAGTCAACCATGTAGGGGCAGAATTTTGCCACTAACAGGGTAGAATTCTCTTCACACTCAGGGGTAGAACTGTTCCACCAGTGTGGTAGAAATGAAGGGGTAGAAGTGTTTCTACCCCTCACTTTCTACCCCAAAAGGGTTGAGAATCTGTGACAACACACTTCTACCCCAAAAGGTAGAAAATTACACCTTTTTTTCTTAGAGTGTATGGCTCGTGTAGAAGAGAAAGACGTTATAAGCATGTTGTTCCTTTTTGGAATAAACGGGACACGTTAGTCCTTTTTGTTGGAGCGGTCTTACTCCTTAAAGTCAATTCATCCCCTGCTGACTTTCCGGACCAGCAAGATATTCATCAAGGGGGATTAGTATGCGTCCTGGGCCGACTTCAGGGGGAACTGTACCGACATTCGTCTGGAAAGTCTTCGGAAAACCCAGGGAAAACTGGCTGAGGCCAGCGTACTCCAGTCACCACAACATCGTAAACTTAACGTAGAAAATCCGTTCGCAATCCTGAAAATTAACGTTTAATTAATGAGAGCTGAGAACGTGGACTGGAGGTGGGAAATGTCTCCCCGAAACCAGGTTATATTAACACTGACCAGCTAACGGATATTCGACGTAATTCAGGCGCTGGTTAACAACAACAACAACATAGATGATTGAATGATGATGATGACGTGGAATGTGTCCCTGCGTTGAGTACAGGACCCTATTCCAAAAAGGTGCACAAATCTCTACATTCTTGAAGGAGGCCGGTGGCCCTCAAAAAGGAAAGGAAAGCGCCATGTGCAGGGTTAGTCCAAGGGCCGAGAACTTTGCAGATGTTGAATAGCCTGAGATCCAGCATTTCAAGTTGACATTTAAAGCCCCGTCGCTCGCATACGTACTGGCTACAGTCCTCTACAATGTGTCGGATTGTTGCCTGAAAACCACAAGTTGTAGACGGCGCCGTGTTGCTGTGGCCAAGCCTATACCGGAGTCCAGAGGTGAATGCAAACGCTAAGTCGTAAACGACGCACACGAGACGTAAAGAGGCGATGGAAACCAACTGGCATTTCAAATAATAGAGTTGGGTGAACACCATACAGAAGCGACCACCGGGTGATGTCATGACACCATTCCTGATGGGCCCAGGGCGGCGTCAACGCGGAAAAGATAGAGCGTCTATCCCTGTTCGAAAGTGTGATGGAGACTGCTGAGCGGCTATGGTGGGCCGCAGCATCTGCCCGATCGGCTATCCCATTGCATCCCTATTGAAAAAAGACGTCTTGAGGTTATACCCCAGAAATCTTGAGGTTACCTCAGGATATCTTGAGACTGTCTGAGGTTACCTCAGAACTGCTTGTGGTTCTTCTGGAGTTACCTAAAGAAATCCTGAGGCTCTACCTCAGGCCCTCAGACCCGGCTGTGGTTCTTCTAAGGTTACCTCAAGAGATTCTGAGGTTCTGCCTCAGGCCCTCAGACATCGCTTTCGCTCTTTTAAGGTAACCTCCAGAAATTCTGAGGTTCTACATCAGAACCCCAGACCCTACTGTGGTTCTTTTAAGCTTCCGCCTCAAGACCTCAGACAAGGCCGTAGCTCTCCTGCGGTTACATCGGCGAATCGAGATTCAACATAGGGCCTCGCACCTTGGTACGCCTACAGCGTTGGAAATTTCTCAGGGGGCCTTTTGGTTGGAGAGATTCGCAAGGTGTTTTGGAGTAGAATTTAGTTTGATGACTTGTAATTTAATTATGTTACCTTCATTAAACTGGCAACGTGAATTAAGCCTACACCAAACCGTAACGCGAAAACGTGAAATTTCATACTTCTCATCCACATAAACCATCAGGAAGGCATAAAGTCAATTTTATTCGGTTATAAATTGAAGCTCTCCTAGCACAAAGAGTCCACAACGAACGTTACACAAAAACCACAATGAACGAATTGCCAAAGAGTAAGCGAGCTGGATATTATAATTCACATTACTAAAACCCGAATCTAGGGAACTACGAAAACAGCCGGACACTGTCCGCGTGCGTCTGCTTCCGTAGCTCCGTAGTCTCGAGAGTGTTGGTAATATGCAAACATATATCACATTACTCGTGCTATACACAACCGATTTTTGCATGACCAGACATCTGAAAACACAATAAGGGCAATATAGGGTAAACGGTAGATCTTCACGTGTATTTCTATTAGAGGCTATAATGGATAGATAAAATTTAAGCAGGAGTTGTTCCGATAGTTTCAGCTTCTATGAGCTTCACACAGGTTGGAGTACGCCAGAATGAAATGCAGTGCGAAGAATCTACAAAAGATGGAATATTTCGTTAGTTTGGTTCCGAAAGAAACAAAACAACAACGCGGGAAACATGCGTCGGTGTTATTTTTACAGCATCACTTCGCTACAGCCACGCATCCCTATTTCTCCCTCTTTTGTCCTTTTTCTTTTCTTCTTCTTTTTTCGCTCGGGGACCGTACAAAAACTTCCCGCTTTTGTAAGGAGTTCTCGGAATCGCCTCCCTCAGCTTTGAGCAGTTACTCGTCAGCTTCCATGGCATGCGTGTGTATTTGCTTCGTCCTGTGTGCCGCTAATTAATAAGATGCCATGATGGCGTGTGTATACGTGAGTTTCTTGACGACATTCGAGTTGTTACTTCCGTGGACGACGTGAGTAATTTTTCTGAAGGCAACGATCGCACAGACTTTCAATGGGAACACTGTATATCCAGTGCACGCTATTTTCCGGAAGGAGGTGAGAAAACTCGTGGAAGCTTTTTTCTCGAAGGTACGTGGAGGAAATTTTCTTCTATATAGTTTTTGCTGTATGTGTGGGCGTGTTTGTGTGTGTGTCTTGTTTCGAAGGAAAAATTATACATAAATATCTCGTGAATGGAAAGTGACGCTTTAGAAGTTGATGTAACTTTGAATTTCTAGTATTTGTGATACCGTATTTCAGATTCCCTACGATACATTTCTGATCGATTGCATGTCGCGTGATAGACAGTGAGGATACGGCCAAGGCCTGCAGCGAACGAAAGCGGATAGGAAAACCATCAAGGTGTGAGCCGAAACAGCAACAAATGCGAATAATGTGAGTGTTTACATATCTTGAACGGTGTATAATCGGCACCAAATGTTTGTCCTTCTGTTGCTTTCCATTCGACAACGAGCCTGAGGGACGTGCTCACCAGACTGTTTATCCCTCTGGTTTGACAAGCATTTATCTTTACTTTTTCTTGTTGAAAACGTATAGGCATATTCTTGGTATGCATAGAGCTACTAAACTTATTTGGAGACTCTAGGTATGCCTGTTGTCGCAACCGTCTGCGTTTTGAGTACGGCAATTTACCGTAATGAACTTTTATAGTTTTGTCACTGTGTGGAGTAACTGCTGACACGCATACATGCTCACTCAAATTGGTAATCACTATTCGGTATTTCGTGTATTGTTTTGTATTACCTCTCTGGTTATCATACCTGAACTGAATTTTATCTCTATGTGCGTACCTCCAGTGCTTCAAGAGCAGAACGGAGGAATGCGAAGAAACCTGAAAGAAAATGAAGGGAGTCGCGACACTGAACGACAAATTAAAGTGTCTGAAAAATATTTAGAACCTGATGACCTCAATACCAATAAAAAGTCTTTGAACACGAAGTCGAGCTACGGGCGTTGTCTAATGCTTTCAGGTCCAATCTGTGGAAACCTCAGGCCCTGAGGTAACCACACGGACTCAAGCTCTGATGTAACCCCAGAAACCCCAGCTCTGAGGTCACCTCAGGACCTCATGCTCTGAGGCAACCTCAAGACCTCATATGTCACATAATACCTCAGGAGCTCAGACTCTGAGGTAACCTCGGGAATTATTTTCAATTGAAATTCCCTATTGGAAATAATTGGGGTAACCTGAGGTAACCTCAAGATTTCTGGGGTAACCTCAATACGTTTTTCCATTAGGGATGCAATGAGGTAGCCGATCGGGCAGCTGCCCACCATAGCCGCTCAGCAGTCTCCATCATACTTTCGAACGGGGATACACGCTCCATCTTTTCCGTGTTGACGCCGCCCTGGGCCCATCAGGAATGGTGTCATGACATCACCCGGTGGTCGCTTCTGTATGGTGTTGACCCAACTCTATTATTTGAAATGCCAGTTGGTTTCCCTCGCCTCTTTACGTCTCTTGTGCGTCGTTTACGACTTAGCGTTGCATTCACCCCTGCACTCCGGTATAGGCTTGGCCACAGCAACACCGCGGTGTCTACAACTTGTGGTTTCCAGGCAACAATCCGACACATTGTAGAGGACTGTAGCCAGTACGTATGCGAGCGACGAGCCTTTAAATGTCAAACTGAAACACTGGATCTGAGGCCATTCAACTTCTGCAAAGTACTCGGCCCATGGACTAACACTGCACATCAGTGCCGTGCACTTGGCGCTTTTGCTTCCTTTCTGAGGGCCACCGGCCTCCTTCAAGAACTGTAGAGATTTGTGCACCTTTTTGGAATAGGGTCCTGCACTCAACGCAGGGACACATCCCTCGTCATCATCATCATTCAATCATCTATGTTGTTGTTGTTGTTGTTAACCAGCGCCTGAGTTACGTCGAATATCCGTTAGCTGGTCAGTGTTAATATAACCTGGTTTCGGGGCGACATTTCCCACCTGCAGTCCAGGCTCTCGGCTCTCATTAATTAAACGTTAATTTTCTGGATTGCGAACGGATTTTCTAGGTTAAGTTTACGATGTTGTGGTGACTGGAGTACGCCGGCCTCAGCCGGTTTTCCCTGGGTTTTCCGAAGACTTTCCAGACGAATGTCGGCACAGTTCCCCCTGAAGTCGGCCCAGGACGCATACTAACCCCCCTGTCCCTCCACCCCTTCCTGCTGTCCTCTCTCCATCTGTCCACGCCTGTAGCCACAGTTGCTTCACGGCGCTAATAAGGATTTAAAAAAAAGGATCGGCGCAAGCGGCAGATTCGAATACTACAGCTGGGTAACCTTTTGAGTGACTTCCTTCTTTCATCCTTAATTCCTCAGGCACTTGAGGCTTTGTATTTCTTTGTCCCTTCTATGTGTTCCAGCCTTAGAACATCAATTGCCATCTTGCTCAGCTCCTTCTAGCCGCCAGCTGCTTCAATTAACGGCACCTGGAAATAACACACGCGATGATTTGCCTCTTCGCAGGGAATAAGACAAAAGTATGCCTCTTCTGGGAGTACAGAACGTATATTTTTGCACTGCCAGAGGAGTTTGAACTTGTAACCTTATCCGTAGGGCGCCTCCGTTATACCCAGTAAGGAAGACGTAATCACGCAATAAATAACCGTGCGCTGCGGATACATCTTTCGGCAATGCGAAAGATAATCATAGCGCGATGTGAGGTGAATGTTGAGAAACAATAACACTTTTAACATACCTCAAAGCCACTGGATTTGGACATATGAAACTTGCATCGACTTCCCCGTCGTCATTTCCGAACGCAGTTTGTCAATTTGAAAATAGCGGGGCGATGACGATGTACGGGCTCCGTGCCCTTCGCCATCGTTGCCTCTTCAAATGCCGCCGACGCGGCGGTATTGTTACTGGTGCCACTGTCAGCAAGATTGCGCGCCGCCGCCGTGATCTGCTTGTTTTTGCCACATATTTTGCTGTCTTTTTATGTAATGCCCGCGTGTATTTGAAATCCGCAGCCTGCACCCAGCGTATGTAGCCTTTGTAGCGAAGGAGCTGGCAGTGTAGGGCGGGCTCGAGCGTCGTTGTGTTTCTGTCGCTAGTAAACGCTAGTAAACACTGTTTGCACGACATGTCGAGGTTTGTGCATATAGCAGCAGATTGAAATTTATTGGAAGCATGGGCCTGGCCTCTAATGAGACACAATGCATCGCAACACTGTGCCGCCATAGGCATGTACACAATACACGTGTATCTTACAGCAACTAACCATTTACTAAAGTTCAATTCTCCCACCCAGTGAAACACATTTTTAATGTCGGCTACTGTAAGGGAATGTGTAAAGTACGGCAGATTTGTGTAAAGCCATCTGACCGTAATCACACATACGGACACACTGCCGTCTTATTTACGATGATAACCGTCATAATTACGGTACATTTCATTGGTGACGTATTAATTACATTACTTGGGCCGTATTCCCAATCACGGTAGCACGCCTGTTTTCCTTTGATGCCAAAAACTGCACTTTGACCGTAAATTTTACGGCGTGTTTGCTTGTTTTTTACTGTGTGGATAGAACATATGCTGAAATACAAGTTGATGCGAGGCACATCCGCTACGTGTTAAGTGAATTGGGGCATAAAGGGTTTGTAACGGTGAGGTGGTGCGGACTTTGCGAACATATCGTCTATCTACATATTCAGTGCGTATCCAATAACGTTTTTGGCATTTCTTCCTGACAGATGTTGTGCTTTTAATCGAGGCTCTAATGCGACTATCTGCTGAGTGGAGCTGTAAAGGTAATCGAACTCCTCATCTGCGCGACGAGTGTCGTGCACAGATAAATGGTTTTGCAGGAACAGCACGGAAACGATAGAAATATATAACGAATTTTACTTTCTCCTCCATATCCTGATTTTGCATGCTTTCAGCGCAAGAACAATTTGCTGTCGTGTAACAACTGTCACTGGCATATCTCCAATCGAGGTTCTGGCAACCTTCCTCTGGTGGTCAATACAGGGATGTTTCTGGGAACTGCAGGCTGCGCCCTCCTTCGAAACCTCCACACACGATATTTTGGAGGCGTGCCTCGGACGTCTGGTACTTGCTCAGTGACACCGAAACGCAAATGCCGTTCTGAGACATCCCATGGGTATCGCATCGATATCCGGAAGGTCAGGCCGTTCGGGACCATGTAAGGAGGTCCTGGGGATATTAATGACTTACTGGTTGACTACTCATAAAAGTGATTGATCTTGATTCATCTGCTTTGAATGATACATGTGCACAAACGACATTTGATTACGGATGAACTACACAGCTAAGATGTTCACATCAGAGTTGACTTCTGCAAACGAAAGTATAAATTGTCTGCAAACTGCCAGCACGCACTATGAGTCCACAACAGATCACAGGAACCATTTTGATGCCTAATGTAAAAACCCCGAGACTAGGGAACACGAAGGGACAGACACAAACACGAAGTCTCACGAAGTCATTGAGGCTTCGTGTTTGTGTCTGTCCCTTCGTTCATGCATCATCTTCACCAACTCGCTTGCTTCTTAGCCATTTTTTCATTGTCACCATTTTTATGTTTTATTGCATAAGGAATAAGGAATATTGAATAAGGAATGTCGAAAACCTCACATACCTACTCCTCGTTGCTAGTGCGCAAAAACACATTTATTTCACATTCATAATCACTGTGTGCATCAACGGTGAATTACACATGGAGGTGCACGCCAAGGCAAAACTTTCGTGTAAAGTCTGAAGCTTGGTAACGTATATGTAAAATCCATCGAGTGCGATGCGGTCCACTGTTATGGCTTAATTCGCAAGGAGATGAAATAGTCGAAGTAGGCAGCGCATCTTTCTTGCGATGCGTCTTCTGACCACCCTGATTACGTGCTTGATAGCGCCATTGTAACGGTGGAGTATCATTTCAACCAAGAAGACGGCAGTGGATATCAGCATGCCCGTTGCCCACAGTATGAAAGGTGGCCGTAAATCGGTCATAGTCAGCGCTTTTTCTTCTGATGTCTGCCGGAAGTTGTCGTTATGGTTTTGATGCGAGACTCTGAACGCTTCCAAGTTCCGTGCCCTTACATATAATCCGGTCTCCACACCCTGAGCCACAATTTTCTGGGTGCTGTGAAGGTAGGGTGAAGTAAGTCCCATCACTGGGCCCAAGAGTAGGGCATCCGTGATATCATCAACCTTTCTGTAGCCCATTTGTAGGAGTTCATTGTGCCTTTGGACACTACCTTGGTTATGCTCAATATTCCGTAAGTATCCTTCCCATCGTTTCCTCGCTTGATGGAGCCATCCGCGTTGAAGCAATCACATCCACTTTTTGTAGAATATTCGGAGATAGTGCGGACAGACATGCCGCACTGGCTAGCAGTTTGAAAAATGCAAAGTCTGTAATGTTGAACTGAAAACAGTTTATAATCAAGATTTTCTATTCCTGTTTTGAGCGGCACGTCTCTCAAATAGGACATTAGCAATCCTTGAAAAGCCGTGGATAGGATCATCCCGACAATCAGCCAAACTCCAAAAATTATTCGCAAGGGATGGTAGTTGAGAAAGGCCGTAGTCTGTACTACGCTTTGCCTTAGAAGGGATTTCATAAAGAGGACAGCGACTTGCACTAAGTGTGCTCTGTTCGGACGTTTCATGTAAAGAAAGGAGAAACCAATAAGCACGCATGCGATGAACGAAGACAGTAGAGATAACCACACTCGCAAGCTGAACGGTATCAGTAGAACCATTTCCTTTGGCATCTGCTTCGCCTTCTCAACATAAAACGGAAAAGCCAGAGAGTCCAAATACCCAACGATAATGGCATTCTGAATCAACGTGTGACCGTTCAAAAGACCATTTGCACTAATACCGTTACCCCCGCACAGAAACTTCGGGAATTTTCTCCTCATTGCGAGAGAGCGCCTTTTGGGGAAATCTTTCTCAAACATCGCGACTGTCGCATTCCTATGTTGCAGTGTGAAAATCAAGGTTTTCACATTGAGATGAGTGCACGTCCTTCCCTTCGTGCACCTAAGTACTAAGTTCTGCCCTTCAAATTTACGCCTCCTCACGAGATCCTTCCGAAACATATATTGCGGGTCACATGTAATGCATTCTTCCAAAGCATAGTCCCTGAGATAAGCGTTGCCGTTTGCGATAGTGACATTAAAGACGCCGGTGCACGAAAACACATCTAAAATGTCCTTCAACTATCCTACTGAATCAAGTAGACTTTTCGTCCTCGTCGAGGCGCAGCGTCGGAAAATGCTCCAAGCTCTGGGCATCAACAAATCTTTGTAACTGCAAATTATGTGGAAAAGTCGGCCATCCAGATGTGCATGTTTCCAGTTCCTCTTCAAAATAGCATTGAAGATCTTCATATCTGTCCAAATAGAGATCGGAACGTTGATTTTATGAAGCAACTTGAACAGACGATGAGAATAAGTGCCAATGCACCCAACTGATGTTCTAACGTCCACTGGCCTGTTTGTTGCGAAAACACTGATCACCTGAGGAAGAACGTCAGATGCCAGCAGGTCTTCCATGGAACCAAATGTCTTAGGGCATGTTGTTACGTGGAATAGGCATGCGATCACAATCGCTCTGAAAAGCATGGTCCAGTCGCGATCTGAGTGGTGAAATTGAGCGCGCGGTAACTTCGCTAAGCTTCTCTCAGTCCAGTTTTCTACGTCCGCATACGTACTTGTCTGTCCTGGAACCGTAGCATTTGTGCATTATCGACCACTCAGCCGCCAGTCGATTTTAATCTATCGAAGATTGCGACTGTGACTTGCACCCGAGACTTGGTGAACGATATCCACCTCAACCAGTGCGAATACTTTAACATGCACAGCAATGTACGTAGTAAGCTGATGAGCCTAGATAGGAAGAAGGCAAAAGGCCGGAAGCATACGGTAATGTAATTTCGTAGAGTGGTGAAAGCATCGGCTCTTCGGACGCGCTTATCGTTGGTCATGAGCGATGTTGGCATGCGATATCGCGCACTGTGCTTTTTTTTGGGAGGCTCACTAAATATCATAGTTCGCTTGATGAAGACTTCTGATGAAGACATCTTTAATATGTTCGGTCACCATCAGCGTGATTCGTCTATTGCTTGCGGTAACATTTGTCTTCTAGTACCTGTGGAATATTTTTATCTTTAGTGAAACTTCAGTCATCCAGGGAGGCTCACCTCCACGCAGGTGATTCAACTTCAATACCGTGAAATTGAATACAATTCAACATTCTTTGCGTTCATTTTACTCTCGAGTGGAGACAGCAGATCCCTCCTCAGGCATTTGTCCGATTCCTGGTCTACCCTACAGTGGCAGCACGACATTCCAACTATGTCCTCTTTGGGGAATGTAGACCCAACGCTGTCATACATACTGCCTGGAAAGCTTCTTCGTCCTCTGAAGTCACTCATCCACAGGCTACGTCTGAATGTGGCCTTCACTCCGTCCTATCGATACCAACTAGGCTGTGAGGCTAGCCCTATGTGCAACGAGTGTGGCGTACTTGCCAACGTTGAGCACATACTCCTCCGCTGCCGGACCTATGTCAACGAGAGGCGTACACTGAAGTCGCAGCTTGCCACCCTTGGCTGCCGCCCCTTCAACTTGTCGACCATCCTCGGCCCTTGGGACACCGCGGCCGACTCCAGGGCGGCCTTACGTCACGTGGTTGACTTCTTTGAGGCGACAGGCCTAAAGGACTCACTGTGACCCCAGCAGCGCCCTCGGACACTCCCACCACCACGATCACGTCCAGCATCGTCATCGCAACTTCGATCATTCCCGTCATCACTCATCGTCATCACTGATCATTGTCACCACTCATATTAGACCCCTAGCTATGGGGTAGCGTTCCACTCCTAGAGTGGAAAACCTCCCCACTTCATAATCACAATATATATGTTGTTGTTGTTGCGTTCCCGATCCAGAGGCTGCCTGCCAAGCGCTATGTAGGATTCAGGGAAAGACAGATTAGTGGCAGAGACGCATCGAAATGCTATACCGAGAACCACGCTTCCGTTTTGGTGTGTCAATCAGATTAATTCATAAGGAATCATCTATAACGCTTTGAAAATAGACTACGTTGACGCTCCTGTACAATCACCTGCTGCAGGATAACGTTGCCGCTAATGTATTAAAACACCTTTATGCGATTGATAATGTCTAGGCAAATATACAGGCTGTTTAAAAAATCGTATAAAAATCTACTTACCCGAACGTTATGTGGAACACGCTGTTTATCTGACAGTTGCTTCCGAACACGTTTTCTGTGAGGCCTTGACACGGAAGCGAGGACACTGACGTCATTTCCGCACGGAATTACCGGTGACCTATTGAATGGCCCTACTTGATGGAATGGCAGGAAAATCCAAAATAGGTTTTTTGATTTGTCACTTCCGACCGGTGGTTATTCAACGCAATTCTAAAATACATTTTAGTCTGCCCACGTGTTGTGCTTGGCACGTGCTACATTCAATTACATATAAAACGTTAGAGGAGCTGCAATCTAGATCAGCGTTGATTTTGACGTTAAAGTCAGATTTTGTGCTCTAGACTGATTGGGTCGTTTCCATTATTTTAGAAATCTGCCATCTACTACCATCACGTGTGTGCCAGCGTCTTGGTGAATATTCTGGTTCGGTTACTTTAGCGCGCACTAGGCTATTCTGTAAGTTGAGTTCACGCATGCAGGTGACACGCCGCAGTTCAGGGGCAATTCCCTTTGTGTGTTCGGAATGCAATAGGATGCTATGAGGCGATTCAGTATATGGTTAATATGCGGAATATTTTCAGCTAATCTTGCGGTTAAGTTTATGGTACCACCTTGCGAGTTATAAGGAAATATAGATGAATAGTGCCAGCACAAGCAGGATAAAATTCATCGCCAACTTGCACATGTATGCTTGTATGTGTGCGCCCCTGCAAGCCCATTGAAACATGCCATTGACACAAAGGTTATACTACACCTGCACTTTCCTGTTGCGACAAAGGTAGCATCCGGTATTTTACTGTATATATTTCACACACTTTCGTAAAGGAGTGCCATACTCACTTGTTATCGTCATTCTCCTCTCTCTCTTATCCTGGTCCATCTCATCGCTCATACCTGTAGATAGCTTTTAACTACCACACTCTCTCTCTCTCACACACATCATCATCTCTCCCATAATCATCTCTCTCATACTCACCGTAGTTTTGGCGCTCTATGGCCTTTGTTGCCTTTGTGCCATTAAATCCATAATATCCCCCCCCCCTCGTTAAGGAGGCTTGTGCACAAAGTCCAGTGGACTTTCGCACGCTACCTACACAACTCTACACACTTTCACGTTTATTCCTTTTTCTGTGACTGCATCTTCTTACACGGAAGCAGCAGAAGCAACGCAGCTCTGCAGCTGCGGTCCGTAGAATCCAGTGAGGAGCAGTGTGGGTACTGGAAACCATTGACGACCAGTGTCAGTACGGAAAACCACTGACCCAGTGACAAGCAACGTCGGTACTGGGAACCAGTAGGAGCCAGTGCCAGTAACGCTAAACCAGTAGGAACCAGTGTCATACTTGGTTAATAATCTGGTATCCTGCTAGCGACTAGTTTCCAGTATGGCCAGTATACTGATTTTTTTTCCAGCAGGGCAATTAGTGGAACTCCTGTACAGTCAGTATCCCGTATATACTGGTTTCCACTGTCCGCGAAAATCCAGTATATTCAATTACCAGCATTAACTGGTTTCTAGTATTGCCAGTCTGATCTCCAGTCTTTTCCAATCTGACGAGTAGCATTTTCAGTCAGACCAGTGGCATTTCCACCCTTGCCAGTAACATTTCCAGCTCAAATCTTACCGTTTTTTAACAGGGTAGGCCGACTCCTTTCGCGATCTTCCCACTTAGGCCGACTTCACTCACTTCACTTTTTTCCGCTACAACATCTCTGTGGTGGGTGGTTTACATGCAAGTATACCTGTACAACATCGTACATGCACACCGCAAACCCAGCCAAGCGATGTCACACATCGCACCTGGGCCGACTTCATTCATATTTTTTTTACGCTACAAGAGCTCTCTGGTAAACGCTTTATGTGCAAATATAGACACTCAAAGGACAATCATACACAAAAGTAGAAGCTGAAATACGAGGGGTGTTCAAGTCAAACCAGGACTTTCTGTCTCTTGAGTGTACAAATGGCTCGCGCTACTTCTTTTTCGTCACTTTCACACGCGGCAGGCCTCCGCGTTCACCACGTGGTGGTCCAAAGTTTTTGCAAAACAGAAGACACGTGCTGGAGAAGATGGCCGATAACGAGGTGAGCGCGCACATCGAACAGCGAATTGTCATGAAGTTTCTTGTGAATGAAGGCGTAAAGTCATCTGAAATTCACAGAAAACTTCAGGCTCAGTATGGCCACCATACACTTAGCCGCAGCAAAGCGTTTGAGTGGTGCAAACGGTTTGGGCGATCCCGGCTGGGGCGGCTCAGAGCCTAGTGTCAGAGTTCCTGAGAACATTCAACTTGTGGAGCGTCTGATCCCCAAGAGCGCCTGATCCCTGATCATGTAACCGATGGATTACATGTGTATATATCAATCGTGCATATAGTGCGATGAATAGTGCATAATGCTGGCAGGTTCTCAGGGATGTGTATAAGGCGCTGATGCAAAAGCGGCGGGGCCTCATCACTAAAGGATCCTCCTCCTACATGACAATGCACGCCCGCATACCGCGCATCTCACGACACACACCTTACAGGAACTTGGCTGGGAGTTGCTGCCACATCCCCCTTACGGTCCAGACCTCGCCCTAGCGATTTCCATCTCTTCGGGCCACTGTAGGCGTTCCTTGGGAGCCGCCACTTCAGCTGCAACGACGAGGTCAAAAATGCGGTCCGATCATGGCTGCTACGCGCCGGTAAGGATTTCGACGCTGCTGGCATCCAAGCCCTGGTGAAACGCTGGAACAAGTGCATAGCTAGAGATTACGTTGAAAAATAAAACTAATTTGTCGCCCCTAAGTTAATTTTACTTTTCTGAAAAATGAAGGGTCCCGGTTTGACTTGAAGGCCCCTCGTATATTTATTAAAGCCAATAGCGCCAGGCATTAAGTTGTGACTCTGTGTCAAGAAGCCAACCCAGCCAAAAAACCTGAAACAGAAGAAACGCAGTACGATACAATACACATAATAAATATACTTACTTATTACAGCTATGAAGCAATAGCGTTGATGATGTATCACACAGAAAGAATCAAACACAATATTTCTTTTATTAACGCTGATCATACACACAAGTTTTCAATGAATCTGAATTGAAATGGAATAGCACATTTAATCAAACAAGATATCCCTAATCAACACGATTACAGTCGAAATTACAAGTTTTATTATAAAGAACCGAATATTCGTATACGTGAGCACCATCGTTACAATAGTGGAGTTTCAATTTAAATAACAAGTTTATTGTACACAGTTATTTTACACAACAGAGACCCTGTAAGACAACGGGCGCGTAGAGGGACGACACGAACACAAGGGGAATTAAAATCTAGGACGCCGCATTTTGTTAAACAAGACAATCTTAATCAATACGATTACAATCCAAATCGTGTTAATATAAAAAGTCTGTGACGTGATCACCATTACTCTGACACTAATAATTTGCTCATTACCATGTTTCTTACTAGGTACCGTAAGGAATTTCGAGCACAACATGAAATCTAAGTTGCATATGTTTTGTTCCAACATGACAACTTTTAATTAAGCATTTTCTTATGAAGTGAATAGGACAGACGTAATAAAATAATGAGAAGCGACACAACAGGATCAAAAGCCTGCGCTAATAGAGATCCAATCCCGCACATACTCCAACACACAAACAACAGATACATGCAGGAAAATAATTGCGAAGCAATCCATCAAAACGAGAAACATTACAAATTTAAAGCCGTGACCAGCACAGGATTAACACTCAAGAACAGCGGAACACAAACAATAGCCAAGTAAGTACTAGAGAACGATATCGGAACGAACCGGTATCTCTGAGCGGCGCATTCTCAAACATGTAAACAAGAGAGGAAAATAATTTATCCTTGGAAACAGCATAAAATCATAATCGTGATCGAATGTATTCGAACACTATACAATTTTAATTCTAAAAGACTCTACAAATCTTACATTGATGGAGGTGCCTAACACACAGAAGACAGACACGGTACAACCAAGCCAGCCATCTTTCGTTTTTCCCTGAATGCGGGTGGACATTGTCTCTCTCTTTCTCTGTTTCACATTCTTTTTTTTTTCAAAGGGAATGTTCTTAAGACCGGTCAAGTTTGTACAGTGGCAATATATTTTGTTGATCAGTTATCGCAAATAGATGCTACCATTATTCAATTCTGAGGAACACTATAAGAATTCTATCAAAACAACCAGCAGCAAGCGAACAGCTAAAACAGACATCAATATCGAGGCGAACCGGTTTTACAAACGCATTTTGTAAGCAAGCGAGAAATATTATGCTAACATAAACGAAAGCAATACTCAATCAAAACGAGAAACATTGCAAATTTCAATAAACGAATTTCAGATTTTGGCAATATCTTGCAACAGAAAATTCTCCCCAGATGAACCACACAGAAACACCATATCTGAAATACAACCAAGAAATACGTGGCATTCCCAATGAGATATTATTTTTATTAATTTCAACCACGTGAACAACTGACACAAATAAAATACATGAATTATTTCAGGGTGTCTAAGCAAATGAGAAATATTTAAAAGTTTCCTACAGAAGAAATCAACAGACACAATTAATACATCATGCATACATAATTCTCAACTCACAGGATATCAATCGAGTGAACATCAGAAACGAAGTCAAAACAATAATTAATTCAGACAAATCATTTTTACGCAAGCAGCATGAATACACCTCAGAATCTGTAGAGAAACTTGTCTTTTTTCAATGAACAAACAGGATCAACTAGCAGATTCACGCAATAAAGGAAGAGTTTGAAGCCGACGACCATAAACTGCCCCCTACAACCACGTCAAGATAGAGAGGCAAGGATTCTCGATTAGTCTTGTACACACAGTAATTGAAAGCAAACTTTTTTTTTCTTACAAACGAAATAGTTTTGTAAATCATTTTCCATCATTCTGATGGCGACACGAACGGATATTAACGACAGAGGTCGAGGTAACTCGTTTCAAGTAACTCGTTACTTTAACTGAGATCCTTTTTTGGTAACTTGTTACTTAACTGGGTACTTTTGCTCCGTCGTAACTTTCAGAGGAACTCGTTTCTTTTCCTGGTAACTTTCCCAAAGTAAATAAGCTAAGTACCAAGTTGCTTTTAATTCGCTTTTCACTCACGTCCACACATTTTCTTGCTTTCTTTTCGATTCTTTCATGACATTCTATGCAATCAAACGTGATATTAGTAGTAAGTACTGACCACGTTTATCCGGAAACGCACATCTTCATCTGGACGCCATTAATTAGCAATTAGAGCTAATTGAGACCCCCCACATTAATCAGCACCCTCCAGGGAGCCATCACACTAATTGGGGAATGTCTATCTCGCGTCCAGACCAGTTGTGCGTTTCCGGATAATCGTGGTCATAAAAAATAAAAAAAATAGGCAGAAAATAGAATAAAAAGATAGAAATAGAGTGGAGAGAAACAATTTATTCGAAAATCAACGATGCCGCGGCGAAGAAGCCGCTCCGCAACACCCGAGTGACCAGCGTCCGCCATGTTGGTAGTTTGCACCCAGCAGTTGCAGAGATCGACGACAGGTGGCCACTTAGTTGCAAGGCATCACACCAGATGGCGCCACCATCATAGCTCTAGACGAGAAAGACAGAACAAAATACTAGCGGCAGGTAAAAATGACAGCACTGCTAAGCAAGTCTAGGCATGCGAGAGAAAAGGTCTAACCGCTACTGCTAAACAGAAAACAGTACACATCGGGGAAAAAGGCTTACGGGGACGATCGCTTAGGCCTAACCACAACACTACGCAGCTAACACACAAGGCGGGAACCACACATCGCTAAACATGCGAGAAAAGGCTTAACACGAGCGCGGTCACCGCTAAACACGGAAAACATACGAGGAAAGAGGCTTACGGGGGCGATCGCTTAGGCCTAACCCCAACAGTACGCAGCTAACACAAGGCGGGAACCACACATCGCTAAACATGCGAGAAAAGGCTTAACACGAGCGCGGTCACCGCTAAACACGGCAAACATACGAGGAAAGAGGCTTACGTGGGCGATCGCTTAGGCCTAACCCCAACACTACGCAGCTAACACAAGGCGGGAACCACACATCGCTAAACATGCGTCAACAGGCTTGGACACCGCAAAACAAGTCTAAACATGCGAGAAAAGGATTAACACGAGCGCGGTCACCGCTAAACACGGCAAACATACGAGAAAAGGAGCGCGTCAAATCACTCACCTTTTTCCCCGCGGCAACTTCCAGGCAGAAACTGAGCGAGCGCGGAGAACACACACGTCTGCTCTCTACGAGAGGCAGCCAGAAACTGAGCGAGCGCGCGGAGCGCACGTCCGTCTTCCGCGACGGTCCGAGAGAAACTGAGAGAGGCGACGCGCAGCGGCCGCTATGGATGCGCGCGCGCCCTCTGCTCCACCCGTCCGCGCATGCGCGCGCGCGCTGCTAGCTCCCTCTGCGCCGGCCGCGGGTGTTTTCGGTTTCGGCTCTCTGCTGCGCGCGCGCTCCTAGCGGCGACGGGTGGCTTTTCAGTTTCGCTTTCATTCTCCGTTCTTTGCGCGCGCGCGTTTATCTCTATAAAGGCAGCGCGCACCGCGCTCGCGTCATCATTCTGACCGATACGTGGAAAACGCCATGTGTGGTTTATTCTCCTGCGTTTCTCGTCGTCGCAAGGAAAAGACAAAAAACGAAGAACTTCGCGAATTTATACGCGGCATCGTGGAGGAAGCCTTTCAAGTCTACCGTCTGGAATGGTTGCAAGCACGTCAAGAAATGTGTCAGGACAAGATGAAGACGCTCGACCGCATCTTAGCGGCGGACAGACTGGCGAAAAAGAAGTCCAACTTTAGCCTGGACAATCTGTATTGGGAACGCAGTTCCGATGTAGAGGACGACGACGAGGATGTGTAAATAAAAGCGATGCATTTCTCCTCGAGTCTCAGTCTCTTCTTTCTCTTCGTGCAACGTGTACGCACGCAACATGTCTTCCCCCGAACCTTTTCGTTTCCGTCATCCCTTTCGCTGTATCTTAAGCGGTCCCTCCATGTGCGGCAAATCTACTTTCGTTGCTAACGTGTTGAGGAACCTGAACGACGTGGTGGACAAGCCTCCGTCACAAATATTCTACGTGCAGAAATATGCTTCACCGAGCATGCAGGACGAATTCGGGGACTCCGTAAAATTTACCAAGGAGCTACCGCGAGAGTGGGACACGTCGCGCGCTACGCTGATCGTCGTCGACGATCACATGACCGACGCCGGTTCCTTGAAGGAGGTGACCGATCTTTTCATTCGGGGTTCTCACCACGCCAACGCGTCGATCTTCTTACTCGTTCAAAACATCTTTTTCGACAGTAGCCATTTTAGAACAATATCCTACAATGCCAGTTACGTCGTCCTGTGGCGCACCGTGCGTAGCGTGCACCAGATGGAACATTTCGACCAACAGCTATTTGGCAGAAAAAGATTGGAGTATTTTCTGGACGCATATAAACAAGCGATGTCGTCGCCCCACGCATATTTACTCGTGGATCTTCACAACTATACGCACGAGGATCACAGGTTGCGTAGCAATATCTTTCCGGGAGAACGTCAATATATCTACGCTCCGAAATGAATCTCCGCCCTCACCTCACTTTACTCAAAGTACTCTCCACTCTACCCCCTCCACGCCGCCGCGACGTCTTGAGACGTTCGTCCTCGTCCGACATGAAACACCTCTCCAAAATTTGCCTCAATGTATTGAACGGAAAGGTGGCTCTAGCTCCAGATACGTTCGCGCGTTTGAAGAAGCACAAACGCTTTTTACGACGGCTCGCCTACAAAAAGATTCACAAGAATCCGCAACGTTTAAAGCGCTATCTGTCTCAGCAGCGAGGACAGGGCGTTCTTTCTTCGGTGGTTCCTCTCCTGCTTTCCGCCGTGTTGAACCTTTTCGCCAGTGGCCAAGAGAATTGAAGTGACCACCTCCATCGGAAACATTCTTTCCTCGAAGGAGAGTGACGACGTCAAAGTGAAACTCATACTGCAAGCACTGTATCGCATACTCAAGCAGTACGGATTTGACCCCTACGACAATAAAAACAAGGCGTCCGACGCTACAAATGACTTTGGCTATTCGCTCCTCTCTCCAGAGGTGGATGAAGAGGAAGCGGAAAGGGTCGTCTCGGAATTAAAGAAGGTTCTTTCCTGGGATCGCGAGGGTTGTGTCTCCGTGTCGGGCAAGCCCATCAGACACTCCTCAGTTTACGAACTCGTCAATTATTTGTTGCAACGTAAGACGGGAAAGAAACCTTCCTGGTTCCCCAAAGTCTCGAAACTATTGCGTCTGATTTCTCTACCCAAATCTCGCGAGCCTCAACAGCAGCAGCAGCAGCAAGCCTCCATTGCGTGGACGACTTATGGACGGATATGAGAAACCAGAGGGTGGTTTGGGGGGTGTGGAACGCTATAGAAAAGCGCATCACTTGAGCAAAAAGAAGGCTCTCGCCATTCTCAGCAAGCTGGATGCCTACACGCTCCACCATCCGGTCAGAAGAAAGTTTAATAGGAGACGCATCATCGCGCTCAAGATCAACGACGTGTGGCAAATGGATCTCGCCAATTTTTCAAAATACAAGAGATTCAACGGTGGCTACCGCTACATTCTCGTGGCAATCGATTCCCTCTCCCGCTTTCTGCGCACCCTCCCGCTAAAGACGAAGCGCCCCGCCGAAATGAAAAGGGCCATGATAAGACTTTTTCGGGGAGGTAACGTACCTACACGCATCTTTTGCGACAGAGGCGGGGAATTCTACAACAAGACCGTCAAGGAGTATCTCTCACGAAAGAAGGTACAGATGTATTCTACCTTCTCTCCAGTAATCAAAGCATCGCAGGCAGAGCGCGTCATACGCACTTTACGCGACAGAATATTCCGTTATTTTAGAGTAACGGGAAAATACCACTTCGTTTCCGCGCTTCCCAAGATCGTGCGCGACTACAACACCACCAAACACAGGACTTTGGGCATCAGCCCGTCCGAAGTCACGCCCGAAAACGAATTGGAGCTGTTCAATAAGATAAATGGGAAGCCCGTCGTACCCTCCGTGAAAAAGAAGCTCAAACTGGGGGATAAAGTGAGGGTCCTACTTCACAGAAAAGGTTTTGGGTGTTGTTTCCAATGCAGCCCCCAATAGACGGATTATCTCCCATGAATAGAAGGATTACCCATTGTGTAGGGTACACCACTAGAGCCGCTACTAGCCACGCCTCACCACTAGGGGCCGCTGCTGTCGCATTCCGCGGATGACGTCATTGCTCCTTCGGGGAGCATGGTGAGAGATAGCGGAAGGTATTGGATGGCGATGCGAAATAGAGCGCCCCCTTGTGCAAGGCTGTGGTGGCACTGCGGGCGACAGGACAGACGCTCTCGGTGGCGGCTCTCCACGGCGCTGTTATGCATGGTCTCGTGACCGTGATACGCGGCGTCGGCGGCAAAAGGGTTTCGGGTGCAGCGTTGAGTCTTTGAGCTAGTTTATATTAATCTCACTCCGTTTATTGTTCAACTGATGGTTGTTGTTTGAGAGCTCAATTGCTATGCTGTGAGATTGGGGTGTACGACACGCATATACGGCATGCGACAATATAAATAAATAAATATAAACAAAAGGACGTGCACGATAAATTACGCCACATTATTATGGCTTCCCGTGTTGCTACACTTTGCATTATAAAGGCGCTTTCGCGAACCAGTCCGTTGACAAACAGCCGTGTGCATCGCGTCGTGTATATTAGACTTGGATACTTTCCTTTTAATTGCCTAATAACGCTTTTGCGACTCGAGCGCGTATATTAGCAGGCTCCAGACTCGCGCAATATTATTAGCACACTACAGTGCTGTAAGGTATATCGTAAGCACCTTATGGCTGCAGAATCACTGGGTGGATATCTGTAAAATTTTAGTGCCTTCTTTTCTGTGGTGGTCACTGTCACTAATAGGGATTCACTTGAGTGTTGTGGCAATTGCAATGTAAACAGTCATCTGCTATATTGGAAAGTGAGTGGTTATGGTCAAACAAGTCAAAACAAACATGATACCTTCTACAATACCATCTGTGATTCCTAAATGTCAGTATGACAAGGTATGAAGAAATGTTAACGTAGTGCATGCTGTCCAAAGCAAGTTCTTCCACATCACCCCCCCCCATCTACACACACTCAGAACACAAAAAAACAAAAAGCGGGTCTTGGATTTGCCCCTGGTAACATAATTTAACTACACAAATGCAGATACGTGCACTCAAACACATTTGCAAGGAAAGCATGACGATTATTGCAGTTGCAACGGTCATGTCAGTAGGTCATGTACATCTTGGTATTTTTGAAATTTCTCAAACATTTCTATAGCTTTTATATTCAACGTGCTGGACATCTAGTGTGCAACACCTGATATCGAATCAAAATCTGAGCCAGTATGGGGTCATGAACACATCGGTGTAACCTGAGCAACAATAAGGTAGACAGCATGTCAACAAGTTGCAAACCCCTGTTCCATCTTGCACATTTGTCATGCTCATCTAGGTATTTTTCAAATTTCTCAAACATTTCCATATCTTATATATTCAACGTGCTGGACATCTAGTGTGCAACACCTGATATCGAATCAAAATCTGAGCCAGTATGGGGTCATGAACACACCGGTGTAACCTGAGCAACAATAAGGTAGACGGCATGTCAACAAGTTGCAAACCCCTGTTCCATCTTGCACATTTGTCATGCTCATCTAGGTATTTTTCAAATTTCTCAAACATTTCCATATTGTGAGGAGGAAGATCACCGATCCCAATCATCCCCATCGCTCTGATCATCGCGCGAGACCGCGCCCAATTCATTCTGGTCTCGGCCTCCATCCTTTCCGGCTGCTTATAAAGAACCTTACCTCCATTGGCTACACCTGTCTCGCTTTTCTACCTAACAATATCTTTTATATTAAACATCCTGGACATCTAGACATCTAGACGTGCTGGATGTCACTAGATGTCCAGCACATTGAATATAAAAGATATGGAAATGTTTGAGAAATTTCAAAAATACCTAGATGAGCATGACAAATGTGCAAGATGGAACAGCGGTTTGCAACTTGTTGACATGCCGTCTACCTTATTGTTGCGTTACACCGGCGTGTTCATGACCCCATACTGGCTCAGATTTTGATTCGATATCAGGTGTTGCACACTAGATGTCCAGCACGTTGAATATAAAAGATATAGAAATGTTTGAGAAATTTCGAAAATACCAAGATGTACATGACCTACTGGCATGACCGTTGCAACTGCAATAATCTTTATGCTTTCCTTATTGCAAATGTGTTTGACTGCACATACTGCATTTGTGTAGTTAAATTATGTTACCAGAGGCAAACCCAAGACCCGTTTTTTTGTTTTGTTTTCTGGGTGTTTGTAGATGGGTGGGATGTGGAAGAACTTGCTTTGAATAGCATGCACTACGTTAACATTTCTTCGTACCTTGTCATACTGACATTTAGGAATCACAGATGGTATTGTAGAAGGTATCATGTTTATTTTGACTTGTTTGACCATAATCACTCACTTTCCAATATAGCAGATGACTGTTTACATTGGAATTGCCACAACACTTAACTGAATTCCTATTCGTGACAGTGACCGCCACAGAAAAGAAGGCACTAAAATTTTACAGATATCCACCCAGTGATTCTGCAGCCATAAGGTGCTTACAATATATCTTACAGCACTGTAGTGTGCTAAATTGTTTATACTGCAGTACTACTAATCGTAATTAAATTTAAACTAGTATGTGAGAATGATATACTGAAGTGAATAACCACATAAAGCAAATAGGGGGAACAACTCTCTCCGCTCTTGTTTGAACATATGCACCATCACCAAAATAATATTGCGCGAGCTGGAGCCTGCTAATATACGCGCCCGAGTCGCAAAAGCGTTATTAGGCAATTAAAAGGAAAGTATCCAAGTCTAATATACACGACGCGATGCACACGGCTGTTTGTGAACGGACTGGTTCGCGAAAGCGCCTTTATAATGCAAAGTGTAGCAACACGGGAAGCCATAATAATGTGGCGTAATTTATCGTGCACGTCCTTTTATTTATACGCATTTATTGTCGCATGCCGTATATGCGTGTCGTACACCCCAATCTCACAGCATAGCAATTGAGCTCTCAAACAACAACCATCAGTTGAACAATAAACGGAGTGAGATTAATATAAACTAGCTCAAAGACTCAACGCTGCACCCGAAACCCTTTTGCCGCCGACGCCGCGTATCACGGTCACGAGACCATGCATAACAGCGCCGTGGAGAGCCGCCACCGAGAGCGTCTGTCCTGTCGCCCGCAGTGCCACCACAGCCTTGCACAAGGGGGCGCTCTATTTCGCATCGCCATCCAATACCTTCCGCTATCTCTCACCATGCTCCCCGAAGGAGCAATGACGTCATCCGCGGAATGCGACAGCAGCGGCCCCTAGTGGTGAGGCGTGGCTAGTAGCGCCCTCTAGTGGTGTACCCTACACAATGGGTAATCCTTCTATTCATGGGAGATAATCCGTCTATTGGGGGCTGCATTGGAAACAACACCCAAGGTTTTCATAAGAGCTCGGAAGGGAGTTGGTCGCCTCAGATTTTCACCGTCTCCCGCCTGAGAGACACCTCTCCTCCCGTCGTACACCTGGAAGATTACCGGGGTAAGGAAGTGGACGGATCTTTCTACCCGGAGGAGGTACTCGTCGTAACCCGAGACGCCAATCAGCCTTGGCCAGTAACGAAAGTGCTGAGAAAGAAGCAACTGAACGGTCAGAGCTTCTCCTTGGTTCGCTGGTTCGGTTACGACAAAGAACACGACAGTTGGGTTCCGAGCAGCGACGTGGTCAAGATTGGGAAATGATGTCAGACATCTACGTCCACCTGCTCTCGAACGCCAGCATGGATAAGTTTCCCTCGAATAAACTCAACGCCTTCACGGTAGCTTTCGATAGTCCGCTTCAGCTCTCGAATCGGTATAAAGTCGGTCTGATGGATCTCAGCATAAGTAACGATTTTTTAAATATCGGGTACGAAAGGCAAGATGCGAAAATCGAGGTTTCTTTCGAGGACACGGTGGAAGCCGGCAGAACTTTTCGTGTCACCTCGGATCTCGAGAGGGATTTGGGAAAAGCCCTTTCGGAATTCGACGTTTCTTTCGCGTACAATAAATCGCGATACGACTTCGTCTTACCCGTGGACGTGAAAGCCGTGGAATTGGACCCTCGGCTCGCACAGGCGCTCGACGCCTCGCTAGCGTCCCGCGAAGCAGGTCGTGCGGTGAAACCCCCCCAAATTGAGCGAACGCGAAGCCACCTCCATCTTATTGGAGCACGCCGCAGCCGCCGTCGCTTTCGGCGACGTCACTCTGAATTCGGAAACCACGTCCTTACGGAACACACTCAACAAGTATTTCCAGACGCACAAGCTGGACGCCTCGCTAGAATTCGCGGATAACGTGTACTCTCTGAAAACGCCGAAAGGGTTGCACGTGCCGGAACCCTTTGTCAAGCTGCTACATCTCACAGCCGTCGAGGGACACGAAGAAACGCTACGCGTCTCTCTCCCCGTAGCGTGTCAATTTTCTTTCACGATCAAGACGAAAATTCCTCGATCTTTGCAAGTACATCTGCCTCCCGGCTATTATGCGACGCCGCAAGCACTTCTAAATGCGATTAATCAGCGCGTAGGCGAACGCGCGCGCTTCAGCTTCGACGGAACCGAACAGAAATGTAAAATTCGACTTTCCGAGGGCACCTCCACCCTAAGACTTTCCGAGTACCTGGCCGTGCTTTTGGGCTTCGAATCGCGTACCGTGTTCACGGGGGATGAGGATGCTACGAGCTCCGTCGAGGTACTCCTGGAACCCCCGTTTCACAACATAATCGTGTACACGGATATCGTGGAACCCACGTACGTGGGGAGCGGGAAAAAACCTATATTAAAAATACTACCCTTTTATTCCGAGAAAGACAAGCACGTCGTCACCTACACGTTAGATAACATCCAGTATTTTAATCTGTCTCAATTCGAAATTCCTTCAGTGACGATCGTTCTCGCGGACGAAACGGGAAGACGTTTGCCGTTGCGGTCCAAAGGCAGAACCAATCTAACGTTGCATTTCAAATATGTACCGTAATTCCCCCAAAATAATTCCCGTGTACACGGGACCCCTTTTCCAACGAGGGGGCGGTGTGTTGAGCAACATATCCAGGTTTATCGTTCCCATCTGGCAGCAAATAAAACCGATCGCCAAGAGAACGTTGAAGCGCTTGGCGCGGAATTTGGCCGATGGCGAAGGAATATCGCGCGCAGTAAAAAAGACGGCCATAGCAACGGGGAGAGACGTGCTGGATTCCATGGAGGGCTCTGGAAACAACAACAATGGAAAGAAACGCCGCAAACGACTACAAAAGGCGCCGACACACGACGCACCTGCAGATATCTTTGGTACGCCGTGAAGGTCACACATCCGCTGCGCGCGTTCCGTCATGACGTCAACGAAAGGAAAAATACAGACGCCGATCTGTCTAACGAGTGACGTGATGATATTCGAACCCCCTTCCATTCAATACGGCGTGGAAGATACTTCGTACCAACTTTTTTATCCGGTCAACGGGGTAAATAATTCCGTGATCGAGTTTTGTATTCAAAATTTGCAAAGGGCACACTTGGATCTCTACGGCAGTTTCGTGTCTTTGACCGTGCGCATTGTTCGCGACGACGGGGAAGAAATGGACGAGAAAGATGTCGTTTTCCCAATAAACCACCTGTTGAGCGGCATGTTTAAGACGGTCACCGTTTATGCGAACAACAAACTCGTCAGTTCCAACGAGTTGTACGCCTACAGGAGTATTTTGGACGTCGTGCTTCATTCCACGCCCGCGGCTCAAGAAACAGTGCACGCGGCTGGACTTTATGTCGAGGACGACGAACATTTAAAGGACGATTACGACGTCTCGTCTCGCGGTCCGAAACAACGTTACGAAGCGACGAAGGGTGGAAAATACTTTAACCTGGTCGGACAGATCAATACCGACCTGTTTCAACAGCCGCGCCTGATGGTACCTGCCGTCGAAATTCGCGTCGTTTTCCTGTTAAACAACGACGAATTTAAACTCGTATCGGTCCCCAAAGACAAGAAAACGTACAATTACGAGGTGGACATTAAAGAAATGACGTTACACTTGAAAAAGGTGACGCTGGCACCTTCCCTATTTTTGGAATACGAGCGGCGGCTTCAGACCACGCCGGCCATCTACGTGTTACGCGGATTGGAAACCAAGGTGCGGAGCTTGAGTGCCGGGAGCTTGGACGCTCACTTTGAAAACGTTTACCCCGAAAGGGTACCTTCCAAATTATGCGTCGCCCTGCTCGCAACGTCCGACTTTCTCGGCGACATCCAATCGAACCCCTACAAATTCCGTCATTACGACCTGTCTCATTCGATGCTCTCCGTGGACGGCCAGCAAGTGCGAGCCGAGTACGACTTTCAGAACGACCTCGTCAAAATTCCCTACTTTAACTTCTTGCAAGAACTGGGAGAGAAACATTTCAAGTATAGCTACGAGCGATTTAAAACGAACGGGTTCCTTCTCTACTTTAACTTGGACGTGGACAAGTGTTCTTCTCCTTCGCATTTGAACGAGTGGCGAAAAGGAAACGTTCGCCTGCAATTACGCTTCGCTAAAGCCCTTCCACACGCGGTCACCCTCCTCTTGATTTCCGAGTGTCCCAAGCTCATGTGCGTCGACAAGGACCGCACGGTCACCTTCCCATAGAACAAATGTACGAGAGCGACATCTTGGAACTCGTGTCCCTGAACCCCCTCGCTTCCTCCATGCTGAGAGGCATTTGCGCTTCCGACGAAGCCTTCGTTTTACGCAAGCCCGGTTATTTAATCATCAATACGGAAGAGCGAAGAAGGCGCGGGCAGCACTGGGTGCTCTACCTGAAAAACTACGACGGGTCTACCGTGTTTTTCGACAGCTACGGACTTCCCCCCATCGAAGCAAACCTTCGAAGGACTTTACCTGTAGTGGACGAGTATAACGACAAGTGTATTCAATCACCCTTTTCGCCTTACTGCGGGCTTTTTTGTATCTACGTAGCCACGCGCATGTCGAAACGCTACAGCTTGAAAAGTTGTGTATCCATGTTTTCCTGTAACCTCGAAGAGAATGACGAAACAATAAAACGTCTCCTCGTGAGCGAACTCGTTTCGTAAAAAAAAAATAGGCTATTTATTTATTCACGACATACACAAGACCCTTGCGAGACGATCTTCCAACGTGCTGACCCGACGCTCACCGCCGTCGTCGCCGGTCTGCACCGTGACGTCGAGGGATGTGTGGAGAAGCCAGTAGCGACGGACGATAGGCCGGTTGAAACCCGCGTTGATGAGACACGGGTCGACTGTCTCTCCTCGTCTATACTTTTCCAACAGCTCGAGCTTGTAATCTACGAAACGCTTCATTTTCTTTGCAATCTTCCCACTGACGGTGAACAGACGTAGGGGTATCGTCTTGAGAATCGAGCGAAAGTCTCCCTCGCAGCTATCACCGTGAATATAATCGCGTAATCGCAGCAAGTCCCGATACATTCGCGTTTGCACAAAGGTGGCAAACCTCTGCTCGGGCGTCATCATGACTGAGACGGAATGAGAGTAGACAACCTTTTTTTATTTCTCGTTACACACGAATTAGGCTCCAGCTTTGGTTTCGTAGCCGGGAAGGCAGCCCAAATACGGACGAAGGCTCGAGTCTAACCAATGGCTGGGGTTTCTCGACCAGAGTCCACCGCAGCGACAGGTAGTCAGTTGATCGCCGATTCGCAAAAAGAAGGTCTTTGGAGGAGGCTTGAAGGTTAGGACCAGGGGTAGATCTCCCGTCAGTAGCCATTCGTAATCTGCAACGAAAGGAGTGTGAGAAACGCGTGTTTTTTTTAACTCAAACACATACACACGTACAATCTTCTTCAGTCACAGAGTGACACTGATGGTCCATCTTCTCCATCTTCCTTCAATAGTCGAAGTCCTTCGCAACGTACGTCGAACGGTACCGTCCGACAGCCGAGAAACGGGCGAATCAATCGGTCCGTCCAATGCTTTTGCTCTGGAAAAAAATGTGAACGATTATAGAACGTATTAAAAAATAACGAGGAAGCGTACCTTTGGACCACAATCCACCGCAATTGGTGCAGAAGAAGCGGGCGCTGCCAATCTCCCGAAATATGTGAGGCGGGAAAACACCGACTTCACGCGCAGCAAAAGTGTTGTACACTGGAAACGAAACTCTTCAAACATTTCGACGATGATGATGACGTCATGGGTATTACTTACGAGGATCTACCAAGCATGATGGAATGACGATCGAACGTTCGCTTCGACATTTATAGTAAAGCTTTGCCTCTCACTCTCTATGACGTCATTGAACGTGTTTGGCCATGTTAAGACGTGTTTGAACATGTTCGGACATGGGCGGCGAAGTCGCCCCTGGACACACTCGTTCCTCTCACCCTCTCTATGACGTCATTGAACGTGTCTGAACATGTTTGGACGTGTTTGGACGTGTTTAGACACAGGCGTCGAAGTCGTCCTTGGACACACTACTTCCTCTCTCTCTCTCTCTATGACGTCATTGAACGTGTTTGAACATGTTTGAACGTGTTTGAACATGTTGTGACGTGTGTAGACACGAACCCCGCAATACGAAAAACGTCACGCAGTACAAATTAGATTGGTGGTTAGTGTGTCGCGCCCAGTGTAGAAGGATCCTGGGTTCGAATCCCACTCTGGGTCTTCTCGTCGTCATGTACAAGTCGTCCCAGAGTGTTAGCTTGAAATTAGTGTAATGTTTTATTCAACGTCGATGACATCATTGTCATATGCGACATCGCAAAAAGGCGCGAAAGACGGAAGGCGGGGTGGTCAAAGTACAGACGACACCGTCGCAATGCGAGGAGGAGGAGAGCGGTGTAGCGACTATAAAAGGTGCGCTGGTTCTACGACGGTTGACAGGAAGCCCACGAAGGGCATTCATCCACGACGTGAGTCGTTTCGTGGACCAAAATGTAAGTTGACCGTCTCTGCTGTAAGAGTGTATTCTATGCATGACATTGTTTTTCAGGAACCAATAGCCGCTGTCACCGCATGACACTGAACACAGGGTCTCATCCCATCCTCTCTCATCATCATCATCAATCTCAAGCGTTCCTCAACTGAAGGGAAAAGTGAGCATTGTTTCGTGAGAGGAAATCTCGTACTGATTTTGTTTGACCGCAGTGCCGCGCTGTCTCGTATGTCAGTACGACCCCATCGATGCCATGCTCGTGGCCGTAGAAAGAGAGCACGAAGCTAGAATAGAGAATCTCGGTAATAGCCCAGTCGTCCTTTCAGATGACGACGACGACGACGACAGAGTCAGTAGTCCGCCTTTCGTAATACCTGAAACGGACGATGACGACGACGAATTGCTCATGTGGGAAGGGGATCAGTCGTATGCAGATTTCATTCCTCTGTCTGGTAGGGTTCGAGATGAATCACCAGATGCAAGCCCAGAATTTCGAAACGAAGCTGAGCCTGTCCAGGGTCGTAGAATCGTTGAATTGAGAGAACACGTCGTAGAGAATCATCCCTCCGTCACGGAGAGACGATTCCTTCCTTTTTTTGTCACAGACGAGGCATTTGACGGAACGGCTACTAGGTACACGCTTCTCTGTTCCCCGCACGACGACAACGTCGACGATTTGCGACTCTATCTACCGAGCATAGCTCCAGTAATCACGCGCGTCCTCGAAGCTTATCCCATGCCTTTCAAATTTTGTCTGTGCTCGAAGGCGCTCATGGTTAAGGACGGAGCCGACGGGTTGACTTCGCATCTCCTTCACGTGAACCTTCACATGAGAGTGGTTCATAACCGTCAAGAAATCGAAGGCGCGATAAATGCTGCCATCGCAGAGTCCTCGCAACGCGTTGAAAACTATGCGAGAGAAGGGTCTGGTTTCACCTCGAACGACGTCCAATGTGTCGACTTAAAACTAACGCGCTTAAAACCGAAGCGGATAGGATGCACGATCGAGCTTCCCGAGCTGCTAAAGAGAAAAACAAAGACTCTCACAAACGTCAAACTTCCGCCGAATCACGAAAACGAGTGTTTCAAGTATAGCGTGCTGGCACTCTTACATCCTTTGAGGAACAACCCAAACGATTATGCCAGATACCGCAAATACATGAATCCTTCGAATCCGGAGACGCGTGTAACATACTGGCCACCCTGCTTCCCAGTCACTTACGAAGACATTGCCCTGTGGGAGAGAAAAAACAAAATCTCCGTGTACATCTACGTGTTCGACGAGCAGACGAGTTCGATATCTACCGGACGGGTTCCCTGCACACTCTATCAGGACAAAGTCCACCTGCTCGAGGTTAGGGAGCATTTCTATGGGATCCGAAAATTTAGCACTTTCATGGGGCGAGGTGACTATTTTTATTGCGAGAAATGCACGAGCGGTTATAGGACGAGAGGGGCGTTGGAGCAGCACGAACGTTTGTGTCGAGACGTAAACGAAGTAATTCTCGAAATGCCAAAAGCGGGGGAGAGCGTTTCCTTCACCAAGATACAGTACATGCATCCCTATCCCTATCTTGCGGTGTTGGACATGGAAAGCATACTGGAAAAGGACGCGCTCGTTAAGGACGCCTCGAGTGTGCACAGGATGAGCTCGTATAGCATTGTGCTAGTGAGAAGTTGTGATGGGAAAATAATGGACGTAGATGGCTATTTGGGACCCAACGCGGCAGAAAAATGCTTGCTCTCGCTCAAGCGATTTAGCGAACAAATCGATAGGCTGAACCGTCTTCCCTCACCGTTGGTCATGAGTATGGAAGACCACTTTCGGCACGTGAGCGCTACGCACTGCGAATTTTGTGGAATCGAATTTAACCGACATACGCGGAAGGTGTCGCATCACGACCACACCTGTTTCGTAGACCCCGGTTCCTCGAATTTTGTCGCGACGCTGTGTGATACGTGTAACCTTACGTGTCGTAACACCAAAGAACTCGTCGTGTGCGTGCACAACCTGCAGTACGATTTGAGCTCCCTTCTCCGCCACATGCACGTTCTAAATCTGGGCGAACCGTGGATCTTAGCTTAGAGCTCGGAAAAGATAAGAGGGTTCAATATTGGTGATCTCTATTTCCGCGATACCACACAGTTTTTCAACCTCTCGTTGTCGAACCTGGTGGAAGCCCTGCTCGCCAGCGGTGGTGAAAGCGCGTTTCATTGTACCCGTCAAATGTTTGGTGACCGTTTCCGACGTCTCCTCAAGAAGGGAATTTACCTGTACACCTTCGTCGACAGTTTCGAAGCGTACAATTTGCCCGCACTACCGCCAAAGCAAGCTTTCAAAAGTGACCTGAACGATGAAGAGATCACGGACGAGGACTATCAGTACGCCCTCGAGATTTTCGAATTGTTCAAATGCAAGGACCTAGGAGATTACACGCGTCTCTACGTCACGCTGGACGCTTGTCAGCTCTGCGACGTCGTACTGTATTTCAGGAAGATTGCGCTAGAGACGGATGGGATGGATATCTTACGTGCCATGTCCCTCGCCAGTTACGCGTGGAGCAGCGCTCTGAAGCTCACCAAAGTCAAACTCGAGCTCATGAGCGATCGCGAGATGCATGAAACGATCGAGAAGGGGATCAGGGGAGGCATTTGTAACAGCTTCCACAGATACTGTAGGGCTAATCACGAGGGGTGTGACGATTACGATCCCCACCAAGAAAAGACTTTTATCCAGTACCTCGATGTGAACAGTTTGTACCCGTACGCGATGACTTTTCATCTCCCAACAGGAGGTTTTGAGTGGGTGGATCCTTCGAGGTGGAGCGAGATCGATTTTCTCAACATTCCTCACGATTCGGAAGTGGGTTACGTGTACGTGGTAGACTTGTCATATCCAGAAGAACTGCACGCGCTCACCAGGGATTTTCCCCTGGCACCCGAACACAGGTGCGTGGACGAGAACGAACTGTCCCCCTACCAACGCCACCTGAAAGATGCGTTGTCGCTGAACGCCCCTCCCACCAAGAAACTCTTGCTGACGTGCCACGACAAAGAACGCTATGTCGTTCATTATGCATTGCTCGCTCTGTACGTGAGGTTGGGCATGAAAATAAAACGTGTTCACAACATCCTCTCGTTCCACCAAGACAACTTTTTGCGAACCTTCGTGCAGAGAAACGTCGCGTTGAGGAATGCCGCGACCACGAAATTCGAGCGACTTCTGTACAAAACCATGTCGAACAGCACGTTCGGTAAGTCGATACAAAATGTGAGACGCATGAAAAGGTACGCTATAGCCTACGACAAAGAAAGCGCGCTCCGAAAAGCTAGCTCCGTCGACAGTCAGCATTTTCACATTCTGAGTGATAAGTGCATCTTATACGAGATGAAGCAACGCCGCATCAAATGCACGCACCCCCTTTACGTGGGCTTTGCCATTCTTGAAATATCCAAAGTCCGAATGTACAGCTTCATCTACGAGTCGCTCTTTTCTCGCTTGACATGTCCAGTGCAATTGATCTATAGCGACACGGACAGCATAATTTTTTCTCTCACGTGTGAAAGCCTGGAAGAGCAGCTGATGAAGATTGAGAGTGAGTTAGATCTATCTTCCTATCCGCCGGACCACCCACTTTTCAACGACCAGCACGCGAATCAGATGGGGTACTTCAAAGACGAGACGGGAGGTGGAGTTATTCAGGAAGTCGTAGCCATCCGAGCGAAAATGTACAGCATCCTCTTGGCTGGGACACACAAACAGATCACGAGAGCGAAAGGAGTTAAGAAAGACGTGGTGAGGAAACATTTATTGCACGAAGTGTACCGAGATTCTCTGTTCAATGACAAGGCGGTCTCTCAGAAGCAGTGCACCATCCAGAGTATAAAGCAAACGATGTACACCATTTCGAGACTCAAGAAGAACTTGGTCCCCTACGACGACAAGCACTATCTCGTGGATGCCGTACACTCCTTCCCTTATGGAAGCTGCGAATACGGTAAGCTTTCCTAGTGTTTTGACGCGTATAGGATTACGATAGTGCTCTCTCTCCTTGTGCAGCAACGGAAAACCCGGAAGAGAGCCCGAGAGCGTCGTCGTCGTCGTCAGGCATCGAGTAACCGCGGAACAAAGAGCTGCACGCGCATGTAATCGAGAATAAAAGTTCTAGTCGAGACATGCTTCTCTCTCTCTCTCTCTCTCCCTCAGACAGGAGAAGCACGGGTCATCGTGGCAGTGTGGTAGCGGAATGGGTGTACGAAAAGAATGACCATTCCGTCATCGTGCTGACGCAGTGACCCGCGCAATGACGGCGCTGCGATGAAGATTCCCCTTTTCTGGCACGTCTGATCATCTCGTTCTGTTCGTGAGATCACACAAGGGAGGGAGGGTGCAGGCATCTATTGACCAAGTCCTTTGTATGTATTCAATAAAGATGTTTCAGTGAAAGAACACACAGAGTCTCGTCAAAGTTATTCGGACTCTTTAATGCGTTGCATGTCAATAACCAATCGGTATTTCAATAAATCAATGACAAAATTGGCGATGTAGACTGCTTGCAAATGTCGCTGCTTCCGCAGGGCGTGCTTAATATGAGCGATGGCACGAGCGAGAAGGTCCACGATGTCTGCAGCGATGTAGTTGAATTCTGCGTTGGCCAAGCTCACAAATTCGCACATTAGTCCCAGGGGTCCGTCTGGAACCGTTATGCAGACGTTCTTGTAACGGGCGTAGATCCGACGCACCATCTCCTGCAGTGGCCCCGGCGAGATCTCTCCTATATTGCCAAAGCCTACCATGTCTATCACGTAGCGAAAAGCAGTGATGACGAGCTCGTTGCGGGGACTTTCGCCGTTGAAACATTCCTTCTCCACTTCTTCCCAAGAAGCGTGGGTGCGGGAACAATTTTGTAAAGAGTGGTAGCTGAACATCTTCACGTAGTGATGACGCGAGCGCGGTGCGCGCTGCCTTTATAGAGATAAACGCGCGCGCGCAAAGAACGGAGAATGAAAGCGAAACTGAAAAGCCACCCGTCGCCGCTAGGAGCGCGCGCGCAGCAGAGAGCCGAAACCGAAAACACCCGCGGCCGGCGCAGAGGGAGCTAGCAGCGCGCGCGCGCATGCGCGGACGGGTGGAGCAGAGGGCGCGCGCGCATCCATAGCGGCCGCTGCGCGTCGCCTCTCTCAGTTTCTCTCGGACCGTCGCGGAAGACGGACGTGCGCTTCGCGCGCTCGCTCACTTTCTGGCTGGATCTCGTAGAGAGCAGACGTATGTTCTCTGCGCTCGCTCAGTTTCTGCCTGGAAGTTGCCGCGGGGGAAAAGGTGAGTGATTTGACGCGCTCCTTTTCTCGTTTGCCGTGTTTAGCGGTGACCGCGCTCGTGTTAAGCCTTTTCTCGCATGTTTAGACTTGTTTTGCGGTGTCCAAGCCTGTTGACGCATGTTTAGCGATGTGTGGTTCCCGCCTTGTGTTAGCTGCGTAGTGTTGAGGTTATGCCCAAGCGCGCTCGTGTTAAGCCTTTTCTCGCATGTTTAGACTTGTTTTGCGGTGAGCAAGCCTGTTGACGCATGTTTAGCGATGTGTGGTTCCCGCCTTGTGTTAGCTGCATAGTGTTGTGGTTAGGCCTAAGCGATCGCCCCCGTGAGCCTTTTTCCCCGATGTGTACTGTTTTCTGTTTAGCAGTAGCGGTTAGACCTTTTCTCTCGCATGCCTAGACTTGTTTAGCAGTGCTGCCATTTTTACCTGCCGCTAGTATCTTGTTCTGTCTTTCTCGTCTAGAGCTATGATGGTGGCGGCATCTGGTGTGATGCCTTGCAACTACGTGGCCACCTGTCGTCGATCTCTGCAACTGCTGGGTGCAAACTACCAACATGGCGGGCGCTGGTCACTCGGGTGTTGCGGAGCGGCTTCTTCGCCGCGGCATCGTTGATTTTCGAATAAATTGTTTCTCTCCACTCTATCTCTATCTTTTCATTTTATTTTCTACCTATTTTTTTATTTTTTATCAGCTCAACTAGCCCACAACTCACACAGTGGTCTGGACACGTCCTAGATGCGCCCCAATTAGTGTAATGACTCCCTGGTGGGTCCTAATTACTGTGGGGGGTCCCAATTAGCTCTAATTGCTCATTAATGGCGTCCAGGCCACTGTGTGAGTTGTGGGCCAGTTGAGCTGATACATTACTACTGATATTCAATCAGTGACATATTCTATTCAGGAAGTAAGAACCGCTGCCATAGAAATCAAGCTGAACCACTGTGCGCCCACAGGGAGTAAGATGCAAAGCGTTCCAATTGTTCGACATCAACGACACCGATCTAAGCGTGTTGCACTCCACTGCAAGCAACTCAAGGTCTAATACAACGCATTCTCACGCACGCTGCACCTGTGTAGCGTTACTTCGTTCCCGAAGTAACTTGGAAGTAACTCGTTGTTTTTGAAGTAACTCCCGAAGTGCGAGTTCCAGGCTGAAGAACTTCGTTATAAACTTAGTTACATTTTCCACGCGGTAACTGAACTCGTACCGTCTTAACTGGAACCGGAACATTAGTCATGGGAAGCCATGATAACAATCTGTTAAAGTCTGATAAAAAGAATGGCCGCGAAATTGTTCTATTATCACCGCAATTCATTATATCCTAGACATGGTCGTATCTGGAGATATGGTACAAATTACGGAATTGAAGGTGCAATAATTTGGATGTCGAATCTACAATAGTTATGAAAATATTTGCACGTCAACATCGCAAGGACCACTGGGATCGATCGTGGAGGTTTCGAGGCTGGCTAAAGAAGAACTGAAGTGCTCTAGACCAGATGTACCTGCAATCATTGCAATGTGCATTGCATTAATCAACAAAGGAATGAGATCAAACTGTCATATAGGAGCCGTCTATATCGCGATTTATTACGGATTTGTTAAAATTATATCTAACCATCAACATGAAAACTACACAGACAGCCTTATCACGTGTTATGTTCCAATACCACGACAACAAAATTATTTTCGTCTACCAATTCTGGGAATGATGTCGAATGAGCAGAAGTTCAATATTGTTGTACAAGGACAGATGTATCATGATTTATTGAAACTCAAACATATCAACTGCGGTAGACCGCTGGGCGATTTTCATCTAATGCTCTCTTGTACGCCATTCAAGGATCTTCATACAAAGAAAGGAAATATCAGTAAGAGATTGTTCAAGTTCGTGGCAACTAAGTGCAAGTTACTGAAGCGATACAGATAAGGCGACAACGTATTGATTGGATTAATCAACGCTGGATTCAAACGACCCATAATACTATATGATGCAATCTCAATTCTTCAATTCAGACATCAAAACGAAACTTCAGAATTTGTAATAAAGAGTTTGAAATAATAAATGTGATCTTTGTCATCACCATAATGAAATCTACGCATCCCAACGAAAACAGTTCGTGTTTAACATCGTTATATTGAGAACGATGATTCCTAAGGAAACGAATATTCCACACTGCGTGCAAGAAAAGTCACATGAATCAGTGTTGGCAAACACTAGGTTTTTCCCGACTACACTCTGTACAACTTCAACATCCGAATAATAAAACTGCAGGCGAAGAATCAGTCATTGAAATTTAGAGGCATGATACGTCATTCTTTCTATGCAAAAGAGGATCTCTAATCTTTCGTGCAAAAGCGTATCATATTTCATTAATTAAGTTGCATAGTGTGTATATTTCTCAAACAGCTGGACTAGCTCTCTTATTCTTGAGCAACGACAAACGTATAATTAAATGAATGTCTATAACATTTTTTGACAATATATGTTGAAAGGAGTCTATTGTCAAATGCTGCAATGCAAACGGGATATTTTACAAGCATGGCGTGCAGGCGGAGTCTACAATTCTAATCACGCAGTCCTCGTAACACACGGCAGACAAACAAAGAAATCCTAACAGCCAATCAGATTTTGGGAGATGCAAATCGCACAAGTGTCAACAGAAATGTTTAACCAATACACAATGAGGATAAGCACCACGCATAACCACAATGGAAGATGTGTAATCTTAATTCTAATAAGCTAATCTTCCTTTTGCAAACTTAACCATTAGAAGCAGCACAGTTCGCACATCAACATGGATCCAATTCACAAAATGCGCCTGAGGTTTCCCGAAAACATACTGAACAACTATTAACCTATTCATAGTGTAATAGCTACGGGCACTACAACGGGAAAGGGCATACATTAATTTTATAGGTTTTTGGCTCATAATGATGTACAGTTTTGACTTTGAAAATTTGAACAAAGAGCACCTTGAAAAACACTTTGGTGTGGAGTTTGCGTTTTACATCCGTACAAATGACGTGCCGCCTTGTTCCGACCTTTATCTCTAGTTGGTACGGGGTTTTATCGCTATTCGTTATGAAGGATGAAACGACCCAATTTTTCACTCTTTAGCATATTGTCGTTTCCACATGAGTCGTCGTCGAGGATCAATTATTTTTGTCAATTATTTTAATGCAGAC
This sequence comes from Ornithodoros turicata, assembly GCF_037126465.1. Taxonomy (NCBI): domain Eukaryota; kingdom Metazoa; phylum Arthropoda; class Arachnida; order Ixodida; family Argasidae; genus Ornithodoros; species Ornithodoros turicata. The sequence goes on from NC_088201.1 coordinate 221,701,490, forward strand.
ACAAGTGTTAGCTTCATCTATAAAAAAAAAACAAAAAACTTCAAAAGTGTACAACACAAAAAAAAAATCAAATAAACGCCCGCGGACAATGTATTGACATACCAGCCAGACGTTATCGATTTAGTAAGCGCGTGGTACTCACGGTGATTGAGGATTCAACACAGTGACATGCACGAAGAAGTTGGTAATAAGATTGTCTGTAATGTATAGTTTGTGTATATAGTCTGTATTATATAGTTTGGCGCCATATCCTATGCTGATAGGTCTATGGAATGCCCATCTCTTTATCCTTCCCATCTTCACGCTCGTGAAGGACGTACTTCCCATTGGTGAGCTTCAAATAACTGGAAAAGAAGTTAGTTTTGCCCTCCACAATTCTATGTGGACGATAATCAGATGGGGACAACACATTCGACACCGTAGACGCAAAGGTACCTTGGGACCTCTTACCCAGGACTGCATCTTGTGGAGTATTTAATACATGCAATAATCCGATCTATTCCAGTCCACCCCGTTTATTTTAAAGAGTGATTATAAACGGTAGGAACAACTTATTTATTTACACATGGTAAACAAGACTTTCGTGCACGAGACTGCACTTCTTCAGGTTACAAAAATATAAACATGGTACAGGCACATATATACAGTTGAAGGGGGAGTTCTGGCATGAGAGGGTAACAGGTTGATGGAAAGGATGCAAACACAGATAAAAATCAAAAGAATATAAATACAAAAGCAGGGGTATCAGAAGCGAAACATAACGCGAGCCCAAGGGCTTATACACAGGAAACGAGACCACTTGTTGGTGACGTTCCAGGAATTAAGGATAAAAAGGGGGGGGGGGTTATGGCGACGGAATGAGGACACAGGTGCGGAGTACAAAGTTGACCAGTGCACCTTGAGAAAGTGAAGACGGAGGTTGTCTCAGGAGAGAGACAAACGAAGAAAATGTGGAAATTGGAGAGTTGTGTGTGTGTCCAACGATAAAATGTCCAACGATTTTAGAAAACGAAACTACCCTCCCAACCTTATAAACAATGCTCTCTCCGCGTGCAAATCTCTAGATCGGGATAAATTACTTTCACTTGAACCGCGGCAGCAACAAAACCCCTTATCCTTCGTTACCGCCTATAACAAAGCACTGAGTGGCGCAGGGTCCATCTTCACCCGCCATCTCAACATACTTCACAGCGACGAAAAACTTAAAATAATTTTTCCTGCTCCCCCCAATATCACATTCCATCGATCACGTAGCATTCGTAACTTACTAGTTTCATCCCGTCTACCCCGACCAAATTCTGGGTGTTCCCCTTGTGGTAACAAACGCTGCCAAACACGTCATTTCATTAGCCCATGCACATTTATCTCGAGCACCTCAAACTCTTTTATTTTCGAAATCCGACAGGGATTGCACTGCAACTCTTTTAACGTATGTTACCTCATTATGTTCACTAAATGTTGTGTTCAGTATATTGGAGAAACCTCGAACACCATGAGGGAAAGGTTTTACGGCCATAAATCCGATATTGTTAATAACCATCCTACACCCGTTTCTACACATTTGAACCTTCCTGGACACGCTTTAGGTACTGACCTCAAAATCGTTATCCTTGAATCGGGTTATAACAGTGACATGAAGCGCAAAAATCGCGCATCCTTTTTAATTGCAAAATTCCAGTCTCTGAAGCCTCATGGTTTGAACATCCACGCAGGCCCACTACAATTATTGAACCCGTAAATATAATTTTTCAAATTAAAAAATAATGATAAACACACACACACAACTCTCCAATTTCCACATTTTCTTCGTTTGTCTCTCTCCTGAGACCACCTCCGTCTTCACTTTCTCACGGTCCACTGGTCGCCTTTGTACTCCGCACCTATGTCCTCATTCGGTCGCCATAACCCCCCCTTTTTATCCTTAATTCCTGGAACGCCACCGACAAGTGTTCTCGTTTCCTGTGTATAAGCCCTTGGGCTCGCGTTATGTTTCGCTTCTGGTACCCCTGCTTTTGTAATTATGTTCTTTTGATTTTTATCTGTGTTTGCATCCTTTCCATCAACCTGTTACCCTCTCATGCCAGAACTCCCCCTTCAACTGTATGTATGTGCCTGTACCATGTTTATATTTTTGTAACCTGAAGAAGTGCAGTCTCGTGCACGAAAGTCTTGTTTACCATGTGTAAATAAATAAGTTGTTCCTACCGTTTAATATCACTCTTTGATTTACTCACCACCGGCAACTTGACATCGCCTATTTTTTTCTGCCTCCGTTTATTTTGCGCAAGTTATTCGACGTACATTTTGACGGGCATGAGATTTCGTTTCATATGATCCGATCGCTGAGCTCCGTGAAGATAATATCTGATGCTGCATCTGCGTGTGCTTCTTTCAGGTGTTCTCAGACACGTTATTTTTGCCTCCAGCTCCCATAGCATAGTGGTTAGGATGATTGCTTTCCACGACGAGACAGGACGGTGATACCGGCTGCGCTGCCTGAAGGTCTGCCTAGATTCTCCGAAGACTTTCCTGACGAATGTCAACACAGTTCCCCCTGAAGTTGACCCACGACGCGTACTAGCCCCCATGTTCCCCACTGCTTCCTTCTGTCCTCTCTCCATCTGCCCACGTCAGTTCGCCGCTCATAGCCACACTTGTTTTGCGGCGCTAACACGATATTCAATAAATAAAAAAGTAAAGTTATTTTTGCTGTCCGTGCGTGTCTCTTCCGCACATGCGTTTGTATTGCGTGGCGTGCATTGTATTTTACGTGGAAATATTGTTCTCGCAATCCCTTGCACGAATAAAGTAACGGGAGTCTAAATGAGTGATGTTAGCAGAGAGGAGTTACAATAAACGATGCGTAAGCAACCTATCTTCTAGGTCATGTATCACTATCACTGTGTAGAGTAGTCTGTGAACAACACGCGGCCGCGGCCGTAATATCCGTCTATAGTGGCAGATATGCCTTGAATGCCGTGCGTCGAATAAATACAACTTACTGCGAATGCGAGTTGAAACTATGGCCTACTAGATCTATGTCATAATCGGCAACCCTTACGAGCAGCAGTGTTTACGATCTAAAATCGCGGATTTGATTTTCTATATGATCTACGTCTGGACTTAAATCCACAAAGGGGACAAAGACGCAAAGGATTTGATTTCGATTTGATTGGCAGCCTCACTATGAACAGGATTTGAATTTGGATCGAATTACGTTTTCTTTTTTCTCAAATATTTTGATTTGAATTCAGATTTACACCGTTTGGTGTGAAATTCAGTCTATATACATGAGCGACCCTGTTGAAAAATAAGACACAGATTTAAACTACAAATGTTACTGGCCAGAGTGGAAATGACACTGGTAAGACTGAAAAAGACTGTAGACTACAATTGCAATACCGGAAACCAGTTGATACTGGTTACTGGATATACTGGATTTTAACGGGGACACTGGAAACGAGTGTACACTATCTACTTACAGGACTGAAATTTCACTGGATACACTTGAAACCAGTGTATACTGGATACTCAACCTACTGGAGGTCCCCTGGGTACATGGAAAGCAGTCTACACTTGTTACTGGCCGCCCTGAAGTTTCATTAGAAGAAGTCGAAGTGACACTGGGGATACTGTAATCTAGTGTGTACTGACTATACAGGTCCCACTGGTTAATGTAACAGTGATCAGAGATGTGTTACTTTTACTTATCATATTCGAAATGCACTTATTTACGTTACTCATTACTATTTATAATGCATTAAAAAATCATTATACGTTTCTACAGTATGCACTTACTCGGTGATTACATTCTTCAAGTTTGTAACAGAGATATATTACCCGCCAAGAATACAACCGCGTGATACATTACATGCTATATGCACTCTTGAGCATAGAAATTATCATGAAGTATCATTACTCGCTGACACGAAGGTAACGCATTATTGTTAATGTCATGTCACCATGCTGTTAATGCTATACTCGGTTACATAGAACATGTGATTACTCGTTTAATAAATTATATGCTAGTTGCAATCAATCCGAGTAGGTCGCCCTGATCTCGAAGCTATTTGGATTTCTGAATCGTTGCCGTCTCAGCTGATCAGCGTTTGTCAGTTGATCAGCGTCCGCTAATGCGTCGCTCAATCAAAAAAAAAAAAAAAAAAAAAAAAGAAAGAAAAAGAAAACTTGCTTCATTATCCCAACTTGACGCATTTGTGATCATTGCTTATTCACTTCCTCATACAGAATTTGTCGGTCCCATAACATAAAAACGAGCACGCTCCAAATTGAAGTCATTTAAGTCGAAGAACTTGACTGCCACCCATTCATTCATTGCACCCATTTACCTTTGTTTGACAAAGCACGTGTGCTGCCCTCTCTCCTTGTACATATTCCCCTCTCATTCTTTGCAATTGTCTTGCGTCACCATATTATCCCATTCCTGTTGAAGACAGCGCTGCTGTCGAAACGTCGAATACCCCCTCTTAGTTTTTAATAAAGTCCCCCTTTTATTCCTTATCCTGTAGAAGCACCGTCTCCACTTCTGATCTTTATTGAATACCTTTATTTTTCGTGGTCAACCGCATTCGTTTATTTCAACTTATATATATATATATATAAACTTTATCAACCTCTGCTTTCATCACGAAGACTTCGGACTTCATGCGACGTGGAACTTTTTCGGAACATCGCATGGGAAAGGTGCTTGCGACGGGATTGGACGCACAGTAAAGAGCCTCTCATCAAAAGCCAGTCTTCAAAGACCCTTCGATCGTCAAATTCTAACCCCGCAGGAACTATTTCTGTGGGCTCAAGAGAATCTTCGCAACATTTTCCCACTGTGGGTCTCCTGCTCTGAAGTACTGGAAGAACACACCAGGCTGAAAGGACGTTACGAGAAGGCCAAAGCCATCCCTGGTACGCGTGATTTTCATTACTTTCAAACCACACGCCACAAACAAGGTCCACTTGCGCGTGACGTCATCCTCTAGTGAAGCAAAAACCTACAAAGTTAGCATGGACTGATACTGAATACCTTGCCCAGTGTGCCCTGTTCAAGAGAAACAGCTATGAATAGAAAATTTTGACTTGATGAGAAGCTGTAACTATTGGTGTTTCCTGTCGCGGGTGTAATAAAATATCGCAGATAAACTACGCCATCTATTTCACAATGCGCGACTGATTCTGCGCAGGTCCGAAGGGAGTGAGCAGTTACGGACTCTAGTAAACTTAAAGAGTCACTACTAAAAGACAACAAATATAAGCCAATGAAAAAATGGCTAGGAAGCAAGCGAGCTGGTGAAGATGATGCATAATGTAAAAAACCCCGAGACTAGGTCCCTTCGTGTTCCCTAGTCTCGGGGTTTTTTACATTATGCAAATATAAGCCTTTTAGTTTTTTCAGGATTGATGTAGGCAGACAGCACTTCGTTTTCCCGTTAACGAAACATCCGAATCACGATTCCCACATAACGTTTTTTCCGGTCCAACATTGCGAATTTTGGTAAAATTGCCTGAAATTTCCGAATATTGCCCTGAAATTTCCGAATATTTCTGAATATTGGCTGAATATTTCACAGCCTTTCCTTGCACTTAGCGAAGGGATTTTTTTTTACGTGTTTGCCATTCCCCGAGGTACCAGCTCACCGTTTCAGAGTTTCATCTTTATACCTTAACCGAGTGAGCAGCAAAAAAATGCGGAAGTTCTGGTGAAAATGTATACTTTTAGGCCCCCAGTTCGATACGAAACACGCTTACGTCTTGGATGTGAAAATGAAAGAAACCATCCAAAATGAAAGAAACATGCTTCCTGTACTCGCTGACGGTCACCGGACCCTAATATCTTCAGCCGTTTTTCCTGGAGACGTGCTCATATGCAGGCCACTTTTAAAGCAGAAGTTGACTTCCAGTGCCGCCTTGCGCTTCAACCATACCGAATCCGGCAAAAATATTATTTGGGTATCTCTATCTCCGTGATACCAATCTGAGAAAAAAATAGTGTCAAAATTCGTGATGGTGGAGCCACGCGATTGGATCGCTTCTTGTGGAGTGACCCACGTGTGAAGAGCGCAATTCAACCACTCTAGCTGGCCCCGCTAAAATAAGTCCGGCCATGATAGCGTGAGTGTTAGCGTATCACCTGCGTACCAACTATGCCACGGACCCATTATGTCCACTCATTGGAGAAATGCAAACGGCTAATCACTACGTGTACGTTTAGCTCTAGGTGAGAAATGGACATTAAGTGAAACCACCAGTTTATTTGTGGTTATCACGTACCCTTCGTCAAAACCTGTGACAACTGTATATATTTCGAACTGATATGTGCCATTAAACCTGATATGATTTATTTTTCTCTGTTCTCGTCTTGTATTGCTGCTCCTGGGTGATTAGTATGGTTCGGTCAGGAAAAGGGGAAGGAACTACATCGCAAACGCAGTACGCGAATGCAAACGCAATATGACTAATTATGCGCTACTTATTATGCGTACTGCTGACGTCATATCTGGTATCATTTATTTACAATCGTAGTAGTCCGCGTAACGGATGGATGGCGCTGACTGACCATCTCAATCGTGGCGTCATTCTGAAGACGCAGGGCCCTATGGAAGTTTCGCTACCTGTCTACATATACCTTGGGATATCTGCCATTATCGACTAATATTATCCGTGCGACCGCGTAGTGCTCACACACTACTCTAATCGCTGACACTGCTACATGTCCTATAAGTTAGGTAGCTTACTCATCGTTTATTGCAGCTACTCTCCACTAACAGCAATCGTTAGGACTCTAGTTACTTTGCTCATGCAAGAGATTGAGAGATCAATATTTTCACGTAAAATACAGGCACGTCACACAAAAAAGCGAGAACAAACACACGAAACAAACGTGTGGAAAAGCCACGCGTGAATGGAAGAAATATTATGTCTCAGACATGGGGTGGACTGTAATCAATCGAATTATTACATGTATTAAATACTCCAGTAGATGCAGTGCTTAGTAAATGGTCCCAAGTTATCGTTGCGACTATGGTGTCGAGTGTGTCATCCTGATATAGATTTGTGAAGTGGAAAAGCAGATGATATGTTTGCGGGGTAATCTTGTTTTCCAGTTATTTGAACCTCGCCAATGGGAACCACGTCCTTCACAAGCGTGGAAAGGAGGAGGATTGAGAGATGTGCATTCCCTACACCCAGTCGCATATGATATTGCGCAGAATTTGCGTCTTCTTGCCCACTTGTGCAGGCACATCACTGTGGTGAATTATCCATCACTGTAAGTACCCCGCACTTCCTAAACCCATAATGTCGCTCCTGTGGCGGCTAGTTCGATATGCGCACACTTCGTTCTTCTTACTTTTTTTTTCGCGTTGTACAATCTTGAAGGTCTTCAATACCTGGGGCTAAAACTGGTGACTGCATTAGCATAAATGACAAAAACAATTGATCCTCCACGACGACTCATGCCGAACGGACAATAAATTAAAGAGGGATAAAAGCTGGACTGTTTGGTTCTTGATAACTAAAAGCGATAAAACCCCGTGCCAAGGATAGATAAAAGGCTGGACGAGACGAAGCACTGGTACGAATAGGTAATCAGAACTGACGCTCAGCGACGTCTGAACACATAAATACAACAGCGACATTCCAGTTGACGATGATCTTGTTAATTTCTTTGGTATAGTGCTTGCGAAGATGAGCATAAAATTCTTGAATATGGCAGTTGTCGTAAAAGCCAGACATCGGCTCGATCTGAAGCACAGACATCCCGATTGCTGGGCGGATTGTCTAACCAGTCGTCAAATGCTTTCCAGATGGCTTTCCAATGGGATACCTACCACAACGCGCACACTCTAAAGGCCAGCCTCCATGGAGAGAATGTAAGCACAAAAAAGGCGCGAACTTCGCTCAGCGTCTGACACCCTGCGTGAGGGGTCAAAAATGTGAGCGAAGGCCGCCGATCTGCCCATGAATGATATTTTCGCCAAGCGACCGCGATTTCGGAAGCGTGGTTGTGCTGGTCCTGGTGAACGGGCTCGCCGTTGTCGGCCTCACATAAGCCGCCGTCAACTGCGGATGAGCACGAGGCCCGCCAATCAAAGCGCTCTTATGCTACGAATCTGCTCCAGCTGCTATAGGGTAACAGCTACGATGGCTTATCGTCTGCACTCGTGAGTAGTCGTCGTCGTCGTCGTATTGCTATGGGGTGCCGTCGTCTCCTCGCTGTCTCGCAGACCGCACCGTAGGAATGCTAGGCATTCTCTGTCAATAATTGTGTTTTCCTTTCGCATATGCCTTTCGGTGCACTACTAGCCACATCTTGTATAAATTGGTTGGATTTAGTTGCAAAACTCGGGACATTAAATACATTTCTCGGTCTACAGATTTCACTAAGCTTTCACTTTGTACTCCGATAACACTGATATCGCAGCAAGACTTTCTGATGCTGTGTGCTTGTTTTTGTATGGTTTTTCGTCCCATGGAGTTGGCGCAGGCGAACAATCAGAGGCGGAAGGCGCGAACTAGTCTACCACGCGGAAATGCTATCCCACGAATGTGTGGAGTTTAATCCCTTTGACAGAGAGGTACTGTTCAGCCCTGGGCGTGGGTCCTAACTTTGCCGTCCTCGGTGTGATATGTACACCATTCAAATGCACAAATATATCGTCCGAGAGTGTACAGCGCTTGAGCTGCGAACAGTCTGACTTCCTAGAAATAGGTTGTCGTATTATTATTCTTTACGTTTTTACCTTGATGCATGCATACAGAATTCATGATTTCTTTTTCTTGTTGGCTTTTTTTTTTACATTTCGATGAAAGCGCAGTCGTATCATCTCGGGGAAATTTTCGATTGCAGGTTGTTACGGATCATAAAACGAGGAATCAAGAAGTTACCTTCATCGAGCAATCATCAGTCAACCACGCTTACAAACATGCAAACTTCGCGCGCAAGACCGCACACAAAGAACAGGTGTTAGACTGAGGAAAGGTGCTGCAGGTTACCGCCAAATATCCGAGAAATTTGCCACATGAACGCCTACTGTTAAGTACTCTGTGACGCAGCAAATTCTGAGGTCCCCTTCGTCTAATAAGCCACTTTGCAAGTGACGTGAGATTCGGTTTTGGGCACTGGTGCAAGTGGTTCTAGGCACGAACCAGAGGGTTCGGAGATATCGTCATTGTACTAACGGACACAGTGACAATATTTTAGATGAACATACAACGGTGCTGGCTATGTTTGCTAATGAAATTGCTCATCAAATACGCTGATGCCGTTTCTTGGGGAAATGATCGTTGAACAAGAGAGAGGACCGGTAATTCAGAAGATGTAGGTTCGATCCCTACAGCTGGCTAACCTTTTCCGTGACTTTCATCTTTCATCTTTGATCGTTGAGTCACGTTATAAACTTGCGCACCCTGGCTGCAAAGCGAGCTCACGCACCACCCTGCGTATGTTGTCGATTGAAATATTGCGCGGTAATCGGGGAGCTAAGCATTCTCGTTATATCCTCCCGCAAGGAGTGCTGCAGCTGTGGTGGTCGCAAAGCACTTGAAAAACAAGTTTCAGAGTACCGCCAGCCTTTTGCCTGCGCCGTCACGATGGCTGTTAACCGAATCCATACACGTCACCGTGAGCTGCCACATCCCTTCCAAGTTCGGAGAAGTGCTTGCAGTTCGTGAATCGGTTGTTGGTTCGGTTTCCTTCATATTATGTCTGAAGCTGGCCTAGACTTTCGTTTACTCACATACATATTTTCCAAAGTCATATGTGCGACGTAAAAAGTTTTCTCACGTGATCACGTAGTAATATACAATTGAGGATAACAAGACTTCGGCGGTTCAAGTTGAAAATAAATTTGAATATTATAATTGCAATATAAAATAATTCTTAGTTATACAATGCCAATTGTTCGTGTATCCCAAAACAGCATTATTTTAAAATCCATTACTAATATGATAATTACGTACTTTCTAATACTTTCGCCCGGCACAAATAATTCTCACCCAGCTCCGGTATCCCTTAACTGCACATATAGTATATGTATATTCAAAGCTCATATTCACAAAAACGTGTGTGTGTCTGTGAACGAGAGAGGAAAGCTCATGCACATTAGTCGCCACTTGGGAGAGTCTTGCATTTGCTTCGAAACAGATACTGATATAATAATCAGCGCCTTCGCAAATTGTGGAGCAGCATTCACCTGAGAAACCACGTTACGAGTGAGGTCGCTTGGATGTTGTTAACTCTTGCAGAGATAATACGTACGCTTGTACGAATCTTGTTCTCCTAGTGCTCCAGGTGCCAAGAGTCGGTGAAAGGGATCATTATTTCATTCCCCGCGTCATCACCAGCAATGGGGTAGAGTATCGTCACTGGCGATAAAAGTCCTCAGTCACCATCTTGTAATAAAGTTATTGTTGTTGAGTTGGTTACTACATCTTCATTTTTTTATGAGTGCTATGCGGCGCTTCCGCATCTCGTGACGGCGTATTCCGAGATAAAAAAAAGCATTCATGATTTCCCTGGTTATCTCCTGTCTCTGTTTGAACAGTAGCACTGTTCTACACCATAATGGGTCGCTGCCACAATCGCGAACGCGCTGAATTGGCCCAGAGGGTTTCCTGCTGAGTGATACAGCGTTTTCTTGCAACCTCACAATGAAACACCTTCGCGTGTGCCCGATCTATTATCGCCCGCAATCAAGAGGTATGGAGTAAACCGCATACTTCTGGCGCTCCACACACGCTTTCCTGAAACGAATACCACAATTTCCTTCCACACTGGGGCGGTTGAACCATGCACAAACGACCTGTGGCTTTGCCATGGCCGCATATACGAATTGTATTCCATGCCTACTTGCCACTTTTTTAAAATTATGGGATGGCCTGTGGGCGAATGGGATGCACAGTGACCCCAAACAACCCCCTCTCGTCCCAGAGACGTCCGACGATTGTCTCACAGAGATGACGAGGATGTCCCCAGGATGGCGAAATGGATCCCCAAGATGTCCCTGAAGTATCAAACTGGGACTGAGGAGCTTCTCCACAGCAACCTTAAGATCGTCTTGTGGGCGTCCCAAAGGACGACTTTGGGAGGCTGTGAGGATAAACCCAGGATGATAGATCCTTCTATGTCCTAAAGGGCTCCTGAAGGACAGCCTGGGAGGTCATGAGACTGACTATATTATGGTGGTCTCAATTTTACAGTTCCTTTTTTATACCATGTAGAATCATCTCGCCCCAATATCATGAGGCTTCGATGACAGTAGCATAAATCTGAACGAGCACGTCAAAGCGTTATTGCATGTAGACCGCATGGTATTATTGTATCTGCACTACGTGGTTTTGACTATGCGCCAAAAAGACGTTGAAATTTTAGCAACAGTCAAAATAAGCAATTAAAACCGATAACAAAGGAACCGTGTGCTGAAAATAGAGGAATATAGCAAAAAATGGCATATATGCGCATACACAGATGTCCCAGGTAAAACAATGTACAGGCAGACTGCTACATTAATGTATTCTTGATGCTAATGAATATATACTGGTGGCGTGTTGCTAACATGCTTTAGCCCGCGAGAAGCCCTGGGCAGAGTTTGATAAAGCAGCAAAAAATTATGGCAGCACAAACAACAACAGATTGGCATGAACATTTGAGCGAACATCTTTTGGCGTGCGAGACTGCATACCAATGGCGTTAACTATTGTGTCTAGAGCATGCTGCCATGTCATGCTGTACCATGCTTTACATATCTTTCAATTTTTAATGCAGCCTGAGGTAAGACATAACGGAACAGGAAGAAACATTATCAGCTTCGTGCCAACAGGTGCCTTATCCATGACTTCCTCCAATTTGCAGCTTCAAGGTTGCGCGCCCAAACATGGTGCCATTAATAAAGGCACTATGCATGTGACTAGCACCATCCAGCATCTATCTGTGTGAAAACACCGCTATGCATTCCCACATGTTCATTGCACTTGCTGATCCGTGTTCATCTTCTCTGCTTTGTTGACCGCCCGTTCCCGTGCGTGCCGGAGCCAAGATTGAATCGCTTTTTCAGTTTCTGCTTCTGTGCCACCACTAGAAGCCTTGCGAACTTGAACCGTGGGGGTGATTTAAAAGAAATTCTCAGATGCGCATTAGACTGAAAATGAGTGCAACATGTAGTGCCTAAATTCTTAGCAGAGAATATTACGAGACGGAACAGATAATAATAATTGGGGGTTTATGTCGTGAGACAACTGATATCAGATGGAAGAGAGCAGGATCTCTATGTAAATTTGAAATTACACCATCTAAATGAAAACAGTTGTGTAAAAGATAACTACAAAATCGTTCATACAGAACCGTTCATACTCTTGATTGCAAGTGAATACTAGAAAAGCGGTGTTGTATTACTGGCATAACTGAACTGCACAAAACGCAAGGACTAAGACCATTGTTTATACAGCGTACTGTGCAATACGGCACAGTCAGCTGTGTCTCATACAGCAGAGTCTCCTTACTTCAAACCCTGGTACTTGAAACTCGTGATAACTCACACAAATCCAAAGTATTTGTTTGGAGTACAATCTTTCCAATGGTGTTTGATTCAAGCATCACTTTTAAGTTTGGCTAGCAGCAGAAAATGAACGGAACAACGGCGGATCCAGGATTTTCTCGAGAGGAGGGTCCGAGGTGGGCATTGACAGAAATTTACCACCCTCATCAACCCCGCTCAACCCCAGGCATCACACCAATATTGGCCCAATATTGGATGCCAGGTTGGCCAATACTGGTCCCATAAGGGCTGCCAATATTGGTCCAACATGAAAACTGCAAGCAGGTTCTCTATTGGACTGATATTGACTCCCTATATTGGCAAGTCCATAGTGCCTGTATTGCGCCATTTTTTCTGTGACTACACGAACGATGAGTCCGGATAATAATACAGCATTATCCACCATAATATCCACTAATAACAGTCGCATTGCCAACTGTAGGATTGGGCAACCAAAAGCTTGCCCATATCACCTTTCAAAAGTAGTACTGACTAAAAACGAAGAGTTGGATAAATTTAGTGCTAGATAGGCAGCCCCACGGAACTACCAGTGCCAAACACCCCTATGTATGTCGCCTTTTCGTTTTCTGTAGACCTTGCATCGCCAACTGTGGGATGGGACAATCGTAAGTTTGCGCACACTGTTTTAGCTGACCCACGTTGCATCGCGTTAGAGAAACAACATTGCCTCGTGCGAAAAACAAAGAACAGGTGCCGTGCCCGTTCAGTACCAGACAGTTCCCAAGATGTACCAAAGGCAAACATCCTTTAAAAACCGTAATTGGGATTGAATGCGTATATTTGACCCGAAAGCATCCAACCCTATAGAAAGCTCCTATAGAGTACAACTGACGAAAACACTTTCGCGAGTGTGATGGACGTACTCTTCAACAGCTCGCACTGCCTCTGTAGTAACTTCAAGGCACCTAGCTTTACAGGACAGATGTCCCTTTCAATAAAACACTGTTTTTTACTTGACCAACACAACCAACCTGCCCAACTTAACCAACGGTATTTTCGCTCGATTGCAAAGACCGATATTGTAGGACGCGAGATCTCGATAAAACGGGCACACGCTCTAAGTCGGTCAGAGCGACTGGCATCGCGAAGCAAGATGTCGACTCTTTATAGTGTGAGTTGCAGTTGAGTTGTTGTTTGAGTTACAGTGCATGTTGCAGTGCGATTGCCAGACATATGGTAACTGTTTCGAACAATGCGTATCCTCTTCGGAAAGTTACGGAAAGCTACGGAAAATAACGACGTATTGAGCATGGTATTTCACACGCTTCAAGGTCCTAAAGAGCACGAATGGCACTTCACCCAGGGAGCCTTTTATGTATATGTATAGTCGCTACTCGCTAATGAAACTACGCAACATGACATCTCCGCGTTATGACGCGTTTTGTGGGGAATAGTGAAGAAAACTGGCCCAAGCTCTTTGGCTGCATTTATAACATGTGTTTATACGTCCCAAACATCGCCACGCCAGGACTGTGTGTTGATGTGGCGACGTTTGGGGCTTGTAAATATTTGTAGGGAACAGTTTCCTTCCAATGACCCCCTGCATGTAAATCCTTTTTGTCATTATGATATTTCGTTTTTGTGAGAATGACCGGGATTTTCCACAAGAATAGGGGTGAACACGTGTATTTGACTCCTGTTACTATGACCGTCGGTCACTGCACGAGTAGTCCTCCTGACCGCATAGCGACGAAGCCGCGACCCTTGGGGTGACATATGATGTATTTTCTGACATGCCTAAAACAGTGCTGTCCTTATGTAGGCGGTGTTTGCCTTAGCATTGAAACGTACCCTGGCAAAAATCTGGAGTGGGACCACTTCAAAATGGGTTATTGGACAGGTCCCGTTTTGAGTGTGAGACCACTTAGTGACTGGGACCAATTGAAAGTGGAACTAGTGAAATTGATCCAGTGGCCTCCTCTTCTAAGTGGTCCGGGATACGGCCAGTTAGCAGCTGGGACCACTGAATGCATGACCGAAAATAGAAATGCACATATTGCTAAAGTAAATATTGTGTAGAGGAGGTGGAGTTCCTCTACATGAGTCCTGACCGGCGATGATGGAATGTCCCAGCGGGCAGATGTGCGTGGCCTCACACCAGGACGGTGCCGGTAGAACTGCCGTGCCAGCGCCGTAGCGCGTGGCAGCAGAGGCACGTCTTCGTCATCACACACGGGCCGCCACATCACTCCCCCCCCTCAGACGCGGAGCGGTGTAGAGCTGGCGGTTGAGATTCCGCGTCGATACAGGAAGAGGAGGAAGACGGGCGACACGCAGTACAGGGACGGCTGGTCTTGCGTCTTGTGATGAGTGGGCAGAAGTGGCAGGCTGAACGGTGCGGACAAGAGCTGGCCTGGAGGGTTCCAGGGGCGGGCCAAAGCGGAGAGCATGCATGTAGGCCGAAGTGATAAGAGAGTGGGGCGACAGAACCGCGACCGGTTCGTGAGCGTTGAGCTCGTAGTGTTGTCGCCAAGGAGACTGCGGGGAGGACCATCGTGAAGCACGGGGAGACCGGGAGTAAAACTCACTGTGGCCTCCGTGCGTGTCCCCGGTGGAATGTTGGTCCCGGAGCCTCTTGACCGCATCTGGACGAGCTGCCAGTGTCTTGTATGGAAGCCTGGTGGGAAGGCGAGGCGGGCAGGGTTCTTGGACCGCAAGCGTAGCAGATGCGGGTGGGGCGGTCGACAGCGGCGTACCGTGACCGGTACAGGAGCGTGATGCTCGGGAAGGTGCCGCTGGTGGAAGCCCGAGGAGTGCCATCACGAAGCGTGTGGCGACGTGACGTGGAGTGTGGGACCATTGCGACGTGAGCTGGGTAGAACCATGGTGTTGCGCGGCCGTGCGTTGCGATGAGTGGAGCCGCGGTGAATTGACGTCGTCGCCTAGCGGTTCCTCGGTAAAACGTTGCACCGTACCTTCGGAGGTGGGCTTGCAGTAATTTGGGATGGTGCTTGGCCGAATTATGCCGAACATGGTGTTCGTTGTTCGGGTCACCAAATGTAGAGGAGGTGGAGTTCCTCTACATGAGTCCTGACCGGCGATGATGGAATGTCCCAGCGGGCAGATGTGCGTGGCCTCACACTAGGACGGTGCCGGTAGAACTGCCGTGCCAGCGCCGTAGCGCGCGGCAGCAGAGGCACGTCTTCGTCATCACACACGGGCCGCCACAATTGTTTATTCTGCTAAAATGATACACTGAGCAGAAAGAAATAATCAATACGTCTCTACATGTATATACTACGTAGTATACGTCTGATCACTCGCTGTGTCTAGACAAGGTATATGCCTGATTGTGGGATGCACTTACGGACCACAGGGAGCTTTCTTTCGTTGGCCACCTCACATGTTGTATTTTCTTAGAGGAGATGACACATGACACTCATGTTTTCCATGCATGTCGTGACATACACCCCCTTCCTGTTCACCATACGTTCGGAATCTACTTATCCTGTTCCTCTTCAAGTTCCTCCTAAGGTTCTAAAATGAAACATCTAATTAATAGGAATCAAAACATCACGGTCATCACTCATACCTGCAAACATTCGCGACGTGCAGTCCGATTGGCGTTTCACACTGCGTTCTTACCCCTACGCTGTTTACGTCTTCCTAGCGTCGAAACTCTTCCGGGAAATCGACAATGTGATGCATAGGAACCATTGTCATCGCATTGTCTTGGAAAGCGCACTAAAACACATGGAAATGCTGCACAGGAGATACACCATCCTTGCGACGGCAACTGAAGGCATTAGGCTGTGTAGAAGGACTCTGAAGAGTCTAAAATAGGGAAGGGAAAAGAGTAGGACGAAGAGAGCCCCAGCGTCGGTTCCGACCAACGAGGGTGTACACCCGGCAAAGTGCTGGGGGCAGACAATGATGCTATCATCCAGCAAATCCCCGGCCGAGAGAACGGCCGCGGCAAGACCGACGAGGAGGGAAGACCCCACCAAGCCCGACGTCCATTGAATCTGCAAAGATAGCCGCCGTGTTGGTTCAGGTCTGACAAACACCCATTATGGGGATCCGAAGATCACCCTCGGGAACGGCCAGGCTCCTGCAACGGCTTCTGTTTCTGTTGCATGTGGATTCACCCTCTGCCCGTGTTCTTAGGGACAGTGGGACAGACATTACTTTCAGAAAGAGAAGTAAGAGAAAGGAGAGAGAGACCCAGACCCGCACCACACAAGGTATCGCAGGCCTGGGCCTCAGACAGAAAAGAGACAGCTAAGGATAGAAAAGGTACGTGGGCAGGGGTTAGTATAGCAGAAAAATAAGACGAATACGGAAAAAAAAGAGATGGATTGGGAGTCACGAAACCACACCCGGGGGAACGGGGAACAGGCAAAAGGCAGCGGCTTTTATAATGCACACAGCATATTATAACGTCACACTGACATATCATAAGGTAACAAGACTTACATTTCATCCCGGAGGCTGTCGCCATCCGGATAAATTAACAAACACACACACACACACACACACAAAAGGAATTTTAATTATTACATATCATAACGTCATGTCAATACCGAACCAGAAAACAACGCGCACAACCCTGGTCACACCAAGACAATCCTAGTTACACGACACACCTCCAGTCCGCACGAGCCTCAGGCCGACTTCTCTCTTCCCTGTAGTCCACAGCCCTAACGTCACCACACACCATCCTGCCGGGTTCAAGTCCTCACCAGTGGGACAGACAAAACGAACTTGCTACAACACGTCCAAGTTTCAACTGCCACCCTGCCGCTCTCCCCTCTCGTCCTCTCCTCTCCATCTCCGCTCTCGCCGTTTGAAGTTGGAATTTGTAGCCGCCGTGGCGTTTTATACGATAACATTGCAATTTGTACTCCAAAATTTTATGATCTATGGAGTCGAAGGCTTTGCAGAGGTCAAGAAAGATTCCTAGAGTTAAATATTTATTTTCTAGATTATTGAGTATCATTTGCTTCTGCCTAAGTAGTGCCATTTCTGTCGAGCACTGCTTACGAAAACCAAACTGTGAATCTGTGATGACTGCATGTGCACTAAGAAACGAGGACAACCTGGTGTGTATCAGTTCTTCGAACCCCTTTCAAAACACAGGGAGCACAGACACTGGTTGGCAGTTTGAGACCTCCTTCATGTCTCCTTCTATGTGCAATACCTCGGCTATTTGAAGCATCTATGGAAAACAGTCCATGGAAAAACATTGGTTGATGGCGTACGTTAGAGGACTAACAATATAACGAAGAACCCGTTTTACGGGAATAACTTGCATATTATAAATATTTAGGCTCCTTGTATTGTTCAGGTTAAAAACACCGGAATACAATTCGTCTCCTTCAATGGCACTCAGAAATATAGTTCCTGGTATCCCATGAGATAAAATTGGAGACGACACGTTTACTATTTGCGAAGGAATTCCGCAAGCATTAATAAAGTAAGCATTCAAGTAGTCAGCTGAGTAATGATCTTCGATCGTTCTGCCATCCACGCAAATACTTTCCAGATTTGGACTACGGGGCTTTCTGTCGATTAACCTGTGTAAAGTTATCCCACATTTGTTTTGAATTTTCACTTACAACAGCATCAAATAGCCTGTTATAGTAGCCCGACTTTGCATACCTCAATGCATTCGGGGTGCGATTTCGAAAATGCTGATATCCGAGGACATGAGAGGTAATCCAGAAGATGTGGGTTCGAGTAGTACAGCCTGACGAAGATTGTCAGTGACTTCCATCTTTCATGCTGGTATCCGTCCTGATGGCTGGCTACAAACTCCCGATTGACTTTGGCAATCTCTACTTCAAAGGCATCTATAAGTTTCTTAGTGAGGCATTGGAAAAGAACACGTGGCTTATACTTTTTTTTTTGTATACGGGGTAGGAGTGCAAATACTGGTAAATGGTCGTTCATATCTGTCCTAAGAACACCCGATGTCACACTAGCAGAAAGGCAGTTAGTGATAACAAGATCTAACAACGTTGATGACGATGGAGTAATACGTGTGGGAACACATATGTGGTTTTCAAAGCCATCATGTTTTAAAACTACGCTCAGTTCATTTGACATCGTTGAACTCGAAAACATGTCGATATTTAAATCACCCTCGATAAATGCTTGACATTTCTCATCAGATATAAATTGCAAATTGGATTCAAAAACTTAGAAAAATAAAGAGGCGTTCGTACCTGGAGGCCGATATGAAACATATATAACAAAGCCATTATATCTTAAGGTAAGTACATCGTAATCTTCGGTAATAATAATAGTAACATAACCAAATAAAATAAAATAATAATAACCAAAACCTCTGATGCAATGGTACACTTGCCACGTTTCACAAGCACACTGAGACCACCTCCTTGTTTCGTTTTGCGATTTAAAAAGTATGCTTGGTGCCCACTTACACAAAAATGTCGTTTTTATTTTGACACCAGGTTTCTGTAAACATAACTGCATCGCAACAGTAAGACATATCATGGAAAAGTACTTCCGTGCGTTTGTTAACAACCGAACGTGCGTTCACATGCAGAACTGAAAACTGTTTTGGATTGACATACTTTATCAATCCTCTTGCCCTTCTATCCTCTTGCCCGCGCAGCAACCTCATTGTCAATCTTCCCAAATAAGGAGTTGTAACATTTTAATGTTGTGGCCCACGTCCTTCTTTTGTTTTCTTTTCTGTGGACCAATGATCGAAAAAGACAAGCCCCCTCCCCGCCCCCCACACACACTTATTTACCTCTCTGAGTGGACAGATAATAGGGGTCGTGTAACCTCGTGCAAGTTCACCTGTCACTGAAGCAAACGAATATCTCAAACAGAAAACAGCCAGAATCATAGACGCTATCGTGATGGAGATATAACAGGTGGAGCAAATTCTCACCTCAATGTTCTGTGCGCGTTGTCTACTACTTGGAGGCTGCACCCTGTATTTTCAGTTCTACGCGAAATTGACTCCCGTATTGGGGGAGCACCGTGGGAGCTTATGTGGGGCTTATGCTACTTCTCATTGCTGATCCTGCATGTTCCATCGACCGTGCTATAACGTTTTTCCGTCGATCAACAAGACTTGGAATACAACTGTTCTAAAAGCTTGTTACAGTTCGTGCACAGTGCAATAGAATTGAAGCACGCATTGACACCTTGCGGATACGCACACGGTTTATTGGCAAGCCTGAAAATTGGCACTCCGAGTATCGAAACTTAGCCGCGTCTGACATCACAGCACTCGTCGTCGCCAGAAGGGCACGCTCAGTGAGGCAACGTGCTAGGGGACACCTATGTGAGTGACTGCAGCCCTGAGGTTGCTCCCCCTGTGTTTCGCTCGGGTGTGTTATCGACAGTCTCTACGTGGTCAAGTACGACACAAAGACGCACCATTATATTTTTTTTCTCAATATACTGGAGTAGGGCACGATGCGTGCAGTATTAATGAATCACATCTGTCGTGGTGCCCCAACCACTTTAAATATCCCAGACGTTGAAATGCATCAATTACCAAATCTTTTGTTGGATGTGATCTGAGTTCTGGAGCGTTGTGCTATGCGACATAAGCTGCGCAACAAACAGAGCATGCTGCTAAAGACCGATCACGTGAACAACAATTACATAAACAGCGTCACGCTGAACACGAATATGAAACTTTCTTAGTGTTGAATTCGTTGTGCTTCTTATCGTGGAACAAGCTTCTTGCACGGTATCACGACAAGAGTGTCTAGGACGCAAACGAATAACTGTACGAGTGCCACCAGCCATAGGAATATTAGCGCTTTTCCTACGTCAAAAATTGCGTTATCGTGTTCTTCCTGTATTCTGCCTTCTGCAGAACTGTATTGATCAACTAATTACTTCCCTCACTCTTCATGTAAACTGTCTCCAGCGGTCGATGTTATCTCGAGACCAGAAATCAAGATGACTTACACTATTTCTCAGATTAAAATCGACCGGCTGCACCACACTGTGTAATGTAGAAAATATAATAGTCGGAGAGTAGCAACAACTGTATCCATCAGCGTAGGTAATCAGACTGGCAGGAGTTTAGCGGAGCCACCTCGCTGTCAATTTCAACAGTCAGCAAACGGCTGGACGATGCGTCTCACAGCATCTGTGATGGCATGCCTCTTGCACATAGCAACATGCGTTAAGACACTTGGGTCTGTGGAAGATTTACTGGTGTCTGACGTTCTTCCCAAGCTCCTGAACGTTTTTGCAGCCAACAGGCCAGTTCATGTTAGGACATCGTCTGGATGTATCGACACTTACTCTCAACATCTGGTCAAGTTGCTTCGTGACGTCGACGTTCCGATCGCCATTTGGACAGATATGACAACCTTCAATGCTACCTTGTGGAGAAACTGGGAACTTTCTGCTTTGGAGGGAAGAGTTTTCCACGCAGTTTGCACTCATACCGATGTGTTGATGCCTAGTGCTTTTGAGAGTTGGCGGAACTGTGCATTGAACCTGTACATGCTACCTGAAGGCGCTGATCCAACGAGGACAAAGGGTCTACTGAGAGCTGGAGTGCAGTTGACAGAAATTCTCGATGAGTTTTCGTACACTAGCGTGTTTAACGTGAGTCTCAGAAATGGCAAGGCCTACCTGAGAGGCTACGACAGAGAAGAGTGTCTTACATGTAACCCACAACATGTGCTTCACAAAAACTCCCTTGTGAGAAGTCGTACACTTGAAGGGCAGAGCTTACTTGTTATGTGTGTGGACGAGGAATGCAGTCACCCCAGTATAAAAACGTTGGTGCACACACTAAGACATAGAAATGCCACAATCACTGTTTTAGGGGTCTCATACAAATCCTATAAAGATTTGTACCGCGGTAATGGTATCCTAGGATGTGCTTTCGATTTCGGTAAGCACTTGCGTGCGAATCTCATCTTCGCAAGGTATTTTGATAACATGCGTGTTGGATTTTACGCTGAGAAACCGAAGCATATACCAAAGGAAATGGTTCTACTGAAACCATTCAGCTTGCAAGTGTGGTTGTCTCTACTGTCTTCATTTTTTGTGTGTGCACTTATTGGTTTCTCTTACCTTCACATAAAGCGTCAGAGCCACGTATACTTTGTGGAAATCGCTGTTGCCCTTATCAAATCTCTTCTGATGCAAGGCGTAGTGCACACTGCCGTATTTCTCAAGTATCAACCCTTGCGAATAATATTTGGATTTTGGATCCTTGTGGGGCTGGTTGTATCCATAGCGTTTCAAGGATTGCTCACCTCGTACATAAGAGAAATGCCACTCGAAAAAGGAATAGAAAAGTTTGAGAAGAGCTTATTTTCACAACAAGGATACAGACTCTGCGTTTTGAACAAACCTTCCCATTGCGACACATTCAAAGACATTAACCCAACAGATGCATTCAAGGCAGGGTGTCGATGCTACAACTTGGATGGGTCCATTAAACGAGGAAATGACGGGAGGGATACCTTTGCAACAACAAGTCATTTTGACATTCAATATGCTGCTGAACAGCACAACGAACTACTGCAAATGGGCTACACAAAGGTTGACGCAAACATCAAGAGCGCTCCAGCAGGTGCAGTGACGGCAGTTACTTCTCCATACCTCCGCGGCATTCGGAAAATTGTGACTCAGGGAGTGGAGGCCGGGTTATACGTAGGGGACAGGAACTTGGAAGAGTTCAAGGCGTCCCTTCAAACGTACAAAGACACGATACCACAGAAATTACAGGAACAGGAAGCTTTAAATATAACCGACTTGCGGCCGCCGTTCATACTATGGGCATCGGGCATGACGATATCTGGCGTGGTCTTTTTGGCCGAAATAATATTCCGCCGTTGCAATGGAGTTATGAGGCACGCTATCAGGGTGGCCAGAAGACGCATCAGAAGAACGATGCGCTTGGTACGTCAAATATTTCCTCGGCTTGCGTAATAAGCCTCATTTTTGGATCACATCACAACCATTGTAGTTGTTTTGTTCAGTGTATTCTAAAATATGAAACACTGAAGCTTCCATTTTATGAATACAAGCTTCCATGCAGTACAGTGCAGTCCACTCGCGTGCGCTCCACGCATTGCACTGCACGAAAGCTTGTATCCATTAAAGGAAAGCGTCAGTGTTTTCAGTGTTTTATTGTCAAGTGCATCTTGATCCCCTACATTCTTCAGTGCACTCTTCCAAGCTCTCCACTCTACGCTGAACCTATTTGTTTTCGCGAGTACTTCCACGTGGAATCCACTGTGCTGCCTTTAACTGACTTTGCACTGTTGATGCACATTACGACTATGGCTACCGACACCTTGCATTAAGAATGTCGCGAAGGTTCCCGTCACTGGGCTCTAATTCCTGTTACCCGCAGTCGATTGGGATATAAATTATTCTGTCTTGTCGAACGTTCAATTAAATGTATTCCTTTTGTCAACATCGTAGATGAGTACCTGATATCTACGGAACCCTAACAGCACAGCCAATCTGTGGAAGCTCGGGGTACGCAACGGGACCGTCGGCTCACAACTTGCCGATATCCACAGCATTTCCCAGACTGCTTCCCGATGTCTTGAGAAAGGAGAAATCCGATAGTAAGGAGAAATAGGACACACTGGAGATCTATTTCCGTCTACGAGCCAGTATGCATGGACGACACGAACTGGTACAGCCGAAGACGGTTCCTCGCCGATCTGTTCCCGGCTACTCGGGCAGCGTTTTCTTATACAACCTGAGTAGCCAGTGAGTTGGTTGTGACGTAGTGTCATATGACCTCGGGAGGTCACCCTTACCGCGGAATTTCCCAATGGTCTGAGACACTCACGCTGAAGATGGTGAGCGCTGTGTTTGTCATCGATGTTGCGAAGGTTTTGAACATTCAGACAAAGCTTCGCCTAGGGGGCAGTAATTGGTGCCACGTGTTTACTTTTTTACCTTTTTACCTTGATACCAAATACCAAAGGTTTCGAAACACCCAGAGGAAACAATTCGATAGATGTCTGCAGATAGCTTGAGTCCCATTTCCGGCTGCTATTGATGTCTTTCGAAAAACTGACCATGATGCTAAGACCCTCGCACCATGTGTAATATTTGTTCTCGTGTACATAGTGTGTACAATTTCATGCCGTTGGCGGCCAATACTTTCGCTCGGCAAAATTTTGTGGCCTCACAAAATGGGGGGAAAAAATACGATGTAAAATTTTCTCAGTGTGCGACATGATATGCGCATCCGGAAGAGTAAATCCACGCGACATTGCAATTTCCCTTACGTCATTTTGACAGGAAATTGCGAACCAACGATTGGTAATAATATAGCTCAGAGCGATAATACAGGTGCAAATGTATGAAGGGAATTGCCTCAAGACGAGAGCCACCCATATTTCGAGCCGAGACTGTTCTTCTTCTGGGAACCGTCCTCATGATTGGCATGGTATTTGAAGGGTTAGGTATGACGTGTTAAACGTTCATGCGAATTGTGGGTCAACAGGCCGGGGGGAAGAAAAGGTCCATACAGGCTTTTACGGCCCGAAGTCAATGGTCACTTTGTTAGAGTGTGGCGGGGATTATATGAATGAAGTCATCTTGGCTCCAGACCGGTTACAGAAATGCCACGAATGCCAGGTTCATCAACAAGGGGACGAAACGGGACAGCAGGCACGAATGGGCGAGCATTCCGAATTCTGAAAGATAAGGAGGTTAGTGGTTACGTGGGGAAATTTTTCAGAGCAAGCAAAGTCTTTGTTTCTTTTTTGTAACTTATATATTTCTAATACACGGTTCAGGCACGCAATAACGAAGGTAAAAGGTAGTGGCCATGCGGAACATTATCGATAGATGATAGAGGGGATGGAATAGGAGGGGAAAAGTCTGAGAGTATTTCATTTGTCAAGTGTTTCTAGGCTGCCTCGTGATTTGTTGATAGGGAACGGGTGACGTTGAACTTGTATGTCAGATAAGACTCCCTGTCACGTCTGGCACGTGTGGATCTATACCAAATTCTAGAATATATAGTTTACTGTTGTCAAAATTGTGACAAGAAACGTTAGCGTGTTCGGCGAGTGCTTTGGGGAGTTTGTTGGAGATGTCAGTTCTGTGTCCGGTAAGGCGGTTGTTCATTTGTTGGCCGGTTTCACCAATGTGTTGCAATGCGCAGTCGCCGCATTCTATGCGGTATATGACACTGGAGCTCGTACATGTGAATGCGTGGTTAACAGAGTGGGTGTAATAACTGGCAGTGATTTTGATGGAGTTAGCGTGTGGTACGTGCTTGCATGTTTTTCAACGCGGGAGGTTGCAGTGGCGTGTTCCACTGTACAGGGTGTTTGTTCTCCTGATTTTGGCGTTGACCAAGGAGCCTGCTAGGTTTTTTGTACGTCGGTATGGTCACCTGTACTGGATGGCTGAATATATTCCCAAGTCGGTCATTGCTTTGGAGGAGGGGCTCGTGTTTCCGGAGAATGACTTTGATATTTGGAAGTGCGTTGGAATATCTTGTGATGAAGCTTATTTGGCTCGTGTCAGGATCTTTTCGGTGTTCCAGAACCTCGTTGCGACCGAGTTTCAGTGCCTTGCGACGGAACTGGGTTAGAAGAGAGTCCGGGTAGTCTCTTTGGGCAAGTGTGCTGCAGAGTTCGTCAAGCTTCCCAATATAATCTGTGTCGTTTGAACAAACTCTGCACAGTCTTACACTCAGCCCATTAGGAAATCTAACCTTACAGTGGCGCGGGTGGTGACTCTTAAAGTGAAGGTAGTGCTGTTTATAAGTTGGCTTCTTGTGCAGGGTTGTGGTGAGGTTGCCATTGTCTAGTGATATTGGGGTGTCGAGAAAGTTGATTCACTGAGTTGAGTGTTGTGATGTGAGCTTTACAGTGTTGTGCGCGGAGTTTAGTAGATCGACGAACTTTTGAAATTCATGTTCCCCATGTTTTCATGTTATAAGTATATCATCGATGTATCGAAGGTACATTGTCAGTTTTAATGCGAGGGCGTTAAGAGCTTTGTTTTTAGGCACCCCCATGAAGATAGTTGTGTACGTAAGTACAACAGGTGTGCCCGTACCTGTACCGTGTACACTCTAAGAAAAAAAGGAGTAATTTTACTCCTTTTGGGGACTAAATGCATTGCCACAGAAAATAATCCCTTTCGGGAGCAAATGCACCAGAGTAAATGAATGTCACAGAGTGGATACTGCATTTCACACGCTGTTTTAAGAGTCCCAGGTACATAATTCGTGTGCATGCATGAAAATACTTTGAAGCAAACCGTCAACCGTGATATATCGAGTGATGTAAAATATTGCGACATATATAGGGCACGATTTGCGAAGAAAGAAGCGCTAACTGTTTCTTACAATGTGTGGCTGGAAAATTGCTACGCCTGCTGAGTTATACAGCCTTGTGCCATCAAATTGACTAAGGGCACATATTTCCGTAGACTGTTGCATTCAGGAGACCATTCGCGAAGTTCAGTGACAATTTGCAGTCCTGGGGAGTAAATGTCGGGACTAAATGTCGTGTTAGGGGACTAAAATGGGGAGTAGTTGCAGTCTAGGGGAGTAGAAGCTGCAATTACTCCCCGTTTTACTCATTTTTTTCTTAGAGTGTACTTTTAGGTAGGATTCGCCAATGAACTCGAAGTAGTTCAATTTAAGTACGAAGTCCATTAGAGCGAGGATGCTTTCCGTGTTTTTTTGTGTTTGTTGTAGAACGAGTACTGCAGAGAGCTGTGATTCCGTCGTGGTGTGGGATGTTAGTATTCACTGATGTCACATCTAGCGTGGCGAGTATTGTGTCCCTACCAAATATATGCGCATTGTTTATATCCCGATTATTCTGTGTGATTTTTGTGTGAATAAACATATGCCCCCCCCCCCCCCACCCCGATTATTCTGAGGAGGTGTGGGGTGTTTTGTACGTGAGATGGCAATGTTGTGGGATTATGATTTCAATAGTGTTTCAAGAATTTCGAGAGTTTTTCTGTTGGGGTCGTTATCCCTTCATACTTCCCAAACGGTTCGCTGGATTTCTACCCGTCTGACGCGAATGTAGTTGTACAATACAGTATATCAGCATGGTTCGTTCCACGCGTTCGTCTGCGTGATTCCATTCGAACTTAAACAGGCGTCTGATCATGATTGAAGACACAATTATCCCTTTCAACACCCTACAAGTGTAGTGCCCAGGGTGTAGGAACGACGGGGAAATATATGTTCTACACAGGCGAGACGAAGGATGGCTGAAATTCCAGCTGTTCAGGAAAAAAGGTGGCGACATGCGGACGTCGGCGGAATGCCCGTGCTTTTCATATCGTCTGCAGCATATATATTCCCACTCGCTTTACCGTCATTTATTTGTTTATTTACGTCTCTGTCCGTCTATTCCTTTCGAAAACCGCAATGTTGTACAACCGCCCATGAAGATGATGCCTATATCATGTCCGTGTCGGTTTTATCTGTGTGCATCGGCCGCAGAACATCTACTTGGCCGTTGAGTAGAGACTGGAAAACGCAGCAAAGAACAGAGGAGTCGGTAACCAATGAAAAGGCAAGAAGGGACCTGAGGCTGCATGCCTGTACACCACTCATACGGACTTTTACCACTGATTCGTGACCGCATGCATTCGTGTCACGTAATAATTAAGCTGCGAGACAAGGAAACCAACCCTGGACGGCCACGACTACTGGCAAAGACACTCGCGCTAATACTCATCAGGTGTCTCACCAATAAGGAGTCTTTCAGGAAAATACATAACTGTTGCACGACGTACGGCATGGTTATTCCCAAGATTGCCGTCCTTCTTTCTTTTTTTTTCTTTTTTATTTGGGGAGGGGGGTTGCCGTATCTTACGTGGTGTGTGACTTCCATGTTTTGCTGCTCATGTGGCGTTTCTGTAGGTCATTTTTGCAATGTTGCAATATTTTTAGGTGGTATTAGGGGTGTGTAGGGATGCTGCGAAAATTCCTTGGTTGCATACAAGGTCGTACAATGTGCTGGGCAAGGTACTATCTGCACGTCTTCATGAGGACGTCTGCATGTAAATGATCCTTACAAAAGTTGGCTTCCTATCTCTATGGAATTCTTATCACCATTGTATACACTCTATTTAGTGTCTATCCACTGCTGTCTATCAACTTAATGTAAAGAACCTGCACACACTCCATGAACTAAAATTAAAATTTTTCTAACCAGTCCCTCGCTCTACTTCCTATACACGAGAGGAACATACATTCTACACAAGTTCTGTAGAGGTAGAACACATACTGTTGCATCGTGTCGTGATCCAGTCAGATCTCAACTTTATTCACGAGCCCAATAACAAAAATACACCTGCGTTTTCTTTGGCACCGTCGCCAGGCTCCAACAGCTCCCCATAGAGCCCATAGTTTGAGATAATTCACACAACACTGGGCACACGACCAATGAGAGTGCAACGTTGTAGAAATTATGCAATGCCAGTCGGCCAAACAGGAGCCTTAACTTTGGCTGACCTTTCGACCGGTTCTGGCTACCATCGACTTCTACCGGATTTCACGCCTACCGCCGTTACCCAATATTCAAAATAACTGAAGCTTCTTTTGGCTAAAAGAAATATTTATTTGACACAAAGCACTGATTCAAAGATCTGATACATGGATGCACTGTGAATACAAAGTTCACTGCGTTGCTGACGCACTGTAACTAAGTTCCAACTTGAAGCAAAACGAACACAGCTCTCGAAATCCGACGGGGCCCGCGCTTGTTCTTCACTCTCCAACCGCTCCAACTCACGAAGCATTCCAGTTCCGGAGTTGATAGACTGTTCGTTGGATAATAGTCGTGTCCAGGAACAGCACAACACACGTTGAATCACATCGACGCATGAATAAACCAGCGAACACTTCTACAAACTGTTCTGCCGATTGACATCACCGAAACACGAAACACAAGAGGACGCCTTGCCGGCTGATTTTATGATGAGCATCTTCTTTCGTTGTTTGCAGAGCGGAAAAGGCGCTTATGTGGCATGTAATCGTAATCCTGTCTTTGTTGTCAGGCCTCAAAATCCAACGGCGCCCGAACGCGTTCTTCACGCTCCAACCGCACCAGCCCACGAAGCATTCCAGTTCCGTAGTTGATAGACTGTACGTGGGATAATAGTCGTGTCCAGGAACAGCACAACACGCGTAGAATCACAAACTGCTCTGCCGATTGACATCACCGAAACACGGAACACAACAGGACGGACGCCGTGCCGACCGATGCGAGCTATTTCGAAACTATGCTGAAACTGCTGAAACGGCCGCCGGGACGCTGCACACACATGCGCGCGTACAAAATGCGATTTCAAAACGTTGTCGACCAATCGGAGCGCGCACGCAGCCTGGGCCAATGAGCTTGCAACGTTGTAGATTGGCGCAATGGTACATACTCTACAGCCGCATCCTCGGTTACCTGAGGAGGACTGCCGTCGCCTTCTACACTATACAACACACTCCCCTTCTGTGGGAGTTACTTATGGGACGAATCGTTCAGGAGGGCGTTTGGGGGAGCGTCAGGGGGGGGCGTCAGGGACGGATTCGAGAAAACGATGAAACGATATTCAGCAGGCAGCGTGTTGAAAGGGCCGGTGATGTCGATGCCGATCTGCCCCCCTGGTCCGTCAGGAACTTAACTGTCTGAAGAGGAGCAGGATGCGTGACTGCTGTCTTGTCAGTGCTCTGGCAGACCATACATGACCGCAGATGACGTTCTTCGTCCTTGTCCAACTTCGGCCACCAATACCTAAGCCGAATCCGTTGGCTGGAACGGGCTATGCCAGGGCGAGACTCGTTCTATTACGTGCTTCCGTAAGGATGTTGACGGTACAACCTTTTCTCTTCTCATAAGCAATCCTTGCACAGAGGACAGCTCATCGCGGCCCGGCGCGTACGGCGCCACGTCTTTATCCCCCTTCACCTCGGTGAGGACCCTCGTCAGAGTGGGGTCTTCTAGCATGCCAGCTTGCAGTTCAGGAACAGTTAGGAAACCCAGCTGTTGCTGTATGACGCATACTAGTTCGCCTTCAGCTTCTTCAGACGAACAGCCCTCCTCGGACCTCGCCAGAGGTAGCCGTGAAAGGGCGCCGGCGACGACGTTGTGTTCTCCCTTCTTGTACTGCATCTCAAACTTGTAGAGAAGTAGACGCGCGGCTCACCGCGCGATTCTCATGGGCTGGCGACCCTGACCCTGCGTTGAGAGAAGGGTGACCAAGGC
This sequence comes from Ornithodoros turicata, assembly GCF_037126465.1. Classification (NCBI taxonomy): domain Eukaryota; kingdom Metazoa; phylum Arthropoda; class Arachnida; order Ixodida; family Argasidae; genus Ornithodoros; species Ornithodoros turicata. Next base: position 221,731,230 of record NC_088201.1, read on the forward strand.
CTGATGATCGGATGCACAAGGCTCAACAATTTTTCTTCACCCAGCTGTGAGTGGCAATTTTGTTCAAGAACTGTTGTTATTCCGAGCTGTCTGTAACTCTTCCCTGTCGGCGTAGATAACTCCAAAGAGCACACGTACGCCACATGAGCCATTACATACCTATACGCCTGGAGCCACAAACACGGACGAGAGCAGGTAGTCAATGTGCTTTTTTGCTATAAATATTCTTGGATGAACCTCTGTGTTGACGTATTCAAGCCATCACAGTGCAAGGTATTCGGTCCGCAAGTAGGTTTCTGCGCAGCGGAAGAGGGAGAGGGTGTAAAATGACTCCGTAATGCAAAAAAAAAAAGGAGAAAATGCCCACCAAAAGGGCCAGACGACGTAGAATGATGCCCCCGTCAACTCCATGTGAAAACAACACAAGTGGGAAACAGTAGGGCATGCGCCATACCTTTCTAGTGTCTTCCGTGTTGTTAAGCGAAACAACGTCAAAGACGTGCTGGACCATCCCACGCTATGTGATCCAGAGGTGCCATTCGACCCTCCAAGAATTTTATGTGATTTTTTTGTGGTTTCTTGTGGACCCGAAACCAACAGAACATTGGTCTTTTCAAAGGAAATTGAAATTTATGTGGTGCCGAGCCTCTCAAAGATGCAGTGCTTGGCGAAAACCTATGTCGTTTCAAGCAGGCATTACGGCCCACGTAGGGCACGGAACATGTTCGAAATCGTCTCATTTGGTAGGGGAGAGTTAATTTTACTCTACGTAAGCAATTTTCATAATCGCACTAGACGGGCTCGATGGTGATGGCATGTACAAAATTTGCAAAGTTTATGCAAGTTTTCGGATTTTAAAAAATTTATTTCTAAACATTTTTGTCGAATAGCACCCACGTTGTACCGCAAGCACAAACACATAACCCCGCCAGTGCAATGTCAGCCGCAGTAACAAATGGGGAACTCGAGAAAATTCGACAAAATGTACTTTTTTAACCGATAAATTGGAGAAGGCCTTACGTAAAAACCTTACACTGAGAAGCCACATTTAAACGTGACTTTGCTGTTATTTATTGATGTTTTGGTATAGTAGTTCCACTCTATCAAGTTGGCGGCGCTGCTGTACCACCTGACGTCATTTGTTTGCAAACAAGGAGAGGTCAATAGACCTCTCCTTGTACAGGTATTTCACAGGTATTTTACAGGTTGCAACCTGTAACCTGTAAAATACCTGTCCCAACTTAGTAGTAACCTGTCCCAAATACGTTACGGGGTACTTGAACGTCACTCGATATCTGTCCGCCAATCCGGGGCCCACTCCAACTTTGCCTCCGGCGACGTCGGCACCTTTCAGTTTCTAGAAGTAGTAAATGGTGTGAGAATTTTAAAGAACTGAGAGGCAATGGCTTGTGGTGTGTGATCACACAGTCAAGTGACGATAGATGATACAATCTTGAAGCACCGTGGTTCTATTTCGCTTTACAGTTTCTTTAGGAGGAAAACAGTGAGCCCTATTACGCTTCCGCATCCTGTCGTGTACCGACTGCTACGTGACACGGCTGAGCAAACAGGGAATAATACACGCGGAGGAACGCGTTCCTTACATGGTTCGGCATTGTTCTACTGTGTGCAGCTCAAGCGGAGAGAGGAAAATATTTGATGTTCAGCTACCATGGTGAAAGGATCAAGCGTTTTACTAACGGTGGTGCTATCGTGTGTTTTCTTTACTGGTGCACAGAAGATGAGAGCGTGTTCTGACGGAAAATTAAGTAAACATTTTTGTATGTTTCTTGCAGTCTGTCAAGCGAAACGAGAGCAACGATGACGAGCCATTGTAGACATTCTGAGCATGAATGCGCTCGCGGTAAACAGGATACGTAATTAGCAATGATACTATGATACTAGGTGATTAGATGCCGATTCTAGCGAAACTGTTACGACTAGCATTACTCTGTAACATTACCGACGTAGGATTCAAGCATAACTACTGTAACCGTGTAAAATATTGAGTTCCTGTTTACGATTTCGGTTTTATGACGTTACGGGGCATGCCATGGCACACTGGTTGCAGTGACGTACTGTCCCTGCGACTCAGCGACTTCCGGAACTACAAGGCGGGAAAGGTCACATCGATGCCGGGACGTTAAAATTGGACAGTGAGAGTGAAGACTGGCGAGTTGCTTAGTGGGGAAGGCCTTCGCATCAAGAATAACAATCACGAGTTCTTCCCAAGCGCAGCGAGCTTGCTCACAGATAGGTCCTTTCTCCGTTAACGATTGGTAGAGCAGGTACTGTTGAGAAGGGATGTCACAGCCGGCATGTACGGGCGTTCTAACCTTTTGTGACGAATCATGCCTTTATGAGGTTACATAGAACGGTTATCACTTCGTCGTCATGCAACATCTCCTATTGATGCCCATCGTGAGAAAGTACACACCGCGACAGTGCATCTACATCCGACGACAACCGACCACGCTTCAACTTGACGGTGCTATGCAATTCGTATTGACTAAGGACCCGTCGGCTGACGCGTGTGGAAGGTTCTTTAAGAGTACTAAACCAACACAATAATTGGGAGTAAATTGACACGTAAAGTGAGTCAGCCTAGTTGTCTAGAGACATGCTCTATGTGTGTAGGACTGTGGGTTATGTGGAGCACCTGGGGTTTCCTTTGACCAGCAGCAGCAATATCCGATACACGGTGCTGGAAGCAAGGTTTATCTCCCCCTTATTGCATTTTTACAGCGGTGCAACCCCCCGCATAGGTTGTCTCTGGCAGGTCGAACCTGCTTTTAAACTAGCATTGTACGAAAATGCACTACTAAAGTAACGTTTATAACACCATGTGTCAACAACATTTTCCGAGACCCGCGTGGTGGTTGCTGCTCACACTGCTCATTAGAGTTGAAAGAGTGAAGGAAGCGTGGAGACAGCCACGACGCTCTAGGTGGGAACTGGAAAAAATACAGAAGGAACGGGATTTAAAGGAACAGACCACTCTGCCAGCATTAATTCTTTGAGGCTTGTGCTGCAGGTAGTACATGTTCCTAACCTAAACTTCCACTTATTCACTTAGCACCTTCCTTAACATTATAAATTATGCTCGGCATATTAAATGGCATAGACATGTTTCGCAATTCCCGCACAGAGGGACGCATGCGTGACTTGAGCGCGATGACAGTACGAAGAATTGAGGGCGCCCTGTGACACCCTTTCGTGGGTAACTAGTTCTTCAGCTAACTAGTGGCACCATTTACAGGCGACCCCAAATATGGGAAGGATTTGCTTCGGTCACTCCTGAAACGCCTTCGTATTCACCAATGGCAGTGGAATTGGACCAGTAAAAAGTCCAATCAAGAAAAGGGAGGTCGAACGAGGAGGGCTTCGATTGGGCGCAGTAACTTCTGGGCTTGTATAGTAGGGAAGGTCCCCAGTAGGTATCATTTCTTAGTCAGCGAACTCAATTATAGCCGCGTTCCCATGCGTGAAGTCCCAACCTGAAGGCTGGAACCGGAGACGGAACCGTCCTTACCTCACTGCCGGAAATATCAGACATGATCTCATTGACTTCTCTCCGCAATTTTAATCAGTTTCAATGAGAAATCAGACTGCCAATTCGTTCAACGTGTACAAGCCGTCTATTTCTCATTGGCTGAATTGGAAGTTAAGCAGGGAAGCTACCTTCGCGAAAACGAGCTCCGCCGTGTTGCGTGGCGAAGACCACATCCACGGAGAAACACAACCAATTGAACACATTGGTTCAATGGGCGTCAATGCGAAACGCTGATTTCCAATTTATTTAATTAGATCCAACATGTTGTGTATCAGAGACTGCACCAACAAAAGGAATGAGAAGCCAGTTAGAGGAATTGGTCTAATGTGTATCAATGAGAAAGCGCGTTTCAATTGATTTAATGGGCAATTAATTTAATGAAAAGCCAGTTGTTGAAGGAACGAGCGTGATGGCAACCAACGGTACATCATCATTCTCAAATTAAGTAATGATATGATTAGAAAGAACGCCGTACGTCCGTGTAAAAAGAACTAACTAATTCGAATAGCTCGTCCAATTCAAACAAATGAAATTTCAAAATCAATTGTATCGAGGAATATTGCAAGTGAAAATTGAATCGTAGTGATTGAAAGGTCTATGTACACAAAGCTCACCGCTTTCCGCTTGTAACTCCCCTCACCCTGGTCTTCGGTATTGGCCGGTGGAAAAGGTGTCATCCCTAATTTAGCCACGTAACACGTTCATGGCCAATCGTTAACTGGAAATGCGTCGTTCTTCCTCCTGAATTGCTGAAAACCGGAGACGTATGCCTGTTAGTGATGACACTTTCGAAAATGGCTAACCGTTGATAATTTCATCTGTATCAACCGGAGCCAATCACTGGATGAGGTCCACGAGTATGTATTTACGACTGGATTTGGGTCCGTTAAGTTGGATAAGCTTACATAGGGTTTGCTGAAACGAGTTTTAACCGTAATTACGAGTGCCACGGAACAAGGACAGGAATGAACTAGAAAAGGACAGACTACAACTTTTGGTTAGCGCTGGCAAATGAGGAATTTCATCGCAAAGGGCTATTGTGGTGATGTAACACGGACAAGAGCTCGCTTCTAGCAAATTTTAGGTAGGAAAACGCTGGTTATACACGTCTTAATACACGCCCGCTGGAACATCTTTGATCTTATCTAGCTCTCTGCGACTACAAGGAAAGGCAAGAACGTAGGCAATGTTGAAATTTTCTACAATACTGAGAGAGTGCTGGAGTTAGGTTGATGATACTGCCTCAGGGAGATACCCTGCTGGAAATAGTAGGCACGATCTCATTCATTTCTTCCCCAAATTTTAATTAGATTCAATAAGAAATGAGACTGCTAATTCGTTCAACGTGTGAAAGCCGACGCTTTCTCATTGACTGAATTGGAAGTTAAGCAGGGAAGCTGCCTTCGCGAAACCGGGTTCTGCCGTGTTGTGTGGCGAAGACCACATCAACGAAGCAAGGAACCAATTCAACGACTTAGCATAATGGGCGTCAATGAGAAATGTTGATTTCCAATTGATTTAATGAGATACGACATGTTGTGCATTACAGACTGCGCCAATAGAAGGAATGGGGAACTGGCCTAATGTGTATCAATGAGAAACTGATTTCCAGTTGAGTTAATGAGATTCAATATGTTGCACTGCCGCCACTACTATAATTGAGAAGTCAGTTGCTGAAGGAACGAGGGTAATGGTGACCAACGGTACATCATCACTCTCGAATTAAGTAATAACATATGATTAGGAAGAACTTTGTACGAACTAACGCTAACCAATTCAAACAAATGACATCCCAGAACACGAATCGTGTGAAAAATATTGCCAGTGAAACTTGAATGAAAATTTGAAATTAAAATTTATTCCAAACAAATCGCCCGCGATATCGCCAGGAGGGGCGTTGCAATACATTTCCGTGCCGCACTACATAGTGGCTCGTGAGAGCTGAAAATAGTTCGAATCATGTCAAATGTTTGTGAACATATTATCCTCAAAAGTACATGTGGAGTGGTACCTTTGTATTACACCTCTTACTGTAAGCAATTGTTAATGCATTCCGCACGATATTCAGTGGATGGATGTGGACGCGTTCTCCGGAACCGGCGGGAACACCACCAACGGATTACTCACTCTCTTACGAAATGTTGCAATGGTAGGATGTGCGCCGTCGCTCACAAGCAGTTCGCGTCATTCAGGCTTCTTCTTGAGGGTCTTATACGTTTCTAAGGTACGTAGTCAATTTGTCAAGCATTCCCGTCTTTTCAACGCCGTTTTCCATGTTTTTACCCCTTCTCTTAGGCGTTACGATCGTTGATGGGAGGATCGTGCAGTCGGTGTGTTGCCACTCGCGTGTGTGCAACGGCATGCAATATATTTTGACGTTCACTTATACTGACATTCTGTGTTCCAGTATCTTTTGCATGATCTTTTGAAATGATATTTCTTGAAGGTTATGCTCGTAGGACGCGGCTATCATAGGAGCGTCGGCATTTGTCAGCAGGTGGCCAAAACGGAATCTCACCGAAGCTCGATGGCCTTAATTTTCACGCGAGAAGGGCAAGCTGGACGGGGCATTACAAATGATCTATGAAACACAGACGAGCATGATCGTTATGGACCTGAGTGCTTCAAGATTTTTTTCGTCGGTGCTGTTCCGACATTGGGGATACATCCCTTTGAATTTACTCAATGTGAATTTATGTTGTGTGTGTGTTGATGATGGACAGAATGCGTTCACAACATGTAAGTGCGGAATTAGGCTGCTATTCTATGCGTTTACTACACCTTGCTAGCGATTTTCAACTGCCTGCTAAATATTCGTTCTTATAAAAACATAAGAAATAATTTATATTAGAATAATAACATCAGAATAACCTTTATATCTGCCACTTGCAATATTTTAACATCTACTGTATTGTTATATAAGTAAAAATAAATGTTCACGCAGAGACTGTATCGAGTGTAGTTCATTTTTACAGCAAAAACATGCTTCCTGGTCATTGAGTTCAACATAATCGTTACCGCAGATTCAAAAATTGCATCGGCACATAGAATTTGCATGCGATTTTAATAGGGAAATCCTTGCTGCGGTACATTGGGCCAATGAGAAACAACTCATTGAGCTCCTGACCTGACCTCCAACTGGTACGACTGAGCGCGGTTCCACTTTATTCCCATTGACATTTACAGTGATTTCTCATTGAAACCCACTAAACTCCCGTTGTTTTCAGTATGGTATTTACTCAAAATTGTCTTTGGGATTGATAAATTTTGATCACTTCCAATGAGAATGGTGAATGTGATATCCACTTAAAGCAAATTATATTTCTGCGCCATTTTGAATTTGGGCTATTTCCAGCAGGGCCAGAATGACGTCGTAGGAACATCAACAAGGAGCAAGGAATTGCGCTGAGCAGCATGTCCTGAATGGTGACACGCCCTGTAGAGCTACTGAAAGGAACCAGATTATGATCTGAAGCTACCTTGGGAATCGAGCCTTGAAATGGCTTTCTCATCGTGAGAAATCAACAACAAGGCGCGAAAAAACTCACCTATTAACCACTGGAGGCACAACATAACCCTCAGTAGGAAGTCCTAGTACAGGGGACGCAGTTTAAACGTACCCGATAGACGGAGGGTAAGGCCACTGCAAAAGGAAACGCGGTGCATTTCTAGAACGGGGTCTCCCGATTGCAACACAAAACGCAAGCACACACACACACTAAAAGAAAAAAAAAACGGCAGCCACGGTACTCTCTCTTTTGTGAGTTCATTTAATTTGGAAAGTACGGTGCTGGACAAATGGTTAAGGAAAACGCTTCGTCGCATTCCTTCCTCAGGGTGACAGGCTAGCAGCAATTGGGACCGCAGGGACTTACAGACATATGAGTAGGTAACCCAGTCACCCGTTTGCAAGTCCATACAGTACCATTCGCTCCTAGCGTGTCGCTCTGAGGAAAGATGCGCCGGAGCGTGTTCCGTAAACATTTGATCAGCACTGTACAAGTTAGGTTGCAAGTGTTGTTCTTCTGAATTCAACTGAAGATATTATCTTCCGTCTTTCCTTAGGTCTCTCGTAACATCTCGCGCTGTAGGAGAGCAATGTACATTAACTCTGGCCTCACTTTGGATATAGAGGCTCATTCCAAAGAGCAGCCTGCGCCCCTAAACTCTAAAGATGCATTGTGTTCTGGCAGGTGCAGTAACGCTATTCATTGGGTCCCGAAATACGTCTCCGTTACTTGCACTGCAACTCCCTGCAGTCTGCACTACCTTCCGCAGCGCTGGTGTGTGCCTGTGCCCGAGCGAATATGCGCTGTTGTGTTAGTAATACATGTGTGTTCCTCTAAGCCTACCTAAGGACTGTGCATTAAAGGGACCTTGAAGTCATTTTCGCGAATTCCGTGTACTCTGCAGAAAGCCGTTCTCATGATCCATCACTATCTTACACACATCGACTTTTAACCGCATTCAGTACAACGGGGGCGCAGTTATCAGACAAAAATAGCACGGCGTGATCGCTGGATATATGCCTTGGAAGCGGGCTTACGTCATCGCAATGCAATTTTCTCAGCCAACTGTGAACGACGAAGAGGATACACCCTGCGGGACAATGTGGGCGCATGGTTTCGGTTTGGACAAGAACGACGTCGTATATCTGCCGTCGAAATCACTCGAAATATGGCGAAAGGTAAATTGTCAGCAATGGAGGAAGATATTATGCGACACACACAGTGTCTATGGATCGTTCGGTACTCAGCAGCTCGTAAAATGTAACCGACGGAGGTATGTTCTGACGAAGGAGTTCAAAGAGGAAAAGGTGCTCTGGTAATCATGCAGACAGTCAACGGCTATATTACATTTCTCGTAGGATTCTGTGTCAACCGTTAGATACAATCTTGTCACAGGTCAAATTAAAACATATTTCATGGCGAAGTATGCAAGCTTGACGATGAAAGATGAAAGTCACTGAAAAGGTTAGCCAGCTGTAGGATTCGAACCCACATCTTCTGGATTGCCGGTCCAGGGCTCCACCAATTGAGCTAAGCTAACACGCCTTCTCAGCGACTTCCAGGGTGCGTCATCTGAATCATGTGACTTTCACCTTTCATCATTAATTTATTAGGCAAATTTAGGCTTTGTATGTATTTGTCCCTTCTATGTTGTTCCAGCCCCAGAACATCAGTTCTTTCATATGCAAGCTTGTTTGCAAATTTTGCAGTTTGCTCGCAAAAGCACGTCCACGAATCGGGAACATGTTCTGTGTATCATGTCACGGCGAGTTCTCCCCTCGGAAGCTGCCGTGGCAGCTGCCGTTCACGCCCGTGTTTAATATAGAATATATTCGCTATTTGAACAATAAACGAATAAAATAATAATAAATATAATAATAAATAAACGAAATAAAAATGATCGTGGGCTTGTCAAATATTATTTCTTGGCTCCTTTTATGAAATGAGACGGAATTTAATGGGATTGGAGTGTAGGCACAGTTCAACACGGAGTTGTATAAGGAATGATGACCGACCCTGCGCAGTGTGACACGTTCTAAAATGAAGCATTTGGAAAATATAATAACGTTTCCTGCATTTCTTTCTGTGCAAAGATGCAATGGAACTAGCGCGCGCCGCCCGCACAGCTACTGCAACTTTTATGGCCTGCAAAGATGCCTTTATCGAACTGAACATCAAGCCCTCGATAATCCGGGTAAGTAGGAGTTGGAGCACTTAGTTTTACGCTTACCCTTCCTGAACGCTTCGCTTGAGGGTGTTCTGTGCTGTATTTATGCCGTGAACGAGTTTTTTTTAATTTACCCCACATGTAAAGGAGGAAAATTTTCTGCGGAGGACCAACATGAATTTCTGTGAAGGAGCATTGAGGTGACACTTAACATGATCCGGAACCCTCTCTCTTTCCTCAATCTGTCAGTCAAGACTCGCCATGAACAATAATTTCGCTGTCCAGTGTACCGTCCGTGTTCAATCAAATTTAGAAATCCTTATGAAGAATGCAGCAGCCGACGGCCGCTACGGTCCTCTTCGTCGGCGAACCCCTCTGGCTCCTTTGTTTCTTTCTTTTCAGGTCACACGCTGCTTTACCGGCTGTGGCTACGCTGGGCTATGTCACGAGCCACAAGCCAGCGGACTATGCAACGTCACAACGTTGCCTTCCTCATTCCCCTCATTAGCCGATATGCTCATTCTAGGAGTGGAGGATCTTTGAAAGGCGCGCCGAACAGAACCGTCACGCACTGCAGATCAATTGCAAGCTTCGTTTTTTTGCTCAAGTTCATTTTATTTGTTGGAGAACACGCCGCGGGCAAAAAAAGAAAAAAAAAAAACGAAAAATCTGAGGTCACCTCAGTGCTCCTCCGCACATGTATGCGTGAAACGGTTGGGGTTCAACGCTGCTCAGAAGAAAACTTTCACATGACGTGAGGCTGGCTAAAATGATGTGAAGGATATGCTAAGCTTCGTGGTGGGCCAGCGGACATGAGACTGGGTGTGCGTTGCTCGTACGTCATGAACGTGTCTAGGGTAAACGCTGTGGACTGCAAGGCATATACGTTGGGTTAAAGGGACTATCACACCCGTCATGGTCGATTCCAAAACAGGGAGTTTTTTCCGGAAGAGAAACTCAGCCAGGTACACTCTGAAGCTCTGCACAATATTTTCGTATTGGTCTCACACACACTTTACCGGATACGATAGTGCTTCTAAGATTCCCGACATCTTTTCCGGGCGTTCGACACTCGGACACTCGTCAAGGTAAACATGTTAACCAGGTGACAGTGAATATCATCTCCTAAGCCTGATACGCAGTCGCAATTCAGTCGCAAAATACGGGACTCGCAGTGCTCCCGGCATCTAATACTCCGGCTAGTTTTGAATGATCGTCGAAACCAATGGTAATCGAACTAAAGTCACTGGATTGGGACTGGATTAGATCCCCAATCCAGTGACTTTACATGGAAAATGCGAGCAACTCCACTACGCGTGGTGCAGGTCAACTTCTCAAAGGGAGGATAGAGAGGTAGCAAGCGAGCTGGTGGTATAGATCCATAACTTAAAAACCCGAAACTAGGGGACAAAAACACGACAAACCTGTGTTTGTCGTTTTTTTGTCCCCTAGTCCCGGGTTTTTAAGTTATGGTTCTCAAAGGGCATTGGATCCAATGCTCTCTGTGGCGGGTCGACACGCGCTGCACGCTTGATGGCGTTTCGATGGTCATAGCTTTCAATCATCATTCAAGGATGCCTGTGTTACAGGAGCATCCCTTCCTTCGGTGATAGCCAGACACATTCTATCTCACAACCCAAAACAAAGATTTTGCCTCAGTTACCCTTCGTGAGATTCTTTTTCTGATACATCTTACCGCACCTGCAACCATGTATGTCATTTTCTTTGAAATATTCTGAAGGAACTGAGGCCACTCTGCATGTCAACGCGGTTATGTTATGCTGTAGCCACACCATTCCGGAAGGTGAGTAATGCATTCCTTATGTACTCGAGGATTGTTTTCCATATTCATTACATCATTAAATGTGGTGCCATTGTGGTAACATAATGGTTACCATTCCTGAGTTTGAGTTGGAGCTTTATTTCCGCAAACAGTGGTGGAGCCCAGGACCAACGAGCTGGATTGTAGCTCGGGCTAGGTTCTCGGCTCCTACAGTATGAGCGGCAGTTATTCTCAAGATTGTGCAAGACTAAAAAGGACAACGAAATAGGAATTAGATGGTCAAAATGTAGACGCGTTAGACATAGTGCATGGTAGAGATATACGACAAGTAATAGCGGTGCGTAGTATAACCACCATACAAATAGCATGGTTAAGCTCGTTTTTTTGGGTGAAGCTACCTTTCACTGGTAATTTGTGCTCGTTCAGAATACGTGGCATGATAACATAGAAACTTGGATCACTGTACATAGTGCAAGTTTTAGGTGTTGAGCATTTGACTTCCCCTCTAGCGAGTAATACTCGATCACAGGGGATACATTTATATACGGGGGGGGGGGGGGGGGGGGGGGCAAGGACTCTACAATGGGCAGTGTTGTACCCGCTACCGAAATATGGTATCGCGATAGATATACTCGTTACGAGAGTAAAAAGTATCGAAATACAGATATCGATATTTCTTTTTTTACGTGACGGGGTACCGCTACCGTTACAAAAGGAAAGTAACGCGATATTTCTCCCGATACTTTTGTTCTGAATACGAAGACGATGAACATAGAAATATCCCTTACATGAATGCCCCATTTGTATATTAGCGAATGGGGTTTTGCAGTAAAAAGACAGTATACCTATTGTGTAGCTCGAACACTTTGCATGACTTTATCAATAGCTGGTCGTCAAAGTTTTCTTCTGCCATCCTAGCAGGCTGTGGTCTCTCCGGCAGGTGGCAGGGATCATTATAACAGTTACGCCCTGGCCCACATGCCACACATTATGTCAAGCCGACACATACCGTGGAGTCCAATGACCAACGAAACAGCATATCTGGGCATGACACAGTCAGACACGGCAGCTTAGCATTGGAATACAGAGCGTACATACAGAGATATCTATATTGACAAATAATGGTACTGAAACTATTTTGTAGCGCCTAAGAAACCCACTGACAGTTTGGTCGTAAGAAAGGTTACCTGTGATGTTTCTGAAGAAAGATTATCTATCATGTACATCGTTTCTGTCTTATAGATAATTCCTCGATTTGTTCTGGCTGTATTTCCGCACGCCAAGTACGAGCTAGCAAAAACACGCAACGGTCACTCTGCTTGATGAGTGATGTGATGATGTTTAACCAAATCTTGTTCTATACGGAGTGGAAGGTACTTCGTACCAGCTTTTTTATCCAGCCAACAGAGAAACAATACTGTGATCGAGTTTTCAATCGAGAATTTGCAAAGGGCACACTTGGATCTCCATTGCCGCTTCGTGTCTTTAACCGTGCGCGTAATTCTCGATGACGAAAAAGACATAAACGACAAAGATGCCGTGTTTCCAATAAACCATTTGCTGAGTGGCATGTTTAAGATGGTCACTGTTTACGCGAATAACAGGCTCGTCAGGTGCAACGAGTTCTACGTCTACAGGAGTATTTTGGAAGTTACGCTTCATTCGATGGCCCTGGCTCGAGAGACTGTTCACGCGGCTAAACTCTTTCTAAGGACGACGTGCATTAAAGAAACGATTACGACGCACTTCGTCTCGCACTTCGACACTGCGCTTCGAACCGACGGAGGGTGGGAAATACTTTAACATGGTCGTTCACATCAATGCTGACCTGTGCCCACAGCTGCGTCTCCATCTTACCGTGAATGGACGTTCGCATTATTGCTCTTTTGCTGCTGTTGTCAATATGCACAATGGCTAATATCAATAAACGAGTATTGATATCAGCCCACGACGACAACAAAACATACAGTTACAAAGTGGACATTAAAGTGATGACCTTACACTTGACAAAGGTCATGCTGGCGCCTTTCCTGTTTTTTGAATACGAGCGACACCTTCAGACCACTCCAGCGAACTGGAAACTAAAGTGGCAAAGTTTGAGTTTTGGGAGCTTGGACGCTCACTTTGAAAACGTTTAGCCTGAGAAGGTAGCTCGCAAACTATATGTCGTCCTTCTCCCGACGACTGATTTATTCGGCGATATCCATTCGAACGCCTACAAATTCCAGCATTATGATTTGTCACATCCAATGCCCTCAGTCGACGGAGAGCAAGTGCGTGCCAAGTACAACAAGAGCTGAGTGAAAACTTTTCCAGTACAGCTAAGATCGATTCAAAACAAACAGATACCCTCTTTATTTCAACCTGGACATCTGCTCTTCTCCTTCACATGGAACAAGTTGTGAAAAGGGAACATGTGTCTGCAACGCTTCACTAAAGTCCTGTCCGACGCGGTCTTCATCCTCTTGATTTCCGAGTGTCCCAAGCTCGTGCGTGTCGACAAGGGCCATACGGTCACCTACTCGTGCAGAAAAATGTACGACAGCAACATCTTGGAACCCGTCTCCCTGAACCCCGTGACTTCCTCCATGCTGAGAGCCGTTTGCGCTTCTAACGAAGTATTCGTTTTACGCAAACCCGGCTATTTAATCATCAATACAGAAAAATAGAAAATTTTGTGGGCAGCACTGGGTGCTCTAGGTGATAACTTACGACGGGACTCCCGTGCCTTTCCACAACTACAGAGTTTCCGTCATCAAAGAAAACTGAAGGGGAACTCTAATAGCGGATGAGCATAACAACAGGTGAATTCAATCGCTTTTTTGTCATACTGCGCTCTTTTTTTGTATCTACGTAGCAACACGCATATCGGAACACTACTGTATGTCAAATTGTGTATTTTCCTGTAACCTTGAAGGGAATGATGAAATGATAAAACGTCTTCTCGTGAGGGAACTTGCTTCGTAAAATAGGCGCTTTTTATTATTATTTCACGACATACATAACACGCTTGCGAGACGATCTTTGAACGTGCTGATTTGAAGCTTTGCTCGATCCAGCATGACATCCAGGGAAGTGTGGAAAATCCAGTAGCGACGGATGATAGACCGACTGAAACCCGCGTTGATGATGCCCGGGTCGACGTCCTCACCTCCTTAGTGCTTTCCCGAGAGCTGGAGCTTGTTATGTATGTGTGATTCATTTCGTTTCCAATCTTTCCACTGGTGGTGAACAGACGCAAGGGAATGAAAAAATGGCTAATGGCTAAGTGGCTTCGTTATGTCGTCAGTATCGTCCGACACAATGGAGTGTAAACGACGTGATCACAGTAAATATCGATCTGCATCGACGGCATCTTAACGGTTCGATGGGGCCCTCAAATTCATCGGAAGATGCACTAGGTCGTATGATTCGTCTATGCTCTGGTTTGTAGGTCAAGTAACGTGTCACAATGCTAAAATCAATGCCGCCTGGCTACTTGCCATCAACCCTTGTCTCAGTCCTGACAGCTCCCGATCGAAAAATTCATCAAGACTGCATCAGAAATTCTAATGGTCCATTAGAACATTTTGATGGACCATCGAAAAAGCTTGTAGGCACATTAACAACTCCTAGTGGTCCGACAAATGCTGAGCCCGTCAGGTGGGCCAAATAGCCCCACAAAAAGGCCTGATTGTACTACAGGGCCCCTGATGGTCCAACAATGGGTATCTAACTGCCCACCACGTGAGCTTAGTGGCCCCACAGGAGAACTTAATGGTACGACAACGAGGTTTTGCGGTCGAACAGGTGATGCCTCACTGTAGATCGGGGGCCCCTAATGGGACATCAGAGACATGGAATAGCATATAATCGTAAAAAAACACTCCATGCATGACGCCGTAAAGGACATAACTGCAAAAGCTAAGACGGAACCTGCATCCTGTCCTGTACTAGTCTTGTTCGTTAGTGTTTTGTTGTGTCGAATGTTCTAGGCGTTATTAAAAAATGAGCAACGCTGTAGCCGACGTTTTTCATACGTGTTAAATATGGCAACTCGCGTTGTCATTGACAGGCCGATAGATCTCCGACTGTCAGCCTACTAATTTTTTATGCCGTCTTACTCATTACGACTCGGAATATTTTAATATTTCTTAAAGATGCAGTCGTTCGTGATATGTGACCCCCATAAAACTTCCCTAAAACTGATCAGCTTTCAGAGGCTCAAGCTGCGAACACCCCAGCGTGTAAAGACGATTGAGCATCGCCCGACGCTCGCAGCCTATAAGAGGCATTAAAAGCGATAAAAACCCTCTGCCGAGAAACAAACAAAAGGGCGACACAACTCCTAATTTATGTACTTTCGAAATGATAAAGGAACTACGCAGGCTTGATGGTGTGAGAGGGTAACCTTGCAGAAGAGGGCGTTGCTGGCTCAGGTTATTCAAGAGGCAGATCTGTCAATAAAATTCTTGTTCTTCACTCTGTTCTGTGTGTTGTGTCGTCCTTTTGTTTGTTTCCCGGCAAAGGTCTTTCATGTCTTTTAAATTATGAGAACACGAACAGCCCAATTTTTAACAATTTTCTATAAAAGGCCACGTGCCATGCACGAGTACCATGAGCATCCCTAAAACGACTGGGAGCTTCATAGGTGGACGTCGCTTTCCGCATATCCGCCGGACGTCGCGTGTCGGCAGTTTCAAAAAAAAAATCGTAGTCTTGACGGAATTCTCTGATAGAATGCAGTGCTGCGAGACAGAAAAAAAACAGACTGCAGGAGATTGCACTGCAGAGATTGATTCTCGTGGGATCTACAGAATGTCTAAACAAAAATGATTAAGAAACACATATGTTGTGGTCGTCTTGAGTTAATACCCCCAAGCCATTCCTCACTTCAATGTTGTGTGTGTGTCAATTAAATAAATTTAAACACTTCACCCCTTCGGTTTAACAGTGGCAGTAAACAGGGTTATCGGACTCACCAAATCAGGGAAGACAAGCTATAAGTATAGTATATCTGCTGTCTGAATCCACTTCCACTTTGGTGCCAATGCATCAAATGGACCAAAATTCTAGTGGAGAAATGGACACTGCAATCCCAAGTGAAGTTTTGGCCGTTCAGCTCTGGAGAGCGTTTATTTTATTTTTTATTTATTATTTTATTTTTTGACTTTTCTGCTCACCTCTTGAAATGCTGCGTGCATTGTATACCTTGAAAGGTCTTGGAAACAAAAGAGAGAATTCAGGCAAGATAAATGCATAGCAGTCATGACAGGGGTCGGGAAAAAAGACAAAGAAACAAATTTTGTGGTTTTACTTTTTTAGTTTTGTGGAGCTCCCATTAGACCCTTAGGTCCTAATGTCCCATCAAACCGCTAAACCGTTAGTCCTATTGGAGATGTCCGAAATTACGATAGGCCTATTTGCCTGATGGTTTCATTAGGATTGACTCTGATTTTTGAAGAATGGTGGGAATTTCCACCATTCTGATAAGGATCACCACCGTTGTATCTGAGAAAGCGGGTGTTGCCTACAAACGCGTTCACTTCACCTCTAGGCCAACGCCATGACTATTCATAAATTAAAGGTGTCTACCTACAATGAGTTATTGTACTCATATAGCATATGTTCCTGCGCTATTACTTGCTCTAGAGTCGCGCCTGTCCTGCCGTGGTGCATGACGTGCATCACCGACTTCGCGCTCGCGCGGCTCTGCTCGTGCCGACCTCGCTCGGTTCCTTTGCTCATACGCAAATGGATCCAAAGAACGGTAAACTGGCCCGGCGGACGAACCGCCGTGTGTTCCAACAGTCCCACGGGGGTTTAGTTCCGCGTCTAACGACTGTCTCGGCCCGTTCCATGCGCAGCTAGGCTCCAGCGTTTGTTCCGGCCTAGGCGGTGGGCGGTACTGCAATTCCGCCAACAAATCTGCTTGGATGACACGGGCTTCTTTAGCGAGGTCATCGAGCGAAGAAAAGCTTCGCCCCCGCAAATAAGGCTTAAAACGAGGGTGACATTGGCGAATAGCGCGGGCCACCTTCTCGCTTTCCGTCGCGAGCGGCTCAGCTCTGCGGTACAGCTCTTGGATTGCCCGGGTATATTCCAACAGGCTCTCCTCCGCGTGCTGCGTTCGAGTCATGAGTTCCTCGCGCATACGCATTGCATAATCCGGGGGCAAAAATTCCTCCCGAAACAGCCGCTGAAATTCGGTCATAGACGGAAATGCGGGTTGAGACCGGCGCCACACAGCAGCTGAGCTTACCAATGCAGCGGGTAGTATCCGGCGCAGGACGGCTTCGTCGGTTGCTCCCACGGCTGTCTGGTAAGCCTTCAGGTCCGCAAGAAAATCTTCGACGGACTTGGCGTCGCTGTAGCCCGAAAATGTCGGTATCGTCAAGTTCAGGCGTAGCGGGGGTTCCGAGGACGGCTGGGCGGCGGACGTGCTACTGGGGAGCTGCTGCGACAATAAAGCGCAGAGAGCTGTCATCTGCCGAAGCAGGTCCTCCGCTACTGGCGGGTCGTCCTCGTAAACGGGCTCGAGAGGGGGCCTCTTGGGCGGCATGGCCAGCAAATGCACGCTCCCGAACTACGAACAAAACAGCAAAAGCGACAGCGAGCGAAGGGCACGGGCGACAAATGCTGCAAACTACACTGCAAAATACACTAGCTGTCAGTGCCTCCCGGGCGTGCGGCGAGACTGGTCGGGCCCCACGTGTGGGCGCCACTTATGGGCTTCCGCCCCCTAAATCCCACTTGGGGTAGAACCCAACCAGTCTTTTGCCCAACCGCTGCACCGGAAGACACGGACAGAAGTGAAAAGCACAACTCTTTAATCAGTCAACAGGGAAGCGTACACGGGGAAACATTCCTATGAACTTACATGGACTGTCTCCAAGTGAACCGGGCGGGAGCAATCCTTCGAGAACCGCGCTCCACTCAGCCAAAAGAGGCATCCTGCCTATTCGGTCTCGAGTTAAATAATCTTCGCCGGGAGAGACAGCCAGTTTGCCCTCTCCCGGCGAGATAACGGCGCCGCCGTGTGGCCGCGTTATCCCACAATCTGGGAATGACTGCGTGACCGTAGCGACACCGGGGCCGACGACTGCTGCTTCCACAATTTTGTCAGCCTGTTCGGCAAGGTTGGTTAGCGGCAGGCTTGACGCGGCAGCCAAAATCATTTGGACCTCAGATGGAAGGCGCTGCATAAAGAACTCGCGAAGAAGCTGCGTCGAAACTGGGGGCACGATCCCAGGGCAAAGCTTCCATGGAACAGTACAGATAGGATGGGCGGCGATCGCCCAGCTCTCCGGTGTTAAGCAGCTGCAGTGTTAAGCTCCTGCGCAGAAGCTCAACGGACCTTCAGTTTAGCAGCCAGCATTTTCGCAAACGTTCGCTCCAAACTGGGGGCCACCACCCTCGACGCTCTGTGCTTTCTCAGGTGGTGTGTTAATCATTATACAATGTGATAAGCACGCAGCGACGGTGTTGTAAACTGTGTAGTGTTTTGTTTCTTTCCATTATTTTTTGTTTTTTTGTTTGCTGTTCCAACTGGAATGTTACACCGTTTGAGGAAATTATAAAGCAGTATTTCCTGGTACTTCAAGTGTAGCGGGACTCGCCTTCTTGTCACGTGCAACAGTGAAGTGGACATAACTCGAACAGGAGTGGCATTGTCATAGCAGAAACAAAGGCAAAAAAAAAGCAAAAGAAAATGTACGAATTTCGCCGTTATTATTTTACGACTGTGGTTACACTGCGAATTTTCGAATGGCTTTCTTCAGGAAAAGGTTGACATGACAAGGCGCACGTGAACTGCACCCAACACGCCGATATAGTCACTTGAGGTAAATGGACTTGTTTAGATAATGGCGGGTTAGATGATTCTGTCCCGCGCAGGACTATACTTCGAAGCACCACCTGAACTCTTCACAATGCCGAAGTCTCGTCCCGGGATCCCGAGATTGAGAGCGAGAAATCCCGAAATCCCGGAACTGCAACAATGGCTCGGGATTGACAACGCTAGCCTCGATTCAGTTGCTTAGCGCTAACAGGACCTGTTGATCGATGTATTCATACATGTCACTTTATTTCGCCGATATGTTGATGATACACGCTATAAATAGAAAGAAAGATGCTATATACGAGGAAGGAGATAAGAAAATCCACTAGTCTTACGCGGTCACCCAGATGAAATATCACGTTGCCCTGCTAACACAGCGTAGGAGGACACACAGAAAAACACAACTATGATTTATTTTGACAGTGAAGATTTCAAAAGTGGATTTATGAGCGATCTATAACAGCAGATCAATTTTAACCGGTGGGATTTTAAGCGTGGATTTTGCAATGATTTATTTTGAATGGTCCAGCACAGGGTACAACCACTTCTTTACCTCTGTATATGTTTCGTTTCAGATGGTCATGTAGGCGGTATACTCCAAAGATATGTAGGAACACAGCGATTCCTCCTTTCACTTAGGGCCCATGCTTACGCAGTTCTCCACAAGCATTTTTGTATTTTGTGTTGTTTTATTGCGTGATTCTTCTTGTTTGATATAATGTCATTTTGCATATACCCCCAAAAGTATCTAGCTTAGCAGTTTTCACTGCAATTGTAAAACTGCCGTCGTCAGATATAGAGTTATCGTACTGCTTATTATTTTGATGCTCTCAGGCCTAAATAAACATGAGCGAAACTGAATGTCGCCACCTCATTATGCGTACATTTTTCAGAATATCACAAAGTTCAAGGAGACACTGTTTACTTGCATGGACAGAAACATGAGAGTCCTTGAGACCAGTAAGTATCCAGAAAACCTAGCGCTTGGCGGTGTGTATGGGGAAGGGACTGGTGTGCGCTTCGCTGGTACTCATTTTGTCTTGTTGCACAATCCAATGAGCACTCTATACAAACAGAACTGAAGTTACGGAAAACCTGCAGCAAAATAACTCTGAAATGATCACCGATATCGATAATTTGTTCACTCCCAGGTATTAGTCATACTGTCCGAAAACCAAGAGGCACAAACAAAAGGGACAACACACACACAGATCCTATAATATTTGCTTGAGACTTGTATGTGTTGTCCCCTTTTTTGGTCCGTTCATCGGTTATCCTACATCATGATGAACTACAAGCCTGCGTGCACACTGTATCTACAGCCAATTGTTACTGTGATTGATTTAAAAGTAAATTTCTTAATTTCTTACGGCCCTACGACTCCCGTCGTTTTGGATCAAGAATCCAAAGACCTGTTTCGACAAGTCGAAGCGCTCTTCCAGGCCCGTCGCATCCAGAACCAGATGACCAAGTACTGTGAAGTGCTGCCGCTTATCCCGCCGGAGCTCATCGACGGCATTGATGACGTTCTTTCGTCGATACGGCCTGACAACGCGTATGATACGTTGAAATCTGCCATTGTCTCGCGCACGACGGTTTCGGAGCGAGCGAGGATACAGCAGCTCGACTGAGGAGCTTAGTGACCGCCGTCCGTCGCAGCTCCTGCAATCGGATGAGACAGCTCCTGGGAGATCGATCAGACGACCACTCCGCGATCCTCCGCGAGCTCTTCCTCAACCGACTTCCGCAAGATGTACGACTTATCTTGGCTGGGAACGACGATGTTGCCTTAGACCGTTTGGCTAACCTCGCTGACCGCATCACAGATTATGCTTCAGCCGGCGTGACAACAGTGCCCTGCTGCCCTGCTGCCGCGCCGCCTCCGGTGACTACTCTCCGGTGCTGGAAGGTGCCATCGCCCGTTTGGCAGGAGAGATGGAAAAAATGTCGACGCAACTGGCTGATCTGCAAGCAAACCTTCACGGCCAAACTCGCAGGCCCCGATCGAGCAGTCGCCGACGCCCGCGCGCATCGTCGCAGCAGCGTACCCAGAGCCCCCAGTATTGCTAGTATCACCGACGCTTCAAATACCGTTCCACGCGTTGCCAAGCCCCCTGCAGTTGGCAGGAAAACTCTACGGCCGGTCACTAATGTCGGTAACCGACCAAGGCCCTCGACCTGCCCGCCTCCTGTATGTCAGGGACCGAATCGGGAACCACCGTTTCCTTGTGGACACTGGTGCACAAGTCAGCGTTATGCCCGCAAAACCTTCCGACAAGAAAGTTCGTCCGGGTCTCACGCCAGCACTGCAAGCTGCGAACAGGTCCACCATAAACACATACGGTCTACGTTCCCTCACTCTGGATATTGGCTTACGCAGGACGTTCAGGCGGCTCTTCGTAGTTGCCGACGTGGAGCACCCGATTCTTGTGGCAGATTTCTTATATTTCCACAATCTCGACGTCAGCATAAGGCAGCGCCGCCTGCGGGACAATATCAGGAACCTCGTTACCGTCGCTTCCGTCTCTAGAGCACAGTCTGCTGGTATTTGCACATTTATACCAACTTCACGCTACGAGAAGATCTTGGCGTCATTGGCGATCTTGGCGATCCCGGAACTCGTGAAGCCATGCAACCTTTCCGCACCAGTGAAACATAATGTCACGCACCGCGTCACGTCCACCGTCACGGCACGCTTCCGACGTCTTTGCGGCGAACGCCTGGCCATAGCTCGTCGGGAATTTGAGCACATGCTGGACCTGGGAATTATACGACCGTCCGCCAGTAATTGGGCTTCGCCACTACATATGGTTCCCAACAAGGAGGCCAATGACTGGAGGCCATGTGGTGACTACAGAGCCCTGAATGCGAGCACAATCCCCGACCGATATCCTCTACCACACATTCATGATTTTTCTGAGCTATTAGCGGGAGCTACTACGTTTTCCAAGGTGGACTTAGTTAAAGCCTACCACCAGATCCCGATGGAGGCTGAGCATATCCCGAAGACTGCCATCACAACTCCCTTTGGATTGTTTGAGTACGTCCGAATGCCATTTGGCCTGCGAAATTCTGCTCAAACTTTCCAGCGTTTCATCAACGAAGTAACCCGCGGACTGGACTTTGTGGTAGCCAACATTGACGACCTCCTTGTCTTCAGCTCATCCCCCGAGCAGCACGAACACCATTTACGCCAACTCTTCAGTCGACTCCAAGAAAATGGCCTTGTTCTCAATGCACAAAAGTGCACATTCGGAGTGTCGGAACTCGAATTTCTCGGCCATCACATCGCCGCCGCAGGTATCCGCCCTCTCGACCACAAGGTCAAAGCCGTCACAGACTTTCCCAGACCCACTACTATTCGGCAGCTCCGCCGTTTCCTCGGCCTTATCAATTTCCACCGCAGTTTTACCGCAAATTGCGCAGACATCCTTCGGCCTCTCACCGACTTTCTCAGAGCAAAAGTAAAGCCATCGGCAGCCATTCCCTGGTCGGAGACTGCGGACGCTGCTTTTGCAACTGTCAAGCAGGCGCTCGCGGATGCCGCTCTGCTCGTTCATTCGCAACACGATGCGCCCACCCGGCTCATGGTTGACGCTTCAGGATCCGCTGTCGGCGCTGTGCTACAGCAGTGTATATCCGACATATGGCACCCATTGGCGTACTTCTCCCAACGGCTTAACAATGCCCAGACCAGATACAGCGTTTGCGGCCGGGAGCTTCTCGCAATATATGCAGCAGTCCACCACTTCCGCCACTTCCTCGAGGGCCGGACCTTTCACATCTTAACGGACCACAAGCCCCTTGCATTTGTGTTCCGGAACAACCGAAATGACTATCTGCCACGAGAAACTCGGCACCTCGCCTACATTTCGGAGTTCACAACCGATATCCGACATGTCCATGGTGTTGATAACAGTGCCGCGGATGCTTTATCTAGAATCGATAACATCACCGCTCCTTGCCCGATAAGCCTTGAGGACATCGCCGCAGCCCAACTGGATGATTTCGTGGTCCGCGAGCTCCAAGCTGCCCCTCAGACATCGCTTACTCTTCGTCTTGTCCCCATACCGTCGACGACGATGTCTGTGCTTCGTGACACAACCACAGGCACAAAACGTCCATTTATTCCTGTCGCACTCCGCAGGAAGATCTTCGACGCTGCCCATAATCTGGCCCACCCTGGTGTCCGCGCTTCTCAGAAGCTTCTCACGGCACGATACGTTGTGTGACAATGTGACTACCATGCATTCACGATTCACGATAACAGCTTTCATGCATTTACGATTTTCTATCTGTTTTATTCACCAAGCAGCCTGCTGGACCATTTTCGAAATCGCAAGGTGTGGAGCATGTTCGTTCAAAATGGATATGATAGAATGCACACTTGACACAGACAGCGTTCAACTGAGACCTGGCTTATTCAACACACATACATGAGATGGTGATGGTGCTGTGGGCGATTCACCACGATTGTGGGACTACAGTGCTTCGTTGTTTTTGAGAACCAATCAGGGGATGGTGATGAAAAGGATACTCATATACGAGGGGTGTTCAAATCAAACCGGGACTTTTCATTTTTTGCAAAAGTAAAATGAACTTACAGGCGAGAAATTAGTTTTATTTTCCAACGTAAACTCCAGCTCCACTAATGCACTTGTCCCAGCGTTTCACGAGGGCTTGGATGCCAGCAGCGTAGAAATCCTTACCGGCGCGTAGCAGCCATGATCCGACCGCATTCTTGACCTTGTCGTTGCAGCTGAAGTGGCGGCCCCCAAGGAACGCCTTCAGTGGCCCGAAGAGATGGAAATTGCTGGAAGCGAGGCCTGGACTGTAAGGGGGATGTGGCAACAACTCCCAGCCAAGTTCCTGTAAGGTGCGTGCCGTGAGATGCGCGGTATGCGGACGTGCATTGTCCTGTAGCAGGAGGGCTCATTTGCTGATGAGGCCGGGCCGCTTTTGCTTCAGCGCCTTATGCTCATCGCTGAGAACCTGGCAGTAATATGCACTATTGACGGTGATACCACTGGACAGAAAATGAACATGAGCCACGCCAGCATTGTCCAAGAAAACCGTGGCCATGACCTTACCTGCAGACGGGGTGCTTCGGAACTTCTTGGGAGCTGACGAGCCCGGATGCTTCCATTCTTTTGATGCGCGTTTAGACTCAGGAGTGAAATGATGCGCCCACCTTTCATTGCACGTGATGATCCGATCAAGGAACGGTTGTCCTTCAGTGTCGAAATGGTACCTTAGCTCTTGGGAGATTTCCAGTCTTCTCTGCCGGTCAAACACAGAGAGCTGCCTTGGGACCCAACGGCCACTAACTTTACGAAACTGGAGGTGTTCATGAGTGACAGTTTTCAACGTTCCCACAGAAAGGCCCGTCTTTCGAGCCAGTTAGAGAGATGTTGTTCGTCGGTCCTTGAAGATGAGGCGCTACACAAGTTGGATGTTCTCAGGAACACTGACACTGGGCTCTGAGCCGCCCCGGCCGGGATCGTCCTGCACTGATGTACGGCCGTCTCGGAACCATTTCCATCACTCAAACGCTTCGCTGCGGCTGAGTGTATCGTGACCAAACTGAGCCTGAAGTCCTCTGTGAATTTCAGATGACTTTACAACTTCATTCACGAGAAACATCATGATGATTCGCTGTTCGATGTGCGCGCTCACTTCGTTGTCGGTCATCTTATCCAGCACGTGTCTTCTGTTTTCCACAAACTTTGGTCCACCACGTGGTGAACGCGGACGCCTGTCGCGTGTGAAAATTACGAAAAAGAAGTAGCGCGAGCCATTTGTACACTCAGGAGACAGAAAGTCCCAGTTTGACTTGAACACCTCTCGTACATCTGTCGCAGTCCGGCAGAGTGTAGAACGCGAAGGGCTCGCATGTGGTGGGTAGCGTTCATCCACAGTCCAAGAATTTTGGCTATGTCGAACGATGGCTATGTCGACGTCATGTGGTCGAGGTCGTCGGTCACTCCACAGGTGGGCAGGTGGAACATGAGGTGCAGCGTAGTCGGCGTTCCATGGCAGACTACAAAGTTCGGCCTCATGTAAAAGGGAGCGCCATTGAAGAGAAGAAAGTTTAAGAGAAAGCGTAGTGACTACCAGAGGTAGAAGACAGTGAGTTACGTCGTGCTGTATGTTGGGGCCGGTGGGACTTGAAAGGGGTATCTACGGTCGCAAGAAGAGGACATTACCAGGAAAAGAGATGCGTGCTATTGGGCGCTCAAGGCATCTATGTCTGCTTCCTACCGCTAATCATGACGTGTCCGGGGATCAACTAGCATGCGACGGTGTCCCCGCAGCTGCCACCTTCTTTCGGGATACCAGAGACGACAGGAATCATGCAGCCCCGTACCCCTATCCGTATTCAAGCACAGAGAGCTAGTCTGGAGAGTTCCGAGACACAAAAGCGACCTCTATCGGAGACAAGCTCGCAGATATCTCACTAACATTGTAGATGGATCTTTCAGTGATGCTAGCTTCTATGATTTGGCGTCCGTGCCGAGACTGGTGTTTAGAAAAAAAAAGGAAACAATTAGGACATGTGCTCAGATACGCTTTTATTGTTAAACGAACATCTTCCGTGAAAAAACTGAAATATTGATCTGCATAGGTGGTGATTTAAGCACTGATATATTTCGGCCCAAGCACGACAGTGTAGAAGATACCCTCATTGAAATATCTCGCAGTTTTATCCAGAGATACGTAAAATTGAGCCGCATAGAGGTTGCCCCTGTGTGTCGGGAGTCTCCAAACTGGTATGGATTGTTTAAGTGAACCAGTTTCTAGTTGAAGGCTGTCCGTGTCCGTCCACTTCTTCTGTGGCTACGCTCACATACATTTTCAAAGCATTTGTCATCAAAAGATTGTAATCGTCTCCCTTGAAGTCTCTCGTCTTGTAACTGCACAATGTATTTTACATAAACTACACCAAGGATCAGCCATGAGCACCGTGGCTGACCTTTGTTACTTTAGTCCATGCTGCAATGAGATCAGTGTCACGTACAATTGGTGTAGCGAGCACCAACGACGGCTCATCTACCAATGGAAATCCGCCTCTTGGAGACATGGGGACGTATTCCATTGGCCACGGGCAATCTGGGGACTGTGATT
This sequence comes from Ornithodoros turicata, assembly GCF_037126465.1. NCBI lineage: Eukaryota > Metazoa > Arthropoda > Arachnida > Ixodida > Argasidae > Ornithodoros > Ornithodoros turicata. The sequence continues at coordinate 221,757,186 of NC_088201.1, forward strand.
GAGCTGACGGAGTTCCACGAGGGTGTCTAGATTAAAGGCCAACCTCAACCGGTACAGTTCGGCTGAACAATGCGCATATTTTGATTTCAAGTGAAAGCGCTTTTATTTTGTTACCACACTTCTGAAACTTAATTCTGAAGCTGTACGGGAGAGCAACTACCAGTTCGATAGGTGGGTAATTATATCATGGGATATTATTAGAAACCCATTAGCAAAAAAAAAATAATAATACAGAACGTTGAATCTTGTGTTTATCTATAATGCTAAGAATAATAAGGAAAGTTAATTGTTCACACATATGAGGTTTGCCATTGTCAAATGAATCTTCATCTCTCCTTAGCACTCGCGGGCACTGTACTGCGCAATACACTGGCTTCACAGACACGGGTTCGGGGCTGCGAACCGGTTTGCGAACCGGTTCGATTCTTGGCGTGGCGGAACCGGAACCGAACCGGAACGAAATCAAAACAACGTGAACCCGAACCCGAACCGAACCCGTATTTTTTGCGGTTCGACACCCTGGTAAAAATATTTGGGGGCATTTACAAATGTGCTCTTTGCTATACGAGCAATCAGTCTTCGGTATCCAAATACATACCACCACCTTCGTGATCTAAAAAACAAATATATACTCGATGGGTTCTATGCATACAAATCTTAAGGAGTATGCTAGAACGAAACCTCTGAAACTGGGACTTACCGGCGAGGGAAGTGCCATAATGAATCGGCATGCGTTGCCGCGGTGCATGCAAGAAAAATAATCCGGTAAGTACACACAAATCATAACGCAAAAGAACTTTGGGAACAGTAATACACAATCCTAACCCATGAAACCCTGAGATTTGGAAATAAAACCAAACACGGAGAAACGCAGGCACGACACGGACGTCTCGACCAGCATTGGTAACATGCCTGGATAGAGGCGGACAGTGACAAAATCCGTGCCCAACGGAAGCAGTGGAGCAAGCGTTGCCAACTCTTTTCGGAATTGCGCCTGCTTTCGCGGCCTAAAAATACGCGACGGTCCCTCGGCTGATTCAATAGAGAGTTTTAGCAGACGGGCTCCGGTAAATTCCGATCGCCAATTGATTACGGTCGGGAAGAACCGATCGTATCCGGCAAGGGTACGCAGAAAAGCGGTTTAGCAGACCGGAATGCACCGTATGTGAAGCAGGTGTGTGACCGTAAGTGAAGCACCGTATGTGAAGCGGGCGCGGCATATCCGTCGACCCGGAGAAGACTGAAGCCATCAGGGCCATGAAACCGCCAGGATCAGTCGCGGAGCTCCGATCTTTTATCGGCATGGTCAACCACTTGATGAAATTTCTCCCCCGTCTGGCTGAAAAGCTAAAGCCGCTAAGGGACCTGTTGACGTCGGACGCAGGCTGGTTTTGGGGCCCGAGTCAGCAACAGGCCTTTGAACAGATTAAGGACGACCTCACAAAGGCTCCATGTCTCGCCTACTACACAGGGCAACACCCGCTCACAGTCTCTGTAGATGCATCGTCCTACGGCCTTGGTGCAGTTCTCCTACAAGAGGACAGCGAGCACCGCAGACATCCGGTCGCGTACGCATCCCGGGCACTTTCACCAACCGAGCAGCGCTATGCGCAAGTTGAAAAGGAGGCCCTAGCTATTACATGGGCATGCGAGCGCTTCAGGATGTATATTTTGGGCCTGCAGTTCCACGTAGAGACGGATCATAAACCACTGGTCCCTATTTTCTCCACGAAACGGATAGACGAGCTGACCCCAAGATTGCAACGGATGCGCCTACGAATCCTGGTGTACGACTTCACGATTGCACACGTCCCGGGCAAACTGTTATACACGGAGGATGTTCTTTCGCGCGCTCCGGTTAGTAGCAGCGATGAAACATCATTGGACACCTTACTGCGGTAGTACGAACTACTCACCGTTGAGCTACTCCCAGCATCCGGGTCACTGCAAGCACGTCTCCGGAGAGCTCTACAGAGTGATGACGCCACATCAGAGGTCATGACGTACTGCGGTAACACATGGCCACCAGCAGACGAGATGAGCCATGAGGTGCGTCGGTACGCCAGCTTTTCCAGTGAGCTCTCTGTCGTCCAAGGACTCCTGTTCAAGGGGAAGAGACTGGTAATCCCATCAGTGATGCGACAAGAAATTTTGGACCGGCTCCACGCTGGCCATCAAGGTGTTGTCCGATGCAGAGCAAGAGCGAGGGTTCCGTCTGGTGGCCCGGTATCGGTGAACACATCGCCAATTTTGTGACCAGATGCCCAACATGCCAAGCACACAGGAGATCCCGGGCGGAACCCCTGCTTCAGACCGAACTTCCGCCGCGACCTTGGCATACCGTGGGCATGGACATCTTCTACAAAGACAAACAAAACTATTTGGTCATCGTAGACTACTACTCAAAGTTCTTCGAGCTGAGGTGTCTTCCAAAGACTACGACGGCTGACATCATAATGGCATTGGGTCCGGTGTTTGCCTGTCACGGCATTCCAGCGGTGATAAGGACTGACAACGGGCCGCAGTTTGCCTCGAAGGAGTTCGCCCGATATCTGCAACGGATCGGTGTGGTCCACGTGACGTCCAGCCCGTACTACCCTCAAAGTAACGGCCAGGCAGAGCGGGCGGTTCAAACGGCAAAGTCTCTTGTAGCCAAGTCGTCAGACATCTACGACGCTCTTCTGGCGCAGCGGACGACCCCAGGGAAGACCGGATACTCACCGGCGGAATTGCTAATGGGACGACGTCTGCAATCCACGGTGCCAGTTCCACAGAGCTTTCTGCAGCCACAGTGGCCGTACTTGGAACCGTATCGAAGGAGCTACGCCCAGGACCAAGCGGTCCATGCAAGGCACTACAACCGGAGGCACAGGGCCTCATCTCGCCGGCCTTTCCGAAACCGAACGGCCGGTGAGAATTCTCGCAGGAGCGGCAGCACATGGGGCCATCGTCGGTCAGGCCTCTACACTCAGGTCCTACGTCGTGGCAACTTCAACGGGGATAACCAGGCGCACTAGCCGGCACCTGCAAGAGCAACCGTCCGCTTTGCCGCAGTGTGGACCACAAGGCGTCGTATCAAGTCCAGGACGCGTGACCACACGTTCAGGGAGAGTTGTTAGACCGCCCGAGCGTTTCGGATACCAGTGACAGGACACTGAGACTATTCGTTGGTTTGGACATTTGGGAATGGTTTGGCGTCTTTCGGAAAGGGGGAGGTGTTGTGTGCATATTATATGTTGTATTACATGACGACGACAATGTGACGAACGACAGGTGGTCACGCGCCACCGCATGCTACGCGAGGATTGATGAAAAAAAAACGTTCTGATCTGGACTGGATAGTCACGCCTGCTTGATCTCGTCGCTAACCGCCGACTACGCGACAATATTCTTCGAACTAAAGTTCATCGATTGTATAAAAAGACTGAGCTTGTGCAAGAGAGTGACACAAAAGATGACGCGACAGAAACAGCTTTCATGCATTTACGATTTTCTATCTGTTTTATTCACCAAGCAGCCTGCTGGACCATTTTCGAAATCGCGAGGTGTGGAGCATGTTCGTTCAAAATGGATATGATGGAATGCACATTTGACACAGACAGCGTTAAACTGAGACCTGGCTTATTCAACACACATACGTGGCGATTCACCACGGTTGTGGCGGTACAGTGCTTCATTGTTTTTGTGAAGCAATCAGGGGATGATGATGAAAAGGATACTCTTATACGAGGGGTGTTCGAATCAAATCGGGACTCTTCATTTTTTGCAAAAGTAAAATGAACTTACAGGCAAGAAATTAGTTTTATTTTTCAACGTAATCTCCAGCTGTACTAATGCACTTGTCCCAGCGTTTCACAAGGGCTTGGATGCCAGCAGCGTAGAAATCCTTACCGGCGCGTAGCAGCCATGATCCGACCGCATTCTTGACCTTGTCGTTTCAGCTGAAGTGGCGGCCCCCAAGGAATGCCTTCAGTGGCCCGAAGAGATGGAAATTGCTGGAAGCGAGGCCTGGACTGTAAGGGGGATGTGGCAACAACTCCCAGCCAAGTTCCTGTAAGGTGCGTGCCGTGGGATGCGCGGTATGCGGGCGTGCATTGTCCTGTAGCAGGAGGACTCCTTTGCTGATGAGGCCGGGCCGCTTTTGCTTCAGCGCCTTATGCACATCGCTGAGAACCTGGCAGTAATATGCACTATTGATGGTGATACCACTGGACAGAAAATGAACATGAGCAACGCCAGCATTGTCCAAGAAAACCGTGGCCATGACCTTACCTGCGGACGGGGTGCTTCGGAACTTCTTGGGAGCTGGCGAGCCCGGATGCTTCCACTCTTTTGATGCGCGTTTAGACTAAGGAGTGAAATGATACGCCCACGTTTCATCGCACGTGATGATCCGATCAAGGAACGGTTGTCCTTCAGTGTCGAAATGGTACCTTAGCTCTTGGGAGATTTCCAGTCTTCTCTGCCGGTCAAACACAGAGAGCTGCCTTGGGACCCAACGGGCACTAACTTTACGAAACTGGAGGTGTTCATGAGTGATAGTTTTCAACGTTCCCACAGAAAGGCCCGTCTTTCGAGCCAGTTCGAGAGATGTTATTCGTCGGTCCTTGAAGATGAGGCGCTCCACAAGTTGGATGTTCTCAGGAACACTGACACTGGGCTCGGAGCCGCCCAGGCCGGGATCGTCCTGCACTGATGAACGGCCGTCTCGGAACCGTTTCCACCACTCAAACGCTTCCCTGCGTTGAGTGTATCGTGACCAAACTGAGCCTGAAGTCCTCTGTGAATTTCAGATGACTTTACGACTTCATTCACGAGAAACATCATGATGATTCGCTGTTCGATGTGCGCGCTCACTTCGTTGTCGGTCATCTTATCCAGCACGTGTATTCTGTTTTGCACCAATTTTGGTCCACCACGTGGTGAACGCGGACGCCTGTCGCGTGTGAAAATTACGAAAAAGAAGTAGCGCGAGCCATTTGTACACTGAGGAGACAGAAAGTCCCAGTTTGACTTGAACAGCTCTCGTACATCTGTCGCCAGTCCGGCAGGGTGTAGAACGCGAAGGGCTCGCATGTGGTGGGTAGCGTTCATCCACAGTCCAAGAATTTTAGCTATGTCGACGTGTTGTGGTCGAGGTCGTCGGTCACTCCACAGGTGGGCAGGTGGAACATGAGGTGCAGCGTAGTCGGCGTTCGATGGCAGACTACAAAGTTCGGCCCCATGTAAAAGGGAGCGCCATTGAAGAGAAGAAAGTTTAAGAGAAAGCGTAGTGACTACCAGAGGTAGAAGACAGTGAGTTACGTCGTGCTGTATGTTGAGGCCGGTGGGACTTGAAAGGGGCATCTACGGTCGCAAGAAGAGGACATTACCGGGAAAAGAGATGCGTGCTATTGGGCGCTCAAGGCATCTATGTCTGCTTCCTACCGCTAATCATGACATGTCCGGGGATCAACTAGAATGCGACGGTTTCCCCGCAGCTGCCACCTTCTTTCGGGATACCAGAGACGACAGGAATCAGGCAGCCCCGTACCCCTATCCGTATTCAAGCACAGAGCGCTAGTCTGGAGAGTTCCGAGACACAAAAGCGACCTCTATCGGAGACAAGCTCGCAGATATCTCACTAACATTGTAGACGGATCTTTCAGTGATGCTAGCTTCTATGATTTGTCGTCCGTGCCGAGACTGGTGTTTAGAAAAAAAAAGGAAACAATTAGGACATGTGCTCAGATACGCTTTTATTGTTAAACGAACATCTTCCGTGAAAAAACTGAAATATTGATCTGCATAGGTGGTGATTTAAGCACTGAGATATTTCGGCCCAAGCACGACATTGTAGAAGATACCCTCATTGAAAGATCTCGCAGTTTTATCCAGAGATACGTAAAATTGAGCCGCATAGAGGTTGCCCCTGTGTGTCGGGAGTCTCCAAACTGGTATGGATTGTTTAAGTGAACCAGTTTCTAGTTGAAGGCTGTCCGTGTCCGTCCACTTCTTCTGTGGCTACGCTCACATACATTTTCAAAGCATTTGTCATCAAAAGATTGTAATCGTCTCCCTTGAAGTCTCTCGTCTTGTGACTGCACAATGTATTTTACATAAACTACACCAAGGATCAGCCATGAGCACCGTGGCTGACCTTTATTGTTACTTTAGTCCATGCTGTAATGAGATCAGTGTCACGTACAATTGGTGTAGCGAGCACCAACGACGGCTCATCTACCAATGGAAATCCGCCTCTTGGAGACATGGGGACGTATTCCATTGGCCACGGGCAATCTGGGGACTGTGATTGAGTTGACGGAGTTCCACGAGGGTGTCTAGATTAAAGGCCAACCTCAACCGGTACAGTTCGGCTGCACAATGCGCATTTTTTGATTTCAAGTGAAAGCGCTTTTATTTTGTTACCACACTTCTGAAACTTAGTTCTGAAGCTGTACGGGAGAGCAACTACCAGTTCGATAGGTGGGTAATTATATCATGGGATATTATTAGAAACCCATTAGCAAAAAAAAATAATACAGAACGTTGAATCTTGTGTTTATCTATAATGCTAAGAATAATAAGGAAAGTTAATTGTGCACACATATGAGGTTTGCCATTGTCAAATGAATCTTCATCTCTCCTTAGCACTCGCGGGCACCGTACTGCGTAATACACTGGCTTCAACACACCGCAGAGAGGACTTTTGTGTCAGCGTCACGTAAGGTTGACCGATACTGTTATTTCTTCAAATATAACTGAAATTTTTTGAAGCATCAAACTAGGTCAGTTTGTTACAATGCCCAGCTTGCGCATCTCGACACAACTGTCCTCGCTTTTGCTACGCTTTGAAGCATTTGGCATAGGAAGAAGTGGCCTCCACTAGTAGCCACTGCAGTACATCTCTCTGAAGGGATTCATCCGTGTGGAAGTTCTTACCTCTAAGGTAATGTTTAATGGCCCCAAAGAAATAGTAATCACTTGGGGATACATCGCGGCTGTAAGAGGCACGGGTAAAAAACCCCAGCGCATTTCGGCCAGGGCTTATACCGTCAAATTCGCCGTGTGAGGCCGGGCATTGCTATGAAGAAGAATGACCCTTCCTGACGACATTCGAGAGATTTCCTGCGAACTGGGTTCCGGACGACTCCCTTTAACGACGTAGTAGTAGACGTAGGAGTAGTACCGGATAGTAATCGTGACCCCTAGCAACAAGAAGTCCACACGAATGACTCCCCGCTTGTTCTAGAAGACAGTACCTATAGACTTCAGAGCAGAGGACTGATTTTTTTTTCTTTTTCTGGCGGAAGGCAAGGCTTCCCTGCTGAAAAAAAAAATCATACAGGCATCTGTATGAGCAATCACATCGAGCTCAGGGTGTCCTAGCTAAATCTCAACATATTTTTTAAAAACATATCTATCACTTTTTCCGAGATGAAATCAATTGCAATAGAGCATGTGCTCAAGGGCCCTCCCTAGGAGGGCTTTACCAGACAGAATTTGAAAATTAATTATCGCTAACTAATTGACAAGGGGCAATGAAAAAATATTTTCGGATAGACCACACAACTGCCAAGCATGTACAGTTGGTTCCATTCTTGTAGAACACTCCGTTTTTCTTTAGCCCCTGGCCCTTTTAGGATGGGACACCCTGTATGTGTTTATTGGATGAGAAATCACATGAGCTTCTATGAGCATATAGGATCTATATGAGCCTTCTCATATCTCATACAGCTTATGAGCCATATGAACATTCTTATACAGCCTATTCATGTACATGAACCGTCTGTGCAAACGTGCAACATGCGTGATTAAGCTACAATAACAACGCTTGATTACAAAATACCGGTTAATTCAGGTACTGACGCGACGTAGGTCCCTCGGAAACCTTGCCAAATGCTTTTTGATGAGCTTTTTTTTTTCGTTTCTGTATAGGCACCTTTGATGTCGGTGGTTTACCTTCTTCTGCTAATTTGACGAAAGTATCTGTTGAAAAAGAAAGAACAAAATTAGAACTGCGCTAAATTTCTACGTCTAAAAGTATTCCAGTTCCCACAACTTATACAACCGTATGGGTTCGTGCTGAAATGGACATAATTAGGGCTTGTTTCTCATCCCCAAAGCATAGATCACACCTTCGAAACATTATGTTGTATTTAGTTAGTCAGAATAACGCACGAGGTCATTTTGCCGATTGAACGTGGACGTAACTTTCCTCCAATGGTGGTGACGTCCAGTGGACGCGGATGTAAAACATCTGAGTATGTTTGCGCAGTGCTTACAAAACTGAATACATATACTTGTTTGCTGGCCACTTCAGCAACAGGTTAGTCACACCCAGTGTTTGCGGCTTGCTTCAATTTGAAGCATCCAAATACACACTTTTTGAAGCATGTTAACGTGCGATTTCGGTGCGATAACCACAAAATTTTGGTACAAGAATTTAGTGCACGACTTTATTTAAACACTCTATACACACATGTAAAGGCTTCAAGAAGTACGCTATCAGCGAACGCTTTCCATAAAGAGTCAGAAAAAGAGCGAATATGGCAGTTGCAGACAGGTAACCCGAGAGACATTAAGAACGATAACGGAAAAACAGGACTGCAACGTACCTGTAATGCGCACACGCCTCCCACGGCTTCCAGTAGGTTGATTCCAACGTACACACACAAACCAGCTTTGGTGGTCACTGAAACGCCACAGACGGAGACGGCGATAAAAATATGAGTACCACACAGAGCTGAGCGAAATACGTTCAGACGGTTTCGAGGAACAGGGTAGAATAAGCAAGTAAGCGACCTAGCACTGAGACGGCACACGCAACGGCTTGGATGAGAATCCAGGAGTCAACATGAATGCTGTAGGTCACGGAATGGGGAACGTGTACCCAAAATTTGAACACAAGCGGACGAAGGGGAACAGTTACGCCCGTTACGGCCCGCAGAGAGTAACGAGCGTCTACTGAAAAGCCATGACCAGACGCTGTGCGCCAGCACTCCTAGGCGAATTCGTTTCATTTCATTTTAATTCCTTAAGGGCCCTCAGGCAATAACTGGTTAACTAAACGGTCCGCGCTCTTACCTTCCTCATACTGTTCAAAATGTAGCTCATGCTGCTCATTGATTTTCTCCTATTGCTTATATCTCCGCGTATAGCATGTCGTTCGCCTTGCCGTTGGGCTCATAACATTGCTCTCACAGCCCATAACGTTGTTCATACTGCCCATAGCGTTGCCCGTACTGCTCATTGCTTTTGTCATATTGTTCATTGCTTTTCTAATATTGCTCACTTTACTCGTAGAGAGTTATATTGTTTGTTTTATGTTCAACAGGGTTATGTCGCCGTTTCATGATGTTTCTTTTCACACCTGAGGCGAAATGATGTATCTAGGTTTCGTCACATGTGATGACTGGACCTCCTCGGATTGAAACCGGTTCAGCAGCTAGTAAATGACTGCCATGCACGCCTTCTCGTGGCTACAATTGAGGTGTCGAGGAACGCGCCTTGCACAGACTTTGCAGAACAGTGACTGGTCGTGAATGATTGTCTGCACGCTGCCGACGCGAATATTACGTTGGTTACTTGAGTACTGTTACCCTGCGGTTCTCAAGGATGGCTTACTCAACGCCTGCGATGTTCACTTGCGTGACTGCAGTCGGACGAACGTATCCATGTGCTTCATTCTTCACCATATACCGTCCTTGGCCAAACTGTCTGCACCATTTTACACTCTTCCCCTCGGCATCGTTTGTTCCCTATACTGTGTCTGTAATCTTTGCCAAATCTCAGCTGGTTTTGCATTCTCCTTCACAAGCGACTCGGGTATGAGAGAGATATACTTTTATTCATATTCGTACAAGTATTACAGTGTTTAAATAGGACCTCTAGGCATTCATGTAGTGCTGCCCCAACAATATATGCACATAACGATTAGTGTCTTACGGAAGCAAAGGGGGCTATATGCTTCGCTGTTCCATAGCTACAGACATACTGACACAGACTCACTGCCATGACAGCTGCTGCCACAGCTGCACGTGGCAGTGGCACTGACCGGAGAAGGAAAGCACTTGGTTTGATAGCTTTATTCAGATATTTGTACTCACTTATATCTCTCAACCAAAAGTCCCGGTCGACCCTGAACCACCCTAGTACATTCTCCCAACTTTTGAGCCACGCGTACTGAATTCCACGAGAGGGCTGGAAGTAACTTACACTATACAGGGTGTCCCAGAAAAACGTGTCATTGAATTATAATAAAAATACTACACCACCTAGAGTCATGCGGTCAACGGTATTTGTTCTTACTGGGTTTTTGCCACCTCCTCATGTGAATGTCGTGTAACGTAAGTTTAATTATGTAAATTTTTGCGAGCTTAAGTCGGAAATTTGCCTAGTAAAGGTCACTTTTTTACCCCACCAATGTGAAGAGCGTGTCTAATTTACTCAAATTTATCATAGTTGACAGGGATATTCAGGAGCTATCCCATCGGAAAAAATAGCCGAACATCATTCTCGGCGGAGGTCGCACAGAATAGCGCACGATGAATTTTTCAGCGCAATCTGTGTCAGTCCGACGAAAGGAGGTTGGAAACCCAGCCCACCCCAGCATCGCAGAAAGAGATAACGCAGGTATGGCTTATCACGTCCGACTTTCGCTGGGATAATGCTTTCCCTCTCCCAATTTTAGGAACTGTTACTTTTTCTACTATCACTCTGTGGGCTGGCTATGGAACCTCCTTTCGTCGGACTGCGAGCGATTGCGCTCAGAAACACATCGCGCGTTATGGTCCGGTGCTCCGAAGAGCATGATATTCGGCTATTTTTTCCGATGGGATAGCTCGTGAATATCACTGTCAATTATCATGAATTTGAGTGAATTCGGCACGCTCTTCATATTGGTGGGGTAAAAAAGTGACCTTCCCTTGGCACATTTCTGAGTTCAGCTCGCAAATATTTGCATAATTAAACTTGGGGTACATGACATTAACTTTACAAGGTGGCAAAAACCAAATAAGAACAAATGCCGTTGACCGCATGATTCTAGGTGTCGTAGTTTTTTTATTATAATTCAATGACACGTTTTCTGGGACACCCTGTATAAGCCATGCACTATAGAGGGCTGGGAATGTTTGGAATTCGTGATTAGATGCAATTGCCGTCTTTGTCTTTGCATAGGATGTCTTTTACGCACTTGCATAAGTTCCCATGCGTTGCTGACACGAAGTCAGTCCTATAGCGCCTGAGAGTCCGTACAGCAGTGCTAGTGATCAATGCCATCTACAGATAAAGGAGGGAGCCAAATGCCACGTCCCGCCGACCTCCATACCTTACGCCAGATCGGGACGAGGCTCCTGATCACTTGTGGCTGGTTATTTGGAAGGTTTTTTTTTAAAATAAACTTGTGGATTGCACTCTTGAGTAAAAACGTTTTGCATGGTGATGACACCTTTCCTTGATAAACAAGATGGGTCTAGAGCAGCTCCAAACGCAATTTCATGACCACTTTAAAGCAAGTGTCGGCATGCACAATCACACGCTTCACATGTCTGAGCGTCATAAAATTTGGGTGCTACGTACCCCATATTGTACGGACACCAAGTGCGACTCTGAGAGAACCGATGTTTACTTTTTTTTCCTTTCAGGAATGCTCATACGACCACATCCCCACGGAACAAAAATACTTCTTTGCATTTTTGAAGTACGTGCAGAATTTTATGTCCGGATAGGAACAAAATAAAGAAAGAAGAGGATAAAGTTAAGAAGCTCTCCCAGAGGAATAAAACTAACAGAAAACAATCAAACCGGTATAAAAGAAAGCGCATGTCACAGCCTCGTATGACAAATGCCATGAAGTCATTCTGCGTTCCTTTGTCAGTGGGAAACTCCCAAGCACCCCCTTTGGTAGAATTTCCTTAACGAATATGATCCACTCAAGACAAGCTCTTGGAGTATAGCTGAAAGGCGCGGTACACATACGGGACGACCTCTCTATCTTGTCGTTCTGTGGCAGGAATGGACAAGGAGTTTTCAAATGTTTTCAAGCGAAGTGCAATAGGAACTGAAACCTTGCAAGTGGAGTCTCAAAGTGATGAACATCGTCAGCATGGGCCAATGCCGCCTGCACTGACGGCAGTTCTTTTGTTCGATCAGTAGCTTTTTTTTTTTTCATTATTATCTGCACCTCTGAGAACACGTGGTTCGCCTGGCTGATTCTGGCCGGAACCGCATGTATCACCGTTTGTTTCAGAATAATTTCATCCGCGACAAAGGACGGTTTTGTACACATCTAGAAGCCCTCTTTTCAGCAGGATATCCGACGTAGCACTGACATCACCTACTCATCCGTCATAATAAAGATATTTGAGGAGCAGATGAACGGCTCCTTCAGTCATCGCGCCAAAGCACATAGCCCTCTGAAGTATCATGAGCGATGTCCTCCCACCGCTCCAGATCTGCGCGCTTTCGGCTAATTTATTGCAGGTCTCAACGGATATTGCATCCCATCTTACGTGCACAGCGAGACCAGTGAACGTAAGCAAAGGTAATGAACACATTTTTCGGCAACGACTCACCGCGTTACAAAGTTAGAGACCTTCTATGAATTGCCAAGTGCAGGCATCAGATGGTAAAAATATTTGGGGGCATTTACATATGTGCTCTTTGCTATACGAGCAATCAGTCTTGGTTATCCAAATGCATACCACCACCTTCGTGATCTAAAAAAAACAAATATATACTCGATGGGTTCTATGCATACAAATCTTAAGGAGTATGCTAGAACGAAACCTCTGAAACTGGGACTTACCGGCGAGGGAAGTGCCATAATGAATCGGCCTCCGTTGCTGCGGGGCATGCAAGAAAAATAATCCGAGAAGCACACACAAATCATAACGCAAAAGAAGTTTGGGATCAGTAAAACACAATCCTAATCCATGAAACCCTGAGATTTGGAAATAAAGCCAAACAAGGACAAACGCAGGCACGACACGGACGTCACGTGGGGAGGAGATCACCGCCGCTGCCTCGACCAGCATTGGTAACATGCCTGGATAGAGGCGGACAGTGACAAAATCCGTGGCCAACGGAAGCAGTGGAGCAAGCGTTGCCAACTGTTTTCGGAATTCCGCCTGCTTTCGCGGCCTAAAAATACGCGACGGTCCCTCAGCTGATTTAATATCGCTGCCTCCGATCGCATACGTTGCGAGAGGGAAGAGCTCCGTTCAGGTTACTTGCTCTCCTCCGATCCTCCTCCGCGCCTTTCCTTCAAGCCTCTCCATAATATTTCTATCGTTCTATGAGAGCGAAATTGTGAGAATGAGAGAGGGATCAAGGATGGAGAGGATTATAAAACGACGAATCCGAGATGGAAAGTTGCAGTACCTTGTACGCTTCAGAGACAGTGCAGAGTAAAATCGGATTGCAGAAGACTACCTCGCGCGAGTGGTCATGCCTAAGCACGAGATGCCCACATGCCTCGGCAAAAGCACAAGGTGGTCAACCCGGTGAGTGGTCTCGTGATAGCAAGAAAGCGGTTGTCGCGACTAGGCAACAGGGGTCAGAGATATGCAATGGGGTCAGCGGCGATTGGTTTTGCACGCGAGGTTTTAATGCTCTCGCCATGTGTGCTACCGGCACTCGTGATGACAATGGCCATACGGCCGCTACAAGGGACATGACGAGTGTGGTTAATGCAAGACGAACCTCTTGCAGCTGCGATCTCCATGCCCCTTGAAGCTCAAATTGTTGGATAAACTAGCAGAATGTGGAGTGAAACAAGTAAATCGAACGCCACGAGTGGATGCCTTAAAGATCGAAACTGACGTTGTGCTTCTCCTGAAAACCCTCCCATCGGTGCCGCTTCGGAAACAGCAAAAGCGATGTTCGCACAAATGAGCAGGCATACTTACCTCCTCTTCAGACAGCTTTCAGTCTGCTGAGTAACTGATCGAGTGAAATGTATCAGCAGATGTACTAGCCACAAAGGACGAACGCCATGACATTTGCCACAGAAAGTATGCGTTACATCGGGGCTACAACACAGCAAGGGTATTCCATTATTCTTATTCAACAGCAAAATTCGTATCGCTACTGGTAAGTGATTTTTTGAAGCACCAAATTCTCCTGTAACTATAAATTGATTTCAAATAAAGTGTTCCTACTTCACAGAGGATTCTCACTTGATTCAAAATAATCAGAATGGAAAGGATATGCCGGCTGGTTTCCGTGGTCTTTCATGTAATTTAAATTATTATCGTCATTTTCAAACTGATCAAGCCCCCTTTCTATCCTACACTTCAGTCAACTGTAGTCAAGAGACACAACTAGAGAACCCTGTTTATTCTGCCCTCTAAACTCATCAATATTTGCGATTACAGCCTAAGACCACCACGGCAAGCCAAAGTAACTAATATGTCGTAACCATGCTTTAACTATGACGTCAGAGATAAAATTCGAACAGCGGGCCGCTGGACGGCGAGAGTGTCAGTTGGACGCGTCGTTGCAAGTTGGTGGTTCTCTTCGGTTGCCGTGGCAGAGATCGTGCATCTCCAATGCAGAATTTACGTGTTTTTAGTGCGCTATCAAAGACAACGTGATGACAATGATTCATGTGAAACATATTCTCGATATCTCGGAGGAATTTTGACGCTAAGAAGACGACACGGCGTCCGGAGGAGAACTGGACGAAGAAACGCCAAACGGACTGCACATAATGCTTGTTCCGATGTTAACAGGTATAAGTGCTTCGATTACTATTGTTTTATTTCAGGAGCTAGAGGACCCCGAGAAACATGGTTAAGGAGAGTGTAAACGATTAGGATCATTTGGTGTCGCGACCTACATGGACAGATGCATCATCTTCTCTGAGAAGGTCAACAGAACGCCATGCTCCCTCTGGTCCGTGAGTGCATCGCACAACCAACGCAGGCGTATGCCTAGTCTAGACGCAATGAGTTATTACGCGTATGCGACATAGTACGTGAGATATGTATCGAACAAAAAGAACAACTTTATTTCGGGGTGATAGGTGGGGAGTTTCATCGCAGAGGGCGATACTCTACCCTTCTCGCGCCATCAAGTTGTGTGAGTTATACAGCCTTATGTCGTTCAAATTGACAAAGGACGCATATTTACGTAGACTGTTGCCTTCAAGAGACCATTCGCGAAGTTTAGTGACAATTTGCAGTCCTGGGGAGTAAACGTCGGGTCTAAATGTCGGGTTAGGGGACTAAAATGGGGAGTAATTGTAGACTAGGGGAGTAGAAGCTGCAATTACTCCCCGTTTTACTCCTTTTTTTTCGTAGAGTGTCCTCCTTTTTTCTTTTTTTGAATATCTGTTGCTAACTGCAACGCATTTATTTAGACTGATTGAGCGTAAGTATTGAGCGTATCAAAAGGCCGAAAGCCAAAAGACCCAAAAATCATAACGCCGAACTGTCAGAAGGCCGAAAACCAGAAGGCTGCAAATGAAAAGATCGAATGTTGTTTGTTGAACGCCACTTATACCCTAGTCAGACAGCATTTCAAATGTCAATTGCGAGAAATGGCCTTCGGCCTCTCAAATGACATTTGTTCGGGGGCGCCTGCCAGACAGGCGGGAAAGGAGTGCTCCTCAACTGACTGCTCTCACCGGCTCCCTTTTTCGGTTTCCTTTTCCCTGTCTGCTGTGGAAATTTGAAGTTGGTCTGTGCGCCACAAATCAAGATGCAGAAGTCATATGCACTTCTCTAAATGGGATATCTAAATACGTTTACACAGTTTCACTCCATTATCCGCATTTTATAGGTTTTCCTACATTCAGCTGCGAAGCTAGCGAGGGTACAATGGCATAACACTGTTGTCGAGATTGCTCCTTTCTGCACCTCAAATGTCATCGGGGGCCTCCTTTCGCGTTGATGGTCATTTCTTAGAAAGGTCCTTTGAGCTGCCGTCTGACACGGCTCTGAGAGGTCATTTTTTGCAAATGAAAATTCCACGAAGTCCTTCGAGCATGCCGTCTGACTGGGGTATTAGTCGAAACCCATTTGATCGAAAGCCGATTGATCGACGTTGTTTATTCGAGACTTTCTGTTGGAAGGGAGCTCAAAGTTCCGTTGAGTGTGTCGTACGCACCTCTTTTTCTGTAACGTTTGACTCGAGTCATTAATAATTAATTAGCAAGTAATTAGTAATTAGTGTCTGTGGTATCTGCGAGGCATCGTCGCAGTAGTAGTATAGTAGCAGTTCCCGCTCGTCGCCAAAATATGCTGTGGTGTCTTACACCGAATGTACAGGGCAGAGCCCAGTTGCGCAGCCTGACTCCATCGTTCCATTCCCTAACCTTTATTCACGCGCCTCGAGCCATCATGACGATGCCTCGCCGATACCACAGTGTCCTCTGCTTTTCTATTCATTTTATTGCTTTTTTTTAGCCGAGGAGGGGCGACCATTGGTTATTTTTAGACCTTTGTCATTTACGAACAACACAGCTGGACAGCACAGTGGGGAAGAATCCGACGAACTACGTATCTGCTAGTACACATACTGAAAAAAAATGACCTCACGTTGGGGACACCCGATATTATGTGCTTCTTCTGGGCACCCTTCTCATTGCTGGCGGCAAATTCAATGGGAAAGTTCTGAAATTGGATATAGTAATATGTGCGCGAAAGCCAATCGACGTATGTGGATACGTGGGGATACGTGGCGTGACGTGGATACGTGTCTGGCTGAAACTGGGCAATATGGTCCCCATATTGCCCAGTTTCAGGCAATAGTGGGAAGATCCTGGCAATATGGGCCCTTGTACCCATGTCCACCCCATATTGACTGAAAATGCAGAAAATCGTACGCACCCGTGTTGCACAAATGCCCAAGCAGCACGGCATGATTGGACGTGGAAGCGCGTGAAATGCCCAATTCAATACGTCGTCACAGCCAACAACTTCCCGCAGGTGATGCACATTATTCGAAACAGTCAACATCCGTGGCAATCCCACTGTAACACATTTCCCCTGTTTCTTTTTTTTGCTTTCGTCGAAATAATATATACCCCCCCCCTCTCTGTAACTTTCCCTAGGGTTTAACAACTAAACTTATGTTGCGGTTCGAAAAACGAGCCTTTATTATGATGACGATGAGGATGGGAACGATGGGTCTGAAATCCTTCTCACAACTGCCCCCCTTCCGGAGAGGAGCCCTCCGGGCGATCTTCTTGTGGGGGGCGAGAAGTGTCGAGAGGTCGTGCGATGTATGGTCTGAGGCGTGAGACGTGCGCAGACTCAGTGGACCGACGGCGCCGGTCAACGGGATTGTCCAGTGGTTGGATGAGGTACGCTACATCATTGAGCGCTCGGAGTACCTTGTAGGGGCCAACGTAGTGGTAGATGAATTTTGACGAAAGGCCAACAGAGGCAGAGGAACCCAAAGCCAAACGAGGTCCGCAGGACGGTAAACAACGTTAGCGTGGGACGCGTCGTAACGCTGTTTGGTTGACGCTTGCGTGTCGAAGGTTCGGCAGCGGGCAATCTGTCGGCATTCTTCTGCACGGCAGGTGGCGCTTGCAAGTACAGGGTTGGAGATATCAGGCACGTAGGGGAACAAGGTATCAATAGTATGGACTGGATCACGGCCGTAAAGTAGGAAGAAGGGGCTGAAGCGAGTTGTCGATTGTGTGGCAGTGTTGTACGCGTAAATGAGGTATGGAAGGAGGTCATCCCAGTTGTCTTGACGAGGCGAGATATAGAAAGACAGCATGTCGGCGAGGGTGTGGTTGAAACGTTCCACGAGTCCGTTTGTTTGTGGATGGTAAGGAGACGTAAAGTGGTGGGTGACACAGCAGCTGGAGAGGACCTCCTTGACAATATCAGCCACAAACTGGCAGCCTCTGTCACTCAACAGGACTCTGGGAGCGCCGTGCTGGAGGAGGATACGTTGAATAAAAAACTGGGCAATATCAGCAGCTGTTGCGGAAGGCAGGGCGGAAGCAACGACGTATCTGGTGGAATGGTCAATTGCCGTTACAACCCAGCTGTTTCCAGAAGTGGACAGGGGGAGGGGGCCGAAGAGGTCAACTCCGACTCGCTCAAAGGGATGGAGTGGGGGTGGCAGAGGATGTAGGTGACCAAAGGATGTGGCGGTAGACTTGCGTTGTTGGCACAGTTGGCATGACGACACATATCGATGGATGTTCCTGTACATGCCCGGCTAAAAAAAACTTGCGACGGATCCTCTCGTAGGTCTTGAAAAAGCCAAGATGTCCTGCTGTAGGGTCGTCGTGAGAATGGCGCAAGATCGCGTTGCGCAATTGAGACGGAACGACCAAGAGTAGACGAGAGCCGTCGGGGCTGTAATTGCGTTTGTACAGCGTGCCTTCTTGCAACACGAAGTGTTTGGCTTTACGTATAAATTTCTTGTCTGTAGAAGGTGCCGTGCCGTCAAGATGACGAATGAGCTTCTGGGCGGCTTCGTCGTGAAGCTGTTCTAAGGGGAAAGTGCTTGGGTCCAGCTCGGAAGGGCACATGCCATCCTCATAGGAAAGTACCGGGGCGGAGTTCGGGAAAGGCCATCAGCGTCTTGGTGCTTGCATCCAGACTTATAACGCACAGCGAAATCAAATTCCTGGAGTCTTAGTGCCCAGCGCCCAAGACGCCCAGACGGATCTTTCAAGGACGCAAGCCAGCAAAGAGCGTGGTGATCGGTCACGACCGAGAAATGACGACCGTATAGGTATAAGGGCGAAATTTGCCAATGGCCCAGATGACGGCGAGACACTCCTTTTCGGTGGCTGAGTAGTTTTTTTCTGCTTTAGTCAATGTGCGACTGACGAAGGCGACTGCTTGCTCCATTGGCGCATCCGGGTGACGCTGTGCTAGAACTGCACCTAGTCGTGCCCCACTGGCGTCGGTATGCAATTCAACGGGAAGGGAAGGATCGAAATGCCTCAGAATAGGGGCGGCCGTAAGCAAAGCTTTGAGCCGCTCAAAAGCAAGCTCGCAGTGGGAGTCCCAGTGGAAGTTGGATTAGCAGGAGAGGAGAGCCGTGAGAGGGGTTGCGATATGGGCGAACCCCTTGATGAATCGACGGAAATACGATGCCAACCCAATGAAACTGCGCAGCTCCTTGACACAGGTTGGCTTCGGAAAATCGGAGACGGCTTTGATTTTATCAGGATCTGGAGAAACACCGATTGCAGAGACAACGTGTCCCAGTATTTTAATCTTCTCGAAGCCGAAATGGCACTTTTTCCCGTTGAGTTGGAGGCCCGCAGACTGGAATGCGGAGAATACAGATTCAAGGCGAAGTGGGTGGTCTTCAAATGTTTCCGAGAAAACGACAACGTCGTCCAAGTAACAGAGGCACATTCGCCAGCGGAGCCCCCCAAGCACAGTGTCCATCATCCGCTCGAATATAGCTGGAGCGTTACAGAGGCCGAACGGCATCACATTGAACTCAAATAGCCCGTCCAGTGTAACAAAAGCGGTCTTCAGTTTATCCTGCTCAGCCATAGGGATTTGCCAGTACCCAGAACGGAGGTCAAGACAGGAGAAATACTTGGCGCCTTGCATGGAGTCTAGAGCGTCGTCAATCCGGGGCATGGGGTACACGTCCTTCCGGGTTATTTTGTTGAGACGTCGGTAATCAATGCAAAAACGTATAGAGCCATCCTTCTTAGGAACCAGGACGACAGGTGAGGACCAAGGGCTCGAGGAAGGACGGATTATTCCTTTGGGCAGCATTTGGTCGACCTCTTTATCAATTTGTTGTCGTTCGGCGGGAGAAACACGATACGGTCTCTGTCGAAGAGGCCTTTCAGAGCCAGTGTCAACTGAGTGTTCCACGTCGCGTGCAACCCCAAGAGGTGATTTGTCGAGGTCAAATAAATGTGCATAATTTCGTAATAAGGACAGAGCATGCCTCTACTCCGATCGTCAAGCGAGGGAGAAACAGTTTGACATAGGGCCGAGTCGTGCACTGGATGAGGGAGAGTTACCGCGGCGTCGGCGGAATTTCCGAGAGCATGCACGGCGCCGAGCTTCACGGGTTCCAAGGTGGCAACGACAAATCCGCACGGCAACAGGACAGGCTCCCATAAAGTGTTGCTGACAGGGAGAGACGTCTTTCCGCCGTCAATTCGTGAGAGGGAGAACGGAGCAACGAGACCCTTGCGTGCGAGCGGAGTATGGTGAGGAGACAGTATCAGCTCACGAGTAGACGATGCTTCAGAGGAGACGGCATCTATGAATATGGTAGTACGGGGGGGAAGTACGGTATCGTGCTCAACGAGCAGTTTAAGGACGCCGCAGTCGGCCTCACTGGCGTAGACCGGCCCTGTAGGCAGAGTGATCTCACCGCGAGAGTGATCGATAATGGCGTGATGCTCTTGAAGGTAATCGCAGCCCAGTATAATGTCATGCGAGGTAACAGGGAGGACTCGGAATTCCACAGGGAAGCATACATCGGATATCGCTATACGGGAGGTGCAGGAACCAGTCGTGTGAGAAATGTGGTGAAACGCCGACTTGAGAAAGGATCCATGTTTGAACGTTACTTTGCGCAGCTTCTTGCACATCTTAGCAGACAAAATACAAACACAGGAGCCGGTGTCAATAAGTGCTGATGAAGAATGGCCATCAATGGAAACGTCGATGCAGTTTCGAGGGTGCGGTGGGGGACATTTGAAAATGGTGCAGTCGATGCAGGACGACCCCCAGGAACTGCAACTACATGTTTCCCCGCTGGGGAGGAGGGGATGTAAGGCGTATGGGGCTACGTGACAGTGACCTGCGGCGACCGGCTGGAGACCGGGAGCGACGTGAACCGGCGTAATCGTCATTCCGGAGTCCGTCAGCAGATGTTGCGGTGGGAGGCGCAGAGTAATAATAGCGATCACCGGCATAACGAAATGGGCGGTCTGAGGGACAAGCATCAGTGTAGGGCGCCGAGGGCGTAAATTGTGGACGGCCACCCCAGAAGGCCTCCCGTTGACGTTTCCTGCAGAACCTTATTGTATGGCCGGTAATGCCGCAGTAGTAGCATGTTGGGCGACGACGGGGCCGGTCCAGGGACATACTGAGAGGAAGTTGAGAACCTGGAAGCATCGACGGGGAGTACCTCCACGGGGGGAAATCGAGCGCACCTCCACCAAATTGTTGCGGTTCGAAAAACGAGCCTTCATTATGATGACGATGAGGATGGGAACGATATGGGTCTGAAATCCTTCTCACACTTACCACTTTCTGGAAGGAGCCGCCATCTTGCTTAGGGGTGCCGATGCCAATCGGTCGAGCCGACTGAGAGCGAGCATGGTCGTTTGAGCTAAATCACGTGTCCTACAACTAATGCGCATGTGCGACAGTCGGTTCGGACGTTTCATACGGGCTAAAATGTCGCTTGATCCTCTAATGATAACGGAATTGCAGCAGGTCAAGTAAAAAACACGAGGCTTGATAGGAAGGGACTGCTCTTCTGTAAAGCTAGGTGCTTTCAATTTACTGCAACCAGTGTCAGTTGCTGAGGCGTATGCCCGTCCCCGTCACGAAAGTGTTTCCCTCCCTTGTACTCTCGGAGCGGGTTGGAAATTTTTGGTGCATATACTATTGCGATCCCGATGAAGGCTTCTGAGGGATGTTGGCATTGGTAGTTCCGTGTGACTGCCTGCCTAGCATTAGTTGATCCTGCGCTTCGTTTTTACGGCGAGAGCAGTACTATTTTTGAAATTGATGTGGGAAAGCTTTCGCTTGTCCAATCCTGCAGTTGGCAATACGAAGACGGGCATAGCACCTGTTCTTCGTTTTTGCGGCGATGCAGTGTTTTTTTTTTTTTTAATGCTACGCAACGTGGATCAATATGGAGATCTTCAGAAATGAAAAAAAGCAAAAAGAAGAGAGAAGTAATGTCAGTGGTGGACCTTAAATCGGATAATGCTATTATGGATAATAATGCTGGATAATGCTGGATAATGGCATTATCACGAAAATACTGGCGCAATATGGGCAAATTGGGCTTTGCCAATATGGGCAGCCCATCTTGGTCCAATATGGAGACTGGTTGCACTGCGCATGTTGGTCCAATATTGACAGCCCACATTGGACCAATATTGGCAGCCCATATTTGACCAATATTGGCAATCTTGGCAGCCCATATGGGTCTAATGCGTGCTGCTTTGGTCATGGCGTAAAAAAGCCCACGGCACTTCGACTTCGACTGTCTGGGGTGCATCCGTAGATTACATGCATGCCATATTGCTGGGTGTCACATGCAACTCACGGAACACTGGATGCAGTACACCTCTGGAGAGTGCTACATCGATGCACCTGCTAAGCTCTCTGTTATTGAAAGTCACAATGCATGATAAAGCCACCAATTTCATCCACTCGTCTTCCACGACGACTGACACAGAGGAAGGACTGGAAGGCGACTGAGTGGAATAACTGGCTGCTCTTTTATAGACTGCTATCACTGAGGGGTGCCTTGCCGGCAAGGTATCTTGCTCATTTTCAACTCCTCTCAGTCCTCTGTGCACTCGGGGTGATATATCGGGAGTCGATATATCGAGTGATTTATATCGAGTGATATAAATAAATTAGATTCTAGCCTGGTCCTCTCAGACTCAGTGTTTGACTTGCTGCGAAAGACATTTTCAGTTGAAAGCGTTGCATGTTCATAGATATCACGACGGACTGATCCATCTTTGTGTTTGCCTACTGCCTGTAAGTTGTTGTTACCAAGTCCATCAATGACTGCACCCACATCAGAAGTAATGAGGACAATAAATCAAATGGTTGGACCTCAACACAGCTGCACAGTATTCGAAACGGTGAGAGCTAATAGAAAAATGTTGCGCGCAGTGTCTTGTACGAGGCAAGAAAACCAGAAAAACTTGGACATCTCATGTATTTATTCCGTCAGAGAAGCGGTATGGCCAAATTGCAAAAGTTGTGCAAGTAAATTGTAATGGTGAGATTAGCCGCTAGCTTTTATGTGGTTTGCTTGATGTAAGAAAAACACCAGTTAGCCATGTACATGCTGTGCAAAACAAAAAGCTTGGACTCTCTTTGTGCGAACCATCTGTTGCTGAGGTGTGCCACTTCGTGCAGTTGAAAGGTGCATGTTATATATCTGACATTCCGAAAGACTATGAAACTGACTAGGAAACTTGCATATATGATTACCTCATGTTGTAAAATAACGTATGATACTCTTGTTCAGGACCCGCATTTTCAGGCACGAATATAGTTAGATATGGGCAAACATTTAGACCCTCAAAATAACAAAAATAAGCAATGAAATACTGAAGACAGGCATTATATGCCTGGTACGCTTAAGAACTTATTTGTGAACCCTTCGCAGCATTTGTTGCAAAGAAACTACTTCTGTGTTAAAAATTGTGGTATTGCGTAAGCTTTGTCATCTGGTGTGCAAATGTAATTGCTACGTGAGATGAAGCACATTCCATTCACTCGACTGGGCCATATGCTATAATGAATAGTACATAAGTGTTCCACGACTGGGCTTGAAGGCCGTCTGACTGACTAAATTATTGAATTCAAGCAACGAAGCACATCCATAGCTCGATAAGAGAGATATGGCCCAGACTAACTGGTGCATGATGATGAAGGAACGAATAACCGAGAGACACGGGACACGAAGACAAGCACAAGAGTTATTCGTTATTCGTTCCTTCAACATCCATAGATATTGTGCTGACCAGAAGTCGTGGTTACAGTTAAAAAGTTGTGAAGCAGAAGCCTGAAAGCCACGCAGTAGCATTGGCGGCACAGAAAAAATACTGATATGACCTCTAAAAATGCTAAAAGAAGACTTCTAGACAACATACAGAAAACGACAAGCGCATGAAAAAAAAAAAAAGATGCATCCAGGGGCTTGGGAAACTATAAGCAAATGCGTAAAAATCCTGGCCCTATTCATGTTAAATACCACATGGTGCTGTGCCAAAGTCCATGCATGAAAGCGATACAGGTAGCCATATTGTATACCTTCTAACTTGTGGGGGGGGGGGATATGTTTATTATATATATATGTTTATTATTCTAACTTGTATAACGCAGGTAAATACTGGAAAATGCTAATGACAAACATATATACTGGTGTTTGCGTTTTAACGACTATTCTTATTATTAGCACCATACACCATAGTGAATATTTTATGGGAAAACATGCCTCACAGTCGAACAGTTATTTCACAGCTGTTGAAAGAGCACTTGAGAACGAAGAAAATACCAATAACGGAAAACTCGATAGCTGCACATTCCAGATATGCACACATCTTGGTCTCATACGTCCAGTGGCCTCCTGCAGTGGTCAGTAAGCTGGTAGGGACGATGGCATTGTGACAGAAATGAATCACCTAGGAACACACAAGGTCACTCTTGCATAAGTTTGACATCAGATGTGGTCAATGTGCGGTGCCCAATGGGGCAGGTGATGTGATTTATTTGGTTCCGTTAAGGTCACAGAAAAATCAAAGCAGGTCTTGCGGTGGGCCACGTATAACATCATATAAAACATGGGTGCTCCACCAGAACCACATTCACGGATCCAATGAGATTCTAGGAGACTTTTTTATAGGGTACGCAAGACGAGAAAATCTTTGAACTAAGTAGCGCATCTTTCTTATTATGCGTCTTCTGGCCACCCTGATTGCATGTCTTATAGCACCATTGTAACAATGGAATATTATTTCAGCCAAAAGTACGACAATGGATATCAACATGCCCGTAGCCCACAGTAAGAACAGTGGTCGCAAATCGGTCATGGTCAGCGCTTCCTGTTCTGATCGGTGTGGAAACTTGCCATCGTCCGATTTATGCGACACTCTGAACGTTTCGAAGCTCCGTGCTTTTATATATAACCCGGACTCGAACCCCTGATTCACAATTTTTCGGATGCTGTGAAGGTTCGGTGAAGTAACTGCCATCAGTGGGCCAAACATTCCGGTTGCCATGAGTTCATCAACCTTTATGTAACCCATTTGCAGCAGTTCGTTATGGAGTGCAACACTATTTTCAAAGGAATAGTCTGATGTTATGTAGGTATCCTTCCCGTCATTTCCTCGCTTAATGGACCCATCTGCGTTGAAGCAACGACATGAATCTGTGATTAGACCCGTGGAGCCAGTGTCGTTAAACGAGAAGCACAGGTCATCCCTTTCCAAAAAGCATGCTCTATAGCCTTGCCTAGAAAATAGGTGACGATCAAACTTTTCGATTCCTTTTTTGAGCGGCATGCCTCTCAAGTACGATGTTAGCAATCCTTGAAACGCAGTTGATACGACTATCCCGACGATGATCCAAAATCCAAAAATTATTTGCAAGGTTGGGTAGTTCATAAATACGGTTGTGTGAACTACGCTTTGCCGTAGAAGGGATTTCATAAGTGGGACGGCGATTTCCATTAAGTGTCCTCTGCTTCGACGCTGAATGTAAAGATAAAAGAAGCCCACAAGCACACATGCGATAAATGAATAGAGAAGAGATGTCCACACTTGCCAACTGAACGGAATCACGAGAATCATTTCTTTTGGAACTTGTTCCGGTTTCTTAGTGTAAAACGATAAAAATATTGAAGCGAAATATCCTGCGAAAACAGTGCTCCACTTCAGCACATCGCCCGCATTGTTTGCTTGCACTGAAATGCCATTACCTTTGTATATAACATCCGAGAATTCAGTCAGTAGGTCGTCCTCGCTCGTAGAGTTGTCCATCTCAAACAACATGATTGTCGCATTCTTATGTTGCAGTGTTTGGATGAACGTTTTCACATAAGGATGTTTGCACGACACTTTTTTGACGCAGCAAATAATTAAGTTCTGCCCTACAGATTTCTGGCTTCTGACGAGATGCTCCAGCAGCATGATTTGTGGGTTACATGTAAGACATTCTTCCGTGTCGTACTCCCTCAGGTAAACGTCGCCGTTTATGATACTGACATTAAAGACCCCAGCGAACGAAAACACAGCTAGAATGTTCGTCAACTGTTCGCCTGGATTAGGTAGACCTTTTGTCCTCGTTGGATCAGCGCCTTCTGGTAACATGTACAGATTGAATGCGCACTGTACGGCAGCCTCGAAGGCTCCGGGCATCAAGAAATCGTTGTAAGTACAAATTATGTGGAACACTCGTCCCTCCAGACGTGCAACTGCCCAGTTTCTCTCCAATGCAGCGTCGAAGATCTTCATATCTGACCAAACAGCGATGGGAACGTCAATGTTATGAAGCAACTTGATCAAATGTTGAGAATAGGTGTCCATACACGCAGCCGATATTCTGATGTCCACTGGCTTGTTCGCTGCGAAAACACTAATAAGCTGTTGAAGAACGTCAGACGTCAGTACGTCTTCCATAGAACCAAATGTGTTATGACAGGCATTTATGTTGAATAGGCACGTAATCACAATTACTGTGAGAAACATAGTCCAGCCGCGAGCTGACGTGTGAAATTGACAGCTCGGTAATTCCAGTAAGCTCTTCTCAGTGCGTTCTCTACGTGGGTATGTTTCTCAGGTAGCCCTATGCTTCTTACATTACTGGATACGGCACCACCGGTCGATTTTAATTTTTCAAAATGTGCGAGACGCTTCGATCTGCAGCCTGGGCTTCAAGAATGATATCCACTTCGAGCGGTGCCGGTACATCAACATACGCAATGAATGATGTAATCAGTGGATGAATATAGTTAAGAGGAAGGCATAATACATAAAGCACACGATAATGAAATTTTGTGGAACGGTGGATGCATCGACTCTCGGGACGCGTATATTGTCGGCTTAGAGTACGCAGGCGCCGGAGTACTTAACAATATTGAGTTTTAGTATATCGCACGCTCTGACCTTTGCGTACGTATGGGATAGCGTCGTGGTTCTGCGCAGTGCCCTGTTTATGTCTTGTACGTGCGCAGCACCAAAATCGCTATCCCTTGCGTACGCAAAGGCGATAGCGTACGATGTAATTAAGACTCACCTTCTCTTTCAAAAATGAAATACATTAAAGGGGATTGTAAAATATATGAAACCTGGGCAAGTCTGTTCCCGAAAACATAATTTGTATGAGTAGTTTTAAACTCTGTGATGTATGAAGTTTATGGTATAATCATGGGATAATATAATGTACCTGCGTGACAACACATTACTGAGAACCAAACCAGCACCATACAGAAGACTATGAAAATCTATGCACTATGCAGAGACAAAGAAACAATATTATTTATAGCTAAATCAGTGACTTTTACATGATTACAAATGCAGCGATCAAATAGAGCTCCATACTATGCTACAGACTAAACAACGTGGACGCATGTAACACCGTTACAAACCTACAAAGAGAATAAGAATTTGCAGAAATTTTTCTAGCGATGCGACCAGATTTGTTTCATTTTATACATGTGTGCCAAGCAAATCAAGTGAAAACTACAATTTCTATTACAATAACGTAGTACTTTGTAGCATTTGGAACATCACATAAGAGAACTGTTTTTTTTATTTATTTTTTTTGCGTAGGAAAATTTCAATGTATTTTTCGATCCACCGCATCATTTGCAGCTTTCCGGCATGATATGATTTCTCATGTATGCAGACATGTACATATAAAGGTAACAAGAATTTGTAGAATGTTGGTCGCAAGCACTAACAAATTTCACAGAGCCCCTAATGAGTGTTACAAAAAGTCACGAAGAACACAGAAAACTTACTAAGCCATATCCCTAGACCTGTTCGATCTCATACTTGTGTGCCAAACAAACTAAATTATTGCTTCGCAGCATTTGATACACGATGTCGGGGAACATTTTTTTTTTCATTTGAGCATATCAAAATTTGAATATATTTTACGTCCTGTCACCTCATGTTTGATTTTCAAGCATGAGATGATATCCCGTATATACAGATATGTACAGTTCGTCACATCCAGAACGAAATTAAGTTGCATGAGATTTGTGCGCAAGGAGCTATATCATCCACACCACTCAAACTGCTACAGCAACAAGTTTTTCATGCAGCGCATATATGTGCAACTTGTTATCAATATAGGCCTATATAGCCTATACGCTGGGGCTTCAGGCTTCTAGAACTTCATCAATCGCTTCCACTTCCAGCAAAGTGCTTCTGACCTATTTATCGAGTAATGAGAGCACACTTCGAACAACTCTAAAGGGTTTGAAACTCAAGTGCATGGTTTGTCTACATTCACAACGGTTTATATGCGTCGAATCTGTACATGCTGCAGTGATCCTAACAATATGCCTCCTGTTACCTCCACTTTTTACAGAGGAATTGCTGCGACGAGATTTGTCCAGTATGTCGACACAAAACTTGAATGAGCCGAATGACATCTTCTTCAATATTGGCATCTTCATTGACATCTTCATCTTCTTCAAGATTCTGCCATAACACTTTCACATGTACGGACAAACTCACTGGCTTTATACCCTTTTGTTAAATCTACAAAGGGAGTCTCGAACACATCACGTGATGAAGCTTGCCGTCATAGGCTTTTCAAGAGCTGCGACAACAGATATGTGTGACATATTTGTTGTCGAACGTAACGAGTACCTTCTGCGTAGTTCAGTAATTTCTAGTTGCCCTTAAACGGGAACGCCGAAAAATTTCAAGGTGGGGCCGAATTATTTACACTATCAATCATGTGAATAAGGAGGTGTGCGTTGAACACCGTTTTTCTCTTTCCACACAAAGACTGGGACTCCATTAAAAAGGTTCGCATTTCAGCTTTCAAAAAGCAAGCTTATGCAACGTGAAAGTCTCTCCTAGCAGAACGTGCATAAGTTGAACAGATTTTATCCAGTTAGGGAAATAAGGCCGGGGTAAAATTCCATTCAGAACAAATGGAGAGACAAATAACAGGAATTTCATCCATTCAGATAGCTTCTAGAATTTCCAGTTGCTTATGTGGGAGCTAACTAGCAGACAGCCACACAGGAGGAAGCCCAGAGATCAACTGTTTATTCTGCGGGCACGTAGCGCGTGCCCACTGTTGCGGTAGTCGTCGTCCTTGGTCCCCACAGGCACTCCCCTGCCCGGACACAGCGGCAGCTGTTGTAATGCGAGCAGAGGCTATGAGCTGTTGCAGAGGCTATGAGCAATTGGTGTATGTAGGGGAGTATGGCCAAGAGGACGCAGCATGATGTGGTCCAGGAAGGCAGGTGCGGGGCTGAAGGAGTCGTGAAAATGAATGCGTGCTGGCTCGATGAGTGGCATGAGAGGCCCTTGGCGATGTGCGCCGGAAGGTATGCGGGGCCGTGAAATGAGGAGGGAAACCGTGTTGGCTGCGCATGGGTGGCGTTGTTCGCCGCGCTGGTGAGCTGCCGAGACGTCAGCTGCAGGCAGGGCGACGTCGGCTGCCGTGACGAGCGCAACCGCTGGGCGAGCACGAGGCTCTGGTGTCACGGCCGGCAGGTGATGGTAATGCGGGGTGTCTTGCGTGCGTACCTTCCAAGATAGCGTCTAGGCCTGATGACGTGGAGCTGACGACGATGGCTGCCGAAGGTGGAATTTGCGCATGGTGGTGGTGTGCCGTGCGGTGAGTGACCTCTGTTGCCGGGTGGAAAAGGCTGCAACATCCTGGGAATGACGTTGAGTGGGCCTGGGAAGCTCGGTGCAGAAGATGGAGAATTCAGGGTGGTAAGAAGGCCGAATAGTCCGGGGTGTTCGAATGTTCGGGTCACCAACTATGGGAGCTAACTAGCAGTCAGCCACACAGGAGGAAGCCCAGAGATCAACTGTTTATTCTGCGGGCACGTAGCGGTGCCCACTGTTGCGGTAGTCGTCGTCGTTGGTCCCCACACTTGCATAGCGTGGCAGACGAGAAAACTCCCAGACAGACTTCAAACTTCGAAGTATGCGGTCTACCTCAGGGATCATTTTACCATTGTGATATGCACTAGGGATGCGTCAACCGAATATACGAATCCTGGGCAGGGATTCGAGATTCGGGAAACCGAATGCCATTGCCCAAAAATGCGAATCGAATCTTTCGAACCCACCGACGACGTTTGTTTGTTTCTTTTTAAAATTGGCGCCTCGAAGCCTGTTTGGCCGGCGGGCCCCGGGGCGCGCCAAAACCACAACATTCCGATATTACAAGTTTAAAAGGAACACGGTTTTGTTTTGATTGTTTCTTAGTTTTATGGAGGGAATTCAGACTCCAGAGTGTATGTATTTCCTGTAGCCGATGAACAACATGTTAAATAAGTTTCACTTAGAAAGAAGTATGTGCCTGACAGCACAAGATGTTGCAAATGTTTGCATCAGTGTGACCTCAACGTTGAAGTGTTGCGGGGATGTTTCATGCCCACATTCGTCGTTGTAGCAGTATACTTGTTTTAATCTTCCTGCTATGTCTCAAAGATTGCGTAAAGCTAACTGACTGCTTTCTTTTTAAACCGTTGTGCTCATTGTCTGTTGTGGATTGCACTAGAAACGAGCAGCCAGACTTTATTGCGGCAGTTTACCAAGATGTGTGGAATCAGTGAAAGCACGCGGAAGAAAAAATAAGACGCAGTAAAGTGAAACTAGGATTCGTCCCTGAAGTGTCATCACTCTGTCCTGAAATTGTCCTGAAGGAAGGTCTGAGGACATTCTTAGTACGCCATAAATACTGCCACATTGACACGGTGAGGAGGATTTCAGGATCAGATTTGACCCTTCTCGGGATGTCATCCCTGTCCGTACATGATATTCTTAGGATATCCTTGGGGTGACAGTGTATTCTTGGGGCGTGACGCTTGCTCCCACGCTCCAGGTATCATCTTCGTCCTTCAGCTACTACATTCCCCCGCTCACTTTGTGGATACCGAACGGGAGCTCTCCTACGTCGTTGAGGGTACCGCGATGGCGTAAGCTGGAAGCGATGGTTCCTGTGACATGCACGACGTTTGATCACGGAGTCCAAGTGGCATGATCGCGTCTGTACTGGGCAACTACTGCTGGGTAACTGCTGAAATTGGAAACAGGCAGCGAGGACACCCTAGCCTTCAAGTGATCTGCGTGGACGCGACGATGTTTCCCGTCTTCCAACTCCACCTCGTAAATGGCTCGACCAATCCTTCCCCGAACAACACATTTTACCCAGTGATGCTTTCGTGTAGGATCATTAGCACATACACTGTGGGCAGCAGCAAAAGTCCGTGAGGCTTTCGTACAACACCGCTCATTTACCGGCTATTGTATGCGTTTGGAGAAGTACAAAATCCAGTTCTGTTCGAAACCTCCGCTAATTTAGCAACTCCGAATGTATCATCTTCATCCTTAAGCTACTACAGAAATCGAATTCCTCTGCTGTGCGACGTGTTACGCAGAGATAAATGTTTTGCATGGAGAGCAGCACAGAAACGATAGAAGTACATATAGATTTTACTTTCTCCTCTATATCTAGACTTTCTCCTCTATATCATGACAAAAAGGATTTACATGCAGGTGTCATTGGAAGGAAATTGTTCCGTACAAATGTTTAGAAGCCCCAAACGACGCCACACCAACACAGAGTGCTGGCGTGGCGAAGTTTGGGACGTACAAACACATGTTATCAGTGCAGCCAAAGAGCTTCGGCCAGTTTTCTTCCCTGTTCCCTACAAAACGGGTCATAACGCGGGGATGTCGTGTTGTGTAGTGTTATTAACGAGTGGCGATTATACATATACATAAAAGGCTCCAAGGGTGAAGTGCCATTCGTGCTCTTTTTGGACCTTGAAGCGTGTGAAATACCATGCTCAAAACGTCGTTACATCTAAAAACTTTCCGAAGAGGATACGCATTGTTCGAAACAGTTACCATATGTCTGGCAATCGCACTGCAACATGCACTGTAACTCAAACAGCAACTCAGCTGCAACTTACACTGTAAAGAGTCGACATCTTGCTTCGCGATTCCAGTCGCTCTGACCGACTTAGAGCGTGTGGCTGTTTTATCGAGATCTCGCGTCCTACAATATCGGTCGTTGCATTCGAGCGAAAATACCGTTGGTTAAGTTGGGCAAGTTGGTTGTGTTGGTCAAGTAAAAAACAGTGTTTGATAAAAAGGGACCTCTGTCCTGTAAAGCTAGGTGCCTTGAAGCTACTACAAAGGCAGTGCGAGCTGCTGATGAGTACGTCCATCATACTCACAAAACTGTTTCCCTCCGTTGTGCTCTAGGAGCGGGTTGGATGCTTTTGGGTCAAATATACGCATTCAATCCCAATGAAGGTTTCGAAAGGATGTTTGCCTTTGGTACATCTTGGGAACTAACTGGTACTGAACGGGCACGGCACCTATTCTTTGGTTTTAGGACGAGGCAGTGTTGTTTCTCTAACGCGATGCAACTCGGGTCAGTTAAACCGGTGTGCGCAACCTTACGCTTGTCCCATCTCACAGTTGGCGATACAACGTCTACAGAAAACGAAAAGGCGACATACATAGGGGTGTTTGGCACTGGTAGTTCCGTGGGGCTGCTTATCGAGCACTAAATTTATCCTGCTCTTCGTTTTTAGTCAGTGCTATTTTTGAAATGTGATGTGGGCAAGCTTTTGGTTGCCCAGTCCTACAGTTGGCAATGCGACTGTTATTAGTGGATATTATACTGGATAATACTGTATTATTATCCGGACTCATCGTTCGTGTAGTCACAGAAAAATTCGCGCAATACAGGCACTATGGCCTTGCCAATATAGGGAGCCAATATCAGTCCAATAGGGAACCTGCTTGCACTTTTCATGTTGGACAATATTGGCAGGCCTTATGGGACCAGTATTGGCCAACCTGGTATCCAACATTGGTCCAATATTGGGCCAATATTGGTGTGATGCCTGGGGTTGAGCGGGGTTAAGGAGGGTGGTAAATTTCTGTCAATGCCCACCTCGGACCCTCCTCTCGAGAAAATCCTGGATCCGCCGTTGTTCCGTTCATTTTCTGCTGCAAGCCAAACTTAAAACTGATGTTTGAATCAAGCAGCACTAGAAAGATAGTAGTCCAAACAAATACTTTGGATTTGTGTCAGTTATCACGAGTTTCAAGTACCAGGGTTTGAAGTAAGGGGAGTCTGGTGTATAAGACACAGCTGACTGTGCCGTATTGCACAGTACGCTGTATAAACAATGGTCTTAGTCCTTGCGTTTTGTGCAGTTCAGTTATGCCAGTACTACAACACCGCTTTTCTAGTATTCACTTGCAATCAAGAGTATGAACGGTTCTGTATGAACGATTTTGTAGTTATCTTTTACACAACTGCTTTCATTTAGATGGTGTAATTTCTAATTTACGTGGAGGTCGTGCCCTCTTCGATCTCATATCAGTTGTCTCACGACATAAACCCCCAATTATTATTATCTCTTCCGTCTTATAATATTCTCTGCTAAGAATTTAGGCACTACATGTTGCACTCATTTTCAGTCTAATGCGCATCTGAGAATTTCTTTTAAATCACCCCCACTGTTCAAGTTCGCAAGGCTTCTAGCGGTGGCGCAGAGGCAGAAACTGAAAAAGCGATTCAAACTTGGCTCCCGCACGCACGGGAACGGGCGGTCAACAAAGCAGAGAAGAGGAACACGGATCAGCAAGTGCAATGAGCATGTGGGAATGCAGAGCGGTGTTTTCACACAGATTGATGCTGGATGGTGCTAGTCACATGCATAGTGCCTTTATTAATGGCACCATGTTTGGGCGCGCAACCTTGAAGCTGCAGATAGAGCTGGATAAGGCACTTGTTGGCACGAAGCTGATAGTGCTTCTTCCTGTTCCGTTATGTGTTACCTGAGGCTGCATTAAAAATTGAAATATTTGTAAAGCATGGTACAGCATGGCATGGCAGCATGCTCTACACACAACAGTTTATGCCATTGGTATGCAGTCTTGCACGCCAAAAGATGTTCGCTCAAATGTTGATGCCAATTTGTTGTTGTTTGTGCTGCCATAATTTTTTGCTGCTTTCTCAAACTCTGCCCAGGGCTTCTCGTGTACAAAGCATGATGAAGGGCTAAAGCATATATTCATTAGCATCAAGAATACATGAATGTAGCAGTCTGGCTGTACATTGTTTTACCTGGGACATCTGTATATCTGGACGTCTGTATATGCGCATATATGCCATTTTTTTATATATTCCTCTATTTTCAGCACACGGTTCCTTTGTTATCGGTTTTAATTGCTTATTTTGAGTGTTGCTAAAATTTGAACGTCTTTTTGGCGCATAGCCAAAACCATGTAGTGCAGATGCAATAATACCATGCGGTCTACATGCAACAACGCTTTGACGTGCTTGTTAAGATTTATGCTGCGGTCATCGAAGCCTTATGATATTGTGACGAGATGACTCTACATGGTATAAAGAAGGAACTGTAAAATTGAGACCACCATAATATAGTCACTCTCATGACCTCCCAGACCTGTCCTTCATGAGCCCTGTAGGACATAGAAGGATCTATCCTCTTGGGTTTATCCTCACAGCCTCCCAAAGCCGTCCTTTGGGACGCCCACAAGACGATCTTAGGGTTGCTGTGAAGAAGCTCCTCAATTCCATTTTGATACTTCTGACACCTTGGGAATTCATTTCGCCATCCTGGGGACATCCTCGTCGTCTCTGTGAGACAATCGTCGGACGTCTCTGGGACGAGAGGGGGTTGTTTGGGGTCACTGTGCATCCCATTCGCCCACAGGCCATCCCCTAATTTTTAAAAAGTGGCAAGTAGGCATGGAATACAATTCGTATGTGAGGCCATGGCAAAGTCACAGGTCGTCTGTGCATGGTTCAACCGCCCCAGGGTGGAAGGAAATTGTGGTATTCGTTTCAGGAAAGCGTGTGTGGAGCGTCAGAAGTATGCGGTTTACTGCATACCTCTTGATTGCGGGCGATAATAGATCAGGCAGACGCGAAGGTGTCTCTTTGTGAGGTTGCAGGAACACGCCGTATCACTCAGCAGGAAACCCTCTGGGCCAATTCAGCGCGTTCGCGATTGTGGCTGCGACCCATTATGGTGTAGAACAGCGCTACTGTTCAAACAGAGACAGGAGATAACCAGGGAAATCATGGATGCGTTTTTTTATCTCGGAATACGGCATCGCGCGATGCGTCAGCACCCATAGCACTCTTAGAAAAAAAAATTGAGATGTAGTAACCGACTCAACAACAACAACGTTATTACAAGATGATGACTGGGGAGTTTTATCGCCAGTGGCGATACTCTACCCCATTGCTGGTGATGATGCGGGGAATGAAATAACGAGCCCTTTCACCGACTCTTGCCACCTGGAGCACTAGGAGAACAAGATTAGTACAAGCGTACGTATTATCTGTGCAAGAGTTAACAACATCCAAGCGTCCTCACTCGTAACGTGGTTTCTCAGGTGAATCCTGCTCCACAATTTGCGAAGGCGCTGATTATTATATCAGTATCTGTTTCGAACCAAATGCAAGACTCTCCCACGTGGCGACTAATGTGCATGAGCTTTCCTCTCTCGTTCACGGACACACACACGTTTTTGTGAATATGAGCTTTGAATAAGTGCAGTTAAGGGTTACCGGAGCTGGGTGAAAATTATTTGTACCGGGCGAAAGCATTAGAAAGTACGTAATTATCATATTAGTAATGGATTTTAAAATAATGATGTTGTGGGATACACGAACAATTGGCATTGTATAACTAAGAATTATCTTATATTGCAATGATAATATTCAAATTCATTTTCAACTTGAACCGCCGAAGTCTTGTTATCCTCAATTGTGTAATCCTACGTGATCATGTGAGAAAACTTTTTACGTCGCACATATGACTTTGGAAAATATGTATATGAGTAAACGCAAGTCTAGGCCAGCTTCAGACATAATATGAAGGAAACTGTACCAACAACCGATTCACGAACTGCAAGCGCTTCTCCGAACCTGGAAGGGATGTGGCAGCTCACGGTGACGTGCATGGATTCGGTTAACAGCCATCGTGACGGCGAAGGCAAAAGGCTCGCGGTACTCTGAAACTTGTTTTACAACCACCACAGCTGCAGCACTCCTTGCGGGAGGATATAACGAGAATGCTTAGCTCCTCGATTTCCGCGCAATATTTCTGTCGACAACATACGCAGGGTGGTGCGTGAGCTCGTTTTGCAGCCAGGGTGCGCAAGTTTATAACGTGACTCAACGATCATTTCCCCAAGAAACGGCATCAGCGTATTTGATGAGCAATTTCATTAGCAAACATAGCCAGCACCGTCGTATGTTCATCTAAAATATTGTCACTGTGTCCATTAGTACAATGAGGATATCTCCGAACCCTCTGGTTCGTGCCTAGAACCATTTGCACCAGTGCCCAAAACCGAATCTCACGTCACTTGCAAAGTGCGTTATTAGACGAAGGGGACCTCAGGATTTGCTGCGTCACAGAGTACTTAACAGTATGCGTTCATGTGGCAAATTTCTCGGACATTTGGCGGTAATCTGCAGCACCTTTCCACAGTTTAACATCTGTTCTTTGTGTGCGGTCTTGCGCGCGAAGTTTGCATGTTTGTAAGCGTGGCTGACTGATGATTGCTCGATGAATGTAACTTCTTGATTCCTCGTTTTATGATCCGTAACAACCTGCAATCGAAAATTTCCCCGAGATGATACGATTGCGCTTTCATCGAAATGTGAAAAAAAGCCAACAATAAAAAGAAATCATGAATTTTGTATGCATGCATCAAGGTAAAAACGTAAAGAATAATAATACGACAACATATTTCTAGGAAGTCAGACTGTTCGCAGCTCAAGCGCTGTACACTCTCGGACGATATATTTGTGCGTTTAAATGGTGTACATATCACACCGAGGACGGCAAAGTTATGACCCACGTCCAAGGCTCAACAGTACACTGTCAAAGGGATTAAACTGCACACATTTGTGGACTAGTATTTGCGACAAGCCATTACCACCCCGAAAAGTACTTCGATCGACCCTCGGTGGGACTCAGACTTTTCGAATTTCAAAAATCGTATTTATGATTCCACCTTCGTTTTCAAGTGAGATATATTCAGTTTGTGTAAATAATTGTGGGAATACCACAAGCCTGAAATTCATTTGGTTGCGAAGTCTCCCTTTAGGGCCATCCTCCATGGAGCAAATGTAGTTTAACCAGGTTTGCGGGGGAGACTGTCAGGCGCGTCCCGCCGCTAGTTGTTCGCCTGCACCAACTCCATGGGACGAAAAACCATAGAAAAACAAGCACACAGCGTCGGAAAGTCTTGCTGCGATATCAGTGTTGTAGGAGTACGAAGTGAAAGCTTAGTGATATCTGTAGACCGAGAAATGTATTTATTGTCGCGAGTTTTGCAACTAAATCCAGCAAATTTATACAAGGTGTGGCTAGTAGTGCACCGAAAGGCATGTGCGAAAGGAAAACACAATTATTGACAAAGAATGCCTGGCATTTCTGCGGTGCGGTCTGCGAGACAGCGAGCAGACGACGGCACCCCATAGCAAGACGACGACTCACGAGTGCAGACGATAAGCCAGTGTATCTGGATAGTTTCATTTATAATCGAATGATGCCCGCCGGTCACATTTTTTTGTATTTCCCTAGAAAAAA
This sequence comes from Ornithodoros turicata, assembly GCF_037126465.1. Classification (NCBI taxonomy): domain Eukaryota; kingdom Metazoa; phylum Arthropoda; class Arachnida; order Ixodida; family Argasidae; genus Ornithodoros; species Ornithodoros turicata. The sequence goes on from NC_088201.1 coordinate 221,794,701, forward strand.
ATATATGTTATCCCACCCACAAAGAGATGCAAAATGTGCCTGACCGCAGGTCTCTGCGATATTTTCTTCTCCGTCCACGGCGCTTCGAAGCGCTTTCGCGGCTAACATTTTTTCCAACTTTGTGACCTTGTATCTTTTGAACGAGATGTCCCATAAGAACGATTTTTTTTTATGAGAGAGTGGATAGTGCGTGTTCCACCGCTGGCTATTACATTAATATGGTCAAGAGAAAAGTATACGAAAAAAAATCCCCAAAACGCAACAGAGAACCGTTTTACCACACGTTTGGAAGGTCATGGCCGCGGCCCTGGATCTCCGACTGTGATGTTCTTCACATGAGCAGAATGATCATTCTTTGCTCTTTCGTTTGACGTCAAACACATTGCTTTATCTCCAGCCATTACCCCGTAACGATGCCGTGAACACGAAGGAGTAGGGGAAAATTCTCATTTTCGCGGCAGTTTTTACCCAAAAAGGACATCTTGAATTTTTTCAATATTTCGTACTAACGTAGCTGAGACATAGCTCTTTCACGATATGCAATAAAATGTTTGCTTATTTTGGGCCCAGAGGGCGCGCAATTTTTTCGCACCCCTACTGGTCAGCGGTCGCAGGGGTCAGACAGACGTACAAAGACTGGACTTGTACCCCACCCCCCGACTTTTTTTTTGCTTTCGGTGAGGGTGCCGTAATGCCGAAGGCCGACTACAGTAATATGTACAGATCACTGTGATGTGCGCAGACAAGCAAAAGTTCGTTGCTTAGGCTTTCCCACCCGGTTAATCCCTTCAAGGTTACGTGCTTGAAGGAAATCGGACATGGGAACATGACATTTGTAAATACTGCGGCTTTGCCGAACCGAAGCGCGAGACGTCTATTCTCTTGTAATTTTGTTTTGTTATTTGCTGATTTCTTCTACTTCTGTTTCTTCTACTCCGTCTACTACGGGTGCCTCAGTGGGCTCACACCAATATCTTGCTCTGATATATGCTCCTGTTCACAGTCTGCACAATTTCGGTGGGGTCAGTGAAGTCAGCGTCGTCAGGGCTTGAAGTCAGAGGATCTTGTTCACCTGAAGGCCCTGCCTCAGCAACCTGTAGTCGAAACGCGTTGTAGCAGTTCACACATATTTCGTCGGTGTCGTGGACATGGACTGCCTCCGAGGTGCTCAAGATGGTATTCAAAAGCCCTGATCCTATCAACGATACCGGCCTGAATGAAGTTCTTGTTCCAGGGTATTTTTTTTTCTTTTGTCGTTAAGTGTAGTCCGTGCAGTATAGTCGACTTCTGGTGTGGCTACGGCTGGCCATGGGGAGCGCAGAAGTACACGCTACGCCGACGACAAAACGAAATCCATACGTAACATCGAGGAAAGCAAGGCCCTTGTCTTAAAATGTGGACAGCGGCGGGAACCCGGTAGACGCCTAAAGACCATCTTTTCCCACGCAGCGTCCCCACTTTCTCACCCATTGGAAGGCTAACTCCTTCAAATAGTATTTCTAAAAGGAGTTCACCTTGAAGAAATAAGGGACCGGACATGTCCTATCATTCCCAGGAAGACCAGGCAACCAGTCCTTGGGCGATCTGTCGGCATCGTGGCATATCACCTGAGTGTTTCAAATTCCGTCTTTGTTCACAAGTAGAAGAAACCAGCAAATAACAAAACAAAATTACAAGAGAATAGACGTCTCGCGCTTCGGTTCGGCAAAGCCGCAGTATTTACAAATGTCATGTTCCCATGTCCGATTTCCTTCAAGCACGTAACAGGCAACAGTCTCGCAGCATTTCAACAACTCCACAGGGTGAGAAACCGCGTGGGAAAGCCTAAGCAACGAACTTTTGCTTATCTGCGGACATCACAGTGATCTGTGCATATTACTATAGTCGGCCTTAGGCCTTCGGCATGACGACACCTCACCGAAAAAAAAAAAAAAGAAAACAAGAATCAGGGGGTGGGGTAGAAGTCCACTCTTTGTACGTCTGTCTGACCCCTGCGAGCGCTGCCCAATAGGGGTGCGAAAAAAAATTGCGCGCCCTCTGGGACCAAAATAAGCAAACATTATATTGCATATCGTGAAAGAGCTATGTCTCAGCTACGTTAGTACGAAATATTGAAAAATTTCAAGATGTCCTTTTTGGGTAAAAACTGCCGCGAAAATGAGAATTTTCCCCTACCCTTCCGTGTTCACGGCATTGTTAGGGGATAATGGCTAAAGATAAAGCAATGTGTTTGACGTCAAACGAAAGAGCAAAGAATGATTTTTCTGCTCATGCGAAGAACAGCACAGTCGGAGATCCAGGGCCGCGGCCATGACCTTCCAAAAGTGCGGTAAAACGGTTCTCTGTTGCGTTTTGGGGATTTTTTTTCGTATACTTTTCTCTTGACGATATCAAATTAATAGCACACGGTGGAACATGCACCATCCACTCTCTCAGCAAAAAAAACATCGTTCATATGGGACATCTCGTTCAAAAGATACAAGGTCACAAAGTTGGAAAAAATGTTAGCCGCGAAATCGCGCCGGTTGCTTCGAAGCGCCGTGGACGGAGAAGAAAATATGGCAGAGACCTGCGGTCAGGCACCTTTTGGATCTCTTTGTGGGTGGGATAACATATATTTTTTTCGAGAGAAATAAAAAATGTGACCGGCGTGCATCATTCGATTATAAATGAAACTACCTAGCTGTTACCGTATAGTAGCTGGAGCAGATTCGTAGTATAAGAGCGCTTTGATTGGCAGGCCTCGTCTTCATACGCAGTTGACGGCGGCCTATGTGAGGCCGACAACGGCGAGCCCGTTCACCAGGACCAGCACAACCACGCTACCGAAATCGCGGTCTCTTGGCGGAAATATAATTCATGGTCAAATCGGCGGAAAAAGCCATCTGGAAAGCATTTGGCGATTGGTTAGACAATCCGCCCACTAACCGGGGGAAGCGTGCTTCAGATGGAGCCGATGTCTGGCTTTTACGACAACTGCCATATTCAAGAATTTTGAGCTCATCTTCGCAAGCACTATACCAAAGAAATCAAGAAGGTCATCATGAACTGGAATGTCACTGTTGTATTTATGTGTTCAGACGTCGTTGAGCGTGCCTTCTGATTGCCCATTCGTACCAGTGCTTCGTCGCGTCCAGCCTTTTATCTATCCTTGGCACGGGGTTTTATCGCTTTTAGTTATCAAGAACCAAACAGTCCAGCTTTTATCCCTCTTTAATTTATTGCCCGTTCGGCATGAGTCGTCGTGGAGGATCAATTGTTATTGTCAATTATGCTAATGCAGTCACCAGTTTTAGCCCCAGGTATTGAAGACCTTCAAGATTGTACAACGCGAAAACAAAGAAAGAAGAATGAAGCTTGCGCATATCGACGTAGCCGCCAGAGGAGCGACATTATGGGTTTAGGAAGTGCAGGGTACTTACAGAGATGGATAATTCACCACAGTGACGTGCCTGCAGAAGTGGGGAACAAGACGCAAATTCTGCGCAATATCATATGCGAATGGGTGTAGGGAATGCACATCTCTCAATCCTCCTCCTTTCCACGCTTGTGAAGGACGTGCTTCCCATTGGCGAGGTTCAAATAACTGGAAAACAAATTTAAACCGCAAGGGTATCACGTGCTTTTGCACTTACGATAACTTGGGACCTTTTACTAAGCACTGCATCTACTGGAGTATTTAATACCTGTAATAATTCGATTGATTACAGTCCACCCTTAGACATGATATTCTTTCCATTCACGCGTGGCTTTTCCACACGTTTGTTTCCTGTGTTTGTTCCCACTTTTTTGTGTGACGTGCTATGTATTTTACGCGAAAATAGTGATCTCACAATTTCTTGCATGAGTAAGGAAACTAGAGTCCTAATGATTGCTGTTAGTGGAGAGTAGCTGCAATAAACGATGAGTAAGTTACCTAACTTAGAGGCCATGTAGCAGTGTCAGCGATTAGAGTAGTGTGTGAACACTACGCGGTGCGCCTAATTAGCCACTCAGCGCATAATTAGCCATGATGCGTTTGCATTCGCGTACTGCGTTTGCGTTGTAGTTACTTCCCCTTTTCCTGGCCGAACCATACTAATCACCCAGGGCAGCAGTACAAGACGAGAACAGAGCAAAATAAATCATATCAGGTTTAATGGCACGTTCGAACGGTACGGTTCGACGAAGGGTACGTGATAACCACAAATAAAGTGGAGGTTTCACTTAATGTCCATTTCTCACCTAGAGCTTATGTATTTATTTATTTCCATACACCTCAAGGGCCCAGAGGGCATTACATGAGGGGGGTGGGCCAGGCAACATGTACATACTCTCCTACCGCCGGCTGTGCTGTCTGAGGTTTTCCCTGGGTTTTCCGAAGACTTTCCAGACGAATGTCGGCACAGTTCCCCCTGAAGTCGGCCCAGGACGCATACTAACCCCCCTGTCCCCCACTCCTTCCTGCTATCCTCTCTCCGTCTGTCCACATCTGTACGTCGCTCATAGCCACAGTTGCTTCGCGGCGCTAACACCCAATCAAAAAAAAAATGTACATACTCAACAACAAGTGTACGACAACAAAAAAAAAGAAGAAAAGAAACTGGAGGGAAATAACACGAAAAAATGGTATACAAAAGAAAGATAGAAATAGCAAATGTTTATGACACAGCGAAGTGACGCTGTAATGCAATGCGGAAGTGATGGGGGTCGATGACATTGACAGTGTCCTGAGGTAAGTTCTTCCAGTCGATGATAGTGTTAGGAAAGAATGATTTGATTTGATTTGATTTGACTTTACTGGCGCAAGGATATCAAAGATCATGCTGCGCCGAATAAATTTGTTGAGTTACTCTACATTAGGTCCAGTTCAGTCAGGTATTTGCATTACGAGAGACTATGAATTTCCTATGCCCATTGTCAGATCTGAGACTGTGTATAGGAAAGAATGATTTACTGAAACAAGCCGTGCGAGACCAAATACGGGAAACCTTGTAAGAATGATCGAGTCGAGCTGGAATGCGAGTAGGAGGTAATATGTAAAGGCGGCGTAACGAGTTCGAGCGATAAATGTGGTTGAAGGAGGCAGAGACGAGAAATCCGGCGACGATGAGAGGGATCAGCTAGCTGAAGACGTTGCTCTATCTGGGATCCACTAGAGAAAGGAGAATGAGCAGAGATGTAATGAATCGGGCAGCCCGGTTTTGAATTTTTTCGATTTCAGTGATTAAACATTTATTATGCGGGTCCCAGATAGCGGACGAATACTCCAGCTGAGGCCGCACTAATGTGGTGTAGGCGAGGAGTTTTACATCAGATGGGGATGACTTAAGATTCCTACGCAAGTAACCTAGAGTTCGATTGGCTTTTCGGGATACTGCCGGGATATGCTCTACCCACGAGAGATTCGATTGAAGGTGAACACCAAGGTACTTGTATGAAGAGGAACATGGAATAGGGCGCCCGTTGATGGAATATGTGCGCAAGTACGGTGATGTAATTCGGCGAAAGCAGACACGAGCACATTTATCAATATTTTTATCAATATAAAAATTTATCAATATTTCAGGGCTAAACGTACACGTAGTAATTAGCCGTTTGTATTATTGCAATGAGTGGACATAATGAGTCCGTGGCATAGTTGGTACGCAGGTGATACGCTAACACTCACGCTATCCTTGCCGGACTTTTTTTTTTTTTCGCGGGGCCAGCTAGAGTGGTTGAATTGCACTCTTCACACGTGGGTCACTTCACAAGAAGCGATCCAATCGCGTGGCTTGACCATCACGAATTTTGACACTATTTTTTGTCAGATTGGTACCATGGAGATAGAGATACCCAAAGAATATTTTTGCCGGATTCGGTATGGTTGAAGCGCAAGGCGGCGCTGGAAGTCAACCCCTGCTCTGAAAGTGCCCTGCATATGAGTACGTCTCCATGAAAAGCGGCTGAAGATATTAGGGTCCAGTCACCGTCAGCGAGTACAGGAAGCATGTTTCTTTTATTTTGGATGAAAAACATCAAAGACGTAAGCGATTTTCGTATCGAGCTGGGGGCCTAAAAGTATACATTTTCACCAGAACTTCCTAATTTTTTTTTCTACTCACTTGGTTAAGGTAGAAACATGAAACTCGGTGAGCTGGTAGCTCGTAGAATGGCAAACACATGAAAAAACGACACTTTGCTAAGTGCAAGGAAAGACTGTGAAATATTCAGCCGAATATGGCAATTTTACCAAAATTCGCAATATTGGACCGGAAAAAAAAATCATGGGCATCGTGATTCGGATGTTTCGTTAACAGGAAAACGAAGTGCTGTCTGCCTACATCAAGCCTGGAAATAACTAAAAGGCTCATATTTGTTGTCTTTTAGTATTGACTCTTTAAATTTACTGGACTCCGTAACTGCTCGCTCCCTTCGGACTTGCGCAGAATCAGTCGCGCACTGTGAAATAGATGGCATAGTTTATCTGCGATATTTTATTACACCCGCGACAAGAAACACAAATAGTTACGGCTTCTCATCAAGTCAAAATTTTCTATTCATGGCTGTTTCTCTTGAACAGGGCACACTGGGCAAGGTATTCAGTATCAGTCCATGCTAACTTTGTAGGCTTTTGCTTCACTAGAGGATGACGTCACGCGCACCTGGACCTTGTGTGTGGAGTGTGGTTTGAAAGTAATGAAAATCACGCGGGCCAGGGATGGCTTTGGCCTTCTCGTAACGTCCTTTCAGCCTGGTCTGTTCTTCCAGTACTTCAGAGCAGGAGACCCACAGTGGGAAAATGTTGCGAAGATTCGCTTGAGCCCACAAAAATAGTTCCTGCGGGGTTAGAGTTTGACGAACGAAGGGTCTTTGAAGACTGGCTTTTGATGAGAGTCTCTTTACTGTGCCTCCAATCCCGTCGAAAGCACCTTTCCCAAGCGATGTTCCGAAAAAGTTCTACGTCGCATGAAGTCCGAAGTCTTCGTGATGATAGCAGAGGTTGATAAAGTTATATATATATATATATATATATAGACTACAAGTAATGAAGAGACTTGGGAGGCCGTATAAGGGTTAAAAACACTTGCTACTTTTATTACATTACTAATTAAGGGGGCGCTAGGAATATCTTTACAGTTAGGGGTCGATGTTTCGGCAGTCAGCGCTGCCTTCAACAGAACTAAACTTGGAAATAGGTGACAAGGGCTTATATACAAGGGAAAGGGGGAAAATGAGAGGGGAACAGTGCACGTGGAGCGGAGTTGGTGATGTTGCAGGAGCATTGTTGCTAATGGTCCATTGAGCACTTGCAGGAGCGTTGGCTGTCTTCCAGGAGAGTTCTCCTTGGTCGTCTGATAAACCTGAAATGATAACAGAGAGACGGTAGAAAGAACGAAAGAGGGTCGGGGGACTTGGTCTAGGAGCTAAGGCTGCGAACTGTAGACAATACGCCGGGGTCTTCGTTTATCGTGGACTGGAATTTGTGGATTAGGAATGATTCACGCTGTTGCCTGCTACGGTCTGAGGGGAAACCAGATTGTAAGATGTACACGTGGATGTCCTTGAATGAGTGGCCGGTTTCATTGAAATGACGCGACACAGGGAGATTTGGTTTCTTTGTAATATCGGACCTGTGATTATTAAAACGAATTCGGAATGATGTTGTAGTTTGGCCGATATATTGTGCTTTGCATGCGTTGCATTCCAATAGATATACTACGTTGGATGAGTTGCAGTCAGAAGTAGTTTTGATTTTTACTTGGAAGTTGCTGTTTGTGCTTTGTAGCCTGTCTGCAGTCTGCATTAGAATACAAATTTGGCATCTTCGTCCGTTGCATGGGTGGCAGCCTTCTGCTGTAGGAGGTGGCTTATTGACTTTTGCGTTGACTAAGTGGTCTTGAAGATTCCTTGCACGACGATATGCTATGCGAGGCGGTTCTGGGAATATTTCTCCAAGGTGCTCCAACTGTGTTAAAATTGGGTGATGACGTTTCAGTATGTTTTTAAGGTTAGGGATCGCGCCATTGAAGGTGACTGTAAGATTAACCCGCTTGGGGCGTTCGGGGCGTGTTGAGTTTTTTAGAAGTTCACTGCGATTAGTACGGAGGGCTCTACATATCGCGTCCTTCACGAGATCCTGGGGGAAGTTTCCGCTGACCAGCGTGTTTTGAAGATCGTTAAGGTTTGCGTCCAGCTCGTCCTCTTGGGAACAAATGCGCCGGTAGCGGAGGGCCTGAATGTACGGGATGGCCAATTTTGTATGTCGGGGATGGCAGCTGTGAAATGATAGGTACTGTTGGGAGTCAGTCGGTTTTCGGTACAGATTTGTTACGAGTGTGCCATTGGATATGCCTATATGGACATCTATGGAGCTATAGATCTAGCCTGGTCCAGAATGGCTTTAATGTGGAAACAACAATATGCTAAGGAGTGAAAAATTGGGTCGTTTCATCCTGCATAACGAATGGCGATAAAACCCCATACCAACTAGAGATAAAGGTCGGATACAACACATTTGGTCACGAATAATGATATATATATATATATATATATATATATATATATATATATATAAAGAGGGGGGAAGCTATTAAAAAAATAGGTAAAGCCAAACACGTCTAGCATCATTTACCTATTTTTTTAATGGCTTTCCCCCCCTCTTTATAATTCACTGGCTTGCACTGTGGCATTGAGGAGTGCTCGGTCACCCTCCCAGGTGTATATCGCTCGCTGAGTGACCCCTGGTTTGCCAATCCCGAACGATGCGCAGCTACCCAGGGCCGACGAGCCGCAAACACGGCGAAACACGTGTCCTCTGGTGCTGTCGCATCGTTCAATGAGTATCTGTTTCTCTACGTGCAGCCATAGAAGCCATCTTAACTGTAAGTTTGAATTTCAAACACGTCTAGCATAATTTACCTATTTTTTTAATGGCTTTCCCCCTCTTTATAATTCACTGGCTTGCACTGTGGCATTGAGGAGTGCTCGGTCACCCTCCCAGGTGTATATCGCTCGCTGAGTGACCCCTGGTTTGCCAATCCCGAACGATGCGCAGCTACCCAGGGCCGACGAGCCCCAAACACGGCGAAACGCGTGTCCTCTGGTGCTGTCGCATCGTTCAATGAGTATATATATATATATATATATATATATATATATATATATATATATATACACATATACATATATATATATATATTGTGAGGTAGCTCTGTCCGAAAAGTAGTGCAACTTTTAATAGGTGGTTGGACATCCAGGAAGTACTGCAGGAAAACTTTCTGATATATATGGACAGATGCGTTGTCATGAGTGAGAGAGACGGAGATGACGACATAAAATGAATGTTGCAATTGGTGAGCTGCTACATCTTTGAAGTGAACTACAAAGGGGTGTAATGTTGCCTGCTATGTATTCCAGTAAAATGGCTGCGGGGAATTTTGCGCTATATATGTGTAGTTTTCTGAGTAGTCCAGCTGCACAACGGCTTCGTCTTGAGGAAGGACTGTCTTCAAGCTCTTCAGATATGCGGACTGCGCAGAACTTACAAAGTGGTGCTTTTTCGAAGCTTCAGGTGCATGGATGGTTATGGATATTATGGATCAGGGGAAAGAGCTCTACAAGAAACATGTGAAAACATGGTGTAAACGTCACTCAATCCAAATGTTTAGCGCACGGTCTGTATTCAAATGTGCTTGGGTTGAGAGAGCCATCAGGTCAATTAGAGCTAGACTCTATCGTTATTTCACCAGTAAAGGTCATCACAAGTACATTGCAGTTCTCTCAAAGATCATTACCGACTACAATTCGTCATTCCACTCGACTACTAAGATGGCACGAATGATGTGATAAAAGTAATGAAACTGAACGATTCAATAGACTTAACAGTAAAAATGAAAACAAATAAAAAGTTGCCTTTTGAAGTTGGTGAACAGGTGCATCTTCTCATGAATAGATCAATTTTTGACAAGGGGTACATTGGGCACTGATCATCAGTTCTCTACATGATCGCGCGATACAAGAACTCAGATCCACCAGTGTTTTACGTAGCTGGTGCGGACGGGGTCGAAGACCATGCAAATTAGTACGCCCATGAATTGCAACATGTAGTGAAAGGGGTAGATGACCCGTACCCAAATGAACACATAGTAAGTTGAAAGAAAATAAATGGTGTCACGCATTATGAAGTGAAAGGTCTATGTTGCGATGACTCATTTAATTCATGGGTTCCCGTGCAAGATGCCGCGAAGCTCTAATTTTTACATGATCCTCCTATCAAAGAGTTGTATGGATATGTACTCATAGAATAGCCTCAATAACTTCATGATTTATCTGAGTGCACAACTACAACTGAATGAACAATGTGAAGTCGGCCTACATGAATTCTCCATCTCTAATGTATTCTACAACACTGCAATTCTGCAACGCATATGTATTTGTCTTGTACAATATACATAATTTATTTACCCGGCTTTGTGATAGTGCCAAGTAAGGCAGCATGTCCAGTCAATTTTAATTACTCAGCATTCCTTATACATGTATCACTTTAAATCAATTTCATAAGTCTGCATCAACAAAGAAATAATTTGAGATCGTTGAAACCCAGGTTATGTAATAAAACATTTTCCTGTATTACTTATGTGTATTCTTGTTGCACCTATAGTCGCATGTTAAGGGGCGTATAATCAGATCGTATAATTCAGATATAATCGAAGTATTATCAGATGAAGAACCACTATTAAGACCTACACTCTGGTAAGTAAAGAAACTGAACTGCACAGAATGCACAGCTATGGTTGCCCACAACTGTCCCCTGAGAGTGCTGTGAGTGTTCATAGTGCCTGCCCAGGGACATGTTGAGGATGTCATTGGAAGTCTCACTTTGACACTTAAGTGACGACTTGGAGACTTAAATGACCTCAGTTTGGAGCGTGCTCGTTTCTATGTTATGGGACCGAAAAATTCAGTATGAGGAAGTGAATACGCAATGATTACGAATGGGTCAAGTTTGGAGAATGAATCAAGTTTTCTTTTTTTCTTTTTTTTTATTGAGCGACGCATTAGCGGGCGCTGATGAACTGACAAATCACAGCTGAGACGCTAACGATTCAGAAATCCAAATAGCTTTGAAATCAGGGCTACCTACTCGGATTGATTGCAACTATCATATAATTGATCAAACAAGTATTCCCATGTCTTATGTAACCGAGAATGGCATTAACAGCATGGTGAAAGGCCATCAACGATAATGCGTTACCACCGTGTCAGCGAGTAATGATAATTGATTATAATTTCGATGCTCAAGAGTACATTTAGCTTGTAATGTATCACGCCGTTGTATTCTTGGCGGGTAATGTATCTCTGTTACAAACTTGAAGAATGTAACCACCGAGTAAGTGAATACTGTACAAGCGTATAATGATTTGGTAATGCATTATAAATAATAATGAGTAACGTAAATAAGTGCATTTCGAATATGATAAGTAAAAGTAACACACCTCTGATCACTGAGACATTAACCCGTGAGACCTGTATAGTCAGTACACACTAGATTACAGTATCCCCAGTGTCACTTCCACTTCTTCTAGTGAAACTCCAGTGCGGTCAGTAACAAGTGTAGACTGCTTTCCATGTACCCAGTGGAACTCCAGTAGGCTGAGTATCCAGTGTACACTGGTTTCAAGTGTATCCAGTGAAATTTCAGTCCTGTAAGTAGTTAGTGTACACTCGTTTCCAGCGTCACCGTGAAAATCCAGTATATCCAGTAACAACTGGTTTCTGGTACTGCAAGTCTTTTTCAGTCTTACCAGTGGCATTTCCACTCTGTCCAGTAACATTTGCACTTTAAATATGTGTCTTATTTTTCAACAGGGTGGCTGATGTAAATAGACTGAATTTCACACCAAATAGCGTAACTCTGAATTCAAATCAAAATATTTTGAGAAAAAACGTAATTCAATCCAAATCCTGTTCATAGTGAGGCCGCCAATCAAATCGAAATCGAATCCTTTGCGTCTTTGTCCCCTTTGTGGATTGAAGTCCAGATGTAAATCATATAAAAATCAAATCCGAGATCTTAGATCGTCAACACTGCTGCTCGTAAGGGTTGCCGATTATGACATAGATGTAGTAGGCCAAAGTCTCAACTCGCATTCACAGTCAGTAGTATTTATTCGACGCACGGCATTCAAGTTATATCGGCCACTATAGACGAATATTACGGCCGCGGCTGCGTGTTGTTCACAGACTACTCTACACAGTGATAGTGATACATGACCTAGAAGATAGGTAGCTTATGCATCGTTTATGGCAACTCCTCTCTGCTAGCATCACTCATTTGGACTCCCGTTACTTTATTCCTGCAAGGGATCGCGAGAACAATATTTCCACGTAAAATACAATGCACGCCACGCAATACAAACGCATATGCGAAAGAGACACGCACGGACAGCAAACATAACTTTATTTTTTATTTATTTAATATCGTGTTAGCGCCGCGAAACAACTGTTGCTATGAGCGGCGAACTGACGTGGGCAGATGGAGAGAGGACAGAAGGAAGCAGTGGGGAACATGGGGGCTAGTACGCGTTGTGGGTCAACTTCTGGGGGAACTGTGTCGACATTCGTAAGGAAAGTCTTCGGAGAATCTTGGCAGAACCTCACACAGCGCAGCCGGTATCACCTCCCAGTCTCGTCGTGGAAAGCAATCATCCTAACCACTATGCTATGGGAGCTGGAGGCAAAAATAACGTGTCTGAGAATACGTGGAAGAAGCACATGCAGATGCTGCATCAGACATTATCTTCACGGAACTTAGCGATCTGATGCTATGAAAGGAAATCTCATGACCGTCAAAATGTACGTCGAATAACTTGCGTAAAATAAACGGGGTGGACTGTAATAGATCGGATTATTGCATGTATTAAATTCTCCAGAAGATTCAGTCCTGGGTAAAAGGTCCCAAGGTACCTTTGCGTCTACGGTGTCGAATGTGTTGTCCCCATCTGATTATCGTCCACATAGAATTGTGGAGGGCAAAACGAACTTCTTTTCCAGTTATTTGAAGCTCACCAATGGGAAGTACGTCATTCACCAGCGTGGAGATGGGAAGGATAGAGAGATGGGCATTTCATAGACCTATAAGCATAGGATAATGCGCCAAACTATATAATACAGACAATCTTATTACCAACTTCTTCGTGCATGTCACTGTGTTGAATTCTCAATCACCGTGAGTACCACGCGCTTACTAAATCGATAACGTCTGGCTGGTATGTCAATATGTTGTCCGCGGGCGTTTATTTCATTTTTTTAGTGTGTGTGTTGTGCACTTTTGACGTTTTTTTTTATAGATGCAGCTAAAACTTGTGTCTGCATTAGAATAATTGACAAAAATAATTGATCCTCGACGACGACTCATGTGGACACGACAATATGCTAAAGAGCGAAAAATTGGGTCGTCTCATCCTTCATAACGAATACCGATAAACCCCATACCAACTAGAGATAAAGGTCGGAACAAGGCGGCACGTCATTTGTAAGAATGTAAAACGCAAACTCCACACCAAAGTGTTTTTCAAGGTGTTCTTTGTTCACATTTTCAAAGTCAAAACTGTACATCATTATGAGCCAAAAACCTATAAAATTAATGTATGCCCGTTCCAGTTGTAGTGCCCGTAGCTATTACACTATGAATAGGTTAATAGTTGTTCAGTATGTTTTCGGGAAACCTCAGGCGCATTTTGTGAATTGGATCCATGTTTATGTGTGAACTGTGCTGCTTATAATGGTTAAGTTTGCAAAAGGAAGATTAGCTTATTAGAATTAAGATCACACATCTTCCATTGTGGTTATGCGTGGTGCTTATCCTCATTCTGTATTGGTTAAACATTTCTGTTGACAGTTGTGTGATTTGCTTCTCCCAAAATCTGATTGGCTGTTAGGATGTAACTCATAATCGTTCGTCTTCCGTGTGTTACGAGTACTGCGTGATTAGAATTGTAGACTCCGCCTGCACGCCATGCTTGTAAAATCCCCCATTTGCATTGCAGCTTTTGATAATAGGCTCCTTTCAACATATATTGTCAAAAGATGTTATAGACATTCTTTTAATCATTTGTCGTTGTACAAGAATAAGAGAGCTAGTCCAGCTGTTTGAGAAATATACACACTATTCAACTTAATTAATGAAATATGATAATCTTTTGGACGAAAGATTAGAGATCCTCTTTTGTATAGAAAGAATGACGCATCATGCCCCTAAATTTCAATGACTGATTCTTCCCCTGCAATTCTATTATTATTCGGATGTTGAAGTTGTACAGAGTGTAGTCGGGTAAAACTTAGTGTTTGCCAACACCGATTTCATGTGACGTTTCTTGCACGCAGTGTGGAATATTCGTCCCCTTAGGAATCATCGTTCTCAATATAACGATGCTAAACACGAACTGTTTTCGTTGGGATGCGTAGATTTCATTATAGTGATGACGAAGATCACATTTATTATTTCAAACTCTTTATTCCAAACTCTGAAGTTTCGTTTTCTTGTCTGGACTGATGAATTGAGATTGCATCATATAGTATTGTGGGTCGCTTGAATCCAGCGTTGATTAATGCAATTGATACGTTGTCGCCCTATCTGTATCGCTACAGTAAATTGCACGTAGTTGCCACGAACTTGCACAATCTCTTACTGATATTTCCTTTCTTTGTATGAAGATCCTTGGATGGCGTACAGGAGAGCATTAGATGAAAATCGCCCAGCGGCCCACCGCGGTTGATATGTTCGTCGAGTTTCAATAAGTGATGATACATCAGTCCTTGTACAACAATAATGAACTTCTGATCATTCGATATCATTCCAAGAATTGGTAGACAGAAATAATTTTGTTGTAGTGGTATTGGAATATAACACGTGATAAGATGTTCTGTGTAGTTTTCATGTCGATGGTTAGATGTCCGTAATGCGTAATAAATCGTGCGATATAGACGGCTCGTATATGACAGTTTGACATCATTCCTTTGTTGATTAATGCAATGCCCATTGCAATGATTGCAGGTACATCTGGGCTAGAGTACTTCAGTTCATCTTTAGCCAGCATCGAAAACTCCACCATCAACCCCAGTGGTCCTTGCGATGTTGACGTGCAAATATTTTCATAACTATTGTGGATTCGACATCCAAATTCTTGCACTTTCGATTACGTAGTTTGTACCATATCTCCAAATACGACCAATTCTAGGATGTAATGAACTGCAGTGATAAGAGGGCAATTTCGCGGCTCTTCTTTTTATCAGACTTTAACATATTTTTATCATGGCCTCCTATGACTTACGTTCCGGTTACGTTGAAGACCGTACGAGTTCAGTTACCGCGTGGAAAACGTAACTAAGTTGATAACGAAGTTCTTCAGCCTGGAACTCGCACTTCGGGAGTTACTTCAAAAACAACGAGTTACTTTCAAGTTACTTCGGGAACAAAGTAACGCTACACTGGTGCAGCGTACGTGATGAGTTGAATTAGACCTTGAGTTGCTTGCAGTGGAGTGCAACACGCTTAGATCGGTTTCGTTGATGTCGAACAATTGGAACGCTTTGCATCTTACTCCCTCTGGGCGCAGAGTAGTTCAGCTTGATTTCTATGGCAGCGGTTCTTACTTCCTGAATAGAATATGTCATCGATTGAATATCACGTTTGATTGCATAGAATGTCACGAAAGAACCGAAACGAAAGCAAGAAAATGTTTGGACGTGAGTGAAAAGCGAATTAAAAGCAACTTGGTACTTAGCTTATTTACTTTGGCAACGTTACCAGAAAAAGAAACGAGTTCCCCTGAAAGTTACGACGGAGCAAAAGTACCCAGTTAAGTTACAAGTTACCAAAAAGGGATCTCAGTTAAAGTATCGAGTTACTTGCAACGAGTTACCTCGACTTCTGTCATTGATATCCATTTGTGTCGCTATCAGAATTATGGAAACTGATTTACAAAACTATTTCATTTGTAAGAAAAAAAAAAGTTTGCTTTCAGTTACTGTGTGTACAAGACCAATCGAGAATCCTACCTTCTCTATCTTGATGTGGTGGTAGGGGGCAGTTTATGGTCGTCGGCTTCAAACTCTTCCTTTATTGCGTGAATCCGTTAGTTGATCCTGTTTGTTCATTGAAAAAAGACAAGTTTCTCTACGTATTCTGAGGTGTATTCATGCTGCTTGCTTAAAAATGATTTGTCTGAATTAATTATTGTTTTGACTTTGTTTCTGATGTTCACTCGATTGATATCCTGTGAGTTGAGAATGATGTATGCATGATGTATTAATTGTGTCTGTTGATTTCTTCTGTAGGAAACTTTTAAATATTTCTCATTTGCTTAGAGAGCCTGAAATAATTCATGTATTTTGCTTGTTTCAGTTGTTCACGTGATTGCAATTAATAAAAATCATCTCTCATTGGGAGGGCCACGTACTTCTGGGTTGTATTTCAGATATGGTGTTTCTGTGTGGTTTATCTGGGGAGAATTTTCTGTTGCAATATATTGCAAAAATCTGAAATTAGTTTATTGAAATTTGCAATGTTTCTCGTTTTGATTGAGTATTGCTTTCGTTTATGTTAGCATAATATTTCTCGCTCGCTTACAAAATGCTTGTGTAAAACCGGTTCGCCTCGATATTGATGTCTGTTTTAGCTGTTCGCTTGCTACTTGTTGTTTTGATAGAATTCTTATTGTGTTCGTCAGACTTGAATAATGGTAGCATCTATTTGCGATAACTGATCAACAAAATGTATTGCCGCTGTACAAACTTGACTGGTCTTAAGAATATTCCGTTGGAAAAAAGAATGTGAAAGAGAGAGAGAGAATGTCTCCCCGCATTCAGGGAAAAACGAAAGATGGCTGGCTTTGTTGTGCCGTGTCTCTCTTCTTGGTGTTAGGCACCTCAATCAATGTAAGATTTGTAGTGGCTTTTAGAATTAAAATTGTATAGTGTTCGATTACATTCGATCAGGATTATGATTGGATGGTGTTTCCAAAGATAAATTATTGTTTTACAATAATCTTTACAATAACCTCTCTTGTTTACGTGTTGGAGAATGTGCCGCTTGGAGAAACTGGTCCGCTCCGATATCGTTGTCTGTTCTCTATTAGCATTGGCTATCGTTTGTGTTCCGCTGTTCTTGAGCGTCAACCCTGTGCTGGTCACGGTAATAAAATTGTAATGTTCATCGTTTTGATGGGTTGCTTCGCAATTATTTTCCTGCACGTATATGCTGTTTGTGTGTTGGAATATGAGCGGGATTTGATCTCTATTAATGCTACCTGTTGATCGTGTTGTGTTGTTTCTCATTATTTGCTTACGTCTGTGCTGTCCACTTAATAAGAAAATGATTAATTGAAAGTTGTAATGTTGCAACAAAGCATATGGAACATAGATTCCATGTTGTGCACTGGCACTTAATAGATGGCAATGAGAAAATTGTTAGTGTCACAGTAATGGTGATCACGTCTCAGACACTTTATAACAACACAATTTTGATCGTAATCGCATTGATTAAGATTGTCTTCTTTAACAAAATGCGGTGTCCTAGATTTTAATTCCTATTGTGTTCGTGCCGTACCTCTACGCGCCCATTGTCTTACAGTGTCTCGGTTCTGTACAATTAATTACATCTATCAGAGCTGGAAATTGAAATTAAAACCCGCTGTTGCAATGATGACGATCATGTCTCAGACTTTTTATAATCAAACTTGAAATTTTGTCACCATATTGATTAACAATATATTGATCTCTAACTTGAATCTCTATCTACCTATCTATCTCTCTTGAATACCTATGTATTTCTGATTAAATTTGGTGTGCGCTTCTCAATTTGATATAGTATTGTACCGCTATTATCGCTACTATCGGAACGCCCAGAATTGTCCAACACAAGATTTGTCCACGCTGTTAAAGTTGAATCACCTGCGTGGAGGTGAGCCTCACTGGATGACTCACTATATGCTGTAGATCCAAAATATTCCAGAGGTACCGTAACACAAATGTTACCGTAAGCATTAGACGAATCATGCTGATGGCGAACGAACATATAAAAGAGGACGTCTTCATCAAGCCGACTATGTCATTTAGTAAACCCCCCCCCAAAAAAAAAAAAAAAAAAAAAAACATAGTGCGCGATATTGCGTGCCAACATCGCTCATGACCAACGATACGCGCGTCCGAAGAGCCGAACTTTCCAACTCTACGAAATTACAATATCATATGCTTCCGGCCTTTAGCCTTCTTCCTCTATGCTCATCAGCTTACTACGTACATTGCTGTGCATGTTAAAGTAGTCGCACCGGTTGAGGTGGATATCGGACTCCAAGTCTCAGGTGCAAGTCAGAGCGCCTCGCAATCTTTGCTATATTAAAATCGACCGGCGGCCCAGTGTTCGATAGTCCACAAATGCTACCATTCCGGGAGAGACAAGTACGTATGTGCACGTAGAGAATTGGACTGAGAGAAGCTTAGCGGAGTTACAGCGCTCTCAATTTCACCACTTAGATGGCGACTGGACCATGCTTTTCAGTGTCAGTTCTAGTGATCGCATGCCTATTCCACATTACAACATGCCCTAAGACATTTGGTTCCATGGAAGACTTGCTGGCATCTGACGTTCTTCCTCAGGTGATCAGTGCTTTCGCAGCAAACAGGCCAGTGGACGTTAGAACATCAGTTGGGTGCATCGACACTTATTCTCAACATCTGCCCAAATTGCTTCGTAAAATCGACGTTCCCATCGCTGTTTGGACAGATATGAAGATCTTCAGAGCTACTTTGTGGAGGAACTGGGCACGTGCACATGTGGATGGCCGAGCTTTCCACATAATTTGCACTTACAAAGATTTGTTGATGCCCAGAGCTTTGAGCGATTTCCGACGCTGTGGCTTGCATCTGTACATGTTACCAGAGGGCGCTGATCCAACGAGGACGAAAAGTCTACTTAATCCACTAGGACAGTTGACGATCATTTTAGACGTGTTTTCGTGCACTGGCGTCTTTAATGTCACTATCGCAAACGGCAACGCTTACCTGATGGACTACGCTACGGAAGAATGCATTACATGTGACCCGCAATTTATGTTTGGGAAGCATCTCGTGAGAAGGCGTAAATTTGAAGGGCAGAACTTAGTCCTTATTTGCACGAAGGGAGTGACGTGCAATCTCCCCAATGTGAAAACTTTGATTTTCACTCTGCAACATAGGAATGTGACAGTCACGATGTTTGAGATCGACTTCTCCAAAAGGCAGTCTCTCGCAATGAGGAGCGAAGTCGCGAAGTTGCTGTGCAGGGGTAACGGTATTTGTGCGAATGCTTATTTGAACGGTCGCACGTTGATTCATAATGGCATTATCGCTGGGTATTTCGACTCTGTGGTTTATCCGTTTTATGCTGAGAAACCTAAGCAGATGGCAAAAGAAATGGCTCTACTGATACCGTTCAGCTTCCAAGTGTGGTTATCTCTACTGTCTTCATTCATCGCATGCGCGCTTATCGGTTTCTCTTATCTTTACGTGAAACGTCCGAACAGAGTACACTTAGTGCAAGTCGCTGTCCTATTTATGAAATCCCTTCTAAGGCAAAGCATAGTGCACACAACAGCCTTTCTCAACTACCAACCCTTGCGAATAATTTTTGGAGTTTGGCTGATTGTCGGGATGATCGTATCCACGGCTTTTCAAGGATTGCTAACGTCCTATTTGGGAGACATGCCGCTAAAAAAAGGAATAGAAAATTTAGATTTTAAACTGTTCTTAGGTCAAGGTTACAGAATTTGCTTTTTGCAAAGTGCTAGCCAGTGCGGCATGTATATCCACACTCGCCCGAAATATCCGTGGATGAAAAGTGGATGCGATTGCTACAACGCGGATGGGTCCATTAAGCGAGGAAATGATGGGAAGGATACTTATATAACAATGAGCCATCGCAGAGATAGTGTTCAAACGCACAACGAACTCCTACAGATGGGCTACAGAAAGGTTGATGATATCATGGATGCGCTAATCTTTGGTCCAGTCATGAGACTTACTTCACCCTACCTTCACAGCACCCAGAAAATCGTGACTCAGGGTGTGGAGACCGGATTATATGTAAGGGCACGGAACTTGGAAGCATTCAGAGTGTCGCATCAAAACCATAACGACAACTTCCGGCAGACATCAGAAAAGAAAGCGCTGACTATGACCTATTTGCGGCCACCTTTCTTACTGTGGGCAACGGGCATGGTCATATCCACTGCCGCCTTCTTGCTTGAAATGATACTCCATCGTTACAATGGCGCTACGAAGCATGTAATCAGGGTGGTCAGAAGACGCATGGTAAGAAAGATGCGCTTCCTGCTTCGACCATTTCATCTCCTTGCGCATTAAGCCATAACTGTGGACCGCATCGCACTCGATGGATTTTACATATATGTTACCAAGCTTCAGACTTTACACGAAAGCTTTGCCTTGGCGTATACCTCCATGTGTAATTCACCGTTGATGCACACAGTGATTATGAATGTGACATAAATGTGTGTTTTTGCGCACGAGCAACGAGGAGTAGCTATGTGAATTTTTCGACATTCCTCATTCAATATTCCTTATTCGTTATGCAATAAAACATCAAAATGGTGACAATGAAAAAATGGCTAAGAAGCAAGCGAGTTGGTGAAGATGATGCATGAACGAAGGGACAGACACAAACACGAAGCCTCAATGACTTCGTGATACTTCGTGTTTGTGTCTGTCCCTTCGTGTTCCCTAGTCTCGGGGTTTTTACATTAGGCATCACAATGGTTCCTGTGATCTGTTGTGGACCCATAGTGCCTGCTGGCAGTTTGCAGACAATTTATACTTTCGTTTGCAGAAGTCAACGCTTATGTGAACATCTTAGCTGTGTAGTTCATCCGTAATCAAATGTCGTTTGTGCACATGTATTATTCAAAGCAGAGGAATCAAGATCAATCACCTTTACTGAGTAGTCAACCAATAAGTCATTAATATCCCCAGGACCTCCTTACATGGTCGCGAACGGCCTGACCTTCCGGATATCGATGCGTACCCAAGGGATGTCTCAGAACGGCATTTGCGTTTCGGTTTCACCGAGCAAATACCAGACGTCCCAGGCACGCCTCCAAAATATCCTGTGTGGAGGTTTCGAAGGAGGGCGCAGCCTGCAGTTCCCAGAGACATCCTTATATTGACCATCAGAGGGACGTTGCCAGAACCTCGATTGGAGATATGCTGATATATCTATGACGTTTGTGACAGTTCGTTCACGACAGCAAATTGCTCTTGTGCTGAAAGCATGCAAAATCTAGATATGGAGGAGAAAGTAAAATTCGTTATATACTTCTATCGTTTCCGTGCTGTTCCTGCAAAACCATTTATCTGTGCACGACACTCGTCGCACAGATGAGGAGTTCGATCACCTTTACAGCTGCACTCAGCAGGTAGTCGCATTATAGCCTCGATTAAAAGCGCAATATCTGTCAGGAAGAAATGCCAAAAACGTTATTGGATAACGCACCGAATATGTAGATAGACGATATGTTCGCAAAGTCCGCACCACCTCACCGTTACAAACGCTTTATGCCCCAATACACTTAACACTTAGCGAACGTGCCTCGCATCAACTTCTATTTCAGCATATGCTCTATCCACACTGTAAAAAAACCAGCAAAAAACGCCGTAAAATTTACGGTCAAAGTGCAGTTTTTGGCTTAAGAGGAAAACAGGCGTGCTACCGTAATTGGGAATACGGCCGAAGTAGTGTAATTAATACAGCACCGACGAAATGTACCGTAATTATGACGGTTATCATCGTAAATAAGACGGCAGTGTGTCCGTAAGTGTCATTACGGTCATATGGCTGTACACAAATCTGCTGTACCTTACACATTGCCTTCCAGTACCCGACATTAAAAATGTGTTACACTGGGTGGGAGCATTGAATTTTAGTAAATGGTTAGTTGCTGTAAGATATACGTGTATTTTGTACATGCCTATGGCGGCACAGTGTTGCTATGCATTGTGTCTCATTAGAGGCCAGGCCCATGCTTCCAATAAATTTCTATCTGCTGCTACATGCACAAACCTCGACATGTCGTAAAAACAGTGGACCATTATACCACATCCTTATTTAGTGTACCCTGGGCTCTGAAGATAAAAAAAAACACGCACGAACATAGGAAAGCGTTTACTAGCGACAGAAACACAACGACGCTCGATCCCGCCCTACACTGCCAGCTCCTTCGCTACAAAGGCTACATACGCTGGGTGCAGGGTACGGATTTCAAATACACGCG
The DNA here is from genome assembly GCF_037126465.1 of Ornithodoros turicata. Taxonomy (NCBI): domain Eukaryota; kingdom Metazoa; phylum Arthropoda; class Arachnida; order Ixodida; family Argasidae; genus Ornithodoros; species Ornithodoros turicata. The sequence goes on from NC_088201.1 coordinate 221,816,987, forward strand.
GGCATAACACAAACAGACAGCAAAATATGTGCCAAAAAGAAGCAGGTCACGGCGGCATCGCGCAATGTTGCTGACAATGTTGCGCGCAGTAACAGTGCCGCCGCGTCTGCGGCATTTGAAGAGGCAACATTGGCGAACGGCACAGAGCCCACACATCGTCATCGCACCGCTATTTTCAAATTGACAAACTGCGTTCGGAAATGACGACGGGGAAGTCGATGCAAGTTTCATATGTCCAAATCCAGTGTCTTTGAGGTATGTTTAAAATGTTATTGTTTCTCAACACTCACCTGACATCGCGCTATGGTTATCTTTCGCATTGCCGGAAGATGTATCCGCAGCGCACGGTTATTTATTGCGTGATTACGTCTTCCTTACTGGGTATAACGGAAGCGTCCTACGCATCAGATTACAAGTTCAAACTCCTCTGCCTGTGCAAAAATATACGTTCTGTAGTCCCAGAAGAGGCATACTTTTGCCTTATTCCATGCGAACAGGTAAATCATCCCGTGTATTATTTCCAGGTTAATTGAAGCTCCTGGCAGCTAGAAGGAGCTGAGCAAGATGACAATTGATGTTCTGAGGCTGGAACACATAGAAGGGACAAATACATACAAAGCCTCAAGTGCCTGAGAAACTAAGGATGAAAGAAGGAAGTCACTCAAAAGGTTAGCCAGCTGTAGTATTCGAATCTGCCGCTTGCGCCGATCCTCTTTTTAATTCCGTATCAGCGCCGTGAAGCAACTGTGGCTATGAGCGGCGTACAGGCGTGGACAGATGGAGAGAGGACAGCAGGAAGGGGTGGGGGACAGGGGGTTAGTATGAGTCCTGGGCCGACTTCATGGGGAACTGTGCCGACATTCGTCTGGAAAGTATTCGGAAAACCCAGGGAAAACCGGCTGAGGCCGGCGTACTCCAGTCACCACAACATCGTAAACTTAACGTAGAAAATCCGTTCGCAATCCAGAAAATTAACGTTTAATTAATGAGAGCTGAGAGCGTGGACTGCAGGTGGGAAATGTCGCCCCGAAACCAGGTTATATTAACACTGACCAGCTAACGGATATTCGATGTAACTCAGGCGCTGGTTAACAACAACAACAACAACATAGATGATTGAATGATGATGATGACGTGGGATGTGTCCCTGCGTTGTGTGCAGGACCCTACTCCAAAAAGGTGCACAAATCTCTACAGTTCTTGAAGGAGGCCGGTGGCCCTCAGAAAGGAAAGAAAAGCACCAAGTGCACGGCACTGATGTGCAGGGTTAGTCCATGGGCCGAGAACTTTGCAGAAGTTGAATGGCCTCAGATCCAGCATTTCAGTTTGACATTTAAAGGCTCGTCGCTCGCATACGTCCTCTACAATGTGTCGGATTGTTGCCTGGAAACCACAAGTTGTAGACAGCGCCGTGTTGCTGTGGCCAAGCCTATACCAGAGTGCAGGGGTGAATGCAACGCTAAGTCGTAAACGACGCACAAGAGACGTAAAGAGGCGAGGGAAACCAACTGGCATTTCAAATAATAGAGTTGGGTCAACACCATACAGAAGCGACCACCGGGTGATGTCATGACACCATTCCTGATGGGCCCAGGGCGCCGTCAACGCGGAAAAGATGGAGCGTCTATCCCCGTTCGAAAGTATGATGGAGACTGCTGAGCCGCTATGGTGGGCCGCAGCAGCTGCCCGATCGGCTACCTCATTGCATCCCTATTGGAAAAACGTCTTGAGGTTACCCCAGAAATCTTGAGGTTGCCTCAGGTTACCCCAATTATTTCCAATATGGAATTTCAATTGAAAATAATTCCTGAGGTTACCTCAGAGTCTGAGCTCCTCAGGTATTATGGGACATATGAGGTCTTGAGGTTGCCTCAGAGCATGAGGTTCTGAGGTATTATGGGACATATGAGGTCTTGAGGTTGCCTCAGAGCATGAGGTTCTGAGGTTACCTCAGAGCTTGAGGTCCTGGGGTCACCTGAGAACTTGGGTTTCTGGGGTTACATCGGAGTTTGAGTCCCTGTGGTTACCTCAGGGCCTGAGGTTTCCACAGATTGGACCTGAAAGCATTGGACAACGCCCGTAGCACGACTTCGTGTTCAAAGACTTTTTATTGGCATTGGGGTCATGAGGTTCTAAATATGTTTCAGATACTTTAATTTGTCGTTCAGTGTCGCGACTCCCTTCATTTTCTTTCAGGTTTCTTCGCATTCCTCCGTTCTGCTCTTGAAGCACTGGAGGTATGCACATAGAGATAAAATTCAGTTCAGGTATGATAACCAGAGATACAAAATAATACACGAAATACCGAATAGTGATTACCAATTTGAGTGAGCATGTATGCGTGTCTGCATTTGCTCCCCACAGTGACAAAACTATAAAGGTTCATTACGGTAAATTGCCGTACTCAAAACGCAGACGGTTGGGACAACAGGCATACATAGAGTCTCCAAATAAGTTTAGTAGCTCTATGCATACCAAGAATATGCGTATACGTTTTCAACAAGAAAAAGTAAAGCTAAATGCTTGTCAAACCAGAGGGGTAAACAGTCTGGTGAGCACGTCCCTCAGGCTCGTTGTCGAATGGAAAGCAACAGAAGGACAAACATTTGGTGCCGATAATACACCTTTCAAGATATGTAGACACTCACAGTATTCGCGTTTGCTGCTGTTTCGGCTCACACGTTGATGGTCTTCCTATCCGCTTTCGTTCGTTGCAGGCCTTGGCGATATCCTCACTGCCTATCACGCGACATGCAATCGATCACAAATGCATCGCAGGGAATCTGAAAATATGGTATCACATTTACTAGAAATTCAAAGTTACATCAACTTCTAAAGCGTCGCTTCCCATTCACGAGATATTTATGCATAATTTTTCCTTTGAAACAAGACACACACAAGCACGCACACACATACAGCAAAAACTATATACAAGAAAATTTCCTCCACGTACCTTCGAGCAAAAAGCTTCCACGGGTTTTCTCACCTCCTTCCGGAAAATAGCGTGCACTGGATATACAGTGTTCCCATTGAAAGTCAGTGCGATCGTTGTCTTCACAAAAATTACTCACGTCGTCCACGGAAGTAACAAGTCGAATGTCGTCAAGAAACTCACGTATACACACGTCATTATGGCATCTTATTAATAAGCGGCACACAGGACGAAGCAAATACACACGCATGCCATGGAGGCTGGCGCGTAACTGCTCAAAGCTGAGGGAGGCGAATCCGAGAACTGGTTACAAAAGCGGGAACATTTTGTACGGTCCCCGAGCGAAAAAAAAGAAGAAAAGAAAAAGGACAAAGGGATGCGTGGCTGTAGCGAAGTGGAGCTGTAAAAATAACACCGACGCATGTTTGCCGCGTTGTTTTGTTTCTTTTTTTTTTTTCGGAACCAAACTAACGAAATATTCCATCTTTTGTAGATTCTTTGCGCTGCATTTCATTGTGGCGTACGCCAACCTGTGTGAAGCTCATAGAAGCTGAAAGTATCGGAACAACTCCTGCTTAAATTTTATCTATCCATTATAGCCTCTAATAGAAATACACGTGAGGATCTACCGTTTACCCTATATTGCCCTTATTGTGTTTTCAGATGTCTGGTCATGCAAAAATCGGTTGTGTATAGCACGAATAATGTGATATATGTTTGCATATTACCAACACTCTCGAGACTACGGAGCTACGCAAGCAGACGCACGCGGACAGTGTCCGGCTGTTTTCGTAGTTCCCTAGATTCGGGTTTAGTAATATGAATTATAATCTCCAGCTCGCTTGCTCTTTGGCAATTCGTTCATTGTGGTTTTTGTGTAACGTTCGTTGTGGACTCTTTGTGCTAGGAGAGCTTCAATTTATAACCGAATAAAATTGACTTTATGCCTTCCTGATGGTTTATGTGGATGAGACTTATGAAATTTCACGTTTTTGCGTTACGGTTTGGTGTAGGCTTAATTCACGTTGCCAGTTTAATGAAGGTAACATAATTAAATTACAAGTCATCAAACTAAATTCTACTCCAAAACACCTTGCGAATCTCTCCAACCAAAAGGCCCCCTGAGAAATTTCCAACGCTGTAGGCGTACCAAGGTGCAAGGCCCTATGTTGAATCTCGATTCGCCGATGTAACCGCAGGAGAGCTACGGCCTTGTCTGACGTCTTGAGGCGGAAGCTTAAAAGAACCACAGCAAGGTCTGGGGTTCTGATGTAGAACCTCAGAATTTCTGGAGGCTACCTTAAAAGAGCGAAAGCGATGTCTGAGGTCCTGAGGCAGAACCTCAGAATCTCTTTGGGTAACCTTGGAAGAACCGCAGCCGGGTCTGAGGGCCTTAGGTAGATCCTCAGGATTTCTTTAGGTAACTCCAGAAGAACCACAAGCAGGTCTGAGGTAACCTCAGACAGTCTCAAGATATCCTGAGGTAACCTCAAGATTTCTGGGGTATAACCTCAAGACGTTTTTTTTTTTTCAATAGGGATGCAATGAGATAGCCGATCGGGCAGATGCTGCGGCCCACCACAGCCGCTCAGCAGTCTCCATCATACTTTCGAACAGGGATAGACGCTCCATCTTTCCCGCGTTGACGCCGCCCTGGGCCCATCAGGAATGGTGTCATGACATCACCCGGTGGTCGCTTCTGTATGGTGTTCACCCTACTCTATTATTTGAAATGCCAGTTGGTTTCCATCGCCTCTTTACGTCTCGTGTGCGTCGTTTTCGACTTAGCGTTGCATTCACCTCTGGACTCCGGTATATCCTTGGCCACAGCAACACCGCGCTGTCTACAACTTGTGGTTTTCAGGCAACAATCCGACACATTGTAGAGGACTGTAGCCAGTACGTATGCGAGCGACGGGGCTTTAAATGCCAACTTGAAATGCTGGATCTGAGGCCATTCAACATCTGCAAAGTTCTCGGCCCTTGGACTAACCCTGCACATGGCGCTTTTCTTTCCTTTTTGAGGGCCACCGGCCTCCTTCAAGAATGTAGAGATTTGTGCACCTTTTTGGAATAGGGTCCTGTACTCAACGCAGGGACACATTCCACGTCATCATCATCATTCAATCATCTATGTTGTTGTTGTTGTTAACCAGCGCCTGAATTACGTCGAATATCCGTTAGCTGGTCAGTGTTAATATAACCTGGTTTCGGGGAGACATTTCCCACCTCTAGTCCACGTTCTCAGCTCTCATTAATTAAACGTTAATTTTCAGGATTGCGAACGGATATTCTACGTTAAGTTTACGATGTTGTGGTGACTGGAGTACGCTGGCCTCAGCCGGTTTTCCCTGGGTTTTCCGAAGACTTTCCAGACCAATGTCGGCACAGTTCCCCCTGAAGTCGGCCCAGGACGCATACTAATCCCCATTGATGAATATCTTGCTGGTCCGGAAAGTCAGCAGGGGATGAATTGACTTTAAGGAGTAAGACCGCTCCAACAAAAAGGACTAACGTGTCCCGTTTATTCCAAAAAGGAACAACATGCTTATAACGTCTTTCTCTTCTACACGAGCCATACGGCTAGCATGCCAAAACAAACCGAAATACGTAAAAGCAACGAAGTTGCTGCAGTGCAGGTCCGTCTTACATGGTTTCACAACATCCTCCCCCGCGGTGAGTGCTATGCTCACAAGTTTAAATAATCTCTAAGGGACAAAGGAGCTGTATAGGTCGCCGTAAGAACGTCCGGTCAGGTAGTCGTACTACACACGATCTCACTACCCCGTCGCTGCCCGTTATCAAAGAATGTACGCGGCATATACGCCATCTATGCCTAGGTAACCTGTCCTCAACAAGTAGCACTAGATCACCAATGTCTAGAGTCACCGGAGTCTCGCTTCTCATGGTGTGATTGGAGCGTAACTGTAACACATAGTCCTTTCGCCATCGTCTCCAGAGAGAATCTAGAAGTTGCTCACGCTGACGATAACGACTAGTCACGGTGTCCCTGTCCGAGGTAGATGATGTAGGGGCCTTCCCTGGTAACGCTGTCACTCTTTTTCCCACGAGGAAATGTGATGGAGTTAGCACCTTGGGTTCTTCTTGCGCAGCGTAAAGAAAAGTGAGGGGACGTGAATTTAGGACGGCTTCGATCTCGGTTAACACCATAGTCAGTTCATCGTGTGTCAAGAAAGCCTTTCCTAACAGTCTGCGGATAATGGTTTTGACTGAGCGGACCATTCGCTCCCAGAAGCCGCCCCACCACGCAGCTCGTTCGACGATGAATTTCCACTGGATGCCCCTCTGAGAAAAATAGTCGAGAGCGTCAGATCCGCGTAATGCTTTCGAGAGACTTGCTAGATCTTTGGAAGCCGGTTTAAAGGCAAGCGCATTGTCGGAGTGGACAACTTTGCATACCCCTCTTCTGGATACAAATCTTCGGAAGGCCAGGAGAAATTGGTTTGCAGTGAGGTCCTCCACAACTGCTAAGTGCACGGCTCGTGTCACAGCGCACGTAAATAACGCAATGTAACACTTTTGACACCTCTTGTCTGGCGTTTTGTATAAAAGTGGTCCAGTGAAATCAATTCCAGTCACCTCGAATGGATGGGATCTTGTTATTCTCTCCGGTGGGAGTGGAGCTGTCGCTTGGACTACTGGTCGTGCACGCTGTCGTTTGCAAAACTGACAGTTGTGCAACGCCCTCTTCACTGCTTGTCGGCCTTGGATGATCCAGTATGACTCCCTTAGGTCAACCAAAGTGTCACGAACTCCTGAGTGTAGCAAGCGCTGATGAGTTTGTGTAATTAACAGTCCTGTATAAGTGTGATGTTTTGGTAGAATAACCAGGTGCTTTACTTCTTCATTTTCCTCGCTGCGTTGCAGCCGTCCTCTAACACCCAGAAGCCCAGCTTCATCCAAAAACAAGTGAAAATCTCTCATCTTTGAAGTTAGTTTGAGTGGTTGTGATGAAGAAATTGCTCAAAGTTCATCTGGAAACGATTCCGCTTGTACTTGTCGTATCCAGTAGTTTTCTGCTCGCTGAATTTCAGATGCTGTGAAAGGGCCCGTTATTTTGTTTTCCACTTGACTCGAGTTGGAGAAAAATCTATAAATCCATGCCGTAGTCCGGATAACCTTGTTCAGGGAAGAGAAGTTTGCCAGTTCCAGAACGGAACAGGTTGACACTGATGGAGCTGACAGCACGACAGTTGCTTTAACTTCCTTGTCTTGGAATCCTATCAATTACATGTGTCGTGGCCAGTAAGCCTCGTCTTCATGCAGCCACGGCGGCCCTTCCCACCAATCGGCTCTATTTTGGAGAGAGTCAATCGAAATTCCCCGTGTCAGGAGATCGGCAGGATTTTCTTTACCAGGGCAGTATCGCCAGTCCGATGGGTTCGTGCGGTCCTGTATCTATGTGGTCCTGTTGGAAACAAAGGGCTTGTACCGACGCGTGTCACCCTTGATCCAGTTGATGACAATCATCGAATCCGTCCACAATGTAGTAGACAGGTTGGCACCAAAGCTCTTGATAATGTAGTACAGCAGTCGTGCTCCCAGTAACGCCCCCAGCAGTTCCAGGCGTGGGAGAGAAACCGTCTTCAAAGGAGCAACTCTAGACTTTGCCACGACTAAACGAACTGTGCACAGGCTGCTTTCCTGTATTGTTCTGACGTAGATGACGGCTCCGGGCTAGCGTCGCAGAATACATGAAGCGTTTGTTGTCGGACTGTCCCCGTGCGCTTTATCCTTCTGGGAATGCACAAATCATTGGCTTTGGGAAGCTCGCGACACCAAGAGTGCCAGTCTTCAAGTATGTCAGGTGGGAGAACTTCGTCCCAACGTATTCCCTTCTGCCAAAGTCGCTGGAACATGACCTTCGCCGTGATAACAAACGGTGCTAGAAATCCGAGTGGATCGAAGACCCGCGCTGTGGCTTGAAGCACTGTTCGTTTGGTATCATGCGCGGTGTGTAAGAATTCCAGCACGGATTTCAGAGATATCCTTAGAGCGTCTGAGTCAGTGTCCGAAATAAGACCCAGTACCTTTCTCTCAGTCTGTCGGATAGAGTCGTCGCCGTTATATAGGTCCCGAAACATTCCACGTAACAGTTTATCATTTGTTCTCCATTTCCGAAGTCGCATGCCGCAGTCTTCAAAAATGTCAACCGATTCTTTCCAAAGGCGTTTCGCCTCTTGAACTGTGCTGATACTGGTTGCCAAATCGTCGACGTAAAAACTCTCGGCAAGGAGCTTGCAGGTGTCTGGGTACATATCGGACATCCTCCGGAAGTGATAGCGTATGGTTGCGGCGAGAAGAAATGGGCTACAAGCCGCCCCAAATGGCACCCGAGTCATCCTTAGGACTTCGATCGCGGGAAGAGGTTGTCCTATCTTCGGTGTTGTCACGTACCACAAAAACCGCAACGCGTCACGATCCCGTTCAGGTAAGCTGATTTGCAAGAAAGCCTTTTCAATGTCGGCGACCAGAGCCACAGCTTCGCTACGAAACTTTATCAAAAGGTGTAGAATCTCTGGGTTCAAGTTTGGTCCCACGTGAACGACATCATTAAGGGATGGCTCGCCAGAGGCACTAGAGGATGCGTCAAATACAACTCTTACTTTCGTTGTATCTCTATCTTGCTTAATCACGGCTCGGTGTGGCATGTAGTAGAGTGTATTCTCCGCTGCTTCCTCCAGTGGGGCTACTTCAGCATGACCGTTTTGTCGGTAGAGAAGAATGGCGTCGTCGTATTCTTCCATAGGTAGGTGATCTTTCATTAGACGATTTGTTAGTCATCGGAGTCTGGTGCTTGCCAGTTGTAGGTTCGAAGGTAGTTCCGTAGTAGGTAGTCTTTTTCTTAGTCCATGGAAGACCGACTTCATACCTTTTGTCTTTAATTTTGATGGTTGCGTTGAATTGCTCCAGGACCCCGTTATTCTCTTCGTCGCACTCATTTGTAGATATACCAATGTGTTCAAGCGCCCAGAAGCTTTGAAGCTGCGAAGAAACGTCGTTTTGATTGTTATCCACAGTCAGTCTGAATACACCTACGGTGGCGCAAAGGTTTCCCGACATCTCTGACGGTCCCTGAAGTGTCCACCCGAAGATGGTGTTGACCGCGAAGAGGTTGTCATCAATTCGTTGCGATTCGCCCGTCACTATACTCCAGTACAGATCTGAACCAACCAGGATCTGGATGTCGTCGCTGCAGCGTACGTCAAACATGACAAGGTCGGCCAGTGGCAACCCTTTCTCTTGTAGCGCTGTGATCAGTTTACTGTCGGGGTCGTGCATTAGGTTTGCGGAAATTTCAGGTATCTCCAAAGCTTCTACAGATATCTCCTCGCGACTGTACTGACTGAGAAGCCAAACTCTGACACGTCGACACTTCCTTCTTGAAGGTGTGCAGCCGAAGGAACATATCGACAAGTTTTCTTCCCCTACCGGTTCGCATTGTAGATCGTGAGACAATGACTCTCGTATGAATGTTCTTTGGCTCCCGCCGTCCAGTAGAATTCGTACAAGTTGTCTACTTGTATTCGTCTCCGCCCAGAGGCGAGCGGTCTGCAGAAGGATTAGACTCCGGACACGAGACGCTTCCAATTTGCGTGTCGTTGTTGAGGAGAGTACGCCGGAAAATGTAGTGTTGGTGTTTCCGCTGGTCTTATTCTCCAGCTCTCTTTCGCAAAGAACTGTGAGATGGTGCCCGTTACAGCGGGTGCATCTGATTCGAGCCGCTGTTCGACATTCACGTGATCTGTGGCATCGTTTAGCACATTTGAAACAGCGTCCCTCTCGCGTAAGTAACGCTCTTTTTTCGTCGATGCTGATTGTGCTGACACAACTCTCGATGTCATTATCTGTACTCTTGCAGATAACACATTCTGTTCGTTGTGTTGTGTCTCCCGTCGTAAGTGCTCCTGTCGTCTGTCGAATAAGAGGCCGCCTATCCTTCGAGATTTTCAATCGAGATTCGCTCAGCCGTGCATCGACTGGGTATTCGCTCTTCTCAGGACTTTCTATTTCACCTCTGAGAAAGTCAAGGAAGTTATTCAATTCGGTTTTGCTGGCTGGCGTTCCTTCCTGATGTTTCCGATTGTAATCCAGTTCCACCTGTTTCGGTACAGATTTTCGCAGTGCCGACAGAAGCATGACGCCGTACTCGTTCTGTTCGACCTTCGGAGCTTGGAGGCCGCGCACTCTTACTTGAACTTCATCGTAAAGGTCTCGAAGATGGACATAATCGCCCGCATCGGCAACCGTCGGTAGATTGAGTAAACGATTCAGATGCTGGTCGACAATATGCTGTCGCTGGTTGAAGCGTTGATTAAGGATCTCAATTGCGGCATCGTAATTCTCGTTCGTAAGAGGAAGTCCGCTTATGGCCGTAGCGGCCTTGCCGGTCAGATAGCTTTGTAGGTACTTGAACTTATCTACATTATGTAGAGTTTCATTCTTGTGAATTGTCGACTCAAACTGGTCCCAAAATGTCATCCAGTTCATTAGATCTCCGTTGAATTTCGGTACCTCAATCTTGGGAAGTTTCACTTTGGTGGAACCCTGATGTTGCATTGCCGGGATAAGCACAGCTCTGGTTGGAGAGTCGGGTCGAAGGGTTGTCCGTTGGATTTTCTTCAGTTTCTGACTGATTTGAGATATAGCTGTGCATATCTTTTCCTGGTAAGACATAGCAACTTCAATCTCTACTTGAAAGGCTTCTTCGGAAACAAGAGATTCCATGGATCCATCTAATGACTGTAGCGTCTCCTCTTTAGACTTCAAAAGGTCAAGTTTTGTTTGAAGCTCACCGGCTGCAGGGCTCTGAACTCGTAGTAGTGCGTCGACGTCCGTGATGAGTTTCGTTACTGAGGCCCGTACAACGGCTCGTTTCTGCTTGAGGCAGTCCATCCTTGATGCTCAATTCACCTGTCGTCGTCACAGGAGGAGTTCCCGGGTTTCGGCACCAAAGTTTGTGATGAATATCTTGCTGGTCCGGAAAGTCAGCAGGGGGTGAATTGACTTTAAGGAGTAAGACCGCTCCAACAAAAAGGACTAACGTGTCCCGTTTATTCCAAAAAGGAACAACATGCTTATAACGTCTTTCTCTTCTACACGAGCCATACGGCTAGCATGCCAAAACAAAACAAAATACGTAAAAGCAACGAAGTTGCTGCAGTGCAGGTCTGTCTTACATGGTTTCACAACACCCCTGCCCCCCCCCCCCCTTCCTGCTGTCCTCTCTCCATCTGTCCACGCCTGTACGCCGCTCATAGCCACAGTTGCGTCACGGCGCTAATACGGAATTAAAAAAACGGATCGGCGCATGCGGCAGATTCGAATACTACAGCTGGCTAACCTTTTGAGTGACTTCCTTCTTTCATCCTTAATTTCTCGGGCACTTGAGGCTTTGTATGTCTTTGTCCTTTCTATGTGTTCCAGCCTCAGAACATCAATTGCCATCTTGCTCAGCTCCTTCTAGCCGCCAGCTGCTTCAATTAACGGCACCTGGAAATAACACACGCGATGATTTACCTCTTCGCATGGAATAAGACAAAAGTATGCCTCTTCTGGGAGTACAGAACGTATATTTTTGCATTGCCAGAGGAGTTTGAACTTGTAACCTGATCCGTAGGGCGCCTCCGTTATACCCAGTAAGGAAGACGTAATCACGCAATAAATAACCGCGCGCTGCGGATACATCTTTCGGCAATGCGAAAGATAATCATAGCGCGATGTGAGGTGAGTGTTGAGAAACAATAACACTTTAAACATACCTCAAGGCCACTGGATTTGGACATATGAAACATGCATCGACTTCCCCGTCGTCATTTCCGAACGCAGTTTGTCAATTTGAAAATAGCGGGGCGATTACGATGTGTGGACTCTGTGCCGTTCGCCATTGTTGCCTGTTCAAATGCCGCCGACACGGCGGCACAGTTACTGGTGCCACTGTCAGCAACATTGTACGTACTTTGCTTTCTGTTCATGTAATGCCCGCGTGTATTTGAAATCCGCAGCGTGCACCCGGCGTATGTAGAATTTGTAGCGAAGGAACTGGCAATGTAGGGGGGGGTTCGAGGGTCGTTGTGTTTCTGTCGGTACACAAGAGTTACTGGAATATTTTGATTTGTAGGAGTAAACGTTTTCCGTTGTTCGTGCGTGTTTTTTTTTTTATCTTCAGAGCCCAGGGTACACTAAACAATGACGTGGTATAATGGTCCACTGTTTTTACGACATGTCGAGGTTTGTGCATGTAGCGGCAGATAGAAATTTATTGGAAGCATGGGCCTGGCCTCTAAGGAGACGCAATGCATCGCAACACTGTGCCACCATAGGCATGTACAGAATACACGTATATCTTACAGCAACTAACCATTTACTCAAATTCAATGCTCCCACCCAGTGTAACACATTTCTTATGTCGGGTACTGGAAGCCAATGTGAAATGTACGGCAGATTTGTGTACAGCCATATGACCGTAATCACACTTACGGACACACTGCCGTCTTATTTACGATGATAACCGTCATAATTACGGTACATTTCGTCGGTGCCGTATTAGTAACACTACTTCGGCCGTATTCCCAATCACGGTAGCACGCCTGGTTTCCTTTCAAGCCAAAAACTGCACTTTGACTGTAAATTTTACCGTTTCACCGTTTTTTGCTTGTTTTTTACAGTGTGGACAGAGCATATGCTGAAATACAAGTTGATGCGACGCACATTCGCTAAGCGTTAAGTGTATTGGGGCGTAAAGCGTTTGTAACGGTGAGGTGGTGCGGACTTTGCGAACATACCGTCTATCTACATATTCGGTGCGTATCCAATAACATTTTTGACATTCCTTCCTGACAGATATTACGCTTTTAATCGAGGCTATAATGCGACTATCTGCTGAGTGGAGCTGTAAAGGTGATCGAACTCCTCATCTGTGCGACGAGTGTCGTGCACAGATAAATGTGTTCCAGGAACAGCACGGAAACGATAGAAATATGTAACTAATTTTACTTTACTTTTTTTTTACTCCATACCTAGATTTTGCCAGCTTTCAGCACAAGAACAATTTGCTCTCGTGAACAAACTGTCACAAACGTCATCGATATATCGGCATATCTATAAAAAAGAGGTTCTGGCAACGTTCCTCTGGTGGTCAACACAAGGATGTCTCTGGGCATGTCTGGGATGTCTGCAGACTGCGCCCCCCTTCGAAACCTCTACACACGATATTTTGGAGACGTGCTTCGGACGTCTGGTATTTGCTCAGTGAAACCGAAACGCAAATCCCGTTCTGAGACATCCCATGGGTACCGCATCGATATCCGGGAAGTCAGGCTGTTCGCGACCATGTAAGGAGGTCCTGGGGATATTAATGATTTATTGCGAGACCACCCAGTACAAGTGATTGATCGTGATTTCTCTGCTTTGAATGATACATGCGCACAAACGACATTTGATTACGGATGAGCTACACAACAAAGGTGTTCACATAAGGGTCGACTTCTGCAAACGAAAGTATAAATCGTCTGCAAATTGCCAGCACGCACTATGAGTCCAAAACAGATACCAGGAACCATTGTGATGCCTAATGTAAAAACTCCGAGACTAGGGAACACAAAGGGACAGACACAAACACGAAGCCTCACAAAGTCATTGAGACTTCGTTCATGCATCACCTTCACCAGCTCGCTTGCTTCTTAGCCATTTTTTCATTGTCACCATTGTGATGTTCTATTGCATAAGGACGCAATGTCGAAAAACTCACATAGCTACTCCTGGTTGCTGGTGCGCAAACACACATTTATTTCACATTCATAGTCACTGTGTGCATCAAAGGTGAATTACACGTGGAGGTACACGCCAAGGCAAAACTTTCGTGTAAAGTCTGAAGCTTGATAACGTATATGTAAAATTAATCGAGTGCGATGCGGTCCACTGTTATGGCTTAATGCGCAAGGAAATGAAATGGTCGAAGTAGGAAGCGCATTTTTGTTACCATGCGTCTTCTGACCACCCTGATTACGTGCTTGATAGCGCCATTGTAACGATGGAGTATCATTTCAACCAAGAAGACGCCAGTGGATATCAGCATGCCCGTTGCCCACAGTAAGAAAGGTGGCCGCAAATCGGTCATAGTCAGCGCTTTCTGTTCTGATGTCTGCCGGAGGTTGTCGTTATCGTTTTGATGCGACACTCTGAACGCTTCCAAGTTCCGTGCTCTTACGTATAATCCTGTCTCCACACCCTGTGTCACGATTTTCTGAGTGCTGTGAAGGTAGGGTGAAGTAAGTCCCATCGCTGGGCCCAAGATTAGGGCATCCATGAGATCATCAACCTTTCTGTAGCCCATTTGTAGGAGTTCGTTGTGCCTTTGCATAGTATCTTGGCGATGGCTCAAAACTCCATAAGTATCCTTCCCATCGTTTCCTCGCTTAATGGAGCCATCCGCGTTGAAGCAATCACATCCACTTTTTATAGGATATTTGGAGCTAGTGTGGACAGACATGCCGCACTGGCTAGCACTTTGAAAAAAGCAGAGTCTGTAACCTTGAACTGAAAACAGTTTATCATCAAACTTTTCTATTCCTTTTTTGAGCGGCATATCTCTCAAATAGGACATTAACAATCCTTGAAAAGCAGTGGATACGATCATCCCGACAATCAGCCAAACTCCAAAAATTATTCGCAAGGGTTGGTAGTTGAGGAAGGCCGTAGTGTGCACTACGCTTTGCCTTAGAAGGGATTCCATAAAGAGGACAGCGACTTGCACTAAGTGTGCTCTGTTCGGACGTTTCATGTAAAGATAGGAGAAACCAATAAGCGCGCATGCGATGAATGAAGACAGTAGAGATAACCACACTTGCAAGCTGAACGGTATCACTAGAGCCATTTCCCTTGGCATCTGCTTCGCCTTCTCAGCATAAAACGAAAGAACCACAGAGTCCAAATACCCTGCGATAATGGCATTATCAATCAACGTGCCACCGTTCAAATAACCAGTCGCACTAATACCGTTACCCCTGCAAAGAAACTTCGAAATTTTTGTCTTGATTGCGACAAAGGGTATTTCGGAGAAGCCGATCTCAAACATCGTGACTGTCACGTTCTTATGTTGCAGTGTGAAAATCAATGTTTTCACATTGGGATGAATGCATGTGCCTCCCTTCGTGCAAATAAGGACTAAGTTCTGCCCTTCAAATTTACGCCTTCTCACGAGATGTTTCCCAAACATATATTGCGGGTCACATGTAATGCATTCTTCCGAAGCATAGTCCCTCAGATAAGCGTTACCGTTTGCGATAGTGACATTAAACACGCCGGTGCATGAAAACACGTCTAAACTCTCCGTGAACTGTCCTAATGAATTAAGTAGACCTTTCGTCCTCGTTGGATCAGCGCCTTCTGGTAACATATACAGATCCAAGGCACACTGTCGGAAAGTGCTCCAAGCTCTGGGTACGAACAAATCCTTATAAGTGCAAATTATGTGGAAAACTCGGCCATCCAGATGTGCATGTTTCCAGTTCCTCTCCAGAGTAGCATTGAAGATCTTCATATCTGTCCAAATAGCGATGGGAACGTTGATTTTATGAAGCAACTTGAGCAGATGATTAGAATAAGTGTCGATGCACCCGACTGATGTTCTAACGTCCACTGGCCTGTTTGCTGCGAAAACACTGATCACCTGAGGAAGAACGTCAGATGCCAGCAAGTCTTCCATGGAACCAAATGTCTTAATGCATGTTGTTATGCGGAATAGGCATGCAATCACAATTCCTCTGAGAAGCATGGTTCAGTCGCAATCTGAGTGGTGAAATTGAGAGCGTGGTAACTCCGCTAAGCTTCTCTCAGTCCAGTTGTCTGCGTGCGCATACGTACTTCTCTGTCCGGGAACTGTAGCATTTGTGCATTATCGACCACTGGGCCTCCAGTCGATTTTAATCTATCAAAGATTGCGAGGCGCTCTGACTTGCACCCGGGACTTGGAGAACGATATCCACCTCAACCGGTGCGAGTACTTTAACATGCGCAGCAATGTACGTAGTAAGCTGATGAGCCTAGATAGGAAGAAGACAAAAGGCCGGAAGCATACGATAATGTAATTTCGTAGAGTGGTGAAAGCATCGGCTCTTCAAATGCGCGTATCGTTGGTCATGAGCGATGTTGGCATGGAATATCGCACACTGTGCTTTTTTTTTTCGGGGGGCTCTCTAAATGTCATAGTCCGCTTGATGAAGACGTCATCTTTAATATGTTCGGTCACCATCAGCGTGATCCGTCTATTACTTGCGGTAACATTTGTCTTCTGGTATCTGTGGAATATTTTGATCTTTAGCGTAACTTCAGTAATCCACGGAGGCTCACCTCCACGCAGGTGATTCAACTTCAATACTGTGAAATTCAATATAATTCAACAATTCTGGGCGTTCCGGATCCAAAGGCCGCTTGCCAAGCGCTATGTAGGATTCCGGGAAAGACAGAAGCACGCTTCAGTTTTGGTCAGCTACGATCCCCCATATCATCGAGGACTGGGAGCGGTACGCGTGTGAACGCCGGGTACTTCGACGCCAACTTGAACTCCTCGACCATAGACCATTCAGCCTGTCCAAAGTACTTGGCCCATGGAGGTCCCCTGCGCATCAGTGCCGGGCTCTTCGCTCCTTTTTTGCTTTCATGCAGGCCACTGGACTCCTCGAAGAGCTCTAAACAGAACTCCGACCTGTCGTCGCTTCAATCTCACCATAATTCATCCTCTCATATTAACCACTGTGAAGTGGGGTAGTGTCCTGTGGCTACCACGGGGAAACATCCCATGTCATCATCACTTCTTCATTTATTGTTGTTGTTGTTGTTTCAGTTTTGGTGCTTCAATCAGATTAATTCATAAGGAATCATCTACAACGCTTTGAAAATATACTACGTTGACGCTCCTGTACAATCACCTGCTGCAGGATAACGTTGCCGCTAATGTATTAGCGCCCCCTGTTTTCTATGTGAATTTCCCATAGGTTTTGTCGCCGAACTATGAGACAGATCTGAATGCGGGAACTTTCATTGGAAAGGTGACGTCAAGATCTCTTAATTCAGGGAACTGAAATATCTCTCTAGCGTGGTATTTTTTTAAAGAAAAAGAAACGAATTTTGTTGCTACAGCTTCAAAAAATCCAAATAAACAAATGAAAGCGAATAAAAACAATCCGCTTCTGAGGTTAACCGGGGACATGTTTCAGGATTCAAATGACCCGTCGTTCTTGTGTTTTTAGCATTCTGTTTTTCCGAAAAAGAATTGAAAGTGAGTACGGGCATGCATCCAAGGCGCGTTTACCACTGATTCCGGAAGATGGCGCCGTCCACTCGCAGCGCCCGAACGTACTCCGCTTGTAAACCTCCACGTATTGCGCAGCAGCTGATCGGCGTCCGTGGTTTCGGTTCGTCCTGAAGTGACCAATTCGTGGCTAAGTTACGCGTTTTTTTCACTTTCTTCTCATGTTCATTTGCTCTCTGTCCTTGTGTGTTTTCTACGTGTTCATAGTATTTACCCATTATGGCTCGAAGTCACGTCTACGGACAACGGAAACGTAAGAAGAAGGACTTTGCGAATTTACGTGGTAGAGGCAGGCATGTGACGGAACCTGCGGATTTGAGAGATTTTGGTAATGCAGGATGCTCCAGCCGTGCTGTTCCGAGTGATCGCTGCACTTCGACGACTCCACATCGTGCAGATACCCTTGTAGGCTCAACCTTTGGTGGTAGTGTTGTTCCTCAAACTGTAAGTGATGCCGGTCGGAATACTTGTTTCGCTTCGAGCACAAGCGAAATTCGTCCTTCAAATTCGTAATTTGCTGATTCAGCTGGGGTAGGTAATGTAGTCCCCTGCAGTTCAGATTGTGACCAGCTTGCCGGTTCCAGAGCAAGTACCGTTCCAACCACTGCTGCTGTTACACCCAGTCGATCTCCATCTTTCGATACTGGCAATGTTCACCAGACACAGAGTCAGTGCACAAGCAGTGTGAATGGTCGGCGTATAGTGGAGATTGATCACTTCTTCTTCGTCTTTGCAAAGTTTGTCGGTACATAGTCCGTTTGGTTGCGGCCTGGCTGACATGGAAATTGTATCAGAACATCGGCGAGGTCTGTGTAGCTCTTTCAGTTTGAAGTGCAGGATGTGTGTGAGGAAAGATGTAGTCACAACAGAGGCGCCAGTTGATCAACTTGTTCAACAACGCATGGATGCCAATTCCTCAGCAGTGAACGGTATCGTGTCTATAGGTTCTGGTTTCTCAGGCCTTCTCGAGCTCCTAGGTGCTTCTGGACATACCCGGCATGGCTAGTAGCACGTACAGTAAGTATCAGGATATTGTTGCTAAAGGAATCGACAAAACAGCTTGGGAAGAAATAAGAAAAGCAGGCATTGAGGAAGCCTGGTTAGCTAGGGAGGCTGGGGGCATCGATGCTGACGGTTTTCCTATAATTACGGTCGTTGCTGAGGGTGCTTGGTGCAAATGTTCATACAAGAACAAGTACGACGCTCTTTCTGGCTTGGTAAGTAAATATTGTTATCTACACTAAATAAAGGTGCGCGAAAAAGAAGGATTTATCTTGCACACCGCTTGGCAGACGGGATATACAGGAAGTCTCTGCCCACCATTTGCGGAAAGAACACTATGAGCATTTATTTGGAGGAAAAAGTTGACCCCTCTTGTGCTATTAGTGGCACTGCTGTCTTTTGGTAAACACACTTACTAGAGTGGTATACATCCTGCGGCATGAGTTTGTACGATACGCATACACATGCATAATTCCTGGAAACATTGTCATTGCCGGTAGAGTTTCGTGGAATACAATCTTGACATTTTTTTCGTTTTTGGAGGCTGTAATTGTTGGGTACCGCACAAAGAAAGTACTGTTCCTAGGCGTCCGGAACAAATTTTGTACACTGTGCGCAAGTTGCAAGGCAGGGTCGAGCCCAAAAAAGCATCTGTGCTTCAAAAACTGGGACAGAAGCTCTACCTGTATGGAGAAGGATATCGTCGTTGAAGGCTTCAGGCGCAGCATTGAGTTGCACGGGGTAAAGTACTTGCAGTTGATCGCTGACGGTGATTCGAGCACATACAAGTCAATTCTTCAAGCTGCACCGTACCAGCATCAGGTAGTTCAGAAGATAGAATGTCGCAACCACCTTCTTCGAAACTATGTAAGTCGTCTTCGAGATATTGCTTTGGCAAAGAGAACAACCCCCATTCCCCCATCGCTGAAGGAGCTACTTCTGGATAATGCTGTTCGACTAAGAGTTGGAGTTGCTAGGGCTATTCACTATCGCAAAGAGCAGGCTGAGTTCAGGAAACAAGATCAGATTCGGAACCTGGTGGCTGATATCTGTAATGGGCCACTCCATGTGTTCGGCGAGCACGCAAAATGTGCGGGTTACTTTTGCAGTGGTCCAAAAGAGGGGGAAGTCCATCACGTCCCAGAGCTCAGGAAATGCGGACTTTTCAATGAAATCCTTGTAGCCATGAGCCGTTTGGCAAACAATGGTAGCAGCTTGATCCTTGACGTTAACAATAATACTGCAGAACATTTCATTTCTCTCGTTGCAAAGTTTTCTGGCGGGAAAAGAATAAACTTTTCCCAGAAGGGATCATTCGGAATGCGGGCTTCAGGGGCTGTCGTGTCTTTCAACTCTAAGCAGTACCATCGTGCTGTACATAAGGCAGTGTACAACACCAGCCCTGGGACGGATGCAAAAATTATGCTGAAGCGTAAAGCAGCTGTTCGTGCTGCTTGCATAAGGCATCGGAGTTCTGGGGCTGCTCGCTGTAAGCGTTCACTTGAAGGTGCGCCTTGCAAGCGTGCTTCCAGCGACAACCACTATGGTTCCATAGTGGATGCCCCAGACATGAACCACATGAACCATGACTATGTTGAAGCTGCTGCGGCGTACAAGGATTCCCTTGTGCTCTCCCAACCAGATTCAGAGCAGCTCGAGGCTGATACTCGAGGTCAAGAAGGGAGAACTTTGTGTATGCAGGAGAGGCGAAAGCGACTCACCGCTTCTGATTTTGGCAAGGTATGCAAGATGCGAGATGCAACGAGCAGTGCAAGTACTGTTCGTTCCTTGCTCTATGGTCATTTTGACACTGAGGCTCTCCGATATGGTCGCGACACTGAGCCCATTGCAATTGCTAAGCTGCAGGATGAGTTAGGGGTGACTGTTTCACCATGCGGCCTTGTTGTTGATCAGGAGTTTGCATACCTTGCTGCAACACCTGATGAGCTTGTCGGTGACGACACTGTCGTGGAAGTGAAGTGCCCTTATTCGGCTCGGTCCCTTACCCCAGTGGAGGGGTGTGAGGCCATCATGGTATTCTACCGTGGCTTGAGTGTATGAAAATATAGCAAAGCTGTCCCCAAACTGTCGTTCTTCCCAGGCATTGTTGAAACACGTCCACACGTTGATGCTATATTTGTGAGGCCATCATGGTATTCTACCTTGGCTTGAGTGTATGAAAATATAGCAAAGCTGTCCCCAAACCGTCGTTCTTCCCAGGCATTGTTGAAACACGTCCACACGTTGATGCTATATTTGTGAGGCCATCATGGTATTCTACCTTGGCTTGAGTGTATGAAAATATAGCAAAGCTGTCCCCAAACCGTCGTTCTTCTCAGGCATTGTTGAAACACGTCCACATGTTGATGCTATATGTGTGAGGCCATCATGGTAGTCTACCTTGGCTTGAGTGTATGAAAATATAGCAAAGCTGTCCCCAAACCGTCGTTCTTCCCAGGCATTGTTGAAACACGTCCACATGTTGATGCTATATGTGTGAGGCCATCATGGTATTCTACCTTGGCTTGAGTGCATGTAAATTGTGGAAAGAAACATGAATGGTGTTCCTAGCACTTTTGAACCTCCACCAGCCTGTTCAGATGTCGACATCCTGAGTATGAATCCATTTTGATATTTTGAGAAGGTCGGTAAGTATCATAATTGTGCAGAGCTGTCTCCCAACTGTCGCCAGTTCCACGCATTGTTGAGCACGAGCAACATCCCAACATGTCGCTCTGCGTTACGTCCTCTTGCCATCTTGCCTTTACTTGGGTGCCATTTCAACATATGAAAATTGCCTTTTCAGATTCAGGTTTCCAGTACTACTGCAGATATGATGGCCAGACGCCCAAATGTCAAACTTCCTAAGTGTTACTGTCTTTATCTGTCATTTGAAAATTTCCCACTATCTCCCTGATTATGAAGCACCTGAAAAACCGACACAGCACTGCCAACCCAGGAGCCTATTCTGCCCTAGGTGGTCTAAAGCCATCTAAAGAAATTACTACAATGCGACAAGAAATAGCCTCGTAGGGAACGCTCAAACCTGCCTGCGACGACATCGTCTTCTGAGAGACAGTTTTTCCTCCTCTCCTATTTCACGAACCGCGCAGCGGAGAGAATTCCGAAAGCGTATATTTCACCTAACTCACAGATGAATTCAACATATATTTTTTCCCATTCAGTCGAGACATCAAGTGTACCGGATTGTTCGATTTGAGATGGAACTAGCCGGCTAACACCAAATATACTTTAATATTCTCGCACGATGTATTCTACTCGTACTACCATTGTTTCTTGGTTTATCTGCGTTAAGTGATCCGTACACATCCAGGTTCCTTACAACGTTTGAAAATGTTACATTACGCAGCCATTATGTTGGCATTAGCAGAGAAAATGTCTCGTCAGTGTGCTGCCGGCATGAAAGAAGATGCAGATGAACAGCCCCTGCGAGGTAGTCACGTCAGTTTTTATTGCAGAATTTTGCAATATTGCAGAGCACACATTGTTGACAGCCTCGTTACAAGCACACAACGACGGGCTTCAGCATTATTATGTCGACTAACATAACTTGATAACACTCGATGAAATGTACAGGGGTGTACATTTGAAACCAACAGAACGGTATACCTTGCACACGCTAAGGAATGAGGTTCAGTACAAAGTGCATGCTCTATAAACCTCAATACCATGCACGAGAAGATCTATGACGTATCAAGCGCATTATCCTCACGATACGCTTTCTGGCCAACTTTATTGCACAACTTATATTGTCAATGTAACGGTGTACGACTATTTCAACCAAAAAGACAACAATAGCTATCAGGATGCCGGTCACGAGCACTATGAAGTGTGGCCGCAAATCAGCCATTGTCAGTGTTTTCTCTTCTAAACTCTCTGGCAAGTCGTCGCTGTCCTTTTGACGCGACACTCTGAACTCTTCCAGTTTCCTTGCTCTTACATATAGTCCGGACTCGACACCCTGAGTCACAAGTTTCCGGGTACTGTGGAGGTAGGGTGAAGTAAGCCCCATCGGTGGACCAACAGGTGTGGCTAAGTGATTTTCCATTACCTTTACGTAGCCCATTTTTTGGAGTTCCTTGTTGACATTAGCTATGTTTTCAATGTGCAAGTCTGTTATCATATATACATCCTTAGCGTAATGTCTCCGCTTAATGGACCCATCCGCGTTGTAACAATAAGTCCCAGCTCTGAAGGGGCTTGTTGGGAAGTTGAAAATCCAGGGCGCTGGACCATTATTATCCAAAATGCAGATGTAGCCTTCCCAGTAAAATCGATCTTTTTCGAGAGGCATATCTCTTAAATATGACGTTAGCACTCCTCGAAACGCCGTGGATACGACCATCGTGAAAACGATCCAAAATCCGAAGATTATCCTCAACGGTTGATATTTGAAAAGAATCGCCGTGTGCACCACCCCTTGCCCTACAATGGATGTTAGGAGTGAGGCAGCGATTTGCGTTAATTGTGCGCTGCCCCGACGCTGTTGTCGAAGATAGCAAAAGCACAGAACGGTACAAGCGATGAATGAACAAACCAGAGATATCCACACCTGCAAGCTGAAGGGAATGAGTAGAACCATTTCCTTCGGAATGTGCTTCGGTTTCACGTCGTAAACCCAAAAACCTGCCTGTTCGAAGTACCTTAGAAAGACAGCATTCACACAGTGCCACATACTATGCAACTGGCGTTCTGGTCCCACAATGCCGCTACCTCTAGACACAATCTTACCGGCTTGCTGACAACGTTCACCAAAATCACTTCTATGAACGTCGATGTCATGCATAGCAATTGTCGCGTTTTTGTGCCGCAGCGTCAGAACGAGCACTTGCGTAATGGGATGTTCGCAGGTTAGTCCCTTCCAGCAGATAATAACAAAGTTCTGTCCATAAAGTGTATGCCTTCTCAGGAGGGATTTTCCAAGCACAAACTGAGGGTCACATGTAAGACATTCTTCCGTGGCATAGTCCCTAAGGTAAGCGTTGCCTTTTGCGATACTGATGTTGAAGACGCCAGTGTAGGAAAACCCATCTAATCCACTGGACAACTGTGCTCCTGGTTTCAGACGACGTTTCGTCCTCGTTGGATCAGCGATTTCTGGTAAGACATAGAGATCCATTGCATAGCGTCCGCACCTTGTAAAATCTCCCAGCATCCACAAGTCCTTAAACGTGCAAATCACGTTGAGAGCTCGTCCCTCCAAACTTACACGTTCCCAGTCCCTCCTTGCAAAACCAATGGACGTGTTCATATCCGACCAAATGACGATGGGAACATCAACGTTCCGAAGCAACTGGGCCAGATGTTGTGAATAGGTGTCGATACAACCATCCGATATCCTGACGTCCACTGGTCTATTGCCTGCGAAAACGCCTAAAACTTGGGGAAGAATATCCGATGTCAGTAAGTCTCCTATAGAACTGAATGTTTTCAGGCATGCTGTAATCGGAAATAGGCAGAACATCACAATCGCTCTAAGACGCATGTTGAGTGTCGAGCTACTTCTTGAAACTGAATGTGTGGTCTCTCAGACTAACGAACGTTGTCCCGATTTTCTACGCGAACGTGCGTGCATGGTTATACCGGAGCGGTATCATTTGTATATCAATGAGACGACGGCGTCGGTCGATTTCAATTTTCAAGAAAGTGGAAGAAATGCAGTCTGAACTTCGCGAACGGTATTTACTTACAGTTGGGGATCCTGGTCGATCAGTATGGTTCCTTAACGTGAGCCGTGAGGTAAGTAATTACATTATTATCGTTAAGACGAATGGTATAAAGCACGAAACATATGGTAATGCTTTTTGCTTTCTTGTTTTTCTTGAATGGTGAATGCATTAACTTAAAAAAGACCCAGGAGGTTGATGGGACCTCCCTGCCTAAACTGACGTGAAACCGGCCCGTAACTAAATTTCAAACGAAGTTACACGTAATAAAACGTAATGAAAATTGACGTGAAGTTCCTAAGCTACTTTAGAAATGTAACAGGTTACCTTCAAGTTATTTTCTACTCAATATATATACTTTTCAGCTCTTGACCTGTCTATATGGTTAATTCAGACCTTGCTGTCACAATACACTGCTTATCGTTAAGATGCGCGATACCTGAGCTTCCTAATGCTCGGCTAAAACATAATTTGTAACATTCACCGTGTAACAACGAGAGTTAGTCGCCCCGTGCACGTGCCATCTTTCATCTCAAGTCATGGGGGGAGGACTCAGCCTGCGATGTTTGTAGACCAGAATCGAACAAAAGGAACTTCGAACTTTCTTCAAGTTACTTTGACGAATTTAACCCCCACCCCCAAAAACAAAAGAAAAAGGGAAATGAACGAGCTCCTCAAGAGGTTACTGGAACTCAAAAGCAAAGAGCTAGTTACAGTATCGAGTTACTGGTAACGGATTACGCCCAACAACATGGAACACGTGAACAACTTGAGAATCCGTACTACATGCGTCATGATCGTTCTATACCTTCTTTAAGAAAATAGAAGAAATATTTGCGCACCTTTGCTAATACGAGGGCAACATACACACAATTTGGGAACCACATTATAAGAAAAAAGGTGTGAGAAGGTGGTAACTTCCCTAGTTACCTCCTGAGGCAATATAGCGTCTGATAAGAGGTGTAAAAAGGTGGTAAAAGAAATTATCATCCATCCAAATTACAACAAAAAGGTGTACGCACCCCTCGCTCCCCGAATCAGAAGCGGTAACCCTATTATTCGTGGCAGAGTGAGGTAGCAGGTAGAGCTTTGTAACCTTTTAGGCACAACAGATGCGACAACTATTACCTCCTAAAAGGTCTAATTGCTCCACCTTTTTTTCTGAGAGTGCAGTATGGCACATGTAGCCTTGTCTTTAGGAGACATATTAATGTATCAAGAAGATGCCTTTTCTCATGGCTTTCTTGCTACAAAGGCCTCTTATTATGAATACCTGAGGTCCTTTTAAAAGAAAAACAACACAGCATACCAGATTGTATTCCTTTCAAGCAAGCATCACAGCGCCATATGTTCATAGTGTTGTAACCGAAGTGCGGGGTGGATTCTGAAAGTGGAGGATAGCTTGAGGTCAGGGTTACACTAAGAAAAGTACATCACACCACAATATGCATACGTTATTGAATACAGACCAAATAGCTCAACTTGCAGTTTTCAGCATGACATGACAAGATCCGCTAGAAAAATCTTGACCATCATAACTGGCTCTAAGGCAGAGATCCTGTGGTGGGAACTTCGGTGATACCTTCATCAAGGCATTGATTTCTTTAAGCACGCTCTGGTAGTGGTCCAGCATGACATTCTGAATGAAAGATCAGGATAGCTGACAAATACTGAAACAAATTGACATATCATGCGTCGATCACATTACGCAAACGGATTAAAGCGGAATAATTTAGTCCCTTTGGAGGTTCTCTTTTTTTCTTTTTATTTAGAATGACTACAAAAAAGAACCTTGAGCTGAAGTCCTCCAGCATTCCAGTTTTGTACGCACGCAGGAGATGGAAAGCACGGCTGCAGCACGCAGTCGTCCTGAGAAATGGTTATATTTCGTTTGATCTCAAATACACAATACATACGATTCCACACTTTACTGTACCATATTTTCACCAAAACAAAGTCCATTATCCTAAAAGCAACGCATAAAGCACAATGGATCACTGAAATCGAAACTATGCGATGCTGCGATACTAAGTTTCGAGAGAAGCCTTCTAGAACGGTGTCACTCATGTTGAAAATCGTCTATGAGTAACGTTTACCAATGCGAGGAATACCACAAAAAGAAATAGCTCTTACCACTCGATGAATCGCTTAAAAATGTTGGAATTCCTCGAAAGTTCCGGGAGCACGGCCGGACACATTCGTTTCTCGCAGCGATAGCGACGGGGACTCCGGCAGTGCAAACACGGCTGGATGATCGAGGAACATCATTGGCCAGATTCGAAACTGTCGGTTACGTGATTACATCACTCGGCGCCTGACAGTCTGGGAATTGCTGCACCCCGGTCATGTGACTGATTATCGTGAAGTGATCAGATCAGCATCGGGGAGCGATCCTATATTTTGGTCACATGACCAGGGGCAGTCCAGACCGGGAAATGATCAGAGCAGCATCGGGGAGCGATCCTATATTATTGTTTACATGACCAAAAGGAGACCAGAGCGGGAAATAATCAGGGCACCGTCGGAGGACTACCTTATCTTCTCTTATGTTCTACCTCCTCAGTTCCCACACCGCTGGGAATCAGTCGGGTCAGTTCAGGAGCCGAAACCCCCATAGCGTTCCCATTCTTTTCCCGGGGGTTTGTGTTGCCTGGGACAGATTTTCCTGCCACCCTCCTGATTTTCGACTGCTCTCTTAGAAAAAAGGGAGTCAAATGGTTCTCGACCACCCTCGCGAACAGAGAGGGCGTCGCGGCGGCACCCTTCCATGATAAATGACAATAAGTGCCTGCAAACAGCAGCGCCTATGCAGCGGTGCACCAAGTAACCTACAACAAGTCACAGCATGAGGTAACAGAGGACCTCCCGTCTAAAATGACTAAAAGATGAATGAAATAGGTCAAACATGACCTGACACACAATTAAAAGACGTCTTGATACGTCGCGTGGGCGACTGACGAGCTGCAGTATCATCCACATAAAACAGGGCCATATTTCGCACGATGCGAGTCGGGGCGTGAAAATTCAGCAAGCTGATTACAGATGTCGTATCTAAAATATTATGAACACATTTATACAAAAATATGTAATCGCGGCTAATTCTGCGATCCGTCAAAAACGATGGAGACAGAAAGAATAAACTTTCAGAAGGGAATCTCCATGATGCAATCTTCACATATCGCCTAACAACGGCCTCTAAACGCGCGACATTGGTCCTACCAATACAGTTCCATGCTACTGATCCAAACTCAATCACTGGCAGTAATAGAGTTCTAAAAAGCACATGTAAACAAAGAGGGTCGTTCAAGTCCATAGTGGTCCTACAGATCAGGCCAAGAACTCGATAAGCCATGTTCACAACATAGTCCACGTGACTATTAAATACGAGGCGTCGATCAACAAAGACACCAAGGTCTCTCACAGCTGACTGCCTACATAATTCAGTATCATACAATGTATAGGTAAAAACTACAGGATTCACCTTATTGGTAAGTGTCACCATTTTAGTTTTGTTGGAGTTCAATACTAAACCATTCAAAATGCACCATTCAGCAATTGCATCGACATCACATTGGAGAGATAAACAATCAGACATGGTAGAAATAGCAAGAAATAATTTCAAATCGTCAGCGAACATAATTTGATGATATGAACATTTGATTACGCCATCAATATCGTTAATAAAAATGATAAACAACAATGGCCCCAGAATTGAGCCTTGGGGCACACCTGAGACCGCCACATAATTGCCAGAGAAGGCGCTGCCAACCTTCACTGTGTTGCGCCTCCCGTCTAAATAGCTTGAGAACCATTTAACAAAATCGCAAATGAGGCCATAGCGCTCAAGTTTACGCAGAAGGAGGGAATGGTTGACTAACTCGAATGCCTTAGTGCGGTCAAAGTACACACTGTCAACTTGACCCTTCTTGTGCAAATAAGGGGCCACATAATCAACAAAAGTTACCAAATTGGTCTCCACTGATCACTGGGGCAAAACACCATACCATGCTGAGAATCATTTATAAATCTAAGATGTGACAATAGATATTTGTGCATTACTTTTTCAAACACTTTTGAAAATGACGGTAGCAAAGATATAGGCCTGTAATTAGAAACAACACCTGCTTTTCCACCCTTAAAGACTGGGACAACAACGGAAAGCTTCCAGAGTGTGGGATATTGACACTGAGTTAAGGAAAGGTTGAATATATGAGTTAGCAATGGTGTTAGAATGTCAGTACATCCCTTAATTATGAAGGATGGTATCCCATCATGACCAACTGCTTTTCCCGGAGAAATGTCGCAGATAGCTTGCGCAACGTTGTCTCCTGAGATCACCGGTGCTTCAACCACATCAGTTATTTCGCACGAAAACTCAGGGTTTGGGAGAGCAGTGGACTTGAAGACGCTTGAAAAGTAGTGCGCAAAGAGTTCACTTACTTCCGATGGGTCGCTCACGTTTTTACTATCAACACACAATGAAAGTTGATCTGAAGTGGAAGATCCTCTTCTGTCTTTCACAAACTTCCAAAACGCCTTTGGGCATGTGCGTAAGCCTGTCGAAATCTTGCAATCGTAGGCCAACTTATCACGTCTGTAAGCAATCTTGACTTCACGTCGACAGGCGCTAAATTTATCATGCCAGTAGCGATTCCCAGATCTTTTATATTTGCGAAAGAGCTTCAGCTTATTGTGATCAGCATGATCGTATTTAATGAGGGGTGTTGCGTGCACTCGCTTCATGGAGGAGTGTTAGCCTAACTCCCCAATGTTTATGACGAGGTTCTTCCAGACTTTGCAACAGTGAAGCCTCGTACTTTTATTCATTTGTTAAAATTATCGAGACACACCTGCAACTAATGAAAGAAGAGATGAACAAGCATGTGTCTGAAATGGACAAAGTAGTTGTATCCCTCCAGAGGCCGCTTACTTTTCGCAAGTCCTGGCTGTACAAAAAAGGCGTTGGTGACGGATATCCTTGGAAAGTGCCAAACATTACGTACTGAGGAACAGCTACTGCAACTTTCCAAGCATACTGGTGCCTACGTCTTGTTTTCTTGTGCTCATAAAGATACCGCCTCTACAATGCGACCTTTCTTGTTATAATTGTAATTAACACTTGGATCGGTCGTTTCATTCGAGGGAAAATGTCCGTGGAAATACTCTCTAATGATAAGGGAAGGGAAGGGAATAACGGCAGGTAAAGTAAGAAACGCAATGTCCGATAGAAAGGGATATCTGTTCTGTAACGCTAGGTGCTTTGAAGTTACTGCAGTTGCACTCTGAGTTGATGAGGCGTATGTCCGTCACCGTTACGAAAGTGTTTCGCTCCTTTGTACTCTAGGAGCGAGTTGTAAAATTTTGGGTCGTATAATACTGCAATCCCAATGACGGTTTCTTGGGGATGTTCCGCTTGGGTAGTTCTGTGAGACTGCAGTTCCGTCGGACTGCCTGCCTAGCACTAGTTGATCCTGCTCTTCGTTTTTAGGGCCAGAGCAGTACTATTTTTGAAATGTGATGTGGGCAAGCTTTCGTTTGTCCCATCCTACAGTTGGCAATACGACTACCTAGATTCTTGAGCAATACAAAGACGGAGGGCCACTGCATCTGTTCGTGTTTTGGGGCGAGGGCAGTATTTTTCTTTGTTGTAATGTGGTGCAACGGAGATCAGTAGTAAAAAAAAAAGACCAATGAAGTAACATCAATTAATGACAGAGTGGAAAACAGTGTGCTTAGTGTTGTCTGCAGTGTGCTTGGATATAGGACAGTCAAGGGAACACCTGCAGGAAGGGAGTCAAGAAAACACCCTTACAAGGGAAGTAGCGTAAACACCCCAAAGGGAGTCATATGTGTGACGAGCGTGAACACCCCCAAGGGAGTTTCCCAAACTCCCTTTTGTCTAAGACTGTGCTGTCGACGACGGAATGCCACTGTGGTGGGAACATGAAAATTGTGCGCTCTGACGGGGCGACGGAAATCTACTTCAGCTGCCCTCTTACGACGTCGGGCGTCGCAAAGTCACAATTGGCTCTAATACAAAAAAACCACCCGTGATCTTCGTGAAGGACTACGGCTTTGTGTTTCACTGCTCTGGCGGAGAAGAATTACACATCGAGTGAGTTGGAAGCCCTAGCAGTCAAGTGGCGACTGGAACAGCTGCGACCATACCTAACGGGGAGGAATTTTCAGGTCGTGACAGACCACCGTGCGTTGTTTTGGGTTTTACGTTACAAAGAAGGCAATCAAAGATTGTTGCTCTGGTCCTTGATTCTCCAGGAGTTTGACTTTGAAGTGGCCTTCAAGTCTGGAGTGTCACACACAGGTCCGGACTGCCTTTCGAGGATTTCACCGCCACAGAGTGAAGCCTTCTTCAGTAAGGGGAACCATCGACGTTTGGCAAAAAATCGCCTCCTATAGGCCAAGTGGACGATTTCTCGATTTCATGTTATCATTTATTGCATTTTGTATGACATTTTTACCATCAGCATTGCAAACAATCAAGAACGAACGAATATTTTACTCTTGGAACCCACCCTACCTCTGTAGGGTGACCCGTACTGACGGCCATATGCACAGGGTCTAATTTTAAACAGGTGGCGCCATCGAAGAACTACCTTTTTGATAAAGATCTGTGGGACATCGGACGAGAAGTGAGTAGTGACTCTTTCATTTTCATAGGCTGACTAATTCAATAAATATTCTCACTTTTAAATGTTACTTCGCACCCTTAGGGGACCTTCATCTTCCAAGAAATAAACCGCGTCGACACTTGGTGACGTTTTTTTTTTTTCGAGTAATTAATTCGTTTCCGTATAAGTATTTCTTGCGCGCAGCAATGCGCATTTCGGATCAGGTATCTGGCTGTGAATGATGATGAATGAGGGTGGCATGAATATGTCTATAGGGCTGGGTCCCCCTCAGAGCTCGGCAAAATTACTCATGAGCGCAATAACTCACGATACGCACATTCGATCATCGATCGTATCGGGTGTGTGAGTTCCACTCGTTTTTACATTGCATAGCAGCACCTATGCGATGATCTTTTACCACGTTGACGTGGCAACGCGATTATTATGACCGCACTCACGCTGGAGCAAGATATCGTGTACTTGCTTAGTGCACTCATGCTGGGACGCCCCACAGCGGTACTAACGGGAACCACTGTAGGGCTACGAACGAAATCGTTCCCTTCTGCGCCATTATCGCACTCATCTTGCATAAGGACATAAGGCGTTTTGCAAAGGACATTTTTATTTCCATTTTTGCCTGTCAGAGAGTAAATGCTGTAAATGGGTGCTACATAAATGGGTGCCTGAGCGTCACCGTTGTAACCGAGCCTGCCACTAACTCACTGTTATGCAAGCTTTGTTATGCTGTTTGAAGCTTTTGAGTAAGTGATTTTCGGCTGGCGCTCGTGCGCATGCGCATTGAGTTCACCGTATCACCGTTTCTTAGTTTATCTTTTATTTCCTAATTGCTTTCTTTTTATTTCCTTTCTTCTTCTTTTATTAGCTTCTTTTTTTGCTGGATGTCAAGCCCACTTTCCTTATTGGCTGACCTTTCCTTTCTTTTTCCTTTGTTCTAAAAAATATGTGCCCCCAAATCGCCCATGTCACCCGTGTCACTCAGTTTGATGAGTACAATGAGTACAATTAAGTGAAGTACCCCATCCCCCCCCCCCATTTGAGCAGTGGGGTTAGCCGGAGCAGAAACCGCTTGGACGTCCCACAAGATATCAGGGAAATCTTTCTAGGAGCAGTAGAGAGAGCAATACTGCTCCGCGACCGAGACACGGTCATCCAAAAGATACCGCACTAAGAAAGGGGCTCTCACAATAGAAGAGCAGGCTCCTCTACATGGAGACCAGACCGAATGGATAGAGCATATGCAGAATAACAAGTTGATGAAGGGCACGTTCGTTAAGTGTATAGGGTCGTAAAACGTTTATAAGGGTGTGGGGGTGCTTCTTCACAAGTAGCACAACTATCTGCCCGTCTATCTGCATAGACAATGTAGACCCAATAACGTTTCTTACATTTCTTCCTGTCAAATAGTGAGCCTCTAATTTAAGCTTCTGTCTATAATGTGATTACCGCTTGGGTGGAGCTGTAAAGGTAACTAAATTCATCTGCTGCGCGACGAGGGCTGCGCAGAGATAAATGCTTTGCACGCACTGCATGCAAATGATGGAAATACATAATGATTTTACTTGCTTCCTCACATCAAGATTTTGCTCCTTTTTAGTGCAAGAAAAAGTTCCTGTCGGAATAAGATGCCTTAAACGTCACAGATTTATCGGTATATCTCCAAACGACGTGTTGGCAACGTTCCTCTGATGTTCAATCCAAGGATAGCTCTGTCATCTGCAGTCTACTTCCTCCTTCCAAAAATCAACAGCGCGATATTTTCCAGACATACCTGGGACATTTGGTATTTGCTCAGTAAAACCGAAACTCAAATGTCGTTCTGAGGCATCCCATAGGTATCACATCGATATCCAGATATTCAGGACGCTCGCGACCATGCAGGAGTAGTAATGACTGGACACAGACTGTCGGCAACGCTACAAGGCTTCTGGACACGTTTAATTAGCAATTAGAGCTAATTCGGACCCCCCACATTAATCAGCATCATTCAGTGAGTCATCATCACTAATTGCGTAGCACCTAACTCGTGTCCAGACCACCCTGTGCGTTGGCGGCAACCTGTGTCCATAAAAAATAGGTAGAAAATAAAATAGAAAAGATAGAAATAGAGCGGAGAAAAACAATTTATTCGAAAATCAACGACGCCGTGACGAAGAAATCGCTCCGAAACGTCCGGGTGATCAGCGCCCGCCATGTTTGTAGTTGGCGATGGGCAGTTGCAGAGATCGATGACAGGTGTCCACCTAGTTGCAAGGCATCACACCAGATGTGCGCCACCATCATAGCTCTATGCGAGAAAGAGAACAAAAAGATACTAGCGGCAGGTAAAAATGGCAGCTCTGCTAAACAAGTCTAGGCATGCGAGAGAAAAGGTCTAACCGCTACTACTAAACAGCACGGAGAAAACAGTACACATCGTGGAAAAGGCCTACGGGGGTGATCGGTTAGGCCTAACCACAGCGTGACAACACTACGCAGCTGACACAAGGCGGGAAATACAGGGCACACACCGCTCAACATGCGTCAACACGAACAAAAGGCTTGCTCACCGCTAAACAAGTCTATACATGCGAGAAAAGGCTTAACACGAGCGCGGTCAAACATCGTCAAATCACTCGTTGGTCACCACTAAACACAGGGGCACGGCAAACATGCAAGAAGAGGAGTGCGGTAAAACAACGCGGCAAATCACTCACCTTTTCCCCCGCAGCGACATGTGTGACTGCTCCATCTGAGAGGCAGGGAGAAACTGAGCGGACGCAGGGACTGCGGAGCAACCGAGCGCACGTCTGCTCTCCATGACAGCCAGCCAGCAACTGACTGTGGCGACGCGCCGCGGCTGCTACGCATACGCGCGCGCGCTCCTAGCGCCCTCTGCGCCGCCCTCTCGCGGGCTGTTTCGGTTCCGTCTGTCCACTGTGCGCTAGCGTTCCTAGCAGCGACGGGTGGCTTCTCAGTTTCGGTTTCGCTCTCCTTTCTTTGCGCACGCGTTTATCTGTATAAAGGCAGCGCGCACCGCGCTCGCGTCATCATTCGTACCAATACGTGGAAAACGCCATGTGTGGTTTATTTTCCTGCGCATCTCGTCAGTGAAGAAAGACAAAAAAACGAAGAACTTCGCGAATTTATTCGCAGCATCGTGGAGGAAGCCTTTCAAGTCCACCGCCTGGAATGGTTGCAAGCACGTCAAGAAATGTGTCAGGACAAGATGAAGACGCTCGACCGCATCTTAGCGGCGAACTGATTGACGAAAAAGAAGTCCAACTTTAGCCTGGATAATCTGTATTGGGAACGCAGTTCCGATCTAGAGGAGGACGACGACGTGTAAATAAAAGCGATGCATTCCTCTTCGAGTCTCAGTCTCTTCTTTTTCTTCGTGCAATGTGTACACACGCAACATGTCTTCCCCCGAACCTTTTCGTTTCCGTCATCCCTTTCGCTGTATCTTAAGTGGTCCCTCCATGTGCAGCAAATCTACTTTTGTTGCGAACGTGCTGAGGAACCTGAACGACGTGGTGGACAAGCCTCCATCACAAATGTTCTACGTACAGAAATATGCATCGCGGAGCATGCAAAACGAATTGGGGGACTCCGTAAAATTTACTAAGGAGCTACCGCGAGAGTGGGACACGTCGCGCGCTACACTGATCGTCCTCGACGATCACATGCCCGACGCCGGTTCCTTGAAGGAGGTAACCGATCTTTTCATTTGAGGTTCTCACCACGCCAACGCGTCGATCTTCTTAGTCGTTCAAAACATCTTTTTCGACAGTAGCCATTTTAGAACTATATCCAACAACGCCAGTTACGTCGTCCTGTGGCGCACCGTGCACATCGTGCACCAGATGGAACATTTCGGCCAACAGCTATTTGCCAGAAAAAGATTGGAGTATTTTCTGGACGCATATAAACTAGCGATGTCGTCGCCCCACGCTCATTTACTTGTGGATCTTCACAACTATATGCACGAGGACCACAAGTTGCGTAGCAATATCTTTCCGGGAGAATGTCAATATATCTACAATGAACCTCCGCCCTCACCTCACTTTACTCAAAGTACTCTCCACTCTACCCCCTCCGCGCCGTCGCGACGTCTTGAGACGTTCTTCTTCATTCGAAATGAAACACCTCTCTGAAATTTGCTTCAATGTATTGAACGGAAAGGTGGCTCTAGCGCGAGACACGTTCGCGCGTTTGAAGAAGCACAAACGCTTCTTACGACGGCTTGCCTACAAAAAGATTCACAAGAATCCACAACGTTTGAAGCGCTATCTGTCTCAGCAGCGAGGACAGGGCATTCTTTCGTCGGGGGTTCCTCTCCTACTTTCCGCAGTGTTGAACCTTTTCGTCAATGGCCAAGAAAATTGAAGTGACCACCTCCATCGGAAACATTCTTTCCTCGAAGGAGAGTGACGACGTCAAAGTGAAACTCATACTGCAAGCACTGTATCGCATACTCAAGCAGTACGGATTTGACCCCTACGACAATAAAAACAAGGCGTCTGATGCTACAAATGACTTTGACTATTCGCTCCTCTCTACAGAGGTGGACAAAGAGGAAGCGGAAAGGGTCGTCTCGGAATTAAAGAAGGTTATTTCCTGGGATCGCGAGGGTTGTGTCTCCGTGTCGGGCAAAGCCCATAAGGCACTCCTCAGTTTTCGAACTCGTCAATTATTTGTTGCAACGTAAGACGGGAAAGAAACCTTCCTGGTTCCCCAAAGTCTCGAAACTACTGCGCCTGATTTCCCTGCCCAAATCTCGTGAGCCTCAACAGCAGCAGCAAGCCTCCATTGCGTGGACGACTTATGGAGGGATATGAGAAACCAGCTAGTGGTATGGGGGTGCGGACCACTATAGAAAAGCGCATCACTTGAGCAAAATGAAGGCTCTCGCCATTCTCATAAAGCTGGATGCCTACACGCTACACCATCCGGTGAGAAGAAAGTTTAATAGGAGACGCATCATCGCGCTCAAGATCAACGACATGTGGCAAATGGACCTCGCCGACTTTTCAAAATACAAGAGATTCAACGGTGGGTACCACTACATTCTCGTGGCAATGGATTCCCTCTCCCGCTTTCTGCGCACCCTCCCGCTAAAGACGAAGCACCCCGCCGAAATGAAAAGGGCCATGATAAGACTTTTAACACACCTACACCCATCTTTTGTGACAGAGGAGGGGAATTCTACAACAAGAATGTCAAAGAGTATCTGTCACAAAAGAAGGTCCACATGTATTCCACCTTCTCTCCAGTAATCAAAGCATCGCAGGCTAAAGTGTGATACGCACTTTACGCGACAGAATATTTCACTATTTTAGAGTAACCGGAAAATGCCACTTCGTTTCCACGCTTCTCAAGATCGTGTGCGACTACAACACCACCAAACACAGGACTTCGGGCATCAGCCCGTCCGAAGTCAACCCGAAAACGAATTGGATCTGTTCAATAAGATAAATGGGAAGCCCGTCATACCCTCCGTTAAAAAGAACCTCAATGTAGGGGATAAACTCAGAGTCCTACTACACAGAAAAGGTTTTCACAAGAGCTCGGAAGGGAGTTGGTCGCCTCAGTTTTTCACCGTCTCCCGCCTGAGAGACACCTCCCCTCCCGTCGTGCACCTGGAAGATAGTAGTAGGTACTGGACTTTCATAGTGCACCACGCCCAACTGGCCTGAACACGATTTAATTAGCAATTAGAGCTAATTGGGACCCCCCACATTAATCAGCACCCTCCAGGGAGCCACCACACTAATTGGGGAGCATCTAACTCGTGTCCAGACCAGCTGTGCGTTGTGCACTATGAGAGTCCATAAAAAAGAAAAAAATAGATAGAGATAGAGCGGAGAGAAGAAGTTTAATTGAAGATCAACGAGGCCATCTTGAAGAAAGCGGTCCGTAACGGCCGCTGACTGTCGCTGGGCGACGGAGCACAGAGGCAGGTTGCAAAGCATCGCAGCTATGACCACCAGTTCCGGACATCCTGTGACGTCATCATGGCATGTCTGGGCAAGTTAGGACAGCTCTGGACATGCAAGGAGAAAAACACTCGTAATACAGAGGATGGGAAAGCAAGAGTATGCAAACCATCAATAGCTAACAACAAAAAGAATTAGTTACACAACAAATGAGCCCACCAGAACAGGAGCGCAGAACCATGCGACTGCTCCATCTGAGAGGCAGGCAGAAACTGACTCGTAATGCTTTTTTGTCCTGTATAAAGCCCCGCAGCTGCACCCCCTAGCGGTTACTTTCTCAACTAATCTCACAACAAAATTATTAAGAATCACGCCAGCGCTACAACAGTTCCCAAGGCAGAAGAAGATAGAAAATGGCAGGGATGCCCGGACAACAGCAACCAGCACCCGACGTGCACTGGCACGAAAATCGCAAACAAAGCGGAAACAAAGTTGGCGAAAGCATTAGTTACACAACAAATCACCTCACCACAGCAGGAGCGCAGACCGATGCGACTGCTCTCCGTGACAGCCTGCCAAAAACTGAGCGAGCGCAGGGAGCGCACGTCTGCTTTCCGCGACAGCCGGAGAGAAACTGACTGGGGCGCCGCTCCGCGGCCGCTACGCATACGCGCTCCTAGCGCCCTCTGGGGCGACCACCTCCGAGAGGCTAAGAGTGAAGAGCATTCCTGCGCCCCCTGCTGGCCGTTCTCATTGGTCGTGAGGCTAAGAGAGAAGAGCATTCCTGCGCCCCCTGCTGGCCGTTCTCATTGGTCGTGACGTCATCCTATTGTCTCAGGGCTACCCTGTTTTTTTCCACTAATGCTCCTTTGGTCAATCTACAATGAAGCCACAGTATGACGTCATCATGCACCTGCGTGGCTCAAGGACGCGTACGCTCTAGACAGGGGACCTATTATTTATTGAATCACTATCCCATGATTATTTCCTTTATTCTTCTATAACGATTGAATAGGAAACTATTGCAGAAGAGCACCATGCATGAAAGCTGATCGTAGGAATTCCAAAGTCTTACTAAATGAGACTTGCAAAAGAACAAAATATCCTTACACGTAACTCCATCAACGGCAAATAAGAGGACTAGGTACTCAACAAATCAACAAAGAGTAGGGGTAAACAGGAGCGCAGAACTCAGGGCAGCACTATCGTCAAGACAACAATGTTCCTTGTCAAAAAATAAAAAATAAAAAACGTCAACACAGGAAAGCATGCATATTGGGGCATGTCAGAACACGTCAGCACAAATTGTACGACTGCTGGGCAACAGAGGAAAACAAACAAACACTTGAACAGAGTGAAAAAGACACTCACCATCATTTTTCCCGTTCACAGCATTCCCTCATTGTAAATCCGCTCGTCACAAAATCCACCTGCATCGTCGAACACCATTCACCAGTGGTGAACCACACATCCGCACCCCATCAGAGGCAGACAGAACCCCACCGAAGCTACGCTCTTCCACTGACGGCCAACGCCAGGAGCAGAATTTGTGTGTCGAGACCCGTCAGTGTCCAAGAGAGAAGTGAAACCTTGCGCCCCCTGCAGGCCGTTCTCATTGGTCGTGACGTCATCCTATTGTCTCAGGGCTACACAGTTTCTTTCCACTAATGCTCCTCTAGACAAGGTCAACCTGAAACAATAGTCTCTCGGTATGCGGTCATCATGCAGGTGCGTGGCTCAAGGACGCGTACGCTCTAGACAGGGCACCTGTTATTTATTGAATCACTATCCCTAGATTATTTCCTTTATTCTACTATAATGATTGCGTAGGGAACTATTGCAGAAAAACACCATAGACAAGAGGAGATTGTAGCATTTCATTCCCAAAGTCTTACTGTACAGGAAAAAAAAAAAAGGTTCAGCAAGACATAAAGTCACACACCTGTCCCCCTCGCGGTTACTCTCTGAACTAAATGAATCGCAAAATTATTAAGAATAGCTCTACTCCCATTCAAGGCAGCACTATCGTCAAGAATATGCCTTGTACAAAAGGAAAAAAACTACATGCAGAAGGAAAGCATGTCAGAACAAGCCCAGGCATGTCAGCACATGTTTGTCAGACAAGGGGGAAAAAGCGAAAAGAAACAAAGAAGGAAACCAGCATCAAACTATTTCTTCTTATTCAAAAACAGTGCTCATCATAAATCTGCCCAGGACAATACACACTATTTTTCTATTGCCACACTTTTTTCCAGTAACGGTCAATGCATTGCTACAGACTGCGTGACGTCATCACATCCTGTCTGAAGAAGAAGACACCGGCAAAGACTCCTATTATTTATTGAATCGCAAGATTATTTCCTTTGTCCTACTCTTAATGACATTGATTCTCTCATTAAAATTCAACAAAAAAGCACACCGCATATTAACGATTTTCACCCCAAAGGCTCATCATGGTCATTAGAATTACAGTAAACTGCCACTGCTCTTTTAAAATAATAAGTGAGACCACTCAACATCACCTCCAGGCTTATGTAATACGTGACCCTTTCTATGCTCATACATTCGTTGTCTGAGGCTACACCTGCGAGCAAAAAAGGCGCGGAAGCCGGGTGGGCAAAGTTCCATTCGCGCATTGCGAGCAAAAAGGCGCGAAAGCACAAGACAGAACGCCTTTACGGGAACACGATAGCATTCCTATACTATATTAATGATTATTGCATTGCAGTTTAGAAAAACTACAACTAAACTATAATTTTAGGAGCCCAACTTGTTGCATAACTTAAAGGAGGACGATGGGCGACTAGGTGCATGCGATTGCGATTAGCGCGCGGCTCCTGGCTCGGGTTGGGATTCGGGGCACTTGTGAATTAAAGCTTGTTGGTGTTGGTCACCTGGAGCTTCGGTCGGTCTGACTCATTACGTAATACAATTTGGTGCCGAAACCCGGGAGCCCCCGCCCTCCACATCGAAGCCAGATTACTCCGAAAGCTCCAGCAGCCAGCCATGGAACGCCTTAAAC
Source organism: Ornithodoros turicata (assembly GCF_037126465.1). NCBI lineage: Eukaryota > Metazoa > Arthropoda > Arachnida > Ixodida > Argasidae > Ornithodoros > Ornithodoros turicata. The sequence continues at coordinate 221,856,527 of NC_088201.1, forward strand.
GAACCCGAGGTGGAACCCGTGGTTTCTTAACAAGGACCATGGTTCGCCTGACCGACCTGTTGGCTCAGCCCAATTCATCGGGCGAAGACGTCGAAGCTGTCCTCGAATATCTCATCACGAAACGACAAGCTCTCTACGACCTTGATCGCTCCATCTTGGAGGCAACCCCAGAAGACGAGTTGGACGCAGAACTCAGCGGCGCATTGGAATACGAACAGAACCTCGAAGAGGCCATCGCACGAGCACGTCGGTCGCTGCGACACATCCCGACTTCGGCGCCCGTTGTCCAGCAGCGCTCTGATGCCTCGAAGTCTGTCGCACTTCCGAAACTCCAGATCCCAAAGTTCTCCGGCAAACTTCAGGAATGGCAACAATTTTGGGAGCATTTCGACGTGTCAATTCATTCCAACCAGGCGCTAGCCGCTGTCGAGAAGTTCAAGTATCTAGCGTCCTACCTCGTCGACGACGCGAGGCGCACTATCGAAGGCATACGCATCAATGGGGACAATTACCCCACCGCCATCGCGGCCCTCAAGCACAGGTACGGCCGGCCAGGTTTATTGACGTCCGAGCACATCGACGCGCTACTAGCTCTTCGTCCGGTGACTTGTTCTGGACAGGTGTCCCAGTTAAGGCATCTACTTGACGAGGTCTCCTTTCGCACGTCTGCGTTGGCGGCGTTGGACGTTCCCAAGGAGCACCACGCCGTTATCCTTGAACGCGTCATCACGCGGTGCCTTCCCGAGGATCTTTGTGTGCTCTTTCGTCAACGAAGGGTAGATGCGACCGATGCCTCACGTCGAGAACGCGGCGGCGACGATGCTACCGATACCTCACGTCGAGACCGCGGAGGAGGTAGCGCAGTAGATACGCCGACGGAAAACGTCGAGGCTCTTATCTCCTTTCTCAAAGTCCAAGTCGAGACGCGGGAAGAAGTTGCCTTAACTCGTGCAACCGGTCAGGCCTCCCAGCGTCCTAGCCGAAGTCCAAGCATTCTCCCTAGCCCGGCGACAGCCTCAGCCCTAGCAGCGACGAGCGGGCGTTCTCCGGGGCTAATGGATCATCAGCTACGTCCGAGTTCTCGCCCACCATCTGACTCGTGCCCATTGTGTGGGTCCACCGATCACCCGCTTCAGTCCTGTACAGTCTATTTGTCCCCCGCCGACAAGAAGCTACGTATATCTCGAACAGGCAGATGTTTTCGATGCGGGAAACCTGGTCATCCTTCAAGACTGTGCAGAACGGCAGCGCTGTTGTCCTGCGCCACTTGCCACGGCCGGCACCTTTCTGTACTGTGCGACATCCAGAGGCGTGATGCCCCGCAGCGCACCAACGAGACACCCGTTTCTCAATCGGGGAGGCAGAATTCGACTCCGCAACCCCTCAGCCGAACCACGACATCACTAGCCTCAAGTCTGCAGAATACTGGGGGAATTGCTCGGCTGCAAACTGCTACAGTGTGGGCGTCTGGCCCGGCGGGCAGAAGGCAAATTCGCATCCTCCTCGACACCGGAAGCCAGCAGACGTTCATTCGACGTGACCTTTTGCAGCAGCTGAGGTGCGAGGTCGAGGGTGAAGAGAGTTTGTCTGTATTCTCATTTGCGGCGACGCATCCCAAGCATTACCGCTGCGAGCAGGTCACGGTGCGCCTCGAATCCCTCTGCGAAAGCGACTCCGTTGTCGACTTAACGGCTCTTGGCGTCGACGACCTTTGCCACGTCGTTGTTCCTCCATTGGGCATCAAGACAATCAGGGTGATGCAAGAGCGCGGCTTGCCGTTTGCCGACACATGTCACACCGCAGAGATTGGAGTGTTGGTGGGAGCAGACTACTATTGGAAGGTAGTCACCGGTAATGTCGAACGCCTCGCTACCGACCTCATAGCCGTTGAAACCATCTTCGGATGGATTGTACAGAACGTCGGGGGTCCCGTCCGTGGAACGATATCTTCGTTGGTGTCAGTCTTCTTCCTCGCACACGAAGATCAGGATCACTTCGAGAGTATTGACCCGTCAGAGATGTGGCGTCTGGACGCCCTCGGTATTGCCGACCACGTTGCCGGCGACGACGACTCCGTCGCCTCACTTTGCTTCTCAAGTCAAGTAGAAAAGCGTAATGGCCGCTATGTGGTTCCACTTATGGTTAAGGGCTCTGGACTTCCAGCCGAAGCAAACAACCGGGTAACGGCGGCGCAGCGCCTGGTCGCGCAGTTGCGGCGTTTTCGTACTTCCCCGCAGCTACTTCTCAATTACGATTCCGTCATTCGGGAATACTTTGACGAGGGTCATGCCGAACGGGTTGCTGATGTTTCGAACCAAACCGACAACGTGTACTACATGCCCCATCACGCCGTGATCCGGAAAGACGCCGTAACGACGAAGCTCCGCGTCGTCTTCGATGCCTCGTCTCACTGCCCCGGCCAACCGTCTCTAAACAGTCTCCTCATGAAAGGACCCAAGCTGAACGCCAACCTCATACATCTATTACTAGTGTTTCGCTGCAGCACCGTCGTCCTCACGGCAGATATAAGAAAGGCGTATCTACAAATCAGTATTCGAACAGATGATAGAGATCTCCTCCGCTTCCTATGGGTGCAGGACGTCGCCGCCCATGAGAGCCCGCAGATTGAGGAGTGGCGTATGACCAGGGTCCCCTTCGGCGCCACATCCAGCCCTTTCTTGCTGGCGGCAACGTTACAGCATCATCTCGCTTCCGTGGCCTCTCGATACCCGATGACTGTTCCACGGCTTTGTACAGGGTTCTACGTCGACGATTTGGTTGTGGGATGCACGTCAGAACCCGACGCCCTTCAAGTGTATGGCGACACCATTGACATACTTCAGGAAGCCGGTATGGATATACGGAAATGGACTTCAAATTCATCCGCACTTCGCGAGCGGTTTCTGTCGGACGAGGTTTCCTACGACAACGCATCCGATGGCAACGCAACGATCAAGGTGCTGGGCTTGTTGTGGGACCGGGACACAGATAGTCTCACCTTTTCGGTCAAACGAGCACTCACGTTGTCTGCGTCCCATCCTCCTACGAAACGTACGGTGCTCAAGACATTCTCCCTCATCTATGACCCGCTCGGCTATCTCGCACCCTTCATCGTAACCGTCAAGCTCCTGTTTCAAAATTTATGGCGCAAGTCGTTGCCATGGGACGCTGAGTTTGCAACGGAAGATCTTGTGGTCTGGGAGAAATGGAAAGCTGAACTGTCAGGCATCGATGCGTTGCACCTGTCGCGTAGCGTCTTTCCGCAGAGCAAGGCCCTGCTTGATGTGCATTGCTTCGCCGACGCTAGTCCCAAGGCCTACGGCACAACAGTATACGTTCGCAGCCGCCCCAATAACGGCACGACTTCTACGCGGTTGCTTTTAGCGAGAGCCCGCCTAGCTCCATTGAAAGAACTCTCGTTGCCGCGTCTCGAACTGCTGGCATGCCTGCTGTCCACGCGTCTTTATCGCCATATCTCGACGGTAGAAGCCTTAAAGGTTGCCCCCGTTCACTTCTGGACGGATTCAAGCATCGCGCTCCAATGGATTCAGTGCGACACGAACACTCGCCCCTCCTTTGTCAAGTCGATGGTGGCAAAAATCTTATCGTCTTCACGACCGGAACAATGGCGGCACTGCAACGGACGCGACAACCCCGCAGACCTAGTGACCCGCGGCATCTCCGCCAGGTGCCTACGGAACAGCCCGCTGTGGTGGAGTGGTCCTCCCTGGCTGTCCGCAGGCGATATCGGCCCTCCTACAATTCCAGACCCAAATGTCAACGACACCTGCACAACGGTGAGCGCTGCACCGGAAGCTCCCGATACCAAAGTGCTCGTTCATCCAGTGTCGGCCACGCAGAACTGGATGGACCTCTCAGCTTACAGCACCCTCTCTCGACTTCTCCGAGTTACGGCTTGGTGCGCTAGGTTCGTCCGCAACAGTAGGCCCCGCCAACCGTGTACAACGGGTCCACTTACGTCCGAAGAGCTTCGACACGCCGAAACCATATGGGTCTCACAGGTCCAAACCACTATAATTGCTATTCTATGGAAACTATAATTGCCCTATTACTTGGATCGCTACTAATGAAGCGCTCCAATTTTTTCTCTCTTCCCATTTCAGCCTTGTCATGCAGGGAAGCAGACTCATATCCAAAATAATTAATTTACACTGAGGGTGCCGTGCTTCAGGAATTCCTATCCTGCGCTCAGATGCAAGCATTTCTTCACGGATACCTTTAACAGCTGACTTCCTCAACATATCGAACACCCAACAAAATCAAACAAACAATCAGAGAAACCCTCTTCTCAGCTGCACCATGCGACTTTCTTCTGCGTAAAATCGGTGATTTGAAGAAGAGAGCAGCGAAAAATTGCGCGCGCTTGTGCTCGACCTGAAGCAAATGACAATAAACCAAGAAAAAGGCACTCATGTCTGGTATCTGATAGTGCCACATACACAGACGCATTGCCCTTGCGTAAAGAAAGCACAGGACACGGATACACAAATTTCCTTAGGTGAGCAGGGAAAAGGCTTAAGACCACAGGTCACGACACATCGCCACGCGGCTAGCACAACATGACACCAACAAGATACTAGCAGCGGGAAGAACTGCAACACTGCTAAACAAGTCCAGACATGCCACGATGGCGTCACAAATCAGGAAGAAAAAAAAAGCACACGCACGCACGCACAGAGGACAACGCATTAAACACACGGAGCGCTCAGGAATAATCGTAGCGTCACCGCACATCGCTACGAAGTTCAACGTCTAACACAAGACGACACCAAGAAGATATTAGCGAAGGGTAAAAATTGCAACACTACCGAACAAGTCCAGACATGCGACATCACATACAAAACACTGCTCATCGGGGAAAAGGCCTAAGCCTGCGGCGGATCATCATAGAGCGTACACAACTTCATTTTTTTCTATTTTGCGTAAACTAAACGCGGTCTGCTTGGAAAACAAATTTTCTTAAGGAGCAGAGAAATATTTCTACTCCGTGCTCAGATACCAGCACTTCTGCTCAAAAACCTGCAAAATTAAGCTCTTCTTACTTCGTCAAGATATCGAACACCCAACAAAATCAAACAAACAAACAACCCCATTTCCACTGGTAGAACACTTTTACGCAGGAGGCTTTCTTCTACATAAAAAGTGGAGAAAATAAGAAAAGAGCAGCGAAATATTGCACGCACTCTTGCTCGCATAGCTATAAGAGAAAAAAATAAATAAAAGAACGACGCACACACTAATAAACTGTGACAAAGACACCCATTTCTGCTATCAGATAATTATTGCATAATGCTAAATACTCATTTGCATTGGCCCTGCGTGAAGAAAGCACAGGACAGGGATACACAATCTATCTTAAGCGAGCACGGAAAGTCACTTCTACTCGAACAGCTTAATACCATAAAGTCTGAATTTTTGCAAAGAAAATAAAGCCTGAACAGCGCTACGAAGGTGACAGACACATACAAACAAACAAACACTTCTTCGAGTCTGTACTATCTTTTAAAAAGTAACGAAAGCACACATTAAAAAAATCAAATCGGCTAGGTAGCCTACCAGACGTTGTGCCTTAAAGTTGGCTGCACGCAATGCGCGGAAGCATGCTGTGAAGCCAACTTGCGGTTTTGCTGGATGCACATGAAGTCCGATTCCAATTGGAAATCGCGCTAAGGACGTGCCAAACGTGGAATTTTCGCAAGATTAATCCCAATACCTGGAATTCTGTTCATTTTAGCGGGAATGCTGGCGCTTGTGCTCCATTATTCGAAATTTTCGAATATTCGAATTTCTCGATTATCAAATTTTCGAATACGAATAGGGTTGGAATATCAACAATATTCGAACAATATTCGAAATTTCGAATATTCGCACACCTCTAGTGAATACTGACACTCAACGATATATAACAAAAAACAAACAAATTCCATTCTCATGAACTCTCCTCTACCGAGCGGCTTTCTCCTGCTCTACCTGGATGCTGACTTTTTCCCCACTCACCTACATTCTGAGTAAAAGCAGTGACAGAAGAAAAGAACCGCGAAAAATTACACGCATTTGTGTCACAGGACAGGGATACACAAATTTGCTTAAGTGAGCAGGGAAAAGGCTTAAGTCGTACCGCTCAGGAATAATCCGAGAATCACCGCTAATCGCTACGCGGCTAGCGCTTGAACAGCGCTACGAACGTGACAGATACATACTAACAAACAAACAAACAAACACTTCTATTCATTTCTATTGATAAAGGCGTAAACCACACTACAAGAACAAAGCACGCTGCCTCAGGAAAGCGTATCAAATGCATCGCAACAGGACCGGCTCTCATAAAATAGCCTGCCCAAAACGAAGACTTCACCAGGTTCGCGAGGTAATTCCATTAAAAACGCTCTCGGTCTATCCTACAGATAGCAATGCAAGCGCTGCTACCCTTATTTTTTAAGCCACTATTCCACGCAATAGTACATAAATGTATCACTCGTGTCACATGAAAAGGCACACACAAAGAACTTACTTGTCAAGTGGGATCCCTGGTTCAGGAAAGCGCGCGCGCCCGCGCGCACACATACACAGACGCACACTCACATTTTCACACTCACAAACACAAAGTCTATTCTCACAACCACATAAATCCATATTATTCCTCAGGTCAATAATTATCCTACCATCGTCAAAAGATGGCTCACTCTTGTATGCGATCGCAAAGCGATAGGTCCTCGTTCCGGATGTAATAGGATATCGCCACTCGGCCGACGCGAACCAAAAAAGAAAGAAAGGAATGCGCGTTCGCTATACCTCCACAAAGAAAATGGTGCCGTGCTTCTACGCAGCGCTCATCATACAGGAGTGAATTGTCTTCTTCGTTTTCCTTTTATTTTCTTGCACCCATATATTTTGCAAGAATACTATAGAGCAGAACGGACAAATGTGAACATCATTCGCTACACACTGTAGCTCTCATCATTTTTAAACCAAACCACTTAACATGTGTTCATAGGTCTTCACTAAATAGGTGAGCCGATAATGACTCAAAATGAAATGAAATCGAATAAAATAATCATTCCAGCATCGCTGGCTGCAAGCTTGGGTACCCTGCTTAGGTCTGCTGGCTCTGGAATAAAAGATTTATCGCGAGGGTACTACAATGGTGAGCTCTGCTGTTTACCCGTACTCTTTGTTGATTTGTTGAGTACCTAGTCCTCTTATTTGCCGTTGATGGAGTTACGTGTTAGGATATTTTGTTCTTTTGCAAGTCTCATTTAGTAAGACTTTGGAATTCCTATGATCAGCTTTCATGCATGGTGCTCTTCTGCAATAGTTTCCTATTCCATCGTTATAGAAGAATAAAGGAAATAATCATGGGATAGTGATTCAATAAATAATAGGTCCCCTGTCTAGAGCGTACGCGTCCTTGAGCCATGCAGGTGCATGATGACGTCATACTGTGGCTTCATTGTAGATTGACCAAAGGAGCATTAGTGGAAAAAAACAGGGTAGCCCTGAGACAATAGGATGACGTCACGACCAATGAGAACGGCCAGCAGGGGGCGCAGGAATGCTCTTCTGTCTTAGCCTCACGACCAATGAGAACGGCCAGCAGGGGGCGCAGGAATGCTCTTCACTCTTAGCCTCTCGGAGGTGGTCGCCCCAGAGGGCGCTAGGAGCGCGTATGCGTAGCGGCCGCTGAGCGGCGCCCCAGTCAGTTTCTCTCCGGCTGTCGCGGAAAGCAGACGTGCGCTCCCTGCGCTCGCTCAGTTTCTGGCGGGCTGTCACGGAGAGCAGTCGCATCGGTCTGCGCTCCTGCTGTGGTGAGGTGATTTGTTGTGTAACTAATGCTTTCGCCAACTTTGTTCCTGCTTTGTTTGCGATTTTCGTGCCAGTGCACGTCGGGTGCTGGTTGCTGTTGTCCGGGCATCCCTGCCATTTTCTATCTTCTTCTGCCTTGGGAACGGTTGTAGCGCTGGCGTGATTCTTAATAATTTTGTTGTGAGATTAGTTGAGAAAGTAACCGCTAGGGGGTGCAGCTGCGGGGCTTTATACAGGACAAAAAAGCATTACGAGTCAGTTTCTGCCTGCCTCTCAGATGGAGCAGTCGCATGGTTCTGCGCTCCTGTTCTGGTGGGCTCATTTGTTGTGTAACTAATTCTTTTTGTTGTTAGCTATTGATGGTTTGCATACTCTTGCTTTCCCATCCTCTGTATTAGGAGTGTTTTTCTCCTTGCATGTCCAGAGCTGTCCTAACTTGCCTAGACATCCCATGATGACGTCACAGGATGTCCGGAACTGGTGGTCATAGCTGCGATGCTTTGCAACCTGCCTCTGTGCTCTGTGCGGCCGTTACGGACCGCTTTCTTCAAGATGGCCTCATTGATCTTCAATTAAACTTCTTCTCTCCACTCTATCTCTATCTATTTTTTTCTTTTTTATGGACTCTCATAGTGCACAACGCTCAGCTGGTCTGGACACGAGTTAGATGCTCCCCAATTAGTGTGGTGGCTCCCTGGAGGGTGCTGATTAATGTGGGGGGTCCCAATTAGCTCTAATTGCTAATTAAATCGTGTTCAGGCCAGTTGGGCGTGGTGCACTATGAGAGTCCAGTACCTACTACTGAAGATTACCGGGGTAAGGAAGTGGAGGGATCTTTCCGGAGGAGGTACTCGTCGTAACCGGAGACGTCAATCAGCCTTGGCCAGTAACGAAAGTGATGAGAAAGGTGCAAGTGAACGGTCAGAGCTTCTCCTTGGTTCGCTGGTTCGGTTACGACAAAGAACACGACAGTTGGGTTCCGAGCAGCGACATGGTCAAGATTGGGAAATGACGTCAGACATCTACGTCCACCTGCTCTCGAACACCAGCATGGATAAGTTTCCCTCGAATAAACTCAACGCCTTCATGTTAGCTTTCGATAGTCCACTTCAGCTCTCGAATCACTATCAAATCGGTCTAATGGATCTCAGCATAAGCAAAAATTTTTTAAATATAGGGTACGAAAGGTAAGATGCGCAAATCGAGGTTTATTTCGAGGATACGGTCGAAGCCGGGAGAGCTTTTCGTGTCACCTCGGGTCTCGAGAGGGATTTAGGAAAAGCCCTTTCGGAATTTAATGTTCTTTCGCGTAGAATAAATCGCGATACGACTTCGTCTTACCCGTGGACGTGACAGCCGTGGAATTGGACCCTTGGCTCGCACAGGCGCTCGACGCCTCGCTAGCGTCCCGCGAAGCAGGTCGTGCGGTGAAGCCTCCCAAATTGAGCGAACGCGAAGCCACCTCCATCTTATTGGAGCACGCCGCACCCATCGCTATTGGTGACGTCACTTTGAATTCAGAAACCTCGTCCCTACGTAACACACTCAACAAGTATTTCCAGACGCACAAGCTGGACGCCTCGCTAGAATTCGCGGAGAAAGTCTACTCTCTGAAAACGCTGAAACGGTAGCACGTACCGGGAGCCTTTTTAAACCTGCTACATCCCGCACCGGTCGAGGGACACGGAGAAACACTACGCGTCTCTCTCCCCGTAGCGCGTCAATTTTCTTTCACGATCAAGATCTTTCCTAGATCTTTGCAAGTACATTTGCCCCCGGCTATTATGCGACGCCGCAAGCACTTCTGGATGCGATTAACCAGCGCGTAGGCGAACGCGCGCGCTTCAGCTTCGACGGAACCGAACAGAAATGTAAAATTCGGCTTTCCGATGGCACCTACACTTAAGACTTTCTGAGTACCTGGCCGTGCTTTTGGGCTTCGAATCGCGTACCGTGTTCACGGAGGAGGAGGATGCCACGAGCTCCGTCGAGGTACTCCTGCAACCCCCGTTTCACAACATAGTCATCTACACGGATACCGTAGAATCCACGTACGTGGGGAGTGGGAAATAACCGATATTAAAAATACTACCCTTTTATTACAAGAAAGGCAAACACGTCGTCACCTACATGTTAGATAACATCCAGTATTTTAACCTGTCTGAATTCGAAATTCCCTCAGTGACGATCGTTCTCGCGGACGACACGGGAAGACGTTTGCCATTGCGGTCCAAAGGCTGAACCAATTTTACGTTGCATTTCAAATATGTACCGTAATTCCCCCAAAATAGTTCCTGTGTACATGGGACCCCTTTTCCAATGAGGGGGCGGTATGTTGAGCGACATATCCAAGTTTATCCTTCCCATCTGGCAGCAAATAAAACCGATCGCCAAGAGAACGTTGAAGCGCTTGGCGCGGAATTTGGTCGATGGCGAAGGAATATCGCGCGCAGTAAGAAAGACGGCCATAGCAACTGGGAGAGACGTGCTGGATTCCATGGAGGGCTCTGGAAACAACAATGGGAAGAAACGCCGCAAAAGACTACAAAAGGTGCCGACACACGACGCACCTGCAGATATCTTTGACACGCCGTGAAGGTCACACATCCGCTGCGCGCTCCGTCATGACGGCAACGAAAGCAAAAATACAGATGCCGCTCTATCTAACGAGTGATGTGATGATCCGAACCCCCTTCCATTCAATACGGCGTGGAAGATACTTTGTGCCAACATTTTTATCCGGTCAACGGAGTAAATAATTCCGTGGTCGAATTTTCTATTCAAAATTTGCAAACAACACACTTGGATCTCTACGGTAGCTTCGTGTCTTTGACCGTGCGCATTGTTCGCGACGACGGGGAAGCAATGGACGAGAAAGATGTCGTTTTCCCAATAAACCATCTGTTGAGCGGTATGTTTAAGACGGTAACCGTTTATGCGAACAACAAGCTCGTCAGTTCCAACGAGTTGTATGCCTACAGGAATATTTTGGACGTTGTGCTTCATTCCACGCCCCTGGCTCAAGAAACCGTGCACCGGCTGGACTCTATGTCGAGGACGACGAACATTTAAAGAACGATTACGACATCTCGTCTCGCCGTCCGAAACAACGTTACGAAGCGACGAAGTGTGGAAAAAACTTTAACCTGGTTGGACAGATCAATACCGACCTGTTTCAACAGCCGCGCCTGATGGTACCTGCCGTCGAAATTTGCGTCGTTTTCCTGTTAAACATCGACGAATTTAAACTCACATCAGTTCCCAATGACAAGAAAACGTACAATTACGAGGTGGACATTAAAAAAATGGCGTTACTCTTGAAAAAGGTGACACTGGCACCTTCCCTGTTGTTGGAATACGAGCGGCGGCTTCAGACCACGCCCGCAATCTACGTCTCACGCGGATTGGAAACCAAGGTGCGGAGTTTGCGTGCCGGGAGCTTGGACGCTCACTTTGAAAACGTTTACCCCGAAAGGGTGCCTTCCAAATTATGCGTCGCCCTGCTGGCCACGTCCGACTTTCTCGGCGACATCCAATCGAACCCCCACAAATTCCGCAATTACGACCTGTCTTTATTCGATGCTCTCCGTGGACGGCCAGCAAGTGCGAGCCGAGTACGACTTTAAGAACGACCTCGTCAAAATTTTCTACTTTAACTTCTTGCAAGAACTGGGTGAAAAAATTTCAAGTACAGCTATGAGCGATTTAAAACGAACGGGTTCCTTCTCTACTGCAACTTGGACGTGGACAGGTGTTCTCCTTTGCATTTGAACGAGTGGCGAAACGGAAACGTTCGCCTGCAATTATGCTTCGCTAAAGCCCATCCACACGCAGTCACCGTCCTCTTGATTTTCGAGTGTCCCAAGCTCATGTGCATCGACAAGAACCGTACGGTCACCTTCCCATAGAAAAGATGTACGAGAGCGAAATCTTGGAACTCGTGTCGCTGAACCCCCTCGCTCCCTCCATGCTGAGAGGCATTTACGCTTCGGACGAAGCCTTCGTGTTATGCAAGCCCGGCTATTTAATCATCAATACGGAAGAGCGAAGAAAGTGCCGCCAGCACTGGGTGCTCTACCTGAAAAACGACGACGGGTCTACCGTGTTTTTTCGACAGCTACGGACTTCCCCTCATTGAAGCAAACCTTCGAAGGACTTTACCAGCAGTGGACGAGTATAACGACCAGTGTATTCAATCACCTTTTTCGCCTTACTGCGGGCTTTTTTGTATCTACGTAGCCACGCGCATGTCGAAACGCTTCAGCTTGAAAAATTGTGAATCCATGTTTTCCTGTAACCTCGAAGAGAATGACGAAACAATAAAACGTCTCCTCGTGAGCAAACTCGTTTCGTAAAATAGTATGTTTATTTTTTCACGACATACACAAGACTCTTGCGAGACGATCTTCCAACGTGCTCACCCGACGCTCGAGATCATGGACGAGGACTATCAGTACTCCCTCGAAATTTTCGAATTGTTCGAATGTAAGAACCTCGGCGGTTACACGCGTCTCTACGTCACGCTCGACGCTTGTCAGCTCTGCGACGTCATACTGTATTTCAGGAAGATTGCGCTAGACACGGATGGGACGGATATCTTACGTACCATGTCCCTCGCCAGTTACGCGTGGAGCAGCGCTCTTAAGCTCACCAATGTCAAACTCGAGCTCATGAGCGATCGCGAGATGTACGAAACGATCGAGAAGGGAATCGGGAGGCATTTGTAACAGCTTCCACAGATACTGTCAGGCTAATCACGAGGGGTGTGACGATTACGACCCCCAGCAAGAAAATACTTTTATCCAGTACATCGACGCGAACAGTTTGTACCCGTACGCGATGACTTTCCATCTACCGACAGGTGGTTTTGAGTGGGTCGATCCTTCGAGGTGGAGCGAGATCGATTTTCTCAACATTCCTCACGATTGGGAAGTGGGTTACGTCTACGTGGTAGACTTGTCGTATCCCGATGAACTGCACGCTCTCACCAAGGATTTCCCCTAGGACCCGAACACAGTTGCGTGGACGAGAACGAACTATCCCCCTACCAACGCCACCTGACAGATGCGTTGTCGCTGAACGACCCTCCCACAAAGCAACTCTTGCTGACGTTTCTACGACAGAGAACGCTATGTCGTTCATTATGCATTCCTCGTTCTGTACGTGAGGTTGGGCATGAAAATAAAATGTGTTCACAACGTCCTCTCATTCGGCCAAGACAACTTTTTGCGAACCTTCGTGCAGAGAAACGTTGCGTTGAGGAATGCCGCGACCACGAAATTCAAGCGACTTCTGTACAAAACCATGTCGAACAGTACGTTCGGTAAGTCGATACAAAATGTGAGACGCATAAAAAAGTACGCTATAGCGTACGACAAAGAAAGTGCGCTCCGAAAAGCTAGCTCCGTCGACAGTCAGCATTTTCACATTCTGAGTGATAAGTGCATCTTGTACGAGATGAAAAACGCCGCATCAAATGCACGCACCCCCTTTACGTGGGCTTTGCCATTCTAGAGATATCCAAAGTCCGAATGTACAGCTTCATCTACGAGTCGCTCTTTTCTCGTTTGACGTGTCCAGTACAATTGATCTATAGCGACACGGACAACATATTTTTTTTCTCTCACGTGTGAAAGCATGGAAGAACAGCTCATGAAGATTGAGAATGAGTTAGATCTGTCTTCCTATCCGCCGTACAACTGTGGAACAAAGAGCAAGTCCTTCGTGCGCGCGCATATAATCGAGAATAAATGTTCTAGTCGAGATATGCTTCTCTCTCTCTCTTTCTCTCGCAGACAGGAGAAGCGCGGGTCATCGTGCCAGTGTGGTAGCGGAATGGGTGCACGAAAAGAATGACCATTGCGTCATCATGCTGGTGCAGTGACCCGCCAATGACGACGCTGCGACGAAGATTCCCTGTTCTTTTCTGGCACGTGTGATCATCTCGTAATGCTCCGTTCGTGAGATCAGACAAGCCAGGGAAGGTGCAGGCATGTATCGACCAACTCTTTTGTATGTATTCAATAAACATGTTTCAGTGAAAGAAAACACAGAGTCTCTCAAAGTTAATCGGACTGTTTAATGCGTTGCATGCCGATAACCAAGCAGTATTTCAATAAATAACTGACAATGCTCACGATGTAGACTGCTTGCAAATGTCGCTGGTTCCGCAGAGCGTGCTTAATACGAGTGATGGCACAAGGGAGAAGGTCCACGATGGCTGCAGAGATGTAGTCGAATTCTGCGTTGGCCAGACTCGCAAATTCGCTAATCAGTCCCAGGGGTCCGTCCGGAACCGTTATGCAGACGTTCTTGTAACGGGCGTAGATCCGACGCATCATCTCCTGCAGCGGCCCCGGCGAGATCTCTCCTATATTGCCAAAGCCTACCATGTCTATCACGTAGCGAAAAGCAGTGATGACGAGCTCGTTGCGGGACTTTCGCTGCTGAAACATTCCTTCTCCACTCCTTCCCAAGAAGCGTGGGTGTGGGAACAATTTTGTTACGAGTGGTAGCTGAACACCTTCACGTATTGATGACGCGATCGCGGGGCGCGCTGCCTTTATACAGTTAAACGCGCGCGCAAAGAAAGGAGAGCGAAACCGAAACTGAGAAGCCACCCGTGGCCGCTAGGAGCGCGCGCGCAGCGGGAGGAGCGGAGAGGCGAAACCGAAAGCACCCGCGGACGCGCGGCGGAGAGGGCGTTAGGGGCGCGCGCGATTAAATGCGTAGCTGCCCTCGTGCCCCCGTGTTTAGCGGTGACCAACGAGTGATTTGACGATGTTTGACCGCGCTCGTGTTAAGCCTTTTCTCGCATGTATAGACTTGTTTAGCGGTGAGCAAGCCTTTTTTTCATGTTGACGCATGTTTAGCGATGTGTGCCCAGTAGTTCCCGCCTTGTGTCAGCTGGGTAGTGTTGTCACGCTGTGGTTAGGCCTAACCGATCGCCCCTGTAAGCCTTTTCCACGATGTGTACTGTCTTCTCCGTGCTGTTAAGCAGTAGCGGTTAGACCTTTTCTCTCGCATGCCTAGACTTGTTTAGGAGCGCTGCCATTTTTATCTGCCGCTAGTATCTTGTTGTTCTCTTTCTCGCATAGAGCTATGATGGTGGCACCATCTGGTGTGTTGCCTTGCAACTAGGTGGACACGTGTCGTCGATCTCTGCAACTGCCCGTCGCCAACTACCAACATGGCGGGCGCTGGTCACTCGGACGTTTCGGAGCGGTTTCTTCGTCACGACGTCGTTGATTTTCGAATAAATTGTTTCTCTCCACTCTATTCCTATATTTTTATTTTATTTTCTACCTATTTTTTATGGACACAGGTTGTCGCCAACGCACAGGGTGGTCTGGGCACGAGTTAGATGCTCCCCAATTAGTGTGATGACTCATTCGATGATGCTGATTAATGTGGGGGGTCCCAATTAGCTCATTAAACTTGTCCAGAAGCCTTGTAGCGTTGCCGACAGTCTGTGTCCAGTCATTATTACTTGCAGGGATGCTCTGGGGATATTAATAGTTAACTGGGTGAGTGCTGAGCAAATGTCAGTGATTTTTTTTCATTTCTCTGCCTTGAATGATAGATGTCCATAACGACGTTTGATTACGCATGAACTTCACACCTACGATGTTCGCACATGAGTCGACTTTTCCAATACAAAAATTATTTGCAGATCGACAGCACATACTAAAAATGCACAACATATCATGGGAACAATTCCGACATTTCAGTGCAAAACTACGCAATATTCAACAACACACATCGCTCGCAGCGTCGTTGCTGGCGCGCACCGACATATTTAATTCACATTCATAATCACTGTGTACATCAGCGGTATAAAGAGAGCTACGGCAAATTTGAATTACACATAGAAGTACACGCGAGAGCAAATATTTAGGTATAAAGCATGGAGGAAGGAAACACAGGAGCGGCCCTTCCAATTTTTTTTTTCTTTTGGGACCAACGCGCCAGCATTCGGATTAAGGGATGTCCCTGTCTACCACGTGACCCTATGAGCATGCGCATGCCAGCTTCCCAAGGAGGCGACGAGAGTCTCGGTTGTCTTACAGTTCCGACACCCTCATTGTGATGGGCACGCGAACAGATTTATTTCTCTTGTGTTCTGAGGTTTACACTTGGTTTGCTCTTCTATTACTATACTAGTCACGCTCTGCAGGACATGCACAGAGGATTAGAAACATCATTCATGACAGTACGACAGATACCTTTGTGTGACAACGTGGTCACGTTTTCTGTGTTTCTTGACAAAGTGGTAAAGAATTCCATTATTCAAACTTGTTTGTACAGTGCTGGACAAAAGTTTACGGAACGCGCGAGCAGCGTATTTTCTCTGGGTAGAGACACCCTAGCGGCGAGCGGAAGCCGGCGAGTCCACTCGCTCAGAGGGGATGGAAGAGTGCGCTTGTGGCGACCCTCCGTGGTAGTAGTGGTAACTTTGATTTCGAGTGCGACGAACGCCAAAATGGTTTCGTTTTCGGTGTACTGCACGGAGCGCGAGTAGCTATCGCGGGAAGGAACTAACCGCTATCGGAGAGATAACAGGGCGTTAACATGAATTGAGGTGACAACGGGCTGCAGTACCTAGTATTTTTCTTTTTTTTTTATTAGGCAAAAACAGAAGAAAAGAGCGTGTACCCTTGAACACACACACACAAAGAGGCGGGGGAGGCGATAGTGTCTCAATACTTTGTCGGCCCCCCTTTCGCAGCAATAACTGAGGCCATGCGCACAGGAAGGGGAGCGTATAGTCGACGAACAAGGTCCACGTCTTCACGTACCAAGGACCACTCTGCTTCAATAAATTCGCAGAGTGCGTCCTCGCTCCTTGTAGGTGTCCGTGTCTTGCTCATCCTATTCTTCAGGATGCCCCAGGCGTCTTCGATTACGTTTAAGTCCGGGCTCTGCGCAGGCCATGTCAGCTGCATTACGCTGAGGTAGTCGAGTAGGCGTTGGACAGTTTTACTACGATGGACGGAGCTGCCATCATGCTGGTGATGGTAGCGCCCACCTGGGAACGGCCCGTCCAGAGCATGGGGGAGCAGCGTCCTCTCGACGACCTCAGCGTAATACAGCTGACATGGCCTGCGCAGAACCCGGACTTAAACATCATCGAAAACGTCTGGGGCATCCTGAAGAATAGGATGAGCAAGAGACGGACGCCTACAAGGAGCAAGGACGCACTCTGGGAATTTATAGAAGCAGAGTGATCCTTGCTACGTGAAGACGTGGACCTTGTCCGTCGACTATACGCTTCCCTTCCTGTGCGCATGGCCTCAGTTATTGCAGCGAAAGGGGGGCCGATAATGTATTGAGACAGTATCGTCTCCCCCGCCTCTTTTTTTTTGTGTGTGTGTTCAAGGGTACACGCTCTTCTGTTTTTGTATAATAAAAAAGAAAAAGGCTAGACACTGCAGTCCGTTGTCACCTCAATTCATCTTAGCGCCCTGTTATCTCTGCGATAGCGGAGAGGCTTCCTTCCCGCGATAGCCAATTGTGCTCAGTGCAGTAGACCGAAAACGAAACAATTTTGGCGTTCGTTACACTCAAAAGCAAAGCTACCACTGCTACCACGGTGGGTCGCCACAGTCGCACTCTTCCATCCCTTTGAACGAGTGGACTTGCCCGCTTCCGCTCGCCGCTAGGGTGTCTCTGTCAAGAGAAAATACGCCGCTCGCGCGTTCCGTAAACTTTTGTCCAGTACTGTACAACAATGGAGGAAATCAAATGAATCAGCAGCTGTAACACAGTGCCAGCTCACAAACGAATGACTCAAGATGACTCTCACGCACAGGAGATGAAACAACCGATCAGGTACATACCTACGAATGAAACATTATTTCCTTGACAGAGCTGCTTTCCGTTGAAAGACAACCGAAGCCGTGATACGAACACGCTAATATAACGTAGTCTCCGCAATAGCCCTTACGTATCAATCTTTGGAAGAACATAAAAGCATGGGAAACAGCGCCAGCAACAAAGCGTTGCTAAATCGAAACTTTAGAGAGTATCACGTGGTGGACAGGAAGTAGTAGCGCTTTTTACAGAAGCGTCTGCCAGAGGGGTCCCACGGAAATGCATTCCAAGCGACCGCACCTGTGTTTCATTCCTCCATGGTTTAAAGACTGCAGCTCGGTAAAGTATCTGTAAAATCCATCGAGCGCGATGCGGTGGGCTGTGACGGCTTAGTGCGCAAGCTGATGAAATATTCGAAGTATGAAGCGCATCTTTCTTACCATGCGTCTCCTGACCATACTGATTACATGCTTCATAGCGCCATTGTAACGATGGAATATTATTTCCGCCGAAAAGACTACAGTAGATATCAGCATGCCCGTTATCCACAGTAAGAAAGGTGGCCGCAAATCGGTCACTGTCAACACTTTCCGTTCTGATGTCTGTGGCAACTTGTTCCCATTGTGATGCGACACTCTGAACACTTCCAAGTTCCGTGCCCTTTCATATAATCCGGCCTCCACACCCTGGGTCACGATTTTCTGGGTGCTGTGAAGGTAGGGTGAAGTAACTCCCATCACTGGACCAAGGACTGAGGTTTCCGTGAGTTCATCAACCTTTCTGTAGCCCATTTGTAGGAGTTCATTGTGCCATTCAACACTATCTTGGCGATGACCTGCTGTTATATACGTATCCTTCCCATCACTTCCTCGCTTAATGGAACCATCCGCGTTGAAGCAATGACATCCTCCTTTGATACGATCTTTGGGGTCAATGTCTTCATACGGGATGCACAGGCTAGCACTTTGCAAAACGCAAGCTCTGTAACGTTGGCTTGAAAACAGGTTATCATCAAAGTTTTCTATTTCTTTTTCGAGAAGCATGTCTCTCAAATAGGACGTTAGCAATCCTTGAAAAGCCGCGGACACGATCATCCCGACCATGATCCAAACTCCAAAAATTATTCGCAGGGGCTGGTAGTTCAGAAAGTCCGTTGTGGGAATTACGCTTTGCTGTAGAAGGGGTTTGATCATCAGAACAGCGACTTGCAGTAAGTGCGCTTTGTTCGGACGCTTCATATAAAGATAAGAGTAACCGATAAGCGTACATGCCATAAATGAATATAGTAGAGGTAACCACACTTGCAAGCTGAACGGTATCAGCAGAACCATTTCCTTTGGCAGCTGCTTCGGTGTCTCGGCGTAAAACGATAAAAGCACTGAGTCAAAATACCCTGCGAAGATGGCATTCAACACGTCACCGATCAAATAATCTATCCCAGCAATACCGTTACCTCTACACAGATTTTTTCAAGAATTCCTTCCCGAGTCGATCTCAACAATAGTGTTTGTCGCATTCCTATGTCGCAGTGAGAGGATCAACGTTTTCACATTGGGGTGAATGCACGTCACTTCCTTTGTGCAAATAAGGACTAAATTCTGCCCTTCTAATTTCTGGTTTCTCAATAGGTGCTTCCGAAGCATCAATTGCGGCTCACACGAAAGGCATTCTTCCGAAGCGTAGTCCCTCAGGTAAGCGTTGCCGTTTGCGATAGTGATATTAAAGATGCCAGTGCACGAAAACACGTCTAAACTGTCCATAAACTGTACTAATGGATTAAGTTGACTTTTCGTCCGGGTTGGATCAGCGCCTTCTGGTAACATGTACAGCTCTAATGCACAGTGTCGGAAAGTGCTAAAAGCCCTGGGTATCAACAAATCATTATAACTGCAAATTATGTGGAAAACTCGGCCCTCCAGACGTGCACGTTCCCAGTTCCTCCACAAAGTAGCGTTGAAGAAGTTCGTACTTGTCCAAAGTACGATGGGAACGTCAATTTTATGGAGCAACTCGAGCAGATGTTGAGAATAAGTCTCTATGCACCCAACAGATGTTCTAACGTCCACTGGTCTGTTTGCTGCGAAAACCCTGATCAGATGAGGAAGAATATCAGATGGAAGAAAATGTCTTCGGGCATGCTGTTATGTGGAACAGACATGCAATCACAATTGCTCTGAGAAGCATGGTCCAGTCGCGATCCAGGTGGTGAAATTGAGTGCGTGGTAACTCCACTGAGCTCCTCTCAGTCCGGTTCTCTGCTTCCATATACATACTTGTCTTTCCGGAGCGGTATCTTTTGTACATTAGTGAATACGAGACCGCCGGTCGATTTTATTCAACAAGGCGACAGGTGCCCTGACTTGCATCTGGGACTTCGAGAACGATATCCTCTTCGACCGGTGCGAGCACTTTGATATGCACAACGAGGTGCGTAATAAGCATACTAGTAAGGTGCGTGATGAGCATAGTTAGGAAGCAGGCAAACGGCAGGAAGCATACGATAATGTAATTTTATAGAGTGGTGAACTCCTGAGGCACGCGTATCGTTGGTTCAGAGGAACATCGTGAGCGACGTGGACACGCAATGTCGCGCACGCTGCTTTTTCTAAGCTCACAAAATGTCATACTCGGCTTGATGAAGACATCGTTTTTATGTATTCGTCAACCATCAGCAAAAATTCGTTTAGTGCGAATCTTATGCCATATTGTGTATCACCCACAGAACATTTCGCCCATGATGCTTGTTGAACATGTTGGCGTTCCCAATGTGTTTGTTGAATAAGTGGAACACGTTGCTTTGGGCCCTGCAGGTCTTTGCGGAGCAGACTGTTGCTGCTGCCATGTTTTGGAAGACTCAACGCTCGCGTTACACCAAGAAAATACCGAGTTTTAGCGCATCGTACGTAAGGGCGAGAGCGTACAGTGCACTAGAACTCGCTAACGAGCATTTTTGTGGTGTTATCCCCGGATAGTTCTACCCATTCGTATGGAAGGAAAGGAACCAAAATCCACCAAACCCAGGTAAAAAAATCTGGGCCGGTTCCAGTTGAATCTGGTTGACTCCAGCTGGATTTATAAGTGTGTGAGGGGGGGGGGGGGGCTGGTACCACCTTGGTGAAATAACTGGCACCACTCTGTCCTCAAATGGTTCCAGAACTTCCAGTGGGAAGCTCACAGGTACCATTTTGATCCCAGAATGGTCAATTGAACCACTTGGGATCCCAACCAGGCAGCTTCCTTTTTCATGATGGAGATCATCAGATCTCATGGAGGAAGAGTCCACTCTTGCAATATTACCCTTCTGGTTTTATTTGATCTATTACTTTGATCTATTTGAGCACACGCATGATGAGACAGGTTGTATTTTCGTCGACCTAATGAACACTGTCCAGAGAGCTGTTCCGCACAAATTTCAATTCAAGATAAAATAGATAAATTGAAGTCCCATGGACGACGTTTTCGGTGTGGTCGACAATACCACCGCTCAAGAGACTGTAGGAATGTCAATCAATTTCGAAGCGTTGATTCCATAGAACAAGTATAGCATCAAAGTGTTAAACGAACGTCATTTTCATGCTATTACGTGTAATGGGTGCAAAGCCAAAGTGCTTCTTCATAACATTATGAGTCGCATTGTGCAACAGCAATGTCAGCGTGAATAAGTGGCGACATGCATGGCATCGGGCGAGAGATAAGTAGCGTCCTAGAGTCCACTGCCGAGAAAATTCAGCGTCGATTTAGCGGTAAGTGTGAGAGAAATACGTTAGCATTAAACGTCTGTCCGATCCTTACTTGACTTTCCGGTATCCACATCTGGTCGATACCCGACTTCCGGTTATCCGCTTCCTTTTGTATACTTGACTTCCGGTATACATTTGCAGTCTAACCTAACTTCCGGTTGTCACCTTCCGGTCTCTGTCTCACTTCCAGTCGTACACGATCAAATGGAAGTCCATTTAATTAATCTTTAATTATCCTCAATTACTTTCCATTACGCTGTGATTCCCTTTAATTACCGAAGATAACCCAGCTCACCTGAGGTAATCTTGAATTTCATGTAATTCGTGTTAATTACGTTTGCTTACTTTAATTATGCTGTATTCCCTTTAACTGACGTTAATTATTTTTATTACATTTCATTACCTACATTACATTACCTTCAGTAATCATGAATTTCGTTTAATATCTGTTTTAATCACATATATCTTACATTCATTTGTTTAAGCTCAACTTTCTTGATTTAACTACATTTAATTATCAATAATGACCTTCAGTTACCTCACCTCTTCCTCTGAAACAAAAACAACCTTATCGCGAGATGGTGAATGGTGAGTTTCATCGCCAAGGGTGATACTCTACCGCATTGCTGGTGGTGATGCGGGGAATGAAATAATGAGCTCATTCACAATAAGGGTTGAAGTACTATGATATGGAGACAGGTCAAGAGAGCTTTGAGTGAAGAGCGTTGGTGGGCTGGATGTGGCCAGGGACCAACCAATTTTGTGAGAGAGAGGGGGAGAAAGACTTGCTCGTTATTGGATCTGGAGAGCAAGGTTCGGGAAGGTTGCTACTGTGGGCAATGAACTAAAATGTACTCTAGATCATCTACAGCACCGCAGTGACAGCATTCGGGAGAGTCAGCTTGGCTCAAGCGGTAACGCGACTGCGCTGTAAAAGCCACATCGATGTGCGTTTGATGAACTACTGCGGCATCGTGAGGAGAGGTATGTCGAGGCATGCGGAAAGTGAGCGCTGGATCAACTCTGCTCGGCATGGCTGGGGGAGCGGCCGGCGTAAGCGGCCCATTGGCGGGAAGCAAGGGGAGTCATGAGTCATCGAAGTACAGAACGACGATCTCTCAGCAGCGGAGTACGCATCCGTCTCCAAGACGACGAGAATGCTAAACAGCTCTCTTATCTCCGAGACGGACGCGCATTGCGCTGTTGCGCTCTCATGCTTTTGACTGCCTTCGACACCGGGCTGGACAGTGGGCTGGAACCCACTGGAGAACCAGCCTGCGCCCTGCTTTATTGACGAGGTTCTAGGTCATTAACACATCCATCACCAACCAAAACGTAGCAGGTGTCAAAAAAGTCGGTAAAAACATGGAAAAAACAGGGGAAGATCGAAGACAACAGCTGTGATGATGCAAAGCGAATTGGAAGTGCCGATCAACACATAAGTGGCCTCGCCACAGCAACGTCGGTACTTCAATTGGACTACCCAAATCCCTGAGCAATAGGGTTATTACACCCCTCTGCTGTTTGACTATCATCTCCCCCTCTCTCTTTCACCTTTCACTCTGTTCCCTCCCCTTGGTGCGCCGAGCCGTCACTGCAGAGCAAGCTGACCGCACATTCTCCTTTCATCCCCCCTCCAAAACACAGCAACGTTGTTGGGAGTGCCATTTCGCCAATACGACAACCGCAGACGGAGAATAATAGGACAGCATCACTGATATTCAATAAATAATCTCTTTTAAAAATAGTCTTTATCAAAACGTAGCAGGTGTCATTGCGAAAGCATCAAAAAGACCCAGCCATAAAGATCTGGAGGGCAATTCGAGCTTTGAAGGATGCGCCTCAAGAGAAGAATTCTCTTGGCATTGGCTATCGTTAAGGGTGTAGACGAAAACACACTAGCGACACAGTTCCCTTAGAAGTCGGCCCCGTACGCACGATCCCCCGGGGCGTCAGTCGTGACGTTGCCCACCTCTATGAGGCGGACAACTGCAAGCCCGTTCATGAGCACCACTACCACCACCACACTAGCGACATATTCTTCGTCGTACTAACGACCCTGGCGGCTGCCTCGACGACTCCGGTGCACAGCAGTTTTGTCTAGATCTTGACTTGCTGAAATTCCCAAAGAGTAGCCCCGTCCACCGGAGGTTATGGACCGCGACCTCACTCTAATCAAGGTAAAGACAGCGTTGAAACATCTCAATGCGGGCTCATCCCCAGGACCAGATAGAATTACCTATGCCACACTGCGAAACCTTGACGGGAAGTCACTCCTCCTTCTTTCTAATACGTCTTGGCAACAGGGATCCCTATCATGTACCTGGAAGGAGGCATCAGTTGTCGCCGTCCTGAAACCAGGCAACCCCCAAATGCCTGTGAGCCTGACAAGCTGTGTGCGAAAGCTGATTTAGAGAGTGGTTTTGCAACTTCACGACTGGTGGCTCGAGGTGCTTCCCCTCACGGAATGACAGGCTTTCGTCGTCACCGAAGATATATGCACTCTCACCCCATCTCTCTCTCATCCTCTTCCTGGGTCGCTCGTCACATCCATCCCACCAATGCTCTGCCGTCAAAGCTCTCTTGACCTTTTAGGATACGATAAGACTCCGGTCCTTACTAGTACTAGCGACAGATAAAAATGACAGCAAGAAAGGCACTGCATGCTAAACAAGTTTAAAACATGCAATATCGCGCAGAAGACACTGCTCATTGGGAAAGAAAGGTCTAAGACCAGCGTAGAGCTACGCATCGGGGTCCTCAGGTCTAACCGCAGTGTTGCGGCTCATTTCGGTTTGCGTGCAACACAGAAAAAGTACTAGCTGCAGGTAAAAATGCAACATGACACTGCTAACCGACTCTAAACATGCGGCAGCACATACAAAACACTGCTCATCAGGAAAAAGGCTTAAGACGACCTCTCTGACCTTATCGCAGTGCGAAGCGTGTCGCCGTCGGGGAAAAGGCCTAACCACTTCAGAACTCAACTACGGCAAACACGCGCGATCATAATCGTCCTGGCGGCTCGCAGTATTTTCCATCTGTCTTCCTTGGAAATGAGGCAACGTTAACATTCTAATTAAGTGCGAATAAACTGGAAACCGAAAACGAAATGCAGGCTCGCAAGTTACACTGTGGAAGCAGCGAGTGAATTTCAGATCACGTGTCACACCATATGCACTCACCAGTACTGGAACAATACCACAACCAAAAGCAATTTTGTAGAGGTCACCCCTGCAATGTCAAGGGAGCAGTGTTTGATTAAGGGTCACCATGGGCGTGCTGTCGGCGTGCCCATGCCAGTGGTCTGTCGGCGGCGTAGTATTGCGCTGCAGCCTGCGTTCTTGTGCAGGATTCAAGAAAAAGGGACACGCAGTTAAAACCATGTTAAAAATTTACGCATAACACCAATGCAACTTGCATATTTCTGAATGCAACCGAAGACGCACGTTCGTACCACAGTCATTCTGCGGCAGGTGCATTTTGTATACACATAACGTGGCAGCACTCCTCTCAAATGTAAATCGACCCCGATGACTATTATTATTATTATTATTATTATTATTATTATTACAATAATTATTACTACTACTAGTAAGTAGTAGTTACTGGACACAGACTGTCCGCAACGCTACAAGGCTTCTGGACACGTTTAATTAGCAATTAGAGCTAATTGGGACCCCCACATTAATCAGGACCCTCCAGGGAGTCATCACACTAATTGGGGAGCATCTAGGACGTGTCCAGACCACCCTGTGCGTTGCGGACAATCTGTGTCCATAAAAATAAAAAAATAGGTAGAAAATAAAATAAAAAGATGGAAATAGAGTGGAGAGAAACAATTTATTCGAAAATCAACGATGCCGCGGCGAAGAACCCGCTCCGCAACACCCGAGTGACCAGCGCCCGCCATGTTGCTTGTTGACGACTGGTAGTTGCAGAGATCGATGACAGGTGGCCACTTAGTTGCAAGGCATCACACCAGATGGCGCCACCATCATAGCTCTAGATGAGAAAGACAGACAACAAGATACTAGCGCCAGGTAAAAATGGCAGCACTGCTGAACAAGTCTAGGCATGCGAGAGAAAAGGTCTAACCACTACTGCTAAAACAGCACGGAGAAAACAGTACACATCGGGGAAAAAGGCTTACGGGGACGATCGCTTAGGCCTAACCACAACACTACGCAGCTAACACAAGGCGGGAACCACAGATCGCTAAACATGCGTCAACAGGCTTGCTCACCGCAAAACAAGACTAAACATACGAGGAAAAAGGCTTACGGGGGGCGATCGCTTAGGCCTATCCTCAACACTACGCAGCTAACACAAGGCGGGAACCACACATCGCTAAACATGCGTCAACAGGCTTGGACACCGCAAAACAAGTCTAAACATGCGAGAAAAGGCTTAGCACGAGCGCGGTCACCGCTAAACACGGCAAACATACGAGAAAAGGAGCGCGTCAAATCACTCACCTTTTCCCCCGCGGCAACTTCCAGGCAGAAACTGAGCGAGCACGGAGAACACACGTCTGCTCTCTACGAGAGCCAGCCAGAAACTGAGCGAGCGCGCGGAGCGCACGTCCGTCTTCCGCGACGGTCCGAGAGAAACCAGTGGAGTGCAGCTGTAGCTGCCACAGTTTCGCCACGAAAACCACCGCCCCCCTTGACCACGTGATCATCAGTAACGAATCACGACAAAGTAGCCGGAAAACGGCGCCAAAAAGCGCGCGCTGGTTGATTGAACTGCGCATGTGCGCTGCGTGCCCTCTCCACACCCTCTCACTCGAATTATCTCCCCCCGCCTGTTCCGAGCGCTTCGCCAGGCCATCTGCTAATATCATCGGGAAGCAGAAAATGAAAATCCAGAAAACGAAGGAATTCACATGTACAAATTTATTGACACGGTAAACATATAAACAAGAAGCAACATTTGAATGCAAGTAAATCTACACGATTATTACAGAATACTGCAGAATAAAGAATAAATAGTGCCGAGCAACAGAAAGCATGACTATCATATTATACAATCCTTAAGGAAACCTATTCGGTTTGGAGAAAGTAGATATTATTATACACATATATAGGACGTGATGAGTCGCAAAAGCCATCCGCTTCATCCCAGCACAACTGTCGAATTTTCTGGTGACAGGGGCCAATGCTCGCGGATCGCAGGGCCACGAACAGCTGTCGGTGTCTGAATGAAAAAAAAAAGGAACCTGTTAACGATATGGTAAACCCGAGCACAGGCAACGTTAATTGGCTGAATACGCTCTGTATCGACATGCTATCGTTACGCGCCTAATGTCGACTAATGACAAAATTCGAGGAGCCCTGCGTACGCGATGCACGCTGTTTTCCTTTTCATGCACACCAGTGTATTAAACATCAGACACATTCAAATAGCGGAACAAAACGCAACAAGTAACGCCATGCAGAATCATCAACCAGATCATGACAGATAACCGGCAGAAAGTGATGTAATACGGGACAAGGCGTACCTCGCACACAGTTAGGCGACAGTATTAAAAGTCTGATCACTGACATGCATCATACGTTTGTCTGCTTACCTTTCATTCAGGCGTTCGTCCATGGCTCGAACATCTTCGAAATCCACGAAACGAAATCACCGTCTGCTCACATACGTAGACGCCAGCCACACAACGGTCAGACGGGTCGGCGGTCGGCGCCTCGGAGAAACGAACGCGGGCGAATCCACCGGTTAAATGAGCCTCAGCCAATCATGATCGAGAAAGGTCACGTGGGGGACCGGAGCCAATGGAAAGTAAATAGCCGGAATTTGGCGGGAAATGCCAGCGGCGACACTATTGTCGCGGCGGCGAAACCCGCTTACTGTGCCTCCTCTGGAGAAACTGAGTGAGGCGACGCGCGCGCGCCCTCTGCTCCACCCGTCCACGCATGCGCGCGCGCGCGCTCTTAGCGCCCTCTGCGCCGGCCGCGGGTGTTTTCGGTTTCGGCTCTCTGCTGCGCGCGCGCGCGCGCTCCTAGCCGCGACGGGTGGCTTCTGAGTTTCACTTTCGTTTCTTTGCGCGCGCGTTTATCTGTATAAAGGCAGCGCGCACCGCGCTCGCGTCATCATTCTGACTGATACGTGGAAAACGCCATGTGTGGCTTATTCTCCTGCGCTTCTCGTCGTCGCAAGGAAAAGACAAAAAACGAAGAACTTCGCGAATTTATACGCGGCATCGTGGAGGAAGCCTTTCAAGTCCACCGTCTGGAATGGTTGCAAGCGCGTCAAGAAATGTGTCAGGATAAGATGAAGACGCTCGACCGCATCTTAGCGGCGGACAGACTGGCGAAAAAGAAGTCCAACTTTAGCCTGGACAATCTGTATTGGGAACGCAGTTCCGATGTAGAGGACGACGACGAGGATGTGTAAATAAAAGCGATGCATTTCTCTTCGAGTATCAGTCTCTTCTTTTTCTTCGTGCAACGTGTACGCACGCAACATGTCTTCCCCCGAACCTTTTCGTTTCCGTCATCCCTTTCGCTGTATCTTAAGCGGCCCCTCCATGTGCGGCAAATCTACTTTCGTTGCTAACGTGTTGAGGAACCTGAACGACGTGGTAGACAAGCCTCCGTCACAAATATTCTACGTGCAGAAATATGCTTCGCCGAGCATGCAGGACGAATTTGGGGACTCCGTAAAATTTACCAAGGAGCTACCGCGAGAGTGGGACACGTCGCGCGCTACGCTGATCGTCGTCGACGATCACATGACCGACGCCGGTTCCTTGAAGGAGGTGACCGATCTTTTCATTCAGGGTTCTCACCACGCCAACGCATCGATCTTCTTACTCGTTCAAAACATCTTTTTCGGCAGTAGCCATTTTAGAACAATATCCTACAACGCCAGTTACGTCGTCCTGTGGCGCACCGTGCGCACCGTGCACCAGATGGAACATTTCGGCCAACAGCTATTTGCCAGAAAAAGATTGGAGTATTTTCTGGACGCATATAAACAAGCGATGTCGTCGCCCCACGCATATTTACTCGTGGATCTTCACAACTATACGCACGAGGATCACAGGTTGCGTAGCAATATCTTTCCCGGAGAACGTCAATATATCTACGCTCCGAAATGCATCTCCGCCCTTACCTCACTTTACTCAAAGTACTCTCCACTCTACCCCCTCCACGCCGCCGCGACGTCTTGAGACGTTCGTCCTCGTCCGACATGAAACACCTCTCCGAAATTTGCCTCAATGTATTGAACGGAAAGGTGGCTCTAGCTCCAGATACGTTCGCGCGTTTGAAGAAGCACAAACGCTTTTTACGACGGCTCGCCTACAAAAAGATTCACAAGAATCCGCAACGTTTGAAGCGCTATCTGTCTCAGCAGCGAGGACAGGGCGTTCTTTCGTCGGTGGTTCCTCTCCTGCTTTCCGCCGTGTTGAACCTTTTCGCCAATGGCCAAGAGAATTGAAGTGACCACCTCCTCCTCCATCGGAAACATTCTTGCCTCGAAGGAGAATGACGACGTCAAAGTGAAACTCATAGTGCAAGCACTGTATCGCATACTCAAGCAGTACGGATTTGACCCCTACGACAATAAAAATAAGGCGTCCGACGCTACAAATGACTTTGACTATTCGCTTCTCTCTCCAGAGGTGGACGAAGAGGAAGCGGAAAGGGTCGTCTCGGAATTAAAGAAGGTTCTTTCCTGGGATCGCGAGGGCTGTGTCTCCGTGTCGGGCAAGCCCATCAGACACTCCTCCGTTTACGAACTCGTCAATTATTTGTTGCAACGTAAGACGGGAAAGAAACCTACCTGGTTACCCAAAGTCTCGAAACTATTGCGTCTGATTTCTCTACCCAAATCTCGCGAGCCTCAACAGCAGCAGCAGGCCTCCATTGCGTGGACGACTTATGGAGGGATATGAGAAACCAGAGGGTGGTTTGGGGGGTGTGGAACGCTATAGAAAAGCGCATCACTTGAGCAAAAAGAAGGCTCTCGCCATTCTCAGAAAGCTGGATGCCTACACGCTCCACCATCCGGTCAGAAGAAAGTTTAATAGGAGACGCATGATCGCGCTCAAGATCAACGACGTGTGGCAAATGGATCTCGCCGATTTGTCAAAATACAAGAGATTCAACGGTGGCTACCGCTACATTCTCGTGGCAATCGATTCCCTCTCCCGCTTTCTGCGCACCCTCCCGCTAAAGACGAAGCGCCCCGCCGAAATGAAAAGGGCCATGATAAGACTTTTTCGGGGAGGTAACGTACCTACACGCATCTTTTGCGACAGAGGCGGGGAATTCTACAACAAGACCGTCAAGGAGTATCTCTCTCGAAAGAAGGTATTTCACTAGGTATACAGAATATTTCACTATTTTAGGGTAACGGGAAAATACCACTTCGTTTCCGCGCTTCCCAAGATCGTGCACGACTACAACACCACCAAACACAGGACTTTGGGCATCAGCCCGTCCGAAGTCACGCCCGAAAACGAATTGGAGCTGTTCAATAAGATAAATGGGAAGCCCGTCGTACCCTCCGTGAAAAAGAAGCTCAAACTGGGGATAAAGTGAGGGTCCTACTTCACAGAAAAGGTTTTCATAAGAGCTCGGAAGGGAGTTGGTCGCCTCAGATTTTCACCATCTCCCGCCTGAGAGACACCTCTCCTCCCGTCGTACACCTGGAAGATTACCGGGGTAAGGAAGTGGACGGATCTTTCTACCCGGAGGAGGTACTCGTCGTAACCCGAGACGCCAATCAGCCTTGGCCAGTAACGAAAGTGCTGAGAAAGAAGCAAGTGAACAGTCAGAGCTTCTCCTTGGTTCGCTGGTTCGGTTACGACAAAGAACACGACAGTTGGGTTCCGAGCAGCGACGTGATCAAGATTGGGAAATGATGTCAGACATCTACGTCCACCTGCTCTCGAACGCCAGCATGGATAAGTTTCCCTCGAATAAACTCAATGCCTTCACGGTAGCTTTCGATAGTCCGCTTCAGCTCTCGAATCGGTATAAAGTCGGTCTGATGGATCTCAGCATAAGTAACGATTTTTTAAATATCGGGTACGAAAGGCAAGATGCGAAAATCGAGGTTTCTTTCGAGGACACCGTGGAAGCCGGCAGAACTTTTGGTGTCACCTCGGATCTCGAGAGGGATTTGGGAAAAGCCCTTTCGGAATTCAACGTTTCTTTCGCGTACAATAAATCGCGATACGACTTCGTCTTACCCGTGGACGTGAAAGCCGTGGAATTGGACCCTCGGCTCGCACAGGCGCTCGACGCCTCGCTAGCGTCCCGCGAAGCAGGTCGTGCGGTGAAACCTCCCAAATTGAGCGAACGCGAAGCCACCTCCATCTTATTGGAGCACGCCGCACCCGTCGCTTTCGGCGACATCACTCTGAATTCGGAAACCACGTCCCTACGGAACACAGGGACACGTCGACACCGTCGAGGGACACGAAGAAACGCTACGCGTGTCTCTCCCCGTAGCGCGTCAATTTTCTTTCACGATCAAGACGAAAATTCCTCGATCTTTGCAAGTACATGTGCCTCCCGGCTATTATGCGACGCCGCAAGTACTTCTAAATGCGATTAACCAGCGCGTAGGCGAACGCGCGCGCTTCAGCTTCGACGGAACCGAACAGAAATGTAAAATTCGGCTTTCCGAGGGCACCTCCACCCTAAGACTTTCCGAGTACCTAGCCGTGCTTTTGGGCTTCGAATCGCGTACCGTGTTCACGGGGGAGGATGCCACGAGCTCAGTCGAGGTACTCCTGGAACCCCCGTTTCACAACATAATCGTGTACACCGATATCGTGGAACCCACGTACGTGGGGAGCGGGAAAAAAACAATATTAAAAATACTACCCTTTTATTACGAGAAAGACAAGCACGTCGTCACCTACACGTTAGATAACATCCAGTATTTTAACCTGTCTCAATTCGAAATTCCCTCAGTGACGATCGTTCTCGCGGACGAAACGGGAAGACGTTTGCCGTTGCGGTCCAAAGGCAGAACCAATCTAACGTTGCATTTCAAATATGTACCGTAATTCCCCCAAAATAATCCCCGTGTACACGGGACCTCTTTTCCAACGAGGGGGCGGTGTGTTGAGCAACATATCCAAGTTTATCGTTCCCATCTGGCAGCAAATAAAACCGATCGCCAAGAGAACGTTGAAGCGCTTGGCGCGGAATTTGGCCGATGGCGAAGGAATATCGCGCGCAGTAAAAAAGACGGCCATAGCAACGGGGAGAGACGTGCTGGATTCCATGGAGGGCTCTGGAAACAACAATGGGAAGAAACGCCGCAAACGACAACAAAAGGCGCCGACACACGACGCACCTGCAGATATCTTTGGTACGCCGTGAAGGTCACACATCCGCTGCGCGCGCTCCGTCATGACGTCAACGAAAGGAAAAATATAGACGCCGATCTGTCTAACGAGTGATGTGATGATATTCGAACCCCCTTCCATTCAATACGGCATGGAAGATACTTCGTACCAACTCTTTTATCCGGTCAACGAGTAAATAATTCCGTGATCGAGTTTTGTATTCAAAATTTGCAAAGGGCACACTTGGATCTCTACGGCAGTTTCGTGTCCTTGACCGTGCGCATTGTTCGCGACGACGGGTAAGAAATGGACGAGAAAGATGTCGTTTTCCCAATAAACCACCTGTTGAGCGGCATGTTTAAGACGGTCACCGTTTACGCGAACAACAAGCTCGTCAGTTCCAACGAGTTGTACGCCTACAGGAGTATTTTGGACGTCGTGCTTCATTCCATGCCCATGGCTCAAGAAACAGTGCACGCGGCTAAACTTTATGTTGAGGACGACGAACATTTAAAGGACGATTACGACGTCTCGTCTCGCGGTCCGAAATAACGTTACGAAGCGACGAAGGGTGGAAAATACTTTAACCTGGTCGGTCAGATCAATACCGACCTGTTTCAACAGCCGCGCAGATGGTACCTGCCGTCGAAATTCGCGTCGTTTTCCTATTAAACAACGACGAATTTAAACTCGTATCGGTCCCCAAAGACAAGAAAACGTACAATTACGAGGTGGACATTAAAGAAATGACGTTACACTTGAAAAAGGTGACGCTGGCACCTTACCTGTTTTTGGAATACGAGCGTCGGCTTCAGACCACGCCGGCCATCTACGTGTTACGCGGATTGGAAACCAAGGTGCGGAGCTTGAGTGCCGGGAGCTTGGACGCTCACTTTGAAAACGTTTACCCCGAAAGGGTACCTTCCAAATTATGCGTCGCCCTGCTCGCAACGTCCGACTTTCTCGGCGACATCCAATCGAACCCCTACAAATTCCGTCATTACGACCTGTCTCATTCGATGCTCTCCGTGGACGGCCAGCAAGTGCGAGCCGACTACGACTTTCAGAACGACCTCGTCAAAATTCCCTACTTTAACTTCTTGCAAGAACTGGGAGAGAAACATTTCAAGTATAGCTACGAGCGATTTAAAACGAACGGGTTCCTCCTCTACTTCAACCTGGACGTGGACAAGTGTTCTTCTCCTTCGCATTTGAACGAGTGGCGAAAAGGAAACGTTCGCCTGCAATTACGCTTCGCTAAAGCCCTTCCACACGCGGTCACCGTCCTCTTGATTTCCGAGTGTCCCAAGCTCATGTACGTCGACAAGGACCGTACGGTCACCTTCCCATAAGAAAAGATGTACGAGAGCGACATCTTGGAACTCGTGTCCCTGAACCCCCTCGCTTCCTCCATGCTGAGAGGCATTTGCGCTTCCGACGAAGCCTTCGTTTTACGCAAGCCCGGCTATTTAATCATCAATACCGAAGAGCAAAGAAGGCGCGGGCAGCACTGGGTGCTCTACCTGAAAAACTACGACGGGTCTACCGTGTGTTTCGACAGCTACGGACTTCCCCCCATCGAAGCAAACCTTCGTAGGACTTTACCTGTAGTGGACGAGTATAACGACAAGTGTATTCAATCGCCTTTTTCGCCTTACTGCGGGCTTTTTTGTATCTACGTAGCCACGCGCATGTCGAAACGCTACAGCTTGAAAAGTTGTGTATCCATGTTTTCCTGTAACCTCGAAGAGAATGACGAAACAATAAAACGTCTCCTCGTGAGCGAACTCGTTTCGTAAAAAATAGTGTATTTATTTTTTCACGACATACACAAGACCCTTGCGAGACGATCTTCCAACGTGCTGACCCGACGCTCACCGCCGTCGTCGCCGGTCTGCACCGTGACGTCGAGGGATGTGTGGAGAAGCCAGTAGCGACGGACGATAGGCCGGTTGAAACCCGCGTTGATGAGACACGGGTCGACTGTCTCTCCTCGTCTATACTTTTCCAACAGCTCGAGCTTGTAATCTACGAAACGCTTCATTTTCTTTGCAATCTTCCCACTGACGGTGAACAGACGTAAGGGTATCGTCTTGAGAATCGAGCGAAAGTCTCCCTCGCAGCTATCGCCGTGAATATAATCGCGTAATCGCAGCAAGTCCCGATACATTCGCGTTTGCACAAAGGTGGCAAACCTCTGCTCGGGCGTCATCATGACTGAGACGGAATGAGAGTAGACAACCTTTTTTTATTTCTCGTTACACATGAATTAGGCTCCAGCTTTGGTTTCGTAGCCGGGAAGGCAGCCCAAATACGGACGAAGGCTCGAGTCTAACCAATGGCTGGGGTTTCTCAACCAGAGTCCACCGCAGCGACAGGTAGTCAGTTGATCGCCGATTCGCAAAAAGAAGGTCTTTGGAGGAGGCTTGAAGGTTAGGACCAAGGGCAGATCTCCCGTCAGTAGCCATTTGTAATCTGCAACGAAAGGAGTGTGAGAAACGCGTGTTTTTTTTAAACTCAAACACACACGTACAATCTTCTTCAGTCACAGAGTGACACTGATGGTCCATCTTCTCCATCTTCCTTCAATAGTCGTAGTCCTTCGCAACGTACGTCGAACGGTACCGTCCGACAGCCGAGAAACGGGCGAATCAATCGGTCCGTCCAATGCTTTTGCTCTGAAAAAAAATGTAAACGATTATAGAACGTATTAAAAAAATAAAAATAACGAGGAAGCGTACCTTTGGACCACAATCCACCGCAATTGGTGCAGAAGAAGCGGGCGCTGCCAATCTCCCGAAATATGTGAGGCAGGAAAAAACCGACTTCACGCGCAGCAAAAGTGTTGTACACTGAAAACGAAACTCTTCAAACATTTCGACGATGATGATGACGTCATGGGTATTACTTACGAGGATCTACCAAGCTGATCATGATGGAATGACGATCGACCATTCGCTTCGACATTTATAGTAAAGCTTTGCCTCTCACTCTCTATGACGTCATTGAACGTGTTTGGGCATGTTAAGACGTGTTTGAAGATGTTTGGACACAGGCGGCGAAGTCGCCCCTGGACACACTCGTTCCTCTCATTCTCTCTATGACGTCATTGAACGTGTCTGAACATGTTTGGGCGTGTTTAGACACAGGCGTCGAAGTCGTCCCTGGACACACTACTTCCTCTCTCTCTCTCTATGACGTCATTGAACGTGTTTGAACATGTTTGAACGTGTTTGAACATGTTGTGACGTGTGTAGACACGAACCCCGCAATACGAAAAACGTGACGCAGTACGAATTAGATTGGTGGTTAGTGTGTCGCGCCCAGTGTAGAAGGATCCTGGGTTCGAATCCCACTCTGGGTCTTCTTGTCGTCATGTACAAGTCGTCCCAGAGTGTTAGCAAGAAATTAGTGTAATGTTTTTATTGAACGTCGATGACATCATTGTCATATGCGACATCGCAAAAAGGCGCGAAAAACGGAAGGCGGGGTGGTCAAAGTACAGACGACACCGTCGCAATGCGAGGAGGAGGAGAGCGGTGTAGCGACTATAAAAGGTGCACTGGTTCTACGACGATTAACAGGAAGCCCACGAGGGGCATCCATCCACGACACGAGGCGTTTCGTGGAGCAAAATGTAAGTTGACCGTCTCTGCTGTGAAAGTGTATTCTATGCATGACATTGTTTTTCAGGAACCAATAGCCGCTGTCACCACATGACACTGAACACAGGGACTCATCCCATCCTCTCTCATCATCAATCTCAAGCGTTCCTCAACTGAAGGGAAAAGTGAGCATTGTTTCGTGAGAGGAAATCTCGTACTGATTTTGTTTGACCGCAGTGCCGCTCTGCCTCGTATGTCAGTACGACCCCATCGATGCCATGCTCGTGGCCGTAGAAAGAGAGCACGAAGCTAGAATAGAGAATCTCGGTAATAGCCCAGTCGTCCTTTCAGATGACGACGACGACGACGACAGAGTCAGTAGTCCGCCTTTCGTAATACCTGAAACGGACGACGACGACGACGAACCCCTAGATGGACATGACAATGCAGACGAATTGCTCATGTGGGAAGGGGATCAGTCGTATGCAGATTTCATTCCTCTGTCTGGTAGGGTTCGAGATGAATCACCAGATGCAAGCCCAGAATTTCGAAACGAAGCTGAGCCTGTCCAGGGTCGTAGAATCGTTGAATTGAGAGAGCACGTCGTAGAGAATCATCCCTCCGTCACGGAGAGACGATTCCTTCCTTTTTTTGTCACAGATGAGGCATTTGACGGAATGGCTACTAGGTACACGCTTCTCTGTTCCCCGCACGACGACAACGTCGATGGTTTGCGACTCTATCTACCGAGCATAGCTCCAGTAATCACGCGCGTCCTCGAAGCTTATCCCATGCCTTTCAAATTTTGTCTGTGCTCGAAGGCGCTCATGGTTAAGGACGGAGCCGACGGGTTGACTTCGCATCTCCTTCACGTGAACCTTCACATGAGAGTCGTTCATAACCGCCAAGAAATCGAAGGCGCGATAAATGCTGCTATCGCAGAATCCTCGCAACGCGTTGAAAACTATGCGAGAGAAGGGTCTGGTTTCACCTCGAATGACGTCCAATGTGTCGACTTAAAACTAACGCGCTTAAAACCGAAGCGTATTGGGTGCACGGTCGAGCTTCCCGAAATGTTGAAAAGAAAAACAAGGACTCTCACAAACGTCAAACTCCCTCCGAATCACGAAAACGAGTGTTTCAAGTATAGCGTGCTTGCGCTCTTACATCCTTTGACGAACAAACCAAACGATTATGCCAGATACCGCAAATACATGAATCCTTCGAATCCAGAGACGCGCGTAACGTACTGGCCACCCTGCTTCCCAGTCACTTACGAAGACATTGCCCTGTGGGAGAGAAAAAACAAAATCTCCGTGTACATCTACGTGTTCGACGAGCAGACGAGTTCGATATCTACCGGACGGGTTTCCTCTACGCTCTATAAGGATAAAGTCCACCTGATCGAGGTTAGGGAGCATTTCTATGGGATCCGAAAATTTAGCACTTTCATGGGACGAAGTGACTACTTTTATTGCGAGAAATGCACGTCCGGTTACGGAACGAGAGAGGCATTGCAGCAACACGAACGCCTGTGTCGAGACGTGAACGAAGTGATTCTCGAAATGCCAAAAGCGGGGGAGTGTGTCTCCTTCAACAAGATACAGTACATGCATCCCTATCCCTATTTCGCGGTGTTGGACACGGAGAGCGTTTTGGAAAAGGACGCGCTCGTGAAGGACGCCTCGAGTGTGCACAGGATGAGCTCGTACTGCATCGTTGTAGTGAGAAGTTGGGACGGAAAAATACTAGGCCTAGATGGCTATTTCGGACCCAACGCGGCAGAGAAATGCTTGCTCTCGTTCAAGCGATTTAGCGATCAAATCGATAGGTTGAACAGTTGTCCCGCGCCGTTGGTCATGAGTATGGAAGACCACTTTTGACACGCGAGCGCTACACACTGCGAATTTTGTCGAATCGAATTTAACCGACATACGCGGAAGGTATCGCATCACGACCACACCCGCTTCGTACAGCCCGGTTCTTCGAATTTTGTCGCGACGCTGTGTGATACGTGTAACCTTACGTGTCATAACACCAAAGAACTCGTCGTGTGCGTGCACAACCTGCAGTACGATTTGAGCTCCCTTCTCCGCCACATGCACGTTCTAAATCTGGGCGAGCCGTGGATCTTAGCTTCGAGCTCGGAAAAGATAAGAGGGTTCAACATTGGCGATCTCCATTTCCGCGATACCACGCAGTTTTTCAACCTATCCTTGTCGAACCTGGTGGAAACCCTGCTCGCCAGCGGTGGTGAAAGCGCGTTTCATTGTACCCGTCAAATGTATGGTGACCGTTTCCGACGCCTCCTCAGGAAGGGCATTTACCCGTACACCTTCGTCGACAGTTTCGAAGCGTACAATTTGCCCGCACTACCGCCAAAGGAAGCTTTCAAAAGTGACCTGAACGACCAAGAGATCACGGACGAGGACTATCAGTACGCCCTCGAGATTTTCGAATTGTTCGAATGTAAGAACCTCGGCGGTTACACGCGTCTCTACGTCACGCTCGACGCCTGTCAGCTCTGCGACGTCGTACTGTATTTCAGGAAGATTGCGCTAGAGACGGATAGGTTAGATATCCTACGC
Organism: Ornithodoros turicata; assembly: GCF_037126465.1. Taxonomy (NCBI): domain Eukaryota; kingdom Metazoa; phylum Arthropoda; class Arachnida; order Ixodida; family Argasidae; genus Ornithodoros; species Ornithodoros turicata. Next base: position 221,894,415 of record NC_088201.1, read on the forward strand.
ACAGTGTCCCTCGCCAGTTACGCGTGGAGCAGCGCTCTGAAGCTCACCAAAGTCAAACTCGAGCTCATGAGCGATCGCGAGATGTACGAAACGATCGAGAAGGGAATCAGGGGAGGCATTTGTAACAGCTTCCACAGATACTGTCGGGCTAATCACGAGGGGTGTGACGATTACGATCCCCAGCAAGAAAAGACTTTTATCCAGTACCTCGACGTGAACAGTTTGTACCCGTACGCGATGACTTTCCATCTCCCGACAGGTGGTTTTGAGTGGGTGGATCCTTCGAGGTGGAGCGAGATCGATTTTCTCAACATTCCTCACGATTCGGAAATGGGTTACGTCTACGTAGTAGACTTGTCATATCCCGAAGAACTGCACGCACTTACCAGGGATTTTCCCCTGGCACCCGAACACAGGTGTGTAAACGAGAACGAACTCTCCCCCTACCAGCGACACTTGAAAGACGCGTTAGCGCTGAACGCCCCTCCCACAAAGAAACTCTTGCTGACGTGCTACGACAAAGAACGCTACGTCGTTCACTATGCATTGCTCGCACTGTGCGTGAGGTTGGGCATGAAAATAAAATGTGTTCACAGCATCCTCTCGTTCCGCCAAGACAACTTTTTGCGAACCTTCGTGCAGAGAAACGTCGCGTTGAGGAATGCCGCGACCACGAAATTCGAGCGACTTCTGTACAAAACCATGTCGAACAGCACGTTCGGTAAGTCGATACAAAATGTGAGGCGGATGAAAAAGTATGCCCTAGCCTACGACAAAGAAAGCGCGCTCCAAAAAGCTAGCTCCGTCGACAGTCAGCATTTTCACATTCTGAGTGATAAGTGCATCTTGTACGAGATGAAGCAACGCCGCATCAAATGCACGCACCCCCTTTACGTGGGCTTTGCCATTCTTGAAATATCCAAAGTCCGAATGTACAGCTTCATCTACGAGTCGCTCTTTTCTCGCTTGACATGTCCAGTGCAATTGATCTATAGCGACACGGACAGCGTAATTTTTTCTCTCACGTGTGAAAGCCTGGAAGAGCAGCTGATGAAGATTGAGAGTGAGTTAGATCTGTCTTCCTATCCGCCGGACCACCCACTTTTCAACGACGAGCACGCGAACCAGATGGGGTACTTCAAAGACGAGACGGGGGGCGGAGTTATTCAGGAAGTCGTAGCCATCCGAGCGAAAATGTACAGCATTCTCTTGGCTGGGACACACAAACAGATCGCGAGAGCGAAAGGAGTTAAGAAAGACGTGGTGAGGAAACATTTATTGCACGAAATGTACCGAGATTCTCTGTTCAATGAAAAGGCGGTCTCTCAGAAGCAGTGCACCATCCAGAGTATAAAGCAAACGATGTACACCATTTCGAGACTCAAGAAGAGCTTGGTCCCCTACAACGACAAGCGCTACCTCGTGGATGCCGTACACTCCTTCCCTTATGGGAGCTGCGAATACGGTAAGCTTTCCTAGTGTTTTGACGCGTATCGCATTACGATAGTACTCCCTCTTTGTGCAGCACCGGAAAACCCGGAAGAGAGCCCGAGACCGCCGACGTCAGGCATCGAGTAACCGTGGAACAAAGAGCTGCACGCGCATGTAATCGAGAATAAAAGTTCTAGTCGAGACATGCTTCTCTCTCTCTCTCTCTCGCAGACAGGAGAAGCACGGGTCGTTGTGGCAGTGTGGTAGCGGAATGGGTGTACGAAAAGAATGACCATTCCGTCATCGCGCTGGTACCGTGACCCGCGCAATGACGACGCTGCGATGAAGATTACCCTTTTCTGGCGCGTCTGATGTCACGAACGCAGCATTACGAGATCATCAGACAAGGGAGGGAGGGTGCTGGCATCTATTGACCAAATCTTTTGTTTCTATTCAATAAACATGTTTCAGTGAAAGAACACACAGAGTCTCATCAAAGTTATTCGGACTGTTTAATGCGTTGCATGTCAATAACCAAGCGGTATTTCAATAAATCAATGACAAGGATGGCGATGTAGACTGCTTGCAAATGTCGCTGCTTCCGCAGGGCGTGCTTAATATGAGCGATGGCACGAGCGAGAAGGTCCACGATGTCTGCAGCGATGTAGTTGAATTCTGCGTTGGCCAAGCTCACAAATTCGTTCATCAGTCCCAGGGGTCCGTCAGGAACCGTTATGCAGACGTTCTTGTAACGGGCGTAGATCCGACGCACCATCTCCTGCAGCGGCCCCGGCGAGATCTCTCCTATATTGCCAAAGCCTACCATGTCTATCACGTAGCGAAAAGCAGTGATGACGAACTCGTTGCGGGGACTTTCGCCGTTGAAACATTCCTTCTCCACTTCTTCCCAAGAAGCGTGGGTGCGGGAAATATTTTGTAAAGAGTGGTGCTGAACATCTTCACGTAGTGATGACGCGAGCGCGGTGCGCGCTGCCTTTATAGAGATAAACGCGCGCGCGCGCGCAGCAGAGAGCCGAAAATGAAAACACCCGCGGCCGGCGCAGAGGGCGCTAGGAGCGCGCGCGCGCGCATGCGCGGACGGGTGGAGCAGAGGTCGCGCGCGCGTCGCCTCACTCAGTTTCTCTCGGACAGTCGCGGAAGACGGACGTGCGCTCCGCGCGCTCGCTCATTTTCTGGCTGGCTCTCGTAGAGAGCAGACGTGTGTTCTCCGTGCTCGCTCAGTTTCTGCCTGGAAGTTGCCGCGGGGGAAAAGGTGAGTGATTTGACGCGCTCCTTTTCTCGTATGTTTGCCGTGTTTAGCGGTGACCGCGCTCGTGCTAAGCCTTTTCTCGCATGTTTAGACTTGTTTTGCGGTGTCCAAGCCTGTTGACGCATGTTTAGCGATGTGTGGTTTCCGCCTTGTGTTAGCTGCGTAGTGTTGAGGCTAGGCCTAAGCGATCGCCCCCCCCGTAAGCCTTTTTCCTCGTATGTTTAGTCTTGTTTTGCGGTGAGCAAGCCTGTTGACGCATGTTTAGCGATCTGTGGTTCCCGCCTTGTGTTAGCTGCGTAGTGTTGTGGTTAGGCCTAAGCGATCGTCCCCGTAAGCCTTTTTCCCCGATGTGTACTGTTTTCTCCGTGCTGTTTTAGCAGTAGCGGTTAGACCTTTTCTCTCGCATGCCTAGACTTGTTCAGCAGTGCTGCCATTTTTACATGTCGCTAGTATCTTGTTGTCTGTCTTTCTCGTCTAGAGCTATGATGGTGGCGCCATCTGGTGTGATGCCTTGCAACTAAGTCGCCACCTGTCGTCGATCTCTGCAACTACCAGTCGTCAACAAGCAACATGGCGGGCGCTGGTCACTCGGGTGTTGCGGAGCGGGTTCTTCGCCGCGGCATCGCTGATTTTCGAACAAATTGTTTCTCTCCACTCTATTTCCATCTTTTTATTTTATTTTCTACCTATTTTTTTTATTTTTATGGACACAGATTGTCCGCAACGCACAGGGTGGTCTGGACACGTCCTAGATGCTCCCCAATTAGTGTGATGACTCCCTGGAGGGTCCTGATTAATGGGGGGGTCCCAATTAGCTCTAATTGCTAATTAAACGTGTCCAGAAGCCTTGTAGCGTTGCGGACAGTCTGTGTCCAGTAACTACTACTCTAGTACTACTACTGCTACTACCACATCCTCAGCGATGAGTGCCTCCCTCTTGCAAAAAGCGCACAGATATATTCGGTAAAAGTACTTTATTATTGCCGTCGGCGATATAAATAATTTCGAATGATCATCAATTGTTTTTCGAACATTTGGTTCACGCTCAGTTAGGGGACGGCCTTGGATTGAACTATGTAAAAGGCATGCCCTTTCCAAAACGATATACATTGTTTTGGCTTCATTAATGGAGTATCTATAACGAACTCGGGAAGTGAGCATCTAAGATAAACATCAGAATTCCTTATCAGCCGAACATATAGTGACGTTCTAACCCCATTTCTCATCGTTAAATAGGACTCAAATTGTCTTCGTTTACTGTGTAGACAGAAAACAGAACACAGAAAACATAACTCCGTTTACTGTGTTGTCATATCGGCAGATGCTCTCACGCTCCTCTCGTTCTCCCGCTCTCGCTGGGAGCTACACTGGCGCCACCGGCATTATTATCATTTGAAGCGACCCATAATGGGAGCAGCGCATCACAGCGCTTTCGAGCGCCCTGATATTGACGGAAGACTACACAGTTCTCATTTACATTTTGACATTGAGTCCTGGCATCCTTTTTTATGAAGGGGCTCATTATTTAATTGCCCACATCACCACCAGCGATGGGGAAGAGTATCGTCGTATCGTAAAGTTAGTGTTATTGTTAAGAAAAACTGACTTATTAATTTCACTAATTAACTAATTATTACAAAACAGAAGTAGTTTTAGTATAGTTACACCACTTATTTTTTGTAAAGCACCTGTATATCACTCCCTCTGATTTTAAGTTTTTCCAAAAGCACAAGTACAATCTTCCCATACTCATAATCCTACTGCTTTCATCTATCACGAGCTCTGGCCATTCTTCCTGTGCGCAACCGATGCCGATGGATGAGGAAGAAGAATAAATTATTGAAGGATACCTCGCCCTTCTCAGTGATGTTTCTTGGTTGAACCATGCACGTTCTTGAAGCTCCACATATTTGGTGACCCGAACGTGGTCCCCGGGACATTCATGAACTCTTTCCCTAGCCCACTTCAATCAAAGACCAACCACGGCGATTCATCGCAAGTCATCGCCTCTTACATGATGCTTCCACCGTTGTGGATGAACGAACCGACACTTTGGTCTGTGTCACCATGTCACTTTCGTTCGTGTCACCAGAGTTCGTCCTTGCGCCGCTGTCCCCCTCCGCCGTCGCAGAAGTCTTGAGGCCAACGCTCTGCCTACCAATCCCTACGACTCACTCATGGAGCAACTAATGAGGCTTGTGCAGATGACGTCACACGCAGCCTTTGAGCGCATTCGAGACACGTGGCATGGAAAAACATGGGGAAGGGACACAGACGTCTTATCTCTGTCTGGCGAATGATGCCGCGGCGTGAGTTTTTACAATTTCCACTCGTCACAATATGTTTTCCAATGTCACGTGTCCACACATCACATCACGTCACTGCCTCATTAAGGCTTGTGCTGTGGCGTCACGTGTGGACGCAACATGTGTCAAGCACAATGCGTAGGCCAGACCAAAACATTATTTCGGATTAGATTCAGCAACCACCGGGCTGATGGTGTCTTACAAAAAACTCTTCTTAAAAAAACTTCTCAGCGGTCTTACAAAAATTCCACACCACCGGGTCTCTCACAATTTCAAACAACCAGGGCAATCAGTAAGTGACGTCACTTTATATTCTCCAGTTTAGCTCGGATCGGTGCAGGGACAACGCGAATGTTATCTCATTATCAACTTGCAATCAACTATGAACGAAGATCGTGGCGTACTTTCAACGATAACAAAACTCGTCGCTTAGACGAGCAATACTCTTCCTTCCTTGTTTTTTTTTTTTTCAGCTAGGCCGAAGGAGCATTCATCCTGCCCTGGAATTTTCAAATTCCATACAAAATGGACACTAACCCAATGAGGATGACTTCACCGCCTGGATTTGACCTGCTGGAATATTGCTGTATCTGACTAACCGACAACCGCTTCGTGGCGTGCTTGTACCGATTATGACGTCACATAACAAACCCATTTAAGCAATGTGTAACCCCTGTGCCTCTTTTGTCATGACGAAGACAGTGCCACTGTCGAAACATCGACCGTTTTTCATTTAACTTTTAGTATCCTCCTATTAAATAGACTAGTGTTTCTAACGCCCCTAATATCTGTTGCCCGCATCTTTTTACATCCACAACTGCAAAACTTCGTGTCCCATAATATCGTTAATCTATCGTCCCACACACTTACAAATTCGGAGGTCTCACTACCTACCCATGACCTCTCATTCTGCCCCAATAACTAAATGAATGCCAACTACATCTGGATTTAGGTAATTTCGCCCGTCTAATTTCTACGTCTGAAGGATACAGTTAAATCTCTCCCGGACCTACAACAAGACAACGACGTGAGAGTGTTCAGGGTTTATTCTCCCCGTTCCAAGTCCAGCCTCGAACTGCCAGTCCGTTCCTCAGTTCTCTTCCTCGTCACCTCGCCACGAGCAGACCGTCGATGCCAATGCCTCGTCGTCGTTCCTGTTTCCCGGAGCTGACAACATGACACCTCCCTCCTTTCGAGTATAAAATCGTGTCCACGTTTCATGCGTGTTGATGAAGGCTGGCGAATACACATGAGGGACACGATACGCTGCGGACTTAGAGGTGATATGACCCTGAACCGGTTAACACCTTAACTGACACGTTCCACGAACGACCACTCCAAGAAGCAACTCCAAGAAGCAAAAGCAAAACACAGTTGACATTAACGTTATACTAAAATCCCGCAACCGTCCCGAGCAGGGAGCCACGTTATTTCCCATAATTAAACCCTCGACCAATGCATACATTTCTCCAACCCTCGGCCCGATCAAGTGCACGACCTCGACAAGAAATCTGCAGCTACATTATCCTTTCCCCGAATACCCAAGTGTCCAGCCGCCGGGTGCACGCACGACTGCGCACGCTTCGCGTTCGATCGTCGCCCAGTGCCTGAGCCTGGTAATGGAGAATTTCTGTCCTTCCAGACCTATTCCCTCTCTAAAGTCTGACTGCTTGTGGATATGAAATATCTCCGAACTCAAATGTACCGACATGCTTCCGTCCAACCACCTGACGATCTTGGCATTATCCCGCGGCTTTCGATTTTCCATCTTGCAGTTGTCACAACGCCACCGTACCATATTTTCAAGTTTGAGCCTAGCTCGTTCTTTGTTCAGTACTTAGTACCCTTCAGCTGCTTTGACGTACCGCCGTGGATCGTACGCTTTTGCTGTTAAGGCTCTAAGAGGAATCACTTATGTCCAACGTGTACAGAGGTCTACTAAGCACAGGGCGTAACGATGACCTCTCGCGGACGCCGGTTCCAGCGGACCTATGCAGTCTATATACACGCTTTGAAACGGTTGTTCCGGTCTGGTGAGTGGGGTGATTGGAACACGATCCGATACGCGGGGGTGGGCAAACGTCTGACACATATGACAGCTCGCGCAACATTTGTTCACATCTGCTACTAGCGTTGGCCAATAGAAGGAACTCCTTATTCGGGCTCGCGTTTCCTTTCCTGATAAATGGCCTCCAATCGGCCTGTCATACGCTAAGTCTAAGACTGTCTCCTTCTGAGACTGTGGTAGAACAAGTTGCATTTGTATTTTACCATTGACATTTTCCATATGAAAGAGCACTCCATTCTCAATGAGCATGCCATGGGTCTTGCTTCGGGCGTGCTCCCACGCGTCCGAAAGGGACGTGTCTTCCCGTTGCTCCCTGGCAAACTGTAAATCTGAGGGTTCCGCACATTCGCCCGCTACCCCTACACTGTTTGCTCCTACAACTGCGCCGGCTTCCCTTGACTCCTCCGCTACGCTGTGTTCCAATTCTACGTGCTCACCCATCATGGTCATCCCTGCACCTGCATCCACCTAGCGTTCTATAGCGAACATCTCTTCCGCTTCAGATTTGGCCCTGCGTACAAAGCTGGTGAGCTCCTCGTAATCTTGAGGCGTGATCAGGGCACCGACGTCATCCGACAACTCACTAGTAACCGTACACAAGATGCTACATTGAGGAGAAACTCCCACTCCCCCATTCTCCCCTTTCAGCGCGATATCCAAATATCGCAGTTCTGCCTCAACCGGAGCTCCGAAGGCACCCTTTAACTGTACAACACCCCTCGCTTGTGCCCAACAGTTCGCTGGTACATCTCTCGGGTGCACCACCGTTACATCCGCGCATGAGTCTACTCTGGCTGTGACCGCTCTCCCTTCTATGGCAATGTCCACCCAGTCCGCACGGTCCCGAACTGTTCCGTCTGTACCCTGGAACCCGACCTTTGCGACTAACCTCCGTGGACCATCCGCCCGGGATACAGACCGTTGCCCCTCCGATCCCCGCTGAAGCTCCGGGCAAGCCCTACGCATGTGGCCGGACCTCCGGCACTGGTAACAGAGTCTCGGGTTCCCATAGTCACTGTCCCCTGTCCGACGCGGCCGTGCGGTATCCCTGTCCGACCTAACATGGCCGTTCGGATAATCTCGCGTGACCCCACCGTGTCTTCTCGCGTGAACCACATCCTGCCACGACTCCTCGAAATTTTCTGCAGCTGAAACCAGCTCCCTAAGACGTAGCCACTGAATTACTTCACCCTACAAAACCAACCTTTGCATTTCCTCAGACATTTCTTCCTTCAGTCTGTCTGATATCATTAGTTTCCTGGGGTCATCCAGCGTCTGAACGCCTCGACTGTCCAAGTAATACCTCAACAACGTCTCTACCCTAGTGGCAAACTGATTCCAAGACTGGTCCGTCGTCTTCGTAGCGCTGTTAAATAACCGCTTGTACGTGTTCGCCGTTAGCCTTAACTATTTACGAATGAACGTCTTCAACTGCCCATAGGTTGGGATTTCTGTGACCGTCTGGGAAGCTACGAAAGCTCGCATCCGCTCGTTCAAGAAAGGGAGGATCACAGCGCCCTGCACAGACTCGGGAATTTCCAGGGAACTACATAACGCGTCAGCACTCCGAAACCATGCTGGCACCAAGGCGTCCAGATCGGGTGATCGGGGGCAAGGTAGCCCGTAGTTCTGCAGCGTACTCGCCCATGCGCCTTCGCGTGCCTCCAGCCGCGCTTTCCCCACGAGCCTGCACCTGTGTCTGCACTATCGCCAACCTTAACCTTTGCAACTCAATCTGTAACCTAAGCGCCAAGTACCTTCGGTCCGCCCCCAGATCAGCGGTCGCGTTCACTCTTCGGTCCTGCTCAGAGTTGGTCACCCCTTCCATATGTCCAGGAGACAATGGCGTCTGATGTGTCCCTTCCGGCGCGAGATCCCTAACCTGTTCTGCCCTTTCCATTCCCCTCGTCCTCACCATTGACCTGGTCCTTCGGGAGAAAATCAATTGAGGTTCTCACCCGTCCCTGGACTCGCCAGATGTCCTCCACTGCAAGAATTCTGCTGCTGCAGCCGATGCCACGCAGCCCACGGTGGTTGCCGTTGCCTTAGATCGGTAGGCCAGATCCGCCGTCCGATCCGCCGTGCTGCCGCTGCTTCGGAGTGATCCGAGTAGTGACGTAGGTTGGCCGGACCACTCCATCCACGTGTCCCGCCAGGAGCGTGAGGTTGGGTGATCCTGTCGGGAATCCTGTCGACCGCGCCAGTTAAATCTCTCCCGGACCTACAACAAGACAACGACGTGAGAGTGTTCAGCGTTTATTCTCCCCGTGCGAAGTCCAGGCTCGAACTGCCAGTCCGTTCCTCCGTTCTCTTCCTCGTCACCTCGCCGTCGATGTCGTCACAGTCCGTCGATGCCAATGCCTCGTCGTCGTCGCTGTTTCCCGGAGGTGATAACATGACAGATACTTTCATGATAAGCCTAAGTCGGATCCCGCCATTTCAGGTGATTTTCGCTTATTAGATCAATAGAGCTCACATGCCCACACTCAACATTAATGGAGGGCCCGAGTGACGTTGGACCAAAGGTCTCTTTCTTTCCTGTAAGTAAAAATTCAACAAACTTTAGTGATCCTCATACTGTCTGCTGCCTACAGAGGTGGTAGCGTTGACCACAGGCTACCGGCAACGCACAGGGAATGTGGACACCGTTAAATTAGCAACTAGAACTCATTACGACCCCCCAGAGTAATTGGGACTATCCAAGGAGTCACCGTTCTGTGTTTGGTGGTGTTGTAGTCATGCATGGTTTTGGGAAGTGCAGAAACGAAGTCGTATTTTCCGGTGACCCTGAAATACCTGAACATTCTGTAATGCACAGCTCTTATCAATCGTTCTGCTTTTGAGACCTTTATTACAGAAGAAAACATGAAATATAGAACCACCTTTTTTCTTGCGAGGAACTCCTTGACAGTCTTCTTGTAGAATTTCCCTCCTGTATTGTAAAAGATGTGTGTAAGAAGGTTACCTGCCCTGAAAAAGTCCTGTCCTTGCCTTTTTTCATTTCGCCGGATGATTTGTCTTTAGTGAGAGGGTGCGCGCAAAACAGGAGAGGGGGTCTATCGCCACGAGAACGTAACGGTAACCACCGTTGAAGCGCATGTACTCTGAAAAGTCACCGAGATCCGTTTGCCAGACGTCGTTTATCATGTGGTAGGTTGTGCATCTTCTGTTAAACTTTCTGCTCATGGGATGGTGGAGGCCAGAGGTGGGCGTTTGTCTTCACGAGCATCACCCCACCTCAATTTTCTGGGAGAAAATTTTTCCTCACGTCACCTCAAACATTTTTTTTAAATTTTCTTCACCTCACCTTACCTCAAACATCACCAGATAAAATGGCCCTCACCTCAACTCACCTCAGATATCGTGAGATGAGGGTGAGGAAACCCTCGCCCCCACATGCCCTCGTGAGGGTGCCCACCTCTGGTGGAGACTGTCCCCATCCAACTTGGCGACAACGTGACACACTTTTCTGTCATGTTCCAAGACAAATAGTCCCCCCTCATATCTGGCGACAAGTCGAGCAGGTTATTGAGGCTTGCTGTTGAGGCTTGCGAGATTTGGGTATTGAAATTAGATGCAATAGTTCTGAGACTTTGGGGAACCAGGAAGGTTTTTTCCCAGTCTTACATTGCAGCAAATATTTGACGAGTTTGTAAACGAAGGAGTGCCTGATGGACATGCCCGACATGGAGAGACAACCCTCTTCAACCGGGGAGGTGACCTTTTGTAATTGAGAGTACCCTTTCCGCTTCTGCTTCATCGTTCTCTGGGCTATTACTCACCTCCTGTTTCTATCGGGGGTTGCTTGCAGACATTTTCTGATGCACAGTTTGTGACGTAGTTGATCCACGATGAGGGGATCCCGGCAAAACATTTGGCAAACAAGCGACACAGACATAAACAAACAAATTAATTATAGCAAAACACCAGTGGTCAAAACCTCCTTGAAGGAGGCACCTTTTTTATTGCAAGCTTAATTTCTGTTTCTTGGGTGCTGATTATCAGTAACCGTGCCTCCTGGCACACACCGGAAATAGAGCGTCATTGGTACAAAAACACAGTGGATTGAATAGGCAGTCACGTGGCGTCCCGAAGCACTGCAATCATATTTAAAAACGTTACGTTGATATATTTGAACACTGCATGCAAGCAGAAGGCAACCTGTTGCATTGCTCTTCCCAGTGCTAATATTTAAAAAAATGACTTAACCACATAACCCACCTAGTGAGCACAGCCACGCCAAAGTATTTTTGAGTTGGACGAACGCCTTTTTGTGAAACATAACCCATATATATTGTCACAACAACGTGTAGGTCATCCATTTGCAACGGGTCATGTCCAGACCTTAAGCTCTATGCACTTTTTGAGCTCTCTGACCAAAGATATCTTCCAATACCAGGCGCTCTTGATCATCGGTTCCATTCAGTTTTACCAATCACATTTTAAAATTTTTGTGGGATTCTGTGCATCTGCCAGAAGCTTTCTTTGAATCACAGACTCGCATGTGATACTGCATCGTGTAGCACGCAACAAACTACCGTATTTCATGTCTAACATCTGGATTTTGTTTTTAGTGAGAACCGTAGCACAAAAACATGCACGCAAAAGCTCCAGAAGCCATGTGGTTGCACACCATGCAAATGCAAAGAAATATCAGAGCACATATTGCCACTTAGAAATGTTGTTTCGGGGGTCTGAAGAATTAGGGCATAGCATAGGTTGTAGAAATCCAATCAGCGGGTGAACCTTATCCATCTGTTGAGTGCTATTTCAACTCACAACTCAGCCCATGGCGTGTAAAAGTATATAGAGGGAATTTATGTGACTCTCGCAATGGGAGACATTCGTGGTCAGCCTCTGAATTAATTCCTTTCGCAGAAATATTTGATCACATCACTTATAGTGTTTAATATTTATCATGTAGGACATGATAAGCAGCTGTAAGATATATCCATGCCTGCAGCATACTCCACTGCATTTACAGTTAGATACACGTTACTAAAAAGATTGGCAAAGGCCAGTTTTACAGGTTGGGTGTCGAACCAGAAAAAGTACGTCGTGGCTTGTATTTCGTTCCGGTTCAGTTCCGGTTCGACCATGCCAGAAATCGAGCCGGTTCACAAACCGGTTCGCAGCCCCGAATCGGTTCGCGAACCGGTTCAACGGTTCCATTCTATATCTCGTATACAACTACTTTTATCAGGAAATGTGTGGCTAGTAGCTTCCTGCTGTTGTCTGCATTGACGTTTTTAGTGGTCACGAAGGTTAAGGTGGGGTAAGATCAGACACCTGGCAAGATGCGACATTTCTTGCTCGACGCCGCCTGTCTCATAGACACATTGCTTCATGCGCTTGAAACTTTACTCATAGGTGGTTCTGCATGTCAGGTGGTTCTGCAGGTGGTTCTCAGGTGGTTCTGCAGGTGGTTCTGCATGTTTATTGCGCGTCAGAATTACCGGTATTGGTGGTTGCGTTGAAGACGGAGCAAAAGAAAAGATCGGTTACTTCTGCCTGCAATGTAAAGACCCGTAAAAAACGCGTGATTTTCTGTAATCCTTTCTCTTGTCAGCTGTGCAGCACCGTGTTGCAGGCTTACTCTGTCAGTGTAAGTACACATCCTATTTCATTTTTCATTCATCTAGATATATGCAAAACATGGGCACTCTTGGCTATCCGGTATTTAAAGTGTCACTCCGGACTCGGAAACAGGGTTTATCTTATTTAGTCCATGAAAAGGAGGTGCCTCAAGAATTCTATACGCGAAATCGCATTTTTTTTCTTTTTTTTTTTTACGAAAGCTGTGCATTTCTGTCAATTGTCGAAGATCTGCTGTGCCTCCACAAGTTTCGATGACGTGACCAGCGAGCGAGGAAATCATAAGCCCACAAATTGCAATGATATCATGTTCTGGGGAAGGCACTCGTCTCCTAGCACTCCTAGCAACGACGCTGGTTTCCGGGGAAGATCACGTTGTCGAGAAATCATGTGTGGCTGATCGAAAGGAGAGGGGGGATGGGATAGATGCATTTTTGCTCCTTTGTGTTTTCTCCAAGTTTGGAGGGTTTGGATGATATGTCAAGTGGGCTCCGCTAACAGAGTGCGAAGAATGAACCCCCCGGAAGACGCGAAGCCGGGCGCTTCGTTGGAGCATAACGTGACATCACAGTTCTCAAAAATAAAAATTAATTTTCGTTTAGCTTTCGCGTCACGTAGAGCCAAAATAGTTTGCACGAATGTAAAGTGAGACAAGAAGATTTCAGTAGCATGACTATGGTAGGATTTTAAAGACACGATATTTAGTCCGCAGAGCCACTTTAACTGAAAAATTAACGCACCCGATAATATGCACAGGGTAAGACGCGACAACTTTTATAGTTAATGTAATTTAGGAACTGATAAGTCAACTATCAGGTAGTTTTATTCTTATTCCTCAGACAATCTTTTTTGCTTATTGCCTAGGATTTGCAGCAAATTGTCCTGTTTCCTAGGATATTTCCAGCAACGCGGAAGCACACTCAAAAGCGAGCGACTAGCGACGCATCAGACCGGTGGTGCCTTGTTTGCAAGGAAGAGTGAAGGGAAATAGCACCGGGTTTGGTGTGGTTTTACTGCACGTCATGTGGGCGGTGAGCTCAAGGGGGCTGTGTAGGTGCTTGGATACCAACACTAATTCGTAGGTAGTCCATTACCGCGGCGTGTCTCATCTTGCTCCACGCGATGTCTCGTCTTGCCACGAGGGCCGCGTCAAGGTGACACAATATGCATTTTTGAATTTCTTGTTCTGTGTTTACTTTAGACCCGGCTACGTCCGTTCTGATATACAGATCAGAAGCTCTAGAGCTCTGAGAATGTGCGTATGGCCAGTTTTTTTTTTTTTTACACGAAAGAAAAAAAATCCATATTCAATTGGAGATTTCTGTCATCTTGCCCCATCTTCCCCCTACTCCCTTTAGCGAGAGAAATGTGTAATGGATGCTTTCAAATAGCGTCCACCCTGATTCATTGCATTCGCAGCGTGAATCGACCTGAAACCGTACCGAAGCATGACGAAACAAGAACGTCTGCCACCCTTGCTCCGTCCGAGGTCACAGCAGTGTACCAGTTAATCCACAACACAACGGCAATGTGTCACGACACAACTGCACTAGCAGTACGCAGAATTACATTTACTTTTCAAGCCACGATCAATCAAACAGGCACTGTTCTGCGTATACGCTCCTTCTCCAGTTCTCATGTTTCTGACTTGTTTAATTTCTACTGCTCAAGTGGAAAGGGGAACGTGCGCGCAAGTTTAGTCATATACATGTTTTGTAGAGCTACACAACTGACCAACTACATTCCTGCTTTATTCGTCCGCGTGGCGCTTCCTCTCTGAAGAGCAGACGCCGCAACGCGTGCATTTGGCGCTAGCGGCGGCGCTCACAAGGACAACTGCGCTTCAACGTGTTAAAAAGGACGCTGAAAGCACACTTACTATACGTCCTCGTTTGACGGCTAGGTGAAAATTTGCCAAATGATATGAACACCAATGTGTCTTCGTTCGGTGATTGATAGGCATTTGAACGCCTATTCTGACTTCTTTTACGTCCGAACCGTTTTTTTGCGAACCGCTATTATATTTTTCCGATTCTGCTCCGATTCGGGTTCAGGTTCAATTCCGGCAAAAATAACGGTTCGGGTACGGTTTTCGGTTCGGGCTCGGGTTCGGTTTGACACCCTGCTTTCAGGGCCCATGCAACTAGAGTCTTCACGGAAGTTATGCTATAGCATGACTATCGCTCATGAAGTACAATTATATATGCCTGGACATCTATTATGTAGTGCATTATCTAAACTTCTGAGCCATATGTGTGGCTGCATACGAAATTATATTTTATGCACATGCTGTACATTACTAGTCATATATGCGCACACGAATAACAGTGAATATATGTGATGTGGCAAAAACAATGCTAGCCTCCACCATCATTGTGTCCCTACAACCCCTTGCCTTGCAACTTATGTCTTGTGAACAGGGAATATCTCACTAGAAAAGACGACGCTTGTGTATTGTTTGGCAAGCAAATAAATATATTTATTTACATTTTCCACCAATCAGCAATATTGAGACCTGATGCAAATACAAATGTCCAGAAGGAAACTACTTACAAGCTATTCAGATATATTCAAATGCAGACATGGCAGTTCTCTTTTTGTACCTCAGCACAGTACAGCTTCAAAATTAACTAACTGTACAGGATCATCAATCTTAAAATATCTCAAGAGGGGAATCACATCAAGCTCAAAGAAAGAAAAAATGGGCAGCTCAAAATGGCAAAATAGTTCCAGAAAAATCTGAATAATTGGCTGCGGTTGTGATCTATGTACCGTTCATGAATGGAACATGTTACCTCATTGTATTGCCTCCATGCCAGCACTAGAAGAGACAGCCTTCCAGATCGCTGTTTTCGTGTTTTTCTCTGGTCTTTTCTTCTTCTGCAATAGCAAACAGGGCCATAGTGGAACACAAGCAGCCAAGGACAGGATGAGACACAACCTGACCTGATCCAATGTAACTGTTAATCTGACTGTGAGCCTGGAACACACCGACAGAGAAACACAACACAAGCTGCAACATTAACAGAGAGCTAACTGAGCTGTGGCGAGCTCTACATTGGGAGAAAGTCAACAAGTAATTCATGAATAGGAATGAGTGCCTGAAATGTAACATCCCTGACTGGTAGCAGGAGAGTCCATGTTCAGTTCATGGTGCTAACACTGACTGGCGTTTTCATGAATTGTTTGTTGAAGTTTCCATGTGGCTTAGAACATGAACATTCATCAACCATCGAATGCTGATGAGGTGATGAGGGTTCGTCATCCCAAACAGACTCAATTTGTTGCATGCGTACCTAGGGATGCTCACCGCTACAGAAAAAAAAATGATGACAGGAAATGGATAGTCATGTTTACTTTATAATGATTTTGCACATTAGAAATAATACTGTTGAGAACATCTAAATTTTAATGAGACGAGTCAACAACAACAACAACCTTATTTCGAGATGGGGAGTTTCATCGCAGGGGCGACACTCTACCCCATTGCTGGTGGTGATGCGGGGAATGAGATAATGAGCCCCTTCACAATAAGGATCGAAGTCCTATGGTATCCAGAAAGGTGAAGATAGCTTTGAGGGCAGAGTGTTGGAGGGCTCGATGTGGGCAGGGACCAAGCAATTTTGTGAGAGAGATGGCCGAGAGTACGGTTCGGGAAGGTTGATAGTGTGGGCAATGAAGAAGAATGTGCTCTAGATCTTCTATAGCACCGCAGTGACTGCATTGAGGAGAGCCAACTTGCCTCAAGCGGAAACACCACTGAGCTGTAAAAGCCACATCGAGGCGCACTATTGACGAGGCGTGTGTCTAACTAATGTGGCGTATTGACGAGAGCTGTGTCTAGGCATGCGGAAAGCAAGCGCTGGATCAACTCGGCCCACCATGGCTGGAAGCAGAATGTCAGCGGTTCTTTGGCGGGAAGCCAGAGGGGTCTGGAGGCGTCGAAGGACGGAACGACGACCTCCTCTCAGCAGCGCAATACGCGTCCCTCTCAGAGACGAGAGAGCGGCTCCTGCAGCGCGATCGGCCTGTTCGTTCCCTGCGACACCGCAATGGGCGGGAACCCATTGGAGAACCAGCCTGTGCCATGCTTCGTAGACAAAGTTGTAAGCCCTTAACAC
Organism: Ornithodoros turicata; assembly: GCF_037126465.1. Taxonomy (NCBI): domain Eukaryota; kingdom Metazoa; phylum Arthropoda; class Arachnida; order Ixodida; family Argasidae; genus Ornithodoros; species Ornithodoros turicata. Next base: position 221,911,206 of record NC_088201.1, read on the forward strand.
ATCCAACACCAGCAGTGCGGATGATGAGCCTCGCATGCCAGAATTTTCAATTGCTTGCAGCACACATGTAAAGTCAGTGAACACGACCCATTCCCGCGAGGTAAAATTGACGACATGCTGCAGAAAGAAAAGCATGGCTATAGAGTTCCGCAGCTGTGGATGAAGTCTGATGCGACAGGCGACGTCCTTCGACTACGCCTTCGGACGGGATGACGAATGCCGAGGCGGATTTGCCATCGCGAGCTGCGCCATCGGTATATGGTGCGGTAGAGATAGGAAAATTCGCGTCTACCAGAGCATAAAAATGGTCTCGAAGGACTTGAGGGGGAACCTATTCTCTTCGTTCCTGGTGGTGCGGAAAACGTAGGAAGGTTGCTGTCACAGGCAGAGACCAGGGGGCGTCTGCCGGTGTGGCGTCCTTAGTTGCGAGGCCAGTGAGAGCCTGGCGTGTCCACTGACCTTGCATTTCGCAAGTGTTGATCAGTTATGTACTGAAGAAGATCGAACTACATGCTACTTCATGAAGTCGTCCATATCGCCTGTACGCGAGTCAGTATTTCTTCGAGCTGTTTCAGAAAGTGAAGCATGTAAGGTGTTTTCGAGATTCAGAAACAGCAACGCGTGCGAGAAAGACGAGGTCACAATTAAACCAGTTAAGTTCGTAATAGCCATAATTTCTGCTCCTCTTGCTCATATACATAACTTGTCATTATGCACTGGTGTCTTCCCAACAAATACTCGTATGAAGATAGCCAAGGTCACGGTTGTTTCGAAGGGGGGCAGTGAGAATGACCTGGGAAATTATCGCCTGATTTCAGTTTTGCCGATATTTTCCCCGTGTTTAGAGAAAATTATTCATTCCAGATTGAATGCATTCTTTGATAAAAACCATATTCTCGATGACTTTCAACATGGCTTTAGGAGTGGACGGTCTACAGAAACTGCCTTGCTGAGACAAAAGGAACTGATCATTAACCATTTGGAATCTAAATTATTAACATTAGGTGTACTCCTTGATCTCAGCAAGCCATTTGACTGTATAAATCATAATATCTTTATTTTCAAGTTGGAACACGAGGTACGTGGCGTAGTTTTACAGTTGTTGATATATTATTTAGAAGAACAATATGTGCAACTTGGACATGACCTGTTGTCACCATTGGATAAAGTTAGGGAATAAATGTTAATGAAGGAAGCACACTTCCACAGGGAAGTGTGCTGCGGCCTCTTTTGTTCATTCCATATCTTGATGATGATATGTCAGTTTGAATGTGAATTTGCATTGTATGCGGATGATGCCAGTATATTTTTTGGTGGTGCTGATGTTGATTCGTTAATTGACACTGCAAATGACTGCACTTTATCGCCTAGTCAAATGGCTCACAGAAAACTCCTTACGCATTTACACTAATAAAACGAAAGCTATTAGTTTTGGTCAGAAAAATAAAAATACAAGTAAGTACAGCATGGTAGAAAAGCGCACAGAAGACACGGACAAAAGAAGACGACACCACTTGCGCTACTCACAACTCTATATTTAATCAAAAGACACAAAACACGCACATCGCAACGCCCCTTACGACAGCAACAGCTTCAATCAGGGTCATCCCAAACAGAGATAAGAGGCCTCCACCCGCTGCTATCAAGGAAGAAAATCTCCCTCTCCGATAATGTTACCGATGCCTGACTCACACACTTAACGCCCATCTTACTGATAGCATAGGCCTCTACTAATTCTCTAGTCAAGGCATTAGAGGACACCGCAACAACTACAGTGTCTTGAAAAATCGGGTTGCACACACATCTACTGCAATGCAACGCAAGATGACCAGAGGGTGTGCCTCCCAAGGATGAAGCATGCTCTCTGAGCCTTATATTGACGCACCGACCCGTCTGGCCTATATAACATCGACCACATGAGAGGGGGATACTGTAGATCACACCCAGCCGACAGGACACAAAATGCTTAACATGCTTGACATCACATATAGGCTCAGAGAGCATGCTTGATCCTTGGGAGGCACACCCTCTGGTCATCTTGTGTTGCATTGCAGTAGATGTGTGTGCAACCCGATTTTTTTTTCAAGACACTGTAGTTGTTGTGGTGTCCTCTAATGCCTTGACTAGAGAATTAGTAGAGGTCTATGCTATCAGTAAGATGGGCGTTAAGTGTGTGAGTCAGACATCGGTAACATTATCGGAGAGGGAGATTTTCTTCCTTGATAGCAGCGGGTGGAGGCCTCTTATCTCTGTTTGGGATGACCCTGATTGAAGCTGTTGCTGCCGTAAGGGGCGTTGCGATGTGCGTGTTTTGTGTCTTTTGATTAAATATAGAGTTGTGAGTAGCGCAAGTGGTGTCGTCTTCTTTTGTCCGTGTCTTCTGTGCGCTTTTCTACCAAGCTGTATCCTTACCAACTAGCCCAACGTTGTTTGTTGTTACAAGTAAGTAGCCAATTAGTATATAATGGCACACCACTTTTAATTGTGAACTCTGTCAAATGCTTAGGTGTAGTTTTCATTGAATAGCTATAGTGGGATGAACATGTTGAGTGGATACAGAGGAACCTGTGCAAAATAGTTGGTATATGTAGTAGGTATAGACACATCTTCCCCTTCCGCATTAAGTTATTAATGTATAATTCCCTATTTTTCTCGCATCTTAACTACTGTCACTTAATCTCGGGGACAACTTCGATGAGTAATGTGAAACGTCTGCTAGTTTTACAAAAGAGTGTAATTCGTGTAATTGCGAATATTAGATGTCGCGAGACTACAGAAGGGTTTTTGAACTTGACAGTATTATAAATGTTTTATATATCTATGAACAGAGACTCCAGTGTTTACAGAGAAATGTTCGCCGATACTCCTCAATGTCTGAACTAATTAAAGGACAACGAAATATAACTTCCTACAATATTCGCCATAAAATTAACTGGAACGTCCCGCGTGTCCGAACCAACTACGGATGCGAATCGTTATCATAGCGTCTATCTGCCTTTTTGAACAGTTATTATTATTATTATTTTTTTTGTTATCTTTCCCTCTTGCTTGTATGCCCATGTATGCTCGGGTCATTTCCTTTTCCTTGCATGTCAAGTGTTTGGGAGGTGGGAACTAGTCAAGCTAGCTGTAGCTTTTTCCCCAGTTTCCCCATCAAATATTATTTGATGAAATAAACATTCAATTCAATTCAAAATAGTTACCATTTTTCTTAGCTTTCAGAACACAGACAGTGCATTAATAAGAGCAGACAATGTTAACATGAATTCTGGGCTATTCTTCAATCAAACAATCACATATAGTAAATGCACCTTCCTCAATGGATGTTGATGAGAGTGAAAATTCTAAAACGTCATCGGTGTCGACATCAGCTTCTGCGTGTCAGAAAGGATTGTATGCCCAACGGTAATCCAGCTAACAGTAACAAAAATGTGCTAAAGGCAAATTAACTGAAGTAATGTAACCTACCTTCTATATCCGACAGTGAAGCGCTTGTACCACCCCGTCCACAGGAAACAGAGTTTGGACAGCAAAAGTGTTTGGACTGGGAGATAGCAGTTAATCGGAATGGCGACCTTTGTTTTCCACTATGAAAGCAGAGGTTGCAATGTTGAGGGCAGATTTAAGAGTGGTGCCAAGATGTCTGCAAGAATGGGCCCATGAAAAGCGGAATATAAGTGAATGCTCACATTATAACATCGCATTGTCACACCTGTTGGTGGCAGCTAGACTGCAACTAACGTGTCATCAATGTCTTCATGCACCAGATGCAAGCCTAACCCTGCTTCATTTCCGCCTTCAGCGTGCACCTGTGGTAATCCACAAGTTAGATTATCAATACTGTTGTGTTGTTAATCGTGACTATATCAGAGGAAGCGCAGTAGGACAGCTGCACAATCGATTCATGAAGCTTTCTATTTTGATATCCGAACGCCGACTTACCTTAGCTCTCGTTTTTCGCCTTGATCCTCCGTGGCACGTTCCAAATTTGTGTGTCGGTTATCTCACTTCAGATGATTTCGTGCCCAGATTCCAATTTGCCTCCGGAGCCGCGTGTATCCTATGATCACATTTTCGGACGACATGCTTAGAGTGGAACTCAGTCCTCACGGCTGTCTCTGTCAGCCAAGAGATTAGCATTGCTTGGTCTTTCAGCCACTCATAATAGGTAACCACTTGAATGCTCCGATGAATTCTTCTAACAGCGTAGCACCGTCGCATTCTTGACATCTTCGCCGTGGCATATCACGTATCATATCGCCTCAGCTCATCAAAGTCAAGGTGAGCACAAGAAAGTGCGCTTTCCAAATGACGCCGTGCCAAAGAAATGTTCACATGCTTTGTTTCAGTCTTAGCAATAACATAACGGCTGTTCGAATGTACGATGCACAGAGAATGAAAGCAAAGAAACAAAGCGGCCAAGTCAAGAGTCCATGCCAAGCCCAAGACAGATAAACCTTGAGCAGTGACGTCGGTGCTCCATTGCGGAGGGTTTGCCGACGATCTGACGGGCGGGCTGGGAAACTAAAAAAGAAATGTTTTCTAAAAAACTACAAACAGTTGGACCAAGATATTTCCCAGACGTATTTAGTGTTCGTTAATCAACACGCAGCGCTCAGTTTTGGGGCACTTCAAAATCGACATATGTGACCTTTAACCACCACTTTACCGTGAAACCCGTATCCAATATCGTCATAGTCAATACAACCCATTCATACCTTCTTTTCGGCTTTGACCCCTAGGACGTCGGCTATTGTGGATTCTGAGTTTTTGATTGTTTAACCTTTGTATATCTGTATGTTTGTTGTTTGACTTGCCGCCTTTGACTTACGCCCTGGAACTATTTAGACTGTATTGTTGAGGGACTCGGCTGAGATTGCTCCACGTGGCAATCGTGTGAGTAAGCCATCCTTTTTTCCTGTTCCTCCTCTCCGGAGATTTTTCAATATACAGGGTGTCCCAGCTAACTGCAAACATATATTTTTGTTTAAATATATATAACACTTTTTCCAAGATGAAATCAGTTGCAATATAGATATGCTGAAGGGCACTCACTCACTCAGCACTACGATCGCCAATCACCTTTAAATTTGCCAGAAGAGAATGCTGTTCGGAGCTCCATATGTGGTAACACTATGTTCCACTTGCATTCAGCACACATGACCCGCATGGCATGCATGTCCTGCCGCGCGTGTAGACTTTTAAAAACAAGGGTGCCCCCCAATGTATTGCACAATGTACGAAACCATGCTGGGCGGACGCAATGCATTCTGGACAAGTCGTGGTCACATGTCACAGAAAAAGTCAACGCTCACGGGACCTTAAGGATGACCCCGCCCGTCATCGCCGGCCAAACCGTGTGTAAAGAAAACGCGTCTGCTGTTTCTCTGCGCTGGTTGGGACGTCTCTCCGCCACGGTAACTATTTTGATTGGATAATTCCCCAGTAAAACGCGCAGTTTTACATGAGGCCTCATACTGTTGACAACTTCTAAAGATATGACGGGGACCCCGCGTAAGACGCACTGAACGGATACAATGTACTTAAACTAAGGAGAAATGGGTTACCATGTCGCGGAAGAAGCATCCTGTAGCTTACGGTGACAAAATATGTTCATATCTTGGCTTTATGTGGTCGGGTATATCTCGGCAAGCGCTAAAATGCTATGTAAACCAAGTCACATAACATCAAAATGATGTTTCTTTTGACGTACGACCAGGACAACACGGCCATTTCGCAAAAAGCACCCGCTTGAGGGCAGTTACAAAGCAGAGCGGCGGCTTTGAGTCGCCCTTCTGCTTTTATAGGGCAACAGATCTGGGGCCCCAATTTTCAACTTTCACATAGCGATCGTTATCGCTTTATTTAAAGTTTGCACGCTCCAAAGCCGGTGTGGTAGGCTCGCGCAAGAGGTCGTGGCGAATTACGGGCCGTGTCTAAGTCTCCACATGGACTCAGCAGTTCCTGCTATGTAGGGCTGCGAACATAAACATGCCAATAACAATGCGAGCGTAGAGCGACATCTGTGGACCGCTACCATCACCACGCCGGTTCGCCGAACGTGGTGCATTTTTGCGTAGGTCACTCTCATGGTGATTCTGCTGACAGTTCTGTTACCAATTTCCGCGATGTACCAATGTTATTGCGTTTTGACAGAGCATATGTCAGGAACTATCTAATTTGAGCAAATTTTTCAAAGATAGTTCGAGAAGTCGGTTACTCAGTTTATGAACTTAACCAATAGAGGGTTGGTGACATGTAACACTGTTGCTCGACGAATGGGCGATTGTTTCCCACCAAGCTTGGCCCGGGTCTTTTCACCGTAATTTCATTTGTGTATTAAAGGGACTCTGACCAGAAACTGTGGGAGCTCTTTCGTACCTGTAGTCGATAAAGCACCCAACAAGGACTCTCCATGCGAAAAATCACGCATTAAAACCCCACGGTTTCTCTAAACTCGAATTTTAAACATTCGACTTCATCCGAGTGCAGCACGCCTAGCGTCAAACCGAGAAAACATACGTTTATATAGAATATCCACCCCGGTCCACCATCAAGATGACGTCAACACGGGGGCCACTCGCAACACCCACAATTGGCTCAAACGCGTCACGTGGTCACGCAATATCTGTCAATTTCCTTCATGAAATGGCATTTCTACGTTAATATGTTTTTGTTACAGAGCCTCAAAAAGAAAAATATACCCTGCATTTATCACCTGCAACAGTTTCTACGATTTTCTTTTCAATCTGTACACGGCGTTCGATATATGCTTCCGTATCCGGTCAGCTGTAATGGATGCCGTATGCCGAGCTTGCGAACTGCGAACTTGTGTGACTCCCGGTTCATCCTCTTTGTTCGGGTCATTGGGTTGGTGTTGGAGTTGGTCACCATATTCTGAACGTTTCACCTATCGTTGCGGTGTACTGTTCTTGATCTGCTGCGAAGCGATGAACCGCAACGGCAGTCACTCGCCTCATTGAACTTCTGTCTGCTGCATCTCAAAGGAGCATGGGGACCTGATGATACCTTCAACTAAAGAAACCAAATGTGCTCTCGTGTGGTCCTGACGGAAAAGTAGTATCAACAAGGTTAGCACATTTATTTTTCAGTTCCAAGTCTACGTACTGAAAACCATGCAGGTGCAGTCGATCATTCTCGTAGCTGTTGTGTAACGCGTATGCTTTCTTACATATCCCACAGAACCCTCCACTTTTTCGACCAAGTTATCGTTATGAGATCCTTCTGATGGCCTTTTGAGGCTATGCCGCTCCGAAGCATTGAGATGACGAAGCGTCGTGGTAGCTGCACCTCTGCCTTCGAAAGATGAATCAGTCATTCCACACTGTGCTTACTGGCTTTGTGTAGAGTCTGGCAAATCCGACAGACTTGGACTGCCTTTTTCAAGAAAGTTTGAAATGTAAGTATGTGTATATTGGTTTCACATATCCACCACATATTGAGCGTGTGTATGATTGTACTCTATATGCTACAGCGTATCAGCGTACATTATTATTCAACACGTAGTGTGGCAAACTCGACATCAGTCACACAAAGCCAACAATTGCCTTTTCTTGAATTGCTTATTTTTATCATATCATGTTTTTGTCTATATCTCAATTTACCAACCAACAAAGTATATTATTTTAGTATAATCGTCTGATATTTAACAAGTCACAGTTTTACCATGGTTTTGGCACACTATAGCCCGAGTTGCTTATGCGTCATTAAATTGAATCATCGTCATCTTCAACTGCCATTATTCAATTGAAGTGCCAGGTGGATATAATGATATGGCAAGATATATTTTTTTGCTGTCATCCTGGAATTGCTCATTTCAGAAGAATAGTCACCGTGAAGTTTGTTTTCGTTTTCAGAAACATTAAGAGGACTAAAACCAAACACTTTTCTTTCAGAGCATCCCTTATGCACCTGCATTTCAATTCCAATCTGTATTACAAGAATGACACCACTCAACAGAGATGAACATCTGAAAGTGAAAGAGCTGGAATGAAGATACGTTAATCTGTGTCAAAGGTTCTTAGTATGTGTGCGAGTCGAGGACATAGGTCTCAAGCTTATTCCTGTCTTCAGAAGAGGTGACAACTATGCTCCTTCTATCTATTAACCAGCTCCACTTTTTAGGGTTCCCTGTAAACTAATGGAGCACATCATGTACTACCACGTTGTCAACTAAGTTGACTCTGTCAATTTCTTTTTTTAAATTCCAGCATGGCTTTAGAAAAGGGTATTCAGGCAAAACTAACGTAGTGGAATTCGTTCACAGCATTTCAAACTGTCTTGATTTCTGGGTCCATGTAGATGTAGTATTCTTTTTATTTTGTAAGGGCTTTTGACACTGTGCTCTACGCTCGCGTGTTGGCCAAAGTAGCCTAATTAAAATTTGATCCTGCTACCTGGATATGCAGTTTCTCAACTAACCGTAACTGTGGCGACAACTCGTGAGGAGAACCTATCATATCGCCACCATGCAGCATTTGTTATATTACAATCGCTTCACATTTTAATCTAGTCAAAAGCAAGGCCTTTTGGTGATCGGTCTTGTATAATTACGTGCCCCTCCGTTATGTAACACCACACTGGGTTCTTCAACCTATGAGAGAGAAATAAATATATTGCCAAGTAAATTGTCTACAAGGCTCGTTATTCCATTTCGCCACACTACCACAAGCAATTGTTAGAGTAGTGGCCCAGGGTATGAAGCTCGCCACTAATCATCATTCAAACAAAGTTCATAGTGTAAAATGCTTTACTCAGAACACTGGCTTAACACAACAATTAAGAATAAAGAGAGTAAACGTTTCATTGCCTGTCCAGGTGGCATCATCCCTCCAACAGAGAACAATCAAAAACAATATCAAAGGAGTCAAATCGGTGGTCCGCATTCCTTTCATCCAATGTATTTCATACGCTATTTGGAGGGCACTGTGCCCATCAGGCATTTTGACTGTGCATATCAAGTTGAGTGCATAGAATCTGATGCAACCTACATTGGCGAGATAGACAAAAGACGTGGGACAAGACTAAAAGAGCCAGTTGCCAGGGCTACTAATGCTTAGCTTAACTAAACAGGACCGAATCAGTCTACCACTGCTGTCCTAAGGGACATATATTTTGATGGTGCAGTAACCTTTGCTCATGACTAGCGATGGGACCCTAGAAAGTTCTTAGAATCCTGCTTTATCAGGCGTGATGCTTCAGCCTGTAATACATACCGTGGCCCCCTATCGGATGTGTAAGATTCCCTCTTAGATAGGCTGATGTGCTCATCTTTGGCCTCTGTTGTACTGATGATGCCACCCGGATAGGCGACAAAACGTTTACGCTCTGTTTTTATTCGTTGTGTTCAGCGGTGTTTGCAGTAAAGGACGCTACATTATGAGGTTGTCACCCGGCTTTTGGAATATATTTTCAAATAAAGTTGTTTTACAAAGCTCAATACATTGCAGAAATCATTCTTGGTGCCTATTGTTTTGGGGGTGCCATTCTAGCAGTCACATGAAGCACTGAAGGGCCAATTTAAAAAGTAAAGGCAGTCTGATTTATGTTCTTGCTGACATGGCACAGCGTATGTACGAGGTAGCTCCATTTCAGAAGCCTGAGAACACTCAAAGCAATTAGTGTGCTAGCATCAGATATGGTGTACAGCATTACATATTTGCTTTTGCTAGGGCAACTAAGAAGGGTGGATAGAAAGGCAGTTACAACCTGTTTCCACAAAAGACACTCAGATTCATTAGCAATTTCCTCTAAGAGAGCCAAGGCTTTTTCTAGATTACTAGAACATGGGTACCTGGTTATAAATAACAACAATTCATCTACCAGAAGTCAGTGTTTCACACACCCTGCTTTCCATCAACACTATTAAAAGGTGTGACCCCCAAACCTGCACAAAATTCCTGGAGAGTCTTTACTGGACACTGTTGCTGTCCCTCTCACCAGGTGCTCGCTATGAACCCGATTCACAGTTCTGGATGCACTGCCTGAGCTAACTTCAGCATGCTTTCCCAACACGAATGGTATATGCTATGAGGAGTGTTGTACTTACTGAAAGCAACATGAAATGCTGTACCTTGACAGGTAACGTTGATATCCTTCTTAAGACCGTAGAGAGATGTTCCTTGCTCCCTTTCTTCCAAATCTTACTATCAGACGCAAGCCCACTTGCCACCAAGCCAATGAGATGTGCCTCACAGTCAGTGCAATCAAGGGAATCAATCACTGAGGCTCAGAAAAGCTGTTTTCCATCGGGATCTGATCCAGCACTGAGCCGTGAGTAGCCCCGTGAAAGTACCAAGGTTTCTTCGAATTTTAAATGTGCCAGCATTTGTTTTCCTCCCCTCCTTCTTTTTATGTAGTAGCTGATTACTTTAGCCTTGTACTGCTTTGGAGATTGTGGAGATGATGTAAGAGGTGGAACTAGGCTTTATGCAAAATGAGGCAAAGTGTGACTATGTACAAATCTTCTGAGAATGTCTATGTATCATTCACACAAAGAGAGGATACGTGTTACATCTTTTTCCGGTTTTGATATTTATTTATTTATGAATATGTCTCAAAGGCCATTGCAGGCATTACATGAAGGGGGACATCAACATGGGTCACTTAACAAATACGGAAGTTACAAGGAACATACATATTTGGAAGACAAGACTCTATTTTTTGTTCGTTCATCAGTCTTGCTCAAGAAATTGTTCACTGTAGCAATGGTACACAATGTCACGAAAGGAGTGCTCATCTATCGTTCCGCAAGGCTCATTAAAAAGGACTAGTGTTGTGTTTCAACACAACATGTTGAACTCATGAACCATGCCTCATCCTGAGAGCTATAGATCATCCTAAATACAGATGCTGAATTATTTTAAATGTGATAGACGAGCTGTGCGAAGAGGTACCCCCAGTTAGGATCTTGGGTACTTGAAGCCTGTGGCATTTTCTGTGGGAAAGGCTTGCCAGACCCTCTTCACTGCACAGGCTGGGATGACCATGATCTTGTTTTTTCCAAGCTTGTGCCATACTCACCTTGCAAACTGGCGATACGCAGTGTATCTGCATCGTCTACACAGATGTACATAAAATATAGTTTAGGCAAATAGGTAACCGGTTACAGTACAGTGTGTGTGCATTGTCATTTCTACATGTACCTGAGAGTAACTGCAGTTTACCTGCCCACACCTTGTACATTACTACACACGCTGTGTTCTTTTAGAACCCAAAATTGTTTTGCTTTTCACTGAATCGACAATCAAGAACACTCAATATCTCTAAAAACCTACGCTAAAACATTATGCACAGGGCAATACATAAAAACGTGACTCAGGACACAGCACACTGACAATTACAAAACTGCCTATATTGGTTTTCTCCAGTTCAGAGTCGTGTACTGTATAGCCTTTTTATGTGCTGCGCCCTGTACTGGAGTTTTTAACGACTCTATTGCAGGACCAAACCAGTTTTGGGCGCCCAAATTTTAACATCGTTCGACAAGGACACATGTGACTTACTTGTGAATACAGTCGCTCATAGGTTCGCGCTGCCCACGGAGTTCAATATGCGACCTTCAGGACAGTCATATTGAAGAATAGAAGTTGGAAATCTTTGTGGGTTGTAATGCACTCATACTGCAGTCATTCGGCAGTGTTTTCGAGCTCCTTGCAGCACAAGCATTCGATCTCCTTCGGCATTATGACACACCAGCCACACCGGCACCATGAACAGCAAGTGCGCATTAGATATCAGAACACGAAATTTGTGAGAACGTTTACATGTTCGATCACAGTGTGCGTTAAAAAGCTCATCGCTTACCTGAAGACAGTCGACTCATGCTGTTTGCTTCATCTGTAACTGATGTTCGTAGAGCTCTAACTTCGTCTCGCATTCGCGGCATCGGCGACGTTTCGAAAGCCTACCGAGCTGTTCAGCACGCAGAATTTTCTTCTCGATGTCTCGATCGCAGAAAGGTCAGAAAGAAGTTCCGGGCTCGAAGTCTCCGCATTTCTGCCTTCGACGTCCATATTGAAGATCGCTTTCCGGACGGATGCCGGCGCTCTCACAAACTCACTAACAACAGAACTTCCGGTCCGGGCGCCCAATGAAACGTGGCCCTCGTGACTTCGTCACACACACGGAAATTGGCGGATGTCCAGTGCAAAGAGGCTAGATTTCGGCCCCGATTGCGCGAGTTGAGGGGGAAAAGCGAAGCCGGTTTTGAGCTCCCTGTTTGGCAAACTTTGCCTCCGCGCACAGCCAAAATATTTCGCGTGTGGCTTGGAGGCATATTATACCTTCGTAATAGATGCAAACGAAATATTTGTCGAACTTCTGGTCAGAGTCCCTTTAAAAATATTTAGTTTTTCGTCGCACAAAAAAAAATTGCAGTGTGGATTTTTTTCGGAGCAAGCTCACAAATGCCTCTGCCAATATTAACAGCTTCCGTGCTGCTTTACAGCACCTTTAATGTATCGAACTTTGGAAAGCACGCCCTTTTTTGGTAATATTATTACAAAAGCGCAGCGCTTTGGAGACAAGTATGGCTTCGATCACTCAATATGATGACGTAAAAAGATTGCAAACAGTGTATTAATGACCTGCTGTCACACAAAGTGCCCATACACCTTCAGCGACTACGCTCTATGACGAGGCCTTTACGAGCTGTTGACACTTGTGGCATACGTGCCTGGAGTCGCAGCTAATCAGAACAGTATGTGCACAGCTCAAACCCGAGGTAATTAGAACGCCGCTTCGACCAGCGAATCGGGAAGAGAGCCACCACCACGCGTCACGGGAGACGGAGATTGGCCCCTTGGGGTCCAGTGCGGTAACGCAAACCAGCTCGATTACACCGACGGGAGACCTGGGAAGAGTTTTCTCAATAAGGATACCGAATCACTGGAATGGGTTCACCCCGAGATAGGGATTGTGGTTCCCGAGAGCAGTGCGTCTGTCCACCCTAACGGCGCCCAGGAGAAATTGTGGGAAATAGTGTTTCAACTGTCCTGCATGTGCTGCAGAGGTGTCGGACATGCCATGAAGTGTTGACTCAGCATCACCCTCCACTGTGGTTACTATCGCGACGTTTGTTTGGGTTCGCGCCAATTATGTAAAGGTGTAGGATGGGCGATATCAAACGGATGCGACACCCATTGATCTCATTGACACACGCAAAGGCGGACAGCAAATACAAAAAAAATTGCCACTGGACTACGGTCATCCTTATTTATTGTATCACAATATTGAAAATGCCCTACTCTGCGAACTCAACCACCTTCGCGTGTATCAATTAGATAACGGCATCGCATCCGTGAGATGTCGGCCAGCATACACCGTCATAGAACCGCGGCTAACACAAACAAAGCCACGATGGCAACCACAATCGAAGGCAATGCCGAGTTAACTGCTCGTGACAAGGCGGCCACTCCCGTTGCACAAGTGGGTCAGTCGGTCTCTTTATTTGTCGTAAGCGCCGCTAAGGTGGCTCTGTTCATGCTCCGGCGGTCAAAGCGGCGTTCCAGTTAGCTTTGCTTCGAGCTGTACATGTGAACGTCCGTTGTGTCACCACAACGTTCCAGATCACCAGCGGCTATGAGCCATGTGATATACTTACAGATCCATCACACGAGCGCCCTAGTGCTTGTCCTTGTAAGAGGCGAGGAACGGAGTTCTGCGAACGAGCGTTCGAAGGTCCACCGGCGAGTTGAGATGCCTCTTGCCTCGATTCTACCTGGCTGGGGGAAGAATATGCGATATTACGAGGCAGTGCTTTCGACAACACTGTAAAAGTTGTATCTTGTAAGAGTTGTTTCCCGAAATCACAACTAATATCGATGCTTCGGGTAGTTGGCGAAACATACGTCGAAAACAAGTTTTATAATGTTTTTTTTTCCTACGCAGCGAAATTGGAATCGTGCTAGAAGGGGTTGGGGTACTTTCACAGACGTGGTTCATTGCATCATGGACGCATTGTACTGCAGACTAGGATACTGAGAAAAAAGAATTATCCTACGTGTTTTTCTTCTGAGCGAGATACAAGCCCTGGAAAACACTCTCAATCTAGGCGCAGACGACACAGACCTCAGAGTTGCGCCAATTCCCATTGGCAGTCCTAAGGACGTGACTTCTCGTGCGCTTCCTCGCTGGTGGCGGCGAGGGCTGTCATGTCAGAGGCGCATAATGTTCACGGTATTCGCGGTACCCATGTTCTCCGCTTCTATAATCATCTCCGCTGTGAAACTTTCAATGTCGCTTCACATCTGTGCAAAGAACCATCTTTCATGTTCATCCACGATAACCTGGAATGACCTGGTAACAACCCCTTTAATGTTGGCAACCAGGACAATCACACCCATTTCCCACATTTAGCAAACGCGTATTGACGAGTTGGTTCGCACTTCATGTGTGCAGCATAAAATGCATCACTATTTCAGTAATGGTCTCTCAATTCGGCCTTTCTGTGTCTGATCTTTTTGGAATGCCTCGTGGTTGTTCTTGTTGTCGTAGTAGCAAGTCGGTAGTGCCAGCACGATGTAGTTTAACGTGGCAGGGACGTCAGATATAATACTTCTGTCACCCGGCAAATTTGACGTCATTCCAAGCGAATCATATTTACACTGGATGACATTCGCTCATTGTCACACGGTGACACCGCATATCATTTCATGAAACTTGCAGTCACTCAGCGAATGAGTTGGGGAACCCATTGGGTTTGGCCTCTCGCACCATCTGCGTACCCTCTGCGGTAGAGAAGCAGCAAAAAAAAAAACAACGTTAACCAGAAAAAAACGCAAAAATATATAAAGAAAAGCGAATTGAAAGTTATTGTCCTGTAAGTTTTCCGTGTTTCCTTATTTCTAAAATTACTTTATTCCTAAGATTAAAGACGGGGCTCCTCACGTAACTTTCATAAAGCTACTCTTGTCCCCAGTCAACCCATTCACTGTCACGCGTACACCATACAGCAGTACTATCCGTCTCGTCTCTCTTGTCGCTATCTTGATTGTCGATTGCGATTCGTCTAGGTAGTTATCTATGCTTTTACTTTCCTCTACGACCAAAGCGAACAAAATAGATTTCTTGGTTTAGTTGTGCAAACGACGTTTATATTTTTTTCTTTTCTTTTTTGTATTTCGATTACCGGCCGACCGCCTTCACCAATTTGAACAAAGCTAGCAGCTGTTTTTGGACGACTTGTCTAGGAGCGCCAATTGGTTGACGGGACGCGCATTCATTCTCAACACACTCTCTCGAACATATCCTCTCATTCACGCACGCATAACAAGTACGAGGCAGCGGCATCTGGCGAACGTGATGGAATTTAGGCACCTATGCATTTAGTCGGAAAGTAGACGCCAGCGTGATCGAATCGATCAAGGCACTCGATCGCTAAACACGTAGGGCTTGTCTGCCTATAGAATGGCGATATATGTTTCACGTGCCGCAGGGTAGGGCTGCGGATAACTTCTGCCGCCTGGAGTTCTCTTCATGCACGCCGGAAATCTCCGACACACGGTGCTGGGAGCAATATTTACCTGCCCCCACATTGCACCATCCTCGGCTGGGTTTGAACCCGCGATCCAAGCCAACACGTTACCGACTGAGTTACCGAGGAGGACACCGAAAAGAGCGGACGCAACTATCCACCTCGCCGGGCCGCTAATTACGAACGTTATCAACTTACCCGTCGAACACTGCCAATACCACCACGATGAGAAGGAATGTCCACGGCGCCATCTCGACTTGAGTTGTCCAGACGATTTCGCAGTCAACCCTGGTTCACATGCTATGCATGGCTCCCTACTGGGCTCTTATACAGAATCTCCTTGAGTGTGTTCCTAGTAATATTCTCTAGTTGAATACTTAAGCGCACGAAACCATTCATCGCGTACTTGTCACGGTATCTTGTGAGAAGGCATGAAACATCATTTCTGCGTTGTAAAGCCTTTTCGACAGCCAAGATTAGGTCTGCACGACCTCAATTTTCTGTCATTCGGAAATGGGACATCAAAATGTATATCATGTGTAGGTTTCCAATCTAAGATCGCCTGGGTGTGCGCTGTTCGTGTCTAGACGCCTCGGTATTGGAAATGTATATAAGAAAATGTCGCAACAGTAGCTGTTGGGTCCGTATGCATAAATCAAGCTGCGTTTCATTACCGTAGCTGAATAGCAACCTTCGAGGAAGTCAGCATTTAAAATCACGACGGTTTTAGTTGAGATTTTGGAGCTGGTACTTCCCGTTTCTGCATGCTACACGCGTGCTATAAATCACGCTGTAGATGAGTTTTCTTTCACCCGAAGACGCTTGATGTAAAATGTGGCTTGGATGGCGGCTTCTGAAAAGGATCATATTTTCAAAGGTTTCATATGGTTCATTCATTCTGGTGGGTGACTCACACAGCGAAGTACTTTTGTATATATAATACATGAACGATGTGACTCCTTTGGGGTTAAACTCGGTTCGTCCCGATATTGTTCCCTATCAGTCTCAGACCAATGCGGGTCAAACCAAATTTCTCCCTGAATTCCAACCACGTTTCATGCTGTATCTCACATCGCGTACACACTGAGAAATACTTATTTGTTGTTTTAACAGGAAAGTGCTGGAAAAAAATAGTCCAGGAGTCCTGTTAACATTTACATATGCCTGTTTCAAGAAATTTACAGGGACTGTTGATATAATCGATAGCTGTTGTAGCAACAAGGGGGGATACGTTTATTGGAAAAAAAATGAAAGCGGGGAAACAGGCGCGCTAGTACACGTTTAAAAGTGGGCTAACTTGAGACTTTGGGGATAGCGATAAATTTAGACTTCTACAAGCTGTCCATAACGCTACACATTATTTAGACGTCAATGAAGTGTGGTCTACGTGACATGGCCGATATGTTTCACAGTAGACATCTACCGTTAGACGTCTAAAAGCATGTCACATGTTGGCCACATTTAGACCTCCATCACAAATTTATGCAACCACTTTCACAGGAGCGATAACACAGCGTTGCCTCTGTGCTGTACGAATAATTATCAAAGTGGTTTGTTTTTGCTGCTGTCATGACACAGCGACTAGAAACCGTATGTCTTGCAACCAGGAGGTTAACGTGATTAAATTCAATTGTTTTTTTTTTTTTTTGTGTTTTGCACTGACCCTATGAACAACCTAGTCTGGATAAAGTTATAAGCAGGCAACAGAAAGTGCGACTGCGCAAGAGTGCTGCAATGAGACGAAAACATGTGTGCGAAAAAAAAACCTCGCCTCGGCCCTAGGGGCGCGTGATTGGAAACGGCGTCAGCAGAGAGCAGCGCCACCCAGTCAGAAAATTCTGTCCTACGGATGTCCATCGGATATACTTTCACGCAGATACGGATATCCGCAGAATAATGAAATTCCTTCAGCGATACTACGGAGATCTACTTGGCCGGGCTTCGAACTTCCTACGAACGTGCACTTTGCGGACATAACCAGGAGATACGGACAGAAACAGGAGCTCCCTGGGATGTAGCGTGTATCTCGAGCGAGTGTTACTTTTTTTATTTTTCAGAAGTCAGTATACACTTTGTAGTAAAATGTAAAGCGTGTTTCCGCCATTTTTTTAACATCTGTCACCGTCGCCGCTCGTTTCACTTTCTGTTGCTCCGCTTTGCTTCCCATGAGGGAACATCAGCGCTGCGTTTCAAAAAGAAAAAAAGAAAAGAAAGAACAAACAGCAAGAAGAGATTGGGCCACTCAGCCGAAATGCTTTGGAAAGGAAGTAGCATTCACTTCCAAACAGGGAACAGACACTGTACATTGGTGTTCCCGCGAGCTTCTACACATTCGAGAGCCCATTTCGCCTGTCAGTCGAAATGAAGGGTGAGCTGTCTAAGTTTAATTCGATTGCGTGCACACAGAACGGCGAAATGAGAAATTGTTTTGCGTATTAAGTCGGCGTAGAGGTAATGTCTCTGTTTCTTACTCATGTAGCTTGAGAAACTGAGTTGGTTCATGGAAAGACGAATTTCTGCAGTGCTACATCGTCCCGCCTTTCTCTCTCTCTTCAAATACATGATCCGCACAGCATCCCATCACGGAGCTGATTCGGACAATCCGTGAAACGGCCGCAACAGGACCTCCTGCGGATATACGGCTACGAATATCCTTCCACAAATATCCGAGGAGAGTCCCACGGAGGTCAGTTTTCGGATATGGACATTGGAATATATTTCGGACGTCCGTAGGAGATGGTGTTCTGTCTGGGCAGTGGCGCAGCGCAACGGTCAGTCGGTCAGTAGAGAGTTTTAGTAGACGCAGCGAAGAGAAGGAACGCTATTCTCCACGTGAGCAAGAGCGCGTGCACCGGAACGGAAACGTGGCTTCCGCGTTTCACGTTGGAACGATCGACTCATCTTTTTGCGTTCCGTCCTCTACGTTGTTTTCGTCGCACAAAACAACATGGCTGCCAGCAACACCTCGCCGACTGTGTCCGAAGTTGAGACTACGAGACTGCGCTTCAGTACGAGGGACTCCGTCGTCTTCTTAGAAGAAGCCGTATACCTTGTACCATTCGAAAACACGAACTTCTGGTCTCTGGATGCTGCCAACCAAGTCCGAGTGACCAGCAGCGTGCGCCATAACGGCGTGTGATAGCGACGAACTGACAGGCAGTGAGTGTCCGTTGTCCTTTTGTTTGTTGGTGGAACAACAAATCAATTTTCTAACGCAAAGAAAACAAGAACAGAGTACGAAAACGTAGTTCTATTGGGCAATTCGTTCAGAAACAGATGCCTAGACAACTTGGGAACGGTAGTTCATGTTATCGCCGTTGGATGGCAACACAGTTCTTACCGTACCGTTCGTAGCGTTGCCCTCCGATCTGCTAAGACTCTCTTGCTACCCAAGCAGCACACAAAATTGGGCCCATATTGGCTGGTCATTCGCGATAGTGGTCCAACATGGGACCCGTTTCGCCAAGATTTTCCCCATATTGGCTGAAAATGGGCAATATGGGCCCCATGTTGCCCAGTTTCAGCCAATATGGGGAAAATCCTGGCAATATGGGCCCCATATTGCCCACTTTGAGCCAATATTTGGAACATCTTGGCAATATGGGCCGCATATGGCCCGCGTGCACCCCATATTGCCTGAACAGAAAATGGTACGCACCCGTGTTGCACAAATGCCCAAGCAGCACGGCAAGATTGAACGTTGAAGCATGTGAGATACCCAATTCACCATTACATCCAACAACTTCCCGCAGATGATACACATTGTTCGAAACAGGTAATGTTCGTGGCAATCCCAATGCAACGTTCGCTAGAATTCGACAACTCAACTTTCCACGTCTTGAAAGTCGTCGCCATCTTCCTTCGCGATGCCAATGCCAATCGGCCGAGCCGACTGAGAGCAAGCGGGTTGTTTGAGCGAAATCACGCGTCCTACAACTAATGCGCATGCGCGACACCCCGAACGGACGTTTCATAGGGCTCAAATGTCGCTGGTTGCTGTAATGATAACGAAATTGCGGCAGGTCAAGTAAAAACACAATGTTTCATAGGAAGGGATGGCTATTCTGTAAAGTTAGGTGATTTCATGTTGCTGCACGCAGTGTAAATTGCTTTGGCGTCCGTCACCGTCACGAAAGTGTTTCGCTGCTTTGTGTTCCCGGAGCGGGTTGGAAAATGTTAGTCCACAGAATATTGCGGTCCCAATGAAGGCTTCTGAGGGATCTTTGTTCTCCCTTCAAATCCGCGTATTGATCTTTCGCAGTGGAGGGAGGTGAAAGGGAGCCGGTCCTTCGTATTTGGAGAAAGGCCCCTGGGTGGGCCGTGTCTTTAAAGGGACAGTCCGGGAAAACCAGAAGTTGATTTTTTCCAACTGTCATGGAAGCTTACATGCTGGGTGGAAAGTTTCAGCTCACAAAACGGCGTGGTTCTCGAGATATCGAATAAAAAAGACTCCTCTGAAGACATCCGGTTTCGTTTTTCTCCCTCGCATACTCCTTGCCCCAAGGATCCTCTATGTACGTCAGCCGTCACGTGAGTATGACCTAGTGGAGTGGAGGACTGCGCCGTTGCTGGGAATGCAGAGAGGTGTTTTTGTCTATGAGTGTACTGAACAGTAGGCTACGTCGTGATACCTGTGTTTACGCTACTCTGCATTTTAGTCTACATAACGCGTGATTGGTACTCAAAAACATCATAATGGACAAATGCTAGCACGCAACAATCAACTATCGCGCATCTAAGGGAACTGTGCCGACGCCCAGGACGCACATTCCCCCAGGGCGTGAGTCGTGACGTTGCCCACATACGTGAGGCCGACAAGGGCAAGCCCTATCACTACCACCACCACCAACTATCGCGCAAACAGGCATGCGCATGTCACGAGCGGCATTGCTCTTATGCACGTCACGCGAGAGCTCGCTGCGGCCTTTACTCGGGACCAACTGCGGCATAGAAAAATGTCGATTATAAATCGTGCGATACGATTTCTTCTGAAATATTTTGCACAGTTGTTGTGAGGAGTACCAGAAATCATAAGGCGGTGTTTCCCAGACCTATGTTTTCGACCGGACTGTCATTTTAAACGCGCGGCTGATAACAAGGTCGTCGGGGCAGTACCACTTGCGGTGCTGTTCCGGGAAGATAGTTTCTTGTTCTTTGGCAATGGCAGTTCCTTGTGACTGCCTGTGTCCTTCGGCAAGGCGGGCGTAGCACATGTTCTTCGTTTTTTGGAGGAATGTCGTGTTTCTTTTCGTTTCTTTCTTTCTTTCTTTTTTTTGCAGTCATGTGAACGTGGATCAATCAGATCCGCAGAAATAAAAAAAGCAAAAATCAGACAAAAGCAATATCAGTGGTGAATATTATACAGCATAATGCTTTATTTACACGGACTCCCCGTTGGTTTTATCAGAGAAATATTGGCGCAAAATGGGCTTGCCAATATGGCAGCCCACATTGGTCCAATACGGAGCCTGGTTGCACACCCATGTTGGTCCAATATTGGCAGCCCATATTGGACCAATATTGGCAATCTTGGCAGCCACATCGGTCCAATATATGACCAATATTGGCGTGCTGCTTGCGTATCAGTTTGACGGTAGCGAATTACGTACTCTGCGTTAATGTTCCGTTGTTGAGGTTAGAAGAACTGCGTGTTTATTGAGATGACAATGAGGATGAGGATGACGGACATGAAATCTGTCTCACAACTCCCCTCCACCCCCCACCCCCACTGAGGCAGAGCCATCCTTGCGAGACAACGCAGGGGTGGAGGTAGTGGCCGCCGTCTCACGTTCGACGTATGGTTTGAGGCGGGCGACGTGAGCGGTTTCTGTGGAGCGGCGCCGGCGGTCAGCTGGGACGTCCAGAGGTTGAATGACGTAACTCACATCAGAGAGGGCCCGGACGATTTTGTAGGGGCCGACGTAATGGAACAGGAGCTTGGATGATAGGCCAGGTTTCCGTAACGGGGCCCAGAGCCAGACAGGTTGGCGTGGTGTGTAAAGGACGTTCGCACGGGTCTCGACGAAGCGTGCTTTGGTGGACGCTTGGACATAGAAGGTTCGGCATCGAGCTATTTGATGGCACTCTTCAGCGCGGCAGGTGGCGTCCGCAAGCACATGGTTGGCAACGTCTGGGACGTAGGGGAATAGAGTATCGATGGTGTGCACGGGCTCACGTCCGTATAGCAAGTAAAGGGGCTGAAGCGCGTCGTCGACTGTGTGGCGGTGTTGTACGCGTAGACGAGGAAGGGAAGGAGGTCATCCCAGTTGTCTTGCTGGGGTGAAACGTAGAACGATAACATGTCCGCGTCAGTTGTGCTGCGAGTATGCAAAATAGTATTATACCCTGACTGATCCAAGATCGCCCGCCTAGTGTGGTGTTCCGGTACTAATCTTCGGGTATAAGAGGCTAGATAATTTTGTTTGAGTCGTTTGACATAACCATAGAAGCGTTGATACTTTTTCAACATTTCAGGCGTCTCAACAATAGATTTGCTTCAACAAATATGCTCTTTAAATGCACAAAAATCATTTTGGTAAAATGTCATACTGGGAGTCTTGGTACTGCATCCCCCCACTAGAAGCGCTAAAATGACGGCAAAACGACAAAAACTATTATATCTATGTGTTTTCGTCGTCTTCTTGTCATTTTAGCGCTTTTAGTAGGGTGCATCTTTGATACTCCTTTATAATTTTGTGCCTGGGACCAAGTTTGGGTACTTGAGTACTTGATGGGAAAGTACTCGGAAAAAGTACTTTAAATACAGTACAAAGTACACGATTTGAAATGTACTTAAAGTAAAGTACAAGTACACAGAAATGTACTTAAAGTACTACTTGAGTACTTGGTACTTCAAGTACTGCCCAACACTGCTGGTAAGCACTTCGTTAACGATCTGCGCGACAAATTGGAAGCCGCGGTCGCTAAGCAGGATCCTGGGAGCTCCGTGGTGAAGCAGTATATTATGTATGAAGAATTTTGCGATATCGTTCGCAGTAGCTGTTGGGAGGGCTGAAGCCACACCATATCTGCTAGAATGGTCGATTGCTGTCACAATCCACCGGTTTTCGGAAGCTGAGAGAGGAAGGGGGCCGAAGAGATCAATTCCAACCGGTTCGAACAGGTGCCGCGGTGGAGGTAGTGGATGGAGATGATCGGAAGGATTGATGCAACCTTCCGCTGTTGGCAGAGCCGGCAAGACGACACATAGCGGTGGACGGTTTTGTAGAGGCATGGCCAGGAAAACTTGCGCCGAACGCGTTCATAAAGCCAAGATGTCCAGCGGTTGGGTCGTCGTACAAGTTTATTAAGACGGCTGCCCAGAGGTGTCGAGGTATCACCACGAAGAGCCGGGATCCCTCCGGGGTGTAGTTCCTCGTGTATAATGTTCTGTCGTGCAAAACAAAATGCCTGCTTTTACGGATAAGCTTCCTGTCTGCCGATGGGGCACAGCCATCAAGATGACGGATGAGCGGACGAACAGATTCGTCTTTAAGCTGCCCGGAGTGAAAAGTGAGCGGGTCAAGCTGGATAAGGAACATAACGTCTTCGTAAGAGAGCTCTGGGTCGGATTTGTTCTGGCCAAGAGAAGATCGGGAGAGAGCGTCAGCGTCCAGGTGTTTGCCTTGTACTGGACCGTGAAATCGAATTCTTGAAGGTGCAACGCCCAACGTGCAAGCCGTCGCGAATGATCCTACAAGGTCGCGAGCCAGCACAAAGCATGATGGTCGGTGACGACGGAGAAGTGGCGGCCATAGAGATAGGAACGAAATTTCCCGACTGCCCAAATGACCGCCAAGCATTCCTTCTGTGTGGTGGAGTAATTCTTCTCGACCTTAGTCAGAAGGCGACTTCCCAAGGCGACGGCATGCTCCATGGGTTCATCTTTGCGCAAGAACAGCACCCAGCCCAGTACCGCTTGCGTCAGTGTGTAGTTAAATCGGATACGACGGATTGAAGTGCAGGAGATTGAGGGCGTTCGTGAGGAGTGTCTTGAGCTGCTGAAATGCAACATCTGCTTCGGGACCCCACTGGAAGATCACGTCGCGTGCAAGGGTGCAGTGAGGGGAGCTGGAATTCTGGCATACCCCCTAATAAAGCGCCGAAAGTAAGAAGACAGCCCAAGAAAGCTCCGGAGCTCTTTGATGGACGAGGGTGTCGGAAAATTCGAAACAGCCTGAACGTCTTTCGGGGTCAGGTGATATCCCTTTTGCAGAAAAGATGTGGCCAAGCATCTTAACTTTCTCAAAGCCGAAGTGGCAATTTTTCTTGTGAAGTTGTAGGCCGGCCGCGTGCAACGCAGAAAAGACTGATTCCAGGCGGAGCAAGTGGTCTTCAAACGTGGCAGAAAAAAACGACGACATCGTCCAGATAACATAGACATGTTTTCCATCGCAGACCCCTGAGTACCGTGTCCATCATCCGCTCAAAGGTCGCTGGGGCGTTGCAAGGGCCGCAAGTCTTTACGTTAAATTCAAACAACTCACCAGGTGTTACAAAGGCAGTCTTAGGTCGATCCCTTTCAGCCATAGGGATTTGCCAATACCCCTAGAGCAAATTAAATGAGGAGAAATATTTCGCACCTTGCATCGAGTCTAGGGCGTCGTCAATTCGGGGCATCGGGTATACTTCCTTCAGAGTTATTTTGTTGAGTCTGCGATAGTCTATACAGAAGCGTATTGATCCATCCTTTTTGGAAACCAGGACGACAGGAGATGACCAGGGGCTCGATGAGGCCCGGATTATTCCTTTAGTGAGCATTTGAGTGACCTCTTGGTCGATTCTTTGTCGTTCGGTAGGAGAAACTCGGTACGGTCTTTTACGAATAGGTTTTTCTGCTCCTGTGTCTATAGTATGTTCTTCCATTTCGGGCAACCCCAAGTGGGGACTTGTCAAGGTCGAACAGATGAGCGTATGTACGCAGCAAAGACAGGAAGCGCCTCTTTGGCGCACGTAACTGCACAAAAAAAAGAGGAGAACTCCGACTTAACATAACAAAATAACAAGTTTTACGCAGACGTTTCGTTCGTCATGCGACGGACATCATCAGTGCCGAACTGGATGAGAGATTATACAACCGGTCGCTATTTAAGGAGATGGGAGTATTGTTCCGGAAGGGGGCCACGGTTTTTGTTACAAACCGAGGGGTCACCACGTATGTGCCACGACTCTAGAAGCTTCCTGGCTCCCCATCTTTGTTCGCGAGCCAAGGTCACCGCGTTGTCGAAGTCGAAACAATGTCCCGTGTCCCAACAATGCTCTCTAAGCTCCGTCTTAAACCGCGTGGCGTGGGTCGCACTCTTTATGTCCCGTTTATGTTCTTTGAAACGAGTCTTCCGTTTTCTGCCTGTCTGGGTGACCAAGGCCGCGGTGACCTTCGCTCGCGAACAAAGATGGGGACACAGGAAGCTTCTAGAGTCGTGGCACATACGTGGTGACCCCTCGGTTTGTAACAAAAACCGTGGCCTCCTTCCCGAACAATACTCCCATCTCCTTAAATAGCGACCGGTTGCATAATCTCTCATCCAATTTGGCACTGATGATGTCCGTCGCATGACGGACGAAACGTCTGAGTAAAACTTGTTATTTTGTTGTGTTAAGTTGGAGTTCTCTACTTTTTTGTCCAGTTATGTCGTCGTCCGAGTTTTGGAGTATTTTTGCATCTCTGGCGCTCGTCGAGAGAAGAAGACACCGTCTGAAGTAGGATCTACTCGTCGAGTCGAGGACGCGTCACTGAGGGTCCATCCGTCGTGTCGAGAACGGCATATGCACTACCACGAGACATGGGTTCGCAAGTAGCCACGACGAAGCCAGCAGGTAAGACGACCGATTTCAGCAGGGTGTTGGTGACAGGGATTGAAGATTTTCCGTTCTCCATGAGAGAAACGCAAAAAGGAGCAGCGAGGCCCTTTCGTGCAAGGGCGTCCTGACGAGGAGAAAGTACAACATCGGAAAGCAGCTCCGTCCCCGAAGAAGCGAGAGTGAGGAACGACGTAGACCAAGGAGCAAGTACAATGTCTTCAACTACACAGAATTTAAGTAGATTGGACGTGGCGAGGCCGTTGTATACTCCTTCCGAAGGCAGTGTTAGCTCCTAGCGCACGTGGTCAATAACGGCGTCATGCTGCTCGAGGTAGTCGCAACCCAAGATATGTCGTGCGAAGAAGTGGGGAGTATCCGGAGTTCAACAGGATAGCATACACCATATATTGTCACGTGAGCAGTGCAGGAACCAGCTGTCTAACTAATGTTGTTGAACGCTGAATTGAGGCGAGTACACCAGAAAATCTCACTTTATGTAACTTCTTGCACAAGCCCAATGACAAGATGGAAATGGAAGGGCTGGTGTCAGTCAATGCAGATGTGGGATGGCTGTCAACGGTGGCAGAGATGAAGTTTCGTGGGCGAGGAGGGCGAGGTACGTTTTGAGAACATGCGATTGGTGCAGCACGACCTCCAAGGACTGCATCTATGTGTGTTTCCCCAAGGGGGTGGCGACGTGAGGCGAACTGGGCTACGCGAGGAGGATCTCCAACGGCCACCTGGAGATCGGGAACGGCGTGGACTATTTGCGTAGTCGGACCTCCTGGGCGCACTGGACTCTTCGTTCGGAGGTAACGAAAGATAGTGGTCACGAGTGTGATCGAAGGGGTGTGCTTGATATCGCGCATTCGCATAAATCTGTGGCGGCCCGTAGGAGGAACGTCCCGCCCAAAACTCCTCTCGCTGGCGCTTCCTGCAAAATCTCATGGTGTGACCTGGTGTACCGCAGTAGTAGTATGTGAAACGGCGCCTCGCCTGACCAACGGAAACACTGGTGGGGTTTCGGATAAAAGCTGCAGATACCGCTGCAGTTGTGGAGTCGGGGTACAAGCTGTATCGCACAACATCCGCGTGCGATGGCTGAAGCGGAAGGAGGCGCTAGGCCGCTTGCAATCCCTTCTCGTACTATAAACTGTACAAGCGCAGGGGTTTCACGTTGAGCTGGTTCGGCGGTTGGTGTCTGCTTGCTGAGTTCTTCACGTACAATTTCGCGAATGAGAGTGCGCAGGTTGTCGAGGGATACAATCTCAGCTGCCGCTTCGTATTGAACGTAAGTCTCTTTATTCCGCAGATTCGTGGCGTCTTGAAGCTTCTTGCAGAAAACAAGTATTTCGGCAACCGTAGAAAAGTCCTCGCGTATGAGAAGCTGGAACGCCTGCTCCCTGATTCCTTTTAGTATAAATTGTATTTTTTCAGCGTCTGACATATCTGAGTTGGAACGTTTAAAGAGCGACATCACGTCTTCCACATAGGACATGTAGGACTCCTCATGTAGGACTCCGCTGCTGCGTACGATACGAAAGCTTCTGCTCCGCGTCAATTTTGCGGAACTCTGGTCTGCCGAAAAGGTCACGCAAACGGCCTGAAAATTGTTCCCAGTCCTGAAAGTCCCCTTCGTGGTTCAAGAACCAAGTCTTAGTAACACCGGGCAGGTGAAAGGCGACGTTGTTCAACTTACTGCTGTTGTGATGGCATACCCGTCCAAATTCGTGTAACCAGTCGTCGACATCTTAACCGTCGATACCATTGAAGGTGCGAGTGCCGCGCTGTCGTACTACGGGAGGGGCCTGTGAGGTCGTAGGTGGACCGAGCTCCCCGAGGCAGTGCCATTACCAACAGCAGCTAAAGGAGCGTTAGCCATTGACAAAATTCGTCGGATCCGAAGCTCCAGGTTTAGAAAGAGGCTGAGAAGAAGCAATCGTTCGCACCTCCACCAAGTTGTTGATGTTCGAAGAAGACCGCATTTATTGAGATGACGGGCATGAAATCTATCTCACACAAGGATTGCGCTGAAAATAATTTTGTCGAGCGCTAGCTCCGTAGAGCGTGATGTTCGGCTATTTTTTCTAAAGGTATACCCCCTGAACATTCCTGTCAATTGGCATTAATTTGACACGCTCTTCACATTGGTAGGGGTCAAAATGTGACCTGTACTTGGAAAATTTCCGGCTTCCGTTCGCAAAAATTTACATTAATTTATATTCATAAAATACACAAAAAAAAACAAGAAAAGTTCATCCGGTGAAAAAAGAAGAAGAAAAACGTTCTTCCATTGCTTGTTATTGAGTACTGGCATTCAACAATCTAGTTACATACAAATACATTTTATTACAGTGATCTGATTGTGTGTACAATAAAACAAGTGCGAGAAGTGCATATTCAGACAACACGGGCTACACCAAGCAGTTGCTTCCCGAAACTCACTTCCTTCTGTTCTTACATGGAGTTTCATTTCTTGAAAATAGCGAGCAATAAGCAGGCTTAATGATGCGACTCTGAACAGCAGGCGTATTATCGCCACTTCTTTCCACTTCTACGTACACCAGGTAAGGGGCGTAGAACAGGGTGCATTGCGTGGGGCGGCTTGTCGTGAAGCGATAACAAGTGCAGAAGTTGCATCTCTTGTTGCGGCATGCTTTTATGTAATTTATATCGTATCAAATACATTGCGGTGTCGTAGATATGATCGCCGTATTTGGCGAGTAAATCGCCTGTAAAGCACGGTACTTGTGGTAAAGCACCGCGCGATCCTGCACGTTTGTCTGCCGGCCAGTGTCCTAAGCGACGAGGGTTTATCTGGGCCTGACCCTTGACTAAATCGCGAAAAACCGCTTATCCGTTAGTGCACTTCCTTACTTATTCCGGCCACTTCCCGGACCAATACGATGTGAAAGAATACGCGTCACAAGCCCTGACACACGTCAGGTTCGATAATTCTTAAACTGCGCCAGACCTGTACGTTTCTTGAGAACGTACTCAAAATACGGTATTTTAAATACTTTTTCTGGTATTCTCGTACTCTACTCAATACTTTTGGCGACATTTTTTTTTTTTTTGTAGCTGGTACTCAGCGCGCAAAATACTTTCGTTTCTCATCAAGCACCCCTCACCCCCTTCCCTGTGCATCCGGATTCTCAGCTCACTGGCACTTGACCCTCTTTTGGATTGGGTATCTTTTACTTCTGATCAAATTATCTGGAAGATTTCCGCTGTGCCCTGGGGGCAATCCTGTCCTACTCTAACGCGATAGCTTTTTTTTTAGCCTGGTGTATGTTCCGTTTTGCACATCCTGATTAGAGATGGCATGCGGCATTAGACCATCTTTAAATCCCCAGCACGGATTTAAAGCCTTTCGCTAGCAGTGGGGATTGGATATGCTCCAACATAAAAAAAAGAGCATAAAAGCTAGGGTTCGGAATAGAGCACTGCACGGGCGTACTTTTCAGGCCCGTGCCCTACTCTGGCCCGGCTGCTACAGCCCGCACCCGGCCCGGGCCCAACGTCTTCAATAGATTTCCAGACCGAGCCCGACTGTTTCCGTGCTCATGCCCGGTCCCAGCCCACCTCTGCTGTATGTTTTCTCGAGGCTCGGAGGCGTATTTAGATTTACGAAAGTGCACAAACGGTACTGTGGTACTGTGATATTACACGTAAGGTTTGTCTGCGCAATGTGGTGACGCGTTCCACATGCCGCAGGGTAGAAATGCGGATAATTTGGACTACCTGGGGTTCGTTTGGTCTCTGGGGTCTCTGCTCTGGTCTCCCTTCAAATCCGCGTATTGAAAGAGCACAGCGCAGCGAGGAAAAGGACGCTGCTAATTGGTAGAGACTGTTTGTTTTACAGGCTCTGTTTCTCTGCCGGCAAGATGTTGCGTGTTTGGTGCTTGGTTGCTTGGGAAGGCAGCGCGCAGTGGCGCGTGGGCGATATGTATGCACGTTGCGGATCAAGAGAGACTCATTTCCGCTCTATTGCGCATACACCGGTGTTAATCCCCCTTCTGGAACTCTTACGCGAATGAAATATGTCAAAACCCCTAACCTGACTGACCCTGGTACATGACTTGCTCAGGGTTCCCGCCACACCAAACGTCCTCAAATGTGCGAGTGCACGTGTGAAATCCAGACCCATTACACGAAATAAGCCTGACCACAAATAAAAAAGTGATCTTCATAACGAACCCCGAGCCTCGGGAAAAACACGCTAAACCGGTCCCCAGGTTTCTTCCCCTGTCTCAGGGGGTGTTATGAAGATCAATTATCACCAGCTCGCCTGCTTTGTCTCCGCTCTTTATATAAAAAAAGTGATAGTGCTCAGATGAGAATACCATGATATACCATAACCAATAAAAAAAAAGGTGACATTAAAATTCAGCTGTCCAGTATCGCCAATTATGTTCGTGTACATGCCAGTCCATGGTCGGCGTTGTCAAGCCCGTCCGGCCCGGGCCCAGAGGCTGAAACCCGAGCCCGGCCCAGGTAGGCCCGGACCCCTGCAATACTCTAGTTCGGAACCCCGAAATGTTTTTCGGAATCCGGAATTTCGGGATATGTAAATGTGAATCCCAACGGATCTCTTCTTCCCTTCTTTTTATCAATAAACATCCCCCACCCCCCCACCGGATGCCAGGACCAGGATGTTTCTATGGAACTATGGATGTTTCTGGAACTATGAAACGAAACTTGCCCATCTCTGAGGTAACTTTTTATTCGCTGCGGTACTTTTTTTCGTCTTAGCACCGCGAAGCAACTGTGGCTATGAGCGGTGTACAGATGTATACAGACGGAGATAGGACAGCAGGAAGGAATGGAGGACAGGGGGATTAGTATGAGTCCTGGACCGACTTCAGGGGAACTGTGTCGACATTGCTGCACTGTAAAAAAATACTGTGATTTCTACGGGCGTTTAATAGTATCTGACGACGGCGTGTTACACTAACCGAAAATACTGCGAAAACTACGTAAAACGGTGGCACCATCATCATGCGCCGGCCGAAGACCTCAATGCGGAGGCAAGGCGGAGGCAAGGCCAAGCCAAGTACGGGGCATCGCCGTCATTCGCAACCGCCGGAAGCGGAACATCGTGCGCGGACGATGGTTGACGAAGCAGGACGAAGCGGTTGTTGTAAATCTCGTGAATGCACATAGTCCGGTAAGCACATTTCTGTTCGCACATCCTGTTCTTTGCGATTGGAGCGTGGTGCACCGCATGCTTGGTTTTTGTTCAACTTATGGGACACCAGGAAATCGTGGCTCGCGTTTGCTGTGAAGCGTCTTCCTAGTTCTCCGTGTGTCATGCGTCCTGGCTCGTAGGGTGATCAAGGCACACTTATTGTAATGTATCGTTGCGGAAGGTGCCCTTGTGTTTTTAACACTATGATGAGCTAGTTGGCCACCGTAGAGGTGTACATGAAGTGAGCAGAATAAAGTGCTGTCATGCATTATGTGTGTACACGGCGGCGAACTATGCATAACTCGGATGTCACAATTTGGGACGTTACAAGAACACACCAGGGCAGTCGCCTGGAATCGATTTGCTCTCCAAAACCATGAAAGTATGTCATGTCCATTCGTGTTCGCGTCTGTTCACTACGAATGTAGAGATAGTGTGGCATATGAAGCAGTACATACGAGAGGGCCATGATCAGATGTCCTTATGAACGCTGCCAGAAGTAGTTCCGTGCCGTCTCCGCGTTTTGTGTGCACCATCTTAATATGTTCTTCCTTTTTAAAAAAAGTAAAACAGTGAGTCTAATTTCCTTTCTCTTTGAAGTGTTCCGATGCCAGAACTGACTGATAGGTGCACATGGTTCCTTCGTATGTTCTTCCTTCGAAAAAAGTAAACGGTCAGCTGCACGTCAATTGCCCTGCTCCCTGTAACAGTTTTCTTTTCTTTGCAGGGTTTTGATGCCAGAGGTGACTGGCGCATTTTCATCACTATGTACATAGAAAATAAATGCCAATGTGACAAACATCACAATGTGTTGCGCATGGTCATTGCTTAAACTGCTCTCATTGCTGTGACTATATGTAGAAAAAAAAAGAGGGGCTCCGGGGACGGACACAGCACGATAAGGGTATACGGCTTATGCAAGTTAAAATTACTGGCCAATGCAGTTTTTTTAACGACCACAGCACAGTAATGCTACACGGCGTATCCCTGTCAAGATTTCTGGCCAATGCAGTAGTTCTTCACGGGCACAACTTATACGGGGCCACCGTAAAAAAAAACGGCCAATGTTTGGCAGCCAACTTTCCTTGCATTTGCCCGCTTTTTTAACGGTGAAATTTTTTACAGTGTGTGCAACTTCGAGACGTCGTCAGCAACGTTTGTGAGAAATACGGGAGGGAATACATGGGAAGCGCGCTGTTCAATTCAATTTTCGGTAGACAAACCCACGCGGCTCACATTGCAAACAGATGTGCTTGCTACGAAAATAAAGCGTATTTCTAGACGAACACAACGACATAAATTACTTTCAGGCAAATCGGAAGACGATAACTGAGATGCCCCCAAAGTGGCAAATTTCACGAAGCAGGCGTTTTTGCGTCGTTAACTAGACAAAGGCGAACCCTACAACCTTCAGAAAAACGGATCCGATGTGGGGTGGAACTGGCAGTGAGTGAAATACGTTTCAGCTGAATAGGTTGAGTAACAACAGCGACAACCTTGGCATCAAACTTCATGAGAAGTGAAGCGCTGTTGTCCAAACGTCCGCTTATGAATAATAATTGATTAAAAAATGCCTATAAATTACTTTCAACTACTTTCACCGCCACTATGCTTGCGGTGGACTGGGCCTTAATATATGTTTCAGAGCAGAAAAAATCGGAGAGGCCAACCGGACAACGTTCGGCGTGAAACCATCCACTGATCGTTTGTAAATGTCTGGAAGATACGGTGCGTTTTTTTTTTATTTTCTATTTTTCTTTTTCTTTTTATTTAGGTGCAAGGAAAGAAGACAGACATTTTCGGAGCAACTATAGGATCTTCGTTCCCACAAATTTTGTTTTTTGATGTATGATTTTTTACAGTGCAGTTAATCTTTCGTACTCGAGGGTTTCCGCCATTGAACACAGCGGTGAAACATGCTGTTCGGTGTATACGGCATTTCTTGGGTTCTGAAATAGTGTCATTCCAGCTCAAACGTCCCAATGGCGTGGCTCGACCGTCGCCGATTTTCGTGAAAAAAAATATACATGTCCTTTTCACTGTCGTGCGTACGTTTTGTGTGAACTATTTCATTCGGGATCCTCACGGAATCACCGCTAGGGGTCTTCGAACCCAAAACCGTAATGCCTTTGAGCAGGCGGAGAGGATGAACGGCTTTACATATCTGAAAAATTCAAACGGGACCCGCTTCCGAAAAGCTAAAACTAGCAGTCGCCGCGAGTGGAGTAACGCAGCAACTGTAAGCGACTCTTATCCCTTCCCGTCCATTGAGTCAATCTTGTATTCCCTGTACAACGCAACTGTGTTTTCAACGCTTGATTGTAGTAGAGGATTTTTGCAAATCCAAGTTGCCCCGGAGGATTAGTGAGCTAAGCTACTCTGACACACGCAAAATCGAACAAATTCAACAACCTAACAAACACCATGAGCATAAATTGCGAAGATACATTTTTTCTAGGGGTCTACCAATACATTGCAACAAAAAGGGTTGACACCAGAAAATTAAACTGGATTAAAGTCGCTAAAAACTCCAGTACAGGGCGCACCACATAAAAGGCGAGACAATACAGAACTGTGAACTGGAGAAAAGCAATATAGGCAACTGGGTGATTGTCAAGTGATATTTCTTAAGTCACTTTTTTGTGGATTGCTCTCTGATTATGTTTTTAGCGTAGGCTTTTAGCGATATTGATAGTTCTTACTTTCGATTCACTGAAAAGTAAAAAAAAATGTTGGTTTCTAAAAGATTACAGCATGTGTAGTAATATACAGGGCGCGTGCATTTAAATTGCAGTCGCTTTCAAGCAGGGGCGGATCTAAAGTGTTACAAAGTTTTAGAAGTTAATTCGGTGTTCGGAGTGTGTCCTTTTGAATTAAAATGTCCTTTAGTGTGTCCCGGACGGTCATTAAAACACATTTAAAGTGTCTAACTCCACCAGGACAGTTTAATTAGTGTCAACTTAAAGTGTCATTTTAATAAAGTGTTAATAAAGCCACCTGAAGACGTCATTAGTAACCTAAAGTCACCTGAAGCCGCCTGAAAATGCCTGGAGTCACATGAGCTCACGAGCAGACGCCTAAAGTCTTTTGAAGACACCCGAAGATGTCTGAGGGCACCAGAAGAAATCTGTAGTCACCTAAAGTCTCCTCAAGGCAGCTGTAGATGCTAGGAGTGAGCTAAAGGTACTCAGAATAACTTACTTCAAGCACGGTCCCTAAATACTCTTTCTGGTCAGGAAACTCCCTCGAAAAGTTCACTTAGGGCGCCCCGACGACACGTGGCGGCGCATCATCGCTCTGGAGGAGACTTTCGTGTCCGCCGCTGCCCGCGCGTATCGATTGCATGTGTTTCTGCGGGTGTTTGGAAGTGAGAACTTTTGCTTTGCGTGCTTGCGTTTTGCGTGCGTAAATAGAGGTTCATTTTTTTAAATATCCTTGAAATGTACTGCAATCTTTGCACTCTGTTCGTGTGTAAGAATGATCTACACAGATGAAGGAGACTCATACGAGCACGCAGCATTTTGGAATGACTATATTCCTCGGAGCCTTAACTTTACGAGAAGTGAATGAAATAATTTTTTTCTTTGTCTACAAAACAGCGATGACTTGGTATACGGGAATAAATACAAACCATTCGCTAATAGCCTTATTGGAGGTGTACTGCGATGAGCGTGATTTGTGGAGCATGAAACATATAAGAACCACACTATAAGAACCGTAAAATTTTCAAATGATAGGTCTTTCAACACGATGTCAATACAATAACATTTCTTATGGTACAACTTGCGAGGAAAGATGCAGCAGTAAACGAAGTTAGCAAATACCCGCTTACTCGTTTACGCACCGGATACCGGCTTATATATCCTTTTTTACTGAATCGGAAGCGGGGAGAGGGAGGGATGATGTTTTCACCTTTTACCTTTCCATTTTTCTTTTTCCTTTCTGATCTGCAATACGGACATTTTTCTGCGGCCTATACACTACAGACTCTAGAGCTCATTCATGGCCGTGTATATTGCTACAAAATATCATTTCTTTGACTTCATCATTACTTTCAAGTGAAAGACTGACTCAATAAATTTTCTGCATTTCTCGTTACCTATCTCTTTCCGGTTATTATATTTATTTGTCACCAGATACTGCAACGTTTTTCTTGTAAATGTAGTTCTTGGCCAGTCCTAAAATTTATTTCCGAGCTATGAGAACAGTGGCCGCTCCCACATAAAGCTTCATTCTGTAGCAGCACACGCCGCTACAATTTTATCACCTTAAATAGTTTCTTTATTGGAACGTCCTGGAACTGATCTGACTGATACGCCGAGGCTATCTCCAACACGATGAACTTGACACCTGAATCTCGTCAGCCAATTTCTATAGCTGAAAAGTGCTATTAGGGCCACACTTCAGTAAGCGGAAATTCTATCCTGTTAATTTAGTAACCCGGCTTAAATCATGTTGGAATCTCCTTATTACAACTGGTTGGTCAGTCAGTCCAAGCCGCAAAAATAGTAGGGTTCTTCTTACTTGAAGGGAATACTTGAAGGGTTCTTCATGGGATGATCATGTGCATTATGTTTAAAGGGAACGCATGAGAGCCATTGCTATCTTAAGTCGATACATCTTCCCAAAGTGTGTAAAGATATCTACAATACGTTAATAGTGTAATATAGATCAGTTATTGTCAACTACATCGAAAAACAACATAAGTTTATTTCTTCACCGAAAACGATCGAGTCATGCGATTTATAGCATGTGTATCCCCCGTCTCTCATACCACCAGAGACGACTTTCAGATGATCATGATTACAACGCAAGATTTCTATAAGTACTTCTTCTGAGGTCTTATGTCTTCTCTGAAATAGAATCACCTCGTAATTTTATCTCTGCTCAGATTGCAACAAACTGCATGCTACGAGGAAACCACGCGTTTGAAAAGTTTCGCCCTCACGAAATACCTACCGAAAGCGGCATTACTTTATAACACAGCACTCGTTTGTGTGATTGTGTAACAGAATGAATTAATATCTTTCTCAACCTTCATTGAGAGATATGAGTCAGCGTAAAATCAACACTTTCCGTGTGAGAAAAAGACAACAACGAAAGTTGCAATCTACGCGGGAAATCTGCAAATTTACGCTAACTGAACTAAAATGTGCGGGCTGAACTCATGAACCTATTCGAGAATTATTTCTGCTCTAAACCCGAAATGAACTTTAAAAAGTAGCTGATCAAATCTTCCCTAAAAACACGCAGCGCTATGGAAACGTCGTCTGCTGCACGAGGGTGTCTCCTTCCGAACGACGCGATCGCCCCATGCGGGAGCAATTGTCCCTAAGTGACCTTATCTATTGTATTCGAGCGGAGTTTCCAGACCAGAAAGAGTATTGAGGGACCGTGCTTCAAGTCAGCTGGAGTGGCGTGACCTCGGCTGTAGTGGGGGGTCCCCGAAATCCACCATTTAGAATAAACGCTTAAGAATAAAACATTCAAGAATAATCCGTTTAAAAAAATACACGGTTAAAAATAAACTGCTTACTATACCCGCTTAGAGATCACCGTTTAATAATCCACCATTAAAAATAAACTGTTTCAAAATCCCCTCACCATCTAGCACGGAGGCTGACTGATTACAATTTGCGCCGGGTTAGATCAGGCTTTGTTAGGTTAGGTTAGTTTGGTTTCGGTTAGTTTGGGATAGCTTAGAATAGTTTGGTCCTGTGAGGTTAGTCTAAGCCCCTTGCTTGCAGTTCACCTTGATTTAGGCCATACCACATGGCTCTAGCAACTGTAGGGTGGACTTGGGGGGATTCTGAAACGATTTATTTTTAACGATATATTCTTAACCGTGGATTCCTTAGCGCTTTTATTTAAGCGGGAATATTTCGGCGATTATTTTTGTGCGTTGATTTTTAAGCGTATATTCTGCGAGATATATTTCTAACAGTGGGTACTTACGCGTTTATTTTTGAAAGATTATTTTTAAGAGTTTCAAACGGGATACACCCGCTGCAGTCACCGCAACACGTCAGGGGTCGGCTCAAATACGTCCGGAGCGAGATAAGGTCACTTGAACTCACCTGAAGACGTCTGGTGTCATTTGAAGTCACCTGAAGTTGTCAGGAGTGACCTAAAGCTGCCCGAACTCACCTGATGAAGCTTCTCGGGATCCTGGACAGGTGATCCAAAAATTACCTCGCCCTCAGGCACATTCCTCCTGTATTCTCCCAATATCCCGAACGCTCATTGCCATAGCCTAATATTTTTCACTGTTGTGCTGGCTGTCGCGTTTGTAATTTTTCACTTATGATGTTCTACTTTAAATTTGTTCGAGTCAAAGTGTATCAGGATGCTCCGGTGTACATACCTATTGAACTGCTGCGATGGTAAGCGGAAAATGTAAAATTTACCTTCTTTGGAGATCGAGGATTCAAATCCTGCACCACACGATTTTTTTTCAACAAAAATTAATGTAAATTTTCTTGTTCTGCCCTAATTATTTTGTTCTTAGAAGGACGTTGTTTTGACCGAAATCTCAATATAGCCTCCTGAACAGTCGTTTCGTACTTGTTCAGTTGTAAAACTACTGGTATCACTTAGAAACAGAGTTCAAAATCTCGCTTGGGAGTGGCAACTAACTGTGTAGTACCACGGGCACCTCGCCGAATTTCCTTGGTCGGAGAGTGGTAAGTGGTCATACAGTAAGGGGTCTCACAAATCCCGGACCTCTTAAATCCACCCAGAGCCTCGCCCATCACACGATGGGGAGGCTTCCGACCCAAGTAGTCTCCAGCATGTGCGTGCATTAAACCACTAGGCTACCCAAGCACCGATCAAACTGGAACAAATTGGGAATTTTCTGAGAGGAACGACCACGGTGTTTCGACTTTCGAAGCGGATCTGCCAGGAAATGATTTGGTTCCATATTGTAAAGAATACAGACAGAATGAGAACCACACTTTATACAACATGCATGTCTTTAAGCCGCAAATTTTTACGCGACCTTTCACAAAATGTGTTCGCTGTCGGAGCCCTGGAGTGAACGTCAAGTAGTAGCTGCCTTCGAAAGCACACGCGAAATCGCTCCAGTAGGACAGATGTATGACTCTTCGAATTGGTTTAGTATTGTAAAATAATGAACGCTAATCACTAAAGAAGAATACGAGAGAAGTTGGCGGGACGAAATGGTCTAGTATAGACGTTACCGTACAAGTGATCCGCGCTTCGAATCCCAGACGCGAAAATAATACATTATGTGGAAATGTTCAAGTCATTTCTGAGACATATCTAACTGATCACGAAACAAGCAATTCCAAATATCCCATGCTTCTGGGATCTCATAGTCTACAGTTTGAAGGGTTTGGATTTCCTGATTAGACATGCTATTTCAGTTCTTCTGAGCTAATACGACAAGAGATTTAGAAGCCAACGCAAGCAATATTCGTACATTACCTGTTCAGGGGCTTATGAGATGCGCACTTTAGAAAATTTTAAGGAACGCCTTTTATTCTACGCTAGTTCTGTGTCAACCAAACGCTCCCATTTGCCCGAATGCTCTTTTCTATAGCCAAATACTTGTTCTATATTGCGCTGACTGTCGCGTTTGTAAGTTTTGACCACGTCTGGAGCCTGCAGTCCCCTGAATACGGCAGCGGTCACCTGAAGACACCCGAACGCATCTGGAGTCAGTTGAAGACGTCGGGTGTCATGTGAAGTTAACTAAAGTCACCTGAGGATGTCAGGACACACCAGAATTTACTGGGAGTCACTTGGAGTGAGCTGGAGTTACCCTGAAGATGTTTTTGGGGGCCACGCACGTCTGGAGTCACCTGAAATCAAACGAAGTGACATGAGGACGTCTAAAGTCAATTGAGGTTCCATGATGAT
Source organism: Ornithodoros turicata (assembly GCF_037126465.1). Classification (NCBI taxonomy): domain Eukaryota; kingdom Metazoa; phylum Arthropoda; class Arachnida; order Ixodida; family Argasidae; genus Ornithodoros; species Ornithodoros turicata. The sequence goes on from NC_088201.1 coordinate 221,949,578, forward strand.
GTCTGATTTGACCCGCAGCCGTATGACGTCACGTCAAGTCACCTGAAGACATCTTGTGTCACATGATGGCGTCGGCAGTAACCTCAAGTTACCTGAAGACGTCATTATAACCTCAAGTTACCTGAAGACGTCATTATACCCTAAAGTCACTTGAAGCCGCCTGAAGACGCCTGGAGTCACCTGAAGTCACGAGCAGACGAATAAAGTCTCTTGAAGGCACCTGAAGCGATCTGTAGTCACCTAAAATCTCCTCAAGGCAGCTGTAGATGTCAGGAGTGAGCTAAAGGTACTCAAAGTAACTTACTTCAAGTCAGCTAGAGTCGCTTGACCTCGGTGTAGTCACCGCAACACGTCAGGGGCAGAGCTCAAAGACGTCCGGAGCGAGCTAAGGTCACTTGAACTCCTCTGAAGACGTCTGGTGTCGTCTGAAGTCACCTGAAGTTGTTAGGAGCCACCTAAAGTTGTTGGAAGTCACTTGATGAAGCTTCTCGGGATCCTGGACTGGTGATCCAAAAATTGCCTCGCCCTCAGGCACATTCCTCCTGTATTCTCCCAACAGCCCAACGCTAAATTTAGAAAAACTAACCACACCAGAATTTAGAAAAAAATAAACGAATAAACATTCGTTTATTCGAAATTGTTCGAAAATTTCGAATTGTGCTGCACCGAGCAGGATGAGCCAACTGCCCCTCGAGACAACAGCACAAGGCTGCTTCCGTCTCGAAAAGACTGAAAACACAAAAAAACAACAGAAAATAAGACCAGCGGTGACTCTAGTGCACCGCGCGAAATTAGGACACCGTGTAGCGGAGGCTGGACGACGACAACGACGACAACGATGGCCACGCGCGTGGAGCACCCGCTTCTCAGTTCCACCGGCGAGGCTCTGGAGATAGGCCACCGTCATCGCCTCTCCGTGGCATACCATCATCGCTGGTCGGGGCTCATGTAGAGGAAGACCATCGTCCTCTACATTTGGTGACCCGGACGAAGAACATCACGTCCGGAGCAATTCGGCCCTTCACCATCCCAAACTTGTGACGACGCCATCGAGCACCACTACCTCCGGCACACACGGCCCGCCTTCACTCCTACCGCATCTCGGTACTCTTCACTCCTGTTCTCGCGCTTCTCACTGCCGGCCGCGACACTCGAGCCTTGCGCTCACCTGTCGGTAGCGGCAGTCGCGGCAGCTGACGGCTTGGCACGCTTCAGCCCGTCTCGGCACCTTACTCACTCCACCTGGGTCTCTCGAGCTTCGGCTCCCGTGGCGGTCGCGGCACCCCATGACCACGCCACCGAGCGCCTCACTCTCTCTCGCTCGTCTCTACCTGACGGATCGCTGTTCCCATCTTCATCCTCTGTGAAATGCCGGCAACGTGTGCCGTGCCCCAGTTCGACCACACGTCACCATGTCTGCACGTCTACCACGGTCGCTCTCAACTGCAGCTTTTCTCAGACGCGTTACCTGGACTCCAGCTCTGGCGATGCGTCCGCAACGCATCTGACGGCCGGGGGACCCCTGTAGCGCTCGCTGGACGACGACAACGACGACAACCATGGCCACGCGCGTGGAGCACCCGCTTCTCTGTTCCAGCGGCGCGGCCATGGAGATAGCCCACCGTCATCGCCTCTCCGTGGCATACCATCATCGCCGGTCGGGGCTCATGTAGAGGAAGACCATCGTCCTCTACACACCGCTACGGAAGCAAGAGCCCGAAGCTCCTTCCCACTTCCAAAAGAAGAGCTAAATCACAAAACTACAAACAGACACTCATACTCGTATTAGCAGAAAACGGGGAAGGCCCCTACGTTGGGCACCAAATTGTGGGAACGTCTGTTCACCACCACCGGAACCCCAAACTCGCTTGCATCAACCGCATCAGAACAGGTTCTGTTCGCCCGGGCTGCGTGGCACCACTGCTCACTTCCCTGCTGCGCCCCGCTTTTATCCCCAACAAACAACTAGTGCCCCCAAGGGGCTACATCCATATTGCCACCAGCGCCCCCACAAAGCCCAGATGTAAATCATATAAAAATCAAATCCGAGATTTTAGATCGTCAACACTGCTGCTCGTAAGGGTTGCCGATTATGACATAGATCAAGTAGGCCAAAGTCTCAACTCGCATTCGCAGTAAGTAGTATTTATTCGACGCACGGCATTCAAGGCATACCTGCCACTATAGACGAATACTGCGACCGCGGCTGCGTGTTGTTCACAGACTGCTCCACACAGTGATAGGGATACATGACCTAGAAGATAGGTTGCTTACGCATCGTTTATTGCAACTACTCTCTGCTAACCTCACTCATTTGGAGTCCCGTTACTTTATTCGTGCAAGGGATTGCGAGAACATTTCCACGTAAAATAAAATGCACGCCACGCAATAGAAACGCATGTGCGGAAGAGACACGCACGGACAGCAAACATAACTTTATTTTTTATTTATTTAATATGGTGTTAGCGCCCCGAAACAACTGTGGCTATGAGCGGCGAACGGACGTGGGAAGATGGAGAGAGGACAGCAGGAAGCAGTGGGGAACATGGGGGTTAGTACGCGTCGTGGGTCAACTTCAGGGGAAACTGTGTCGACATTCGTTAGGAAAGTCTTCGGAGAATCTTGGCAGACCTTCAGGCAGCGCAGCCCGTATCACTTCCCAGTCTCGTCGTGGAAAGCAATCATCCTAACCACTATGCTATGGGAGCTGGAGGCAAAAATAACGTGTCTGAGAAGCACGTGCAGATGCTGCATCAGACATTATCTTCACGGAACTCAGCGATCTGAAAGGAAATCTCATGACCATCAAAATGCACGTCGAATAACTTGTGCAAAATAAAGGGGGTGGACTGTAATAGATCAGATTATTACACGTATTAAATACTCCAGAAGATGCAGTGCTCGGTAAGAGGTCCCAAGGTACCCTTGCGTCTACGGTGTCGAATGTGTCGTCCCCATTTGATTGTCGTCCATATAGAATTGTGGAGGGCAAAACGAAGTTCTTTTCCAATTATTTGAAGCTCACCAATGGAAAGTACGTCCTTCACGAGCGTGGAGATGGAAAGGATAGATGTGGTAATTCCATAGACCTATAAGCATAGGATATGGTGCCAAACTATATAATACAGACTATATACACAGACTATATATTGCAGACCTTCTTGCATACCTTGCATACCTTACCTTCTTGCAGACCTTCTTCATATTGCATCTTATTACCAACTTCTTCGTTCATGTCACTGTGTTGAATCCTCAATCACCGTGAGTAGCACTCGCTTACTAAATCGATAATGTCTGGCTGGTATGTCAATATGTTGTCCGCGGGCGTTTATTTGATTTTTTTTTGTGTTGTGCACTTTCGAAGTCTTTTTTATAGATGAAGCTAAAACTTGTGTCTGCATTAGAATAATTGACAAAAAATAATTGATCCTCCAGGACGACTCATGTGGAAACGACAATATGCTAAGGAGTGAAAAATTGGGTAGTTTCATCCTTCATATCGAATAGCGTAAAACCCCATACCAACTAGAGATAAAGGTCGGAACAAGGCGGCACGTCATTTGTACGGATGTAAAACACAAACTCCACACCAAAGTGTTTTTCAACGTGTTCTTTGTTCAAATTTTCAAAGTCAAAACTGTACATCATTATGAGCCAAAAACCCATAAAATTAATGTATGCCCTTTCCAGTTGATGTGCTGCAGCTATTACACTATGAATAGGTTAATAGTTGTTCAGTATGTTTTCGGGAAACCTCAGGCGCATTTTGTGAATTGGATCCATGTTTATGTTTGAACTGCTTATAATGGTTAAGTTTGCAAAAGGAAGATTAGCTTATTAGAATTAAGATTACACATCTTCCATTGTGGTTATGCGTGGTGCTTATCCTCATTCTGTATTGGTTAAACATTTCTGTTGACAGTTGTGTGATTTGCTTCTCCCAAAATCTGATTGGCTGTTAGGATGTAACTCATAATCGTTTGTCTGCCGTGTGTTACGAGGACTGCGTGATTAGAATTGTAGACTCCGCCAGCATGCCATGCTTGTAAAATACCCCATTTGCATTGTAGCATTTTATAATAGACTCCTTTCAACATATATTGTGAAGAGATGTTAGTCATTCTTTTAATTATACATTTGTCGCTGCTCAAGAATAAGAGAGCTAGTCCAGCTGTTTGAGAAATATACACACTATGCAACTTAATGAAATATGATAAGCTTCTGCACGAAAGATTAGAGATCCTCTTTTGTATCATGCCTCTAAATTTCAATGACTGCTTCTTCCCCTGCAATTGTATTATTCGGATGTTGAAGTTGTACAGAGTGTTGTCGGGTAAAACCTAGTGTTTGCCAATACAGATTCCATGTGACGTTTCTCGCACGCAGTGTGGAATATTCGTTTCCTTAGGAATCATCGTTCTCCATTTAACGATGCTACACACGAACTGTTTTCGTTGGGATGCGTAGATTTCAGTATAGTGATGACAAAGATCACATTTATTATTTCAAACTCTTTATTCCAAATTCTGAAGTTTCGTTTTGTTGTCTGAATTGATGAATTGAGATTGCATCATATAGTATTATGGGTCGTTTGAATCCAGCGTTGATTAATGCAGTCAATACGTTGTCGCCATATCTGTATCGCTTCAGTAACTTGCACTTAGTTGCCAAGAACTTGAACAATCTCTCACTGATATTTCCTTTCTTTGTATGAAGATCCTTGAATGGCGTACAAGAGAGCATTAGATGGCAATCTCCCAGCGGTCCATCGCAGTTGATATGTTTCAATAAGTGATGATACATCAGTCCTTGTACAACAATATTGAACTTTTGTTCATTCGACATCATTCCAAGAATTGGTAGACGAAAATAATTTTGTTGTCGTGGTATTGGAGCAAAACACGTGATAAGGTTGTCTGTGTAGTTTTCATGTCGATGGCTAGACGTAATCTTAACAAATCCGTAATAAATCGTGCGATATAGACGGCTCGTATATGAAAGTTTGATCTCATTGCTTTGTTGATTAACGCAATGCCCATTGCAATGACTGCAGGTGCATCCGGTCCAGAGTACTTCAGTTCTTCCTTAGCCAGCCTCGAAAACTCCAACATCAATCCCAGTGGCCCTTGCGATGTTGATGTGCAAATATTTTCATAACTATTGTAGATTCGACATCCAAATTATTGCACCTTCAATTCCGTAATTTGTACCACATCTCCAGATACGACCACGTCTAAGAAGTAATGAATTGCGGTGATAATAGAACAATTTCGCGGCCCTTCTTTTTATCAGACTTTAACAGATTTTTATCATGGCCTTCCATGACTTACGTTCCGGTTCTGGTAAAGACCGTACGAGTTCAGTTACCGCGTGGAAAATGTAACGAAGTTTATAACGAAGTTCTTCAGCCTGGAACTCGCACTTCGGGAGTTACTTCAAAAGCAACGAGTTACTTCCAAGTTACTTCGGGAACAAAGTAACGCTACACAGGTGCAGCGTGCGTGAGCAGTTGAATTAGACCTTGAGTTGCTTGCAATGGAGTGCAACACGCTTAGATCGGTTTCGTTGATGTCGAACAATTGGAATGCTTTGCATCTTACTCCCTGTGGGCGCAGAGTGGTTCAGCTTGATTTCTATGGCAGCGGCCCTTACTTCCTGAATAGAATATGTCATGGATTGAATATCACGTTTGATTGCATAGAATGTCATGAAAGAACCGAAAAGAAAGCAAGAAAATATGTGGACGTGAGTGAAAAGCGAATTAAAAGTAACTTGGTACTTACCTTAAGTTACTTTGGCACAGTTACCTGAAAAAGAAACGAGTTCCTCTGAAAGTTACGTCGGTGCAAAAGTACCCAGTTAAGTTACAAGTTAGCAAGAAAGGATCGCAGTTGAAGTAACGAGTTACTTGCAATGAGTTACCTCGACCTCTGTTATTAATATTCATCCGTGTCGCCTTCAGAATTATGGAAACTGATTTATAAAACTACTTCATTTGTAAGAAAAAAAAAAACGTTTGCTTTCAATTACTGTGTGTACAAGACCAATCGAGAATCCTACTCTCTCTACCTTGAGATGGTTGTAGGGGGCAGTTTATGGTCGTCGGCTTCAAACCCTTCCTTTATTGCGTGAATCCGCTAGTCGATCCTGTTTGTTCATTGAAAAAAGTTTCTCTACAGATTCTGAGGTGTATTCATACTGCTTGCTTAAAAGTGATTTGTCTGAATTAATTATTGTTTTGACTATGTTTCTGATGTTCACTTGATTGATATCCTGTGAGTTGAGAATTATGTATGCATGATGTATTAATTGTGTCTGCTTGATTTCTTGTGTAGGAAATTTTAAATATTTCTCATTTGCTTAGACAGTCTGAAATAATTCATGTATTTTATTTGTTTCAGTTGTTCACGTGATTGAAATTAATCAAAATCATCTCTCATTGGGAGTGCCACGTATTTCTGGGTTGTATTTCAGATATGGTGTTTTCGTGTGGTTCATCTGGGGAGAATTTTTGTTGCAAGATATTGCAAAAATCTAAAATTCGTTTATTGAAATTTGCAATGTTTCTCGTTTTCATTGAGTATTGTTTTCGTTTACGCTAGCATAATATTTATCGCTTGCTTACAAAATGCTTGTGTAAAACCGGTTCGCCTCGATATTGATGTCTGTTTTAGCTGTTCGCTTTCTACTGGTTGTTTTGATAGAAATCTTATTGTGTTCCTCAGAATTGAATAATGGTAGCATCTATTTGCGATAACTGATCAACAAAATATATTGCCACTGTACAAACTTGACCGGTCTTAAGAATATTCCCTTTGAAAAAAAAAGAATGTGAAAGAGAGAAAGAGAGAGAGAATGTCTACCCGCATTCAGGGAAAAACGAAAGATGGCTGGCTTGGTTGTACCCTGCCTATCTCCTGTATGATAGGCACCTCCGTCAATGTGTGATTTGTAGTGTCTTTTAGAATTAAAATTGTATAGTGTTCGATTACATTCGATCACGAATATGATTTTATGCTGTTTGAAAGGATAAGTTGTTTTCCTCTCCTGTTTACATGTTGGAGAATGCGCAGCTTAGAGAAACCGGTTCGCTCCGATTTCGTTCTCTGTTCTCTATTACTTACTTGGCTATTGTTTGTGTTTCGCTGTTCTTGAGTGTTCAGCCTGTGCTGGTCACGGCTTTAAATTTGTAATGTTTCTCGTTTTGATGGATTGCTTCGCAATTATTTTCCTGCATGTATCTGTTTTTTGTGTGTTGGAGTATGTACGGGATTGGATCTCTATTAGTGCTAGCTTTTGATCGTGTTGTGTCGTTCCTCATTATTTCCTTACGTCTATGCTATTCACTTCATAAGAAAATGATTAATTAAAAGTTGTCATCTTGGAACGAAACATGTACAACTTAGATGTCATGTTGTGCTCGAAATTCCTTACGGTACCTAATAAAAAACATGGTAATGAGGAAATTATTAGTGTCGGAGTAATGGTGATCACGTCTCAGACTTTTTATAATAACGCAATTTTGATTGTAATCGTATTGATTAAGATTGTCTTGTTTAACAACACATGGACACTGCCGAAACCATCCATCTTGTCTCACATCCCGGGGATCAAGTGGCCGAAGAGCCAAACTCCTGCTCCACTCCTCAAGCAGGCTACTCTGGAGTGTATGGACGCTACATACGGAAACCAAACCGCTGTATATACGGACGGCTCCTCCACTACAGGTGGCTCATCTGCGGCATTTGTAATTCCAGAGGAGTCAATTTCACGTGGGGTCCGCCTATCGCACCGCACCTCGGCCACCTCTGCGGAGTTGTATGCCATCCTGCTATTCCTAAGGTCTATTTTGGATCACCCCCCCCCCCCCTCTGGGTGGTTTACACAGATTCGCGGGCAGCGCTGCAGCGCATAGACAACATGGGTATCCGTGGCTCCTTGGCTCCGGTGGTAGTGAACATCCTGACGACACTCAAGGTTTTAGAAGACAGGGGCCACCGGCTCACCCTCCAATGGGTCCCTAGCCACATTGGAATAAGAGGCAACGAGGTAGCGGATCGGGCAGCTGCTGCGGCTCACCATCGCCGCTCAGCAGTCTCCATCATACTTTCGAATGGAGACAGGCGCTCCCTCTTGTTCGCAACGACGTCGCCTTCAGCCCATCAGGAATGGTGTCATGACATCACCCGGTGGTCGCTTCTGTATGCTGTTGACCCAACGCTTTCATTTTAAATGCCAGGCGGTTTCCCTCGCCTCCTTCCGTCCCTAGTGCGTCGTTTACGACTTAGCGTCGCATTCACCCCTGCACTCCGGTATAGTCTGGGCCACTGCACCACGGCGCTGTGTACAACTTGTGGTTTCTCGGCAACAATTCGACACATTCTCGAAGACTGCAGCCAGTACGTACGCGAGCGACGGGCCTTTAAATCTCAACTTGAAATGCTGGATCAGAGGCCATTCAACATCTGCAAAGTTCTCGGCCCATGGAGTAACCCTGGACACCAATGCAGTGCACTTGGCGCTCTACTTTCCTTTCTGAGGGCCACCGGCCTCCTTCACGAACTGTAGGGATTTCCTTCCCTCGTCATCCTTTCATGTGAACCTTTTTGGAATGGGATAGGGTCCTGCACTCAACGCAGGGAAACATCCCACATCATCATCATCCATTCATCTATGTTGTTGTTGTTGTTTAACAAAATGCGATGTCCTAGATTTTAATTCCCCTTGTGTTCGTGTCATCCCTCTACGCGCCCGTTGTCTTACAGGGTCACTGTTGTGTACAAATAATTACATCTATTAGAATTTGTAATTTTAATTGAAACTCCACTATTGTAACGATGCTGCTCACGTATATGAATAATCGGTTTTTTATAATAAAACCTGTAATTTCGATTGTAATCGTGTTGATTGGGAATACCTTGTTTGATTAAATGTGTTATTCCATTGGAATTCGGGTTCGTTGAAAACTCGTGTGTATGATTAGCGTTAATATAAAATATTGCGTTTGATTCTTTCTGTCTGATACATCATCAACGCTATTGCTTCATAGCTGTAATAAGTAACTATATTTATTATGTGTATTGTATCGTACTGTGTTTCTTCTGTTTCAGCTTTTTTGGCTGGCTCCTTGACACAGAGTCACAACATAATTAATGGCACTATTGGCTTTAATAAATATATTTCAACTTCTACTTTTGTGTATGATTGTCCTTTGCGTGTCTATATTTGCACGTAAACCGTTTATCACAGAGCTGTTTCAGCATAAAAAAAATTATGAATGAAGTCGGCCCAGGTGCGATGTGTGACATCGCTTGGCTGGGTTTGCGGCGGACATGTAAGATGTTGTACAGGTATGCTTGCATGTAAACCACCCTCCACAGAGATGTTGTAGCGGAAAAAAGTGAAGTGAGTGAAGTCGGTCTAAGTGGGAAGATCGCGGAAGGAGTCGGCCTACCCTGTTAAAAAAAACGGTAAGATTTGAGCTGGAAATGTTACTGGCAAGGGTGGCAATGCCACTGGTCAGACTGGAAATGCTACTCGTCAGATTGGAAAAGATTGGAGATCAGACTGGCAATACCAGAAACCAGTTAAAACTGGTCATTGAATGTACTAGATTTTCGCGGACACTGGAAACCAGTATATACGGGATACGGACCGTACTGGAGTTCTACTGCTTGCACTGCTGAAAAAAAAAATCATTATACTGGCCATACTGGAAACCAGTCGCTAGCAGGATACCAGATTATTAACCAAGTATGACACTGGTTCCTACTGGTTTGGCGTTACTGGCACTGGCTCTCACTGGTTCCCAGTACCAACATTGCTTGTCACTGGGTCAGTGGCTTTCCGTACTGACACTGGTCGTCAATGGTTTCTAGTACCCACACTGCTCCTCACTGGATTCTAGGGACCGCAGCTGCAGGGCTGCTGCTGCTTCTGCTTCTGCTGCTTCCGTGTAAGAAGATGCAGTCACAGAACAAGGAGTGTATGTGAAAGTGTGTAGAGTTGTGTAGGTAGCTTGCGAAAGTCCACTGGATTTTTGCAGAAGCCTCCTTTACGAAAGTGTGTGGAATATATAAAGGAAAATACCGGATGCTACCTTTCTCGCAACAGGAAAGGACAGGTGTAGTATAACGTTTGTGTCAATGGCATGTTTCAATGGGCTTGCGGGTATGCACACATGCACGCATATACGTGCAAGTTGGCGATGAATTTTATCCTGCTTGTGCTGGTACTATTCATCTATATTTCCTTATAACTCGCAAGATGGTACCATAAACGTAACCGAAACATTCGCTGAAATTATTTCGAATATTAACCATATACTGAATCGCCTCATAGCATTCTACTTCACTCCGAACACACAAAGGAAATTTCCCCTGAACTGCGGCGTCTCACCTGCATGCGTGAATTCAACTTAGAGAATAGGCTAGTGCGCTCTGAAGTAACCGAACCAGAATATTCACCAAGAGGCTGGCACACCTGTGATGGTCGTAGATGGCAGATTTCTAAAATAATGGCAACGATCCAATCAGTCTAGAGCACAAAACCTGATTTTCACGTCAAAATCAACGCTGATCTAGATTGCAGCTCCTCTAACGTCTTATATGTAATTGAATGTAGCACGTGCCAAGCACAGCACGTGGGGCAGACTAAAATGTATTTTAGAATTACGTTGAATAACCACCGATCGGATGTGACAAATCAACAAACCTCTTTTGGATTTTCCCAACATTCCATCAAGAAGGGCCGTTCAATAGGTCACCGGTAATTCCGTGCGGAAATGACGTTGTGTCCTGTTCGTGTAACGTGTTCGGAAGCAACTGTCAGATAAACAGCGTGTTCCATATAACGTTCGGGTGAGTAGATTTTCATACGTTTTTTTTAAGCAGCCTGTATATTCGCCTAGATATTATCAATCGCATAAGGGTGTTTTAATACATTAGCGGCAACGTTATCCTGCAGCAGGTGATTGTACAGGAGCGTCAACGTAGTCTATTTTCAAAGCGTTATAGATGATTCCTTATGAATTAATCTGATTGAAGCACCAAAACTGAAGCGTGGTTCTCGGTATAGCATTTCGATGCATCCCTGCCACTAACCGGTCTCTCCCTGAATCCTACATAGCGCTTGGCAGGCAGCCTCTGGATCGGGAACGCCCAGAATTGTTGAATTGTATTGAATTCCACGGAATTGAAGTTGAATCACCTGCGTGGAGGTGAGCCTCCCTGGATGACTTAAGTTACGCTAAAGATCAAAATATTCCACAGATACCAGAAGACAAATGTTACCGCAAGCAATAGACGAATCACGCTGATGGTGACCGAACATATTAAAGATGACGTCTTCATCAAGCGGACTATGACATTTAGTGAGCCCCTCTCCCCCCCGAAAAAAAAAGCACAGTGCGCGATATTGCATGCCAACATCGCTAATGACCAACGATACGCGCATCCGAAGAGCCGATGCTTTAACCACTCTACGAAATTACATTATCGTATGCTTCCGCCCTTTTGCCTTCTTCCTATCCAGGCTCATCAGCTTACTACGTACATTGCTGTCCATGTTAAAGTACTCGCACCGCTTGAGGTGGATACCATTCTCCAAGTCTCGGGTGCAAGTCAGAGCGCTTCGCAATCATTGATAGATTAAAATCGACTGGCCGCCCAATGGTGGATAATGCACAAATGCTACGGTTTCAGGACAGACAAGTACGTATGCGGACGTAGAGAACTGGACTGAGAGAAGCTTAGCGGAGTTACCGCGCGCTCAATTTCACCACTTCGATCGCGACTGGACCATGCTTTTCAGAGCGATTGTGATCGCATGCCTAATGCACGTAACAACATGCCATAAGACATTTGGTTCCATGGAAGACTTGCTGGCATCTGACGTTCTTCCTCAGGTGATCAGTGTTTTCGCAACAAAGAGGCCAGTGGACGTTAGAACATCAGTTGGGTGTATCGACACTTATTCTCATCTTCTGCTCAAGTTGCTTCATAAAATCAACGTTCCGATCGCTATTTGGACAGATACGAAGATCTTCAATGCTACTTTGGAGAGGAACTGGAAACATGCACATTTGGATGGCAGAATTTTCCACATAATTTGCACTTACAAAGATTTGTTGGTACCCAGAGCTTGGAGCACTTTCCGACAGTGTGCCTTGGATCTGTACATGTTACCAGAAGGCGCTGATCCAACGAGGACGAAAGGTCTACTTAATTCATTAGGACAGATGACGGAGAGTTTAGACGTGTTTTCATGCACCGGCGTGTTTAATGTCACTACCGCAAACGGCAACGCTTATCTGAGGGACTATGCTTCGGAAGAATGCATTACATGTGGCCCGCTATACATGTTTGGGAAGCATCTCGTGAGAAGGCGTAAATTTGAATTGTAGAACTTAGTCCTTAGTTGCACGAACGGAGGGACGTGCATTCATCCCAATGTGAAAACGTTGATTTTCACACTGCAACATAGGAATGTGACAGTCACGACGTTTGAGAAAGACTTCCCCAAAAGGCGCTCTCTCGCAGTGAGGACAAAATTCACGAAGTTTCTGTGCAGGGGTAACGGTATTGGTGCGAATGGTTATTTGAACGAATGGTTATTTGGACTCTGTGGTTTTTCCGTTTTATGCTGAGAAGGCGAAGCAGATGACAACGGAAATGGTTCTACGGATACCGTTCAGCTTGCAAGTGTTGTTATCTTTATGAAATCCCTTCTAAGGCAAAGCGTAGTGCAAACTACGACCTTCCTCAACTACCAACCCTTGCGAACAATTCTTGGAGTTTGCCTGATTGTCGGGATGATCGTATCCACGGCTTTTCAAGGATTGCTAATGTTTTATTTGAGAGACATGCCGCTCAAAAAAGGAATAGAAAATTTTGATTTTAAACTGTTTTCAGTTCAGGGTTACAGACTTTGCATTTTTCAAAGCGCAAGACAGTGCGCCATGTATATCCACGGTAGCTCCGAATATCGTATCAAAAGTGGATGTGATTGCTTCAACGCGGATGACGCCATTAAGCGAGGGAACGATGGGAAGGATACTTATGGAATAGCGAGCCATCGCCAAGGTAGTGTTCAAAGGCACAACGAACTCCTACAAATGAGCTACAGAAAGGTTGATGACCTCATGGATATCCTAATCTTGTGCCCAGTGATCGGACTTACTTCACCCTACCTTCAAAGCACCCAGAAAATCGTGAGTCAGGGTGTGGAGACCGGATTATATGTAAGGGCACGGAACTTGGAAGCATTCAGAGTGTCGCATCAAAACCATAACGACAACTTCCGGCAGACATCCGAAGAGAAAGCGCTGACTATGACGGATTTGCGGCCACCTTTCTTACTGTCGGCAACGGGCATGCTGATATCCACTGCCGTCTTCTAGGTTGAAATGATACTCCATCGTAACAATGGCGCTATGAAGCATGTAATCAAGGTGGTCAGAAGACGCATGGTAAGAAAGATGCGCTTCCTACTTCGTCCATTTCATCTCGTTACGCATTAAACCGTAACAGTGGACCGCATCGCACTCGATGGATTTTGCATATACGTTACCACGCTTCAGACTTTACAGCAAAAGTTTTGCCTTCGCGTGTACCTCTATGTGTAATTCACCGTTGATGCACACAGTGATTATGAATGTGAAATAAATGTGTTTTTGCGCACCAGCAACGAGGAGTAGCTATGTGAATTTTTCGACATTGCGTCCCTATGCAATAAAACATCACAATGGTGGCATTGAAAAAATGGCTAAGAAGCAAGCGAGCTGGTGAAGATGATGCATAACGTAAAAACCCCGACACAAGGGAACACGAAGGGACAGGCGCAACAGGAGGTTTGCAGACAATTTATAGTTTCGTTTCCAGAAGTCGGCCCTTATGTGAACATCTTGGCTGTGCAGTTTATCCGTAATCAAATGTCGTTTGTGCACATGTATCATTCAAAGCAGAGGAATCAAGATCAATCACTTTTACTGAGTAATCACCCAATAAATCATTAATATCCCCAGGACCTCCTGACATGGTCGCGAACGGCCTGACTTTCCGGATATCGATGTGATACCCATGGGATGTCTCAGAATGGCATTTGCATTTCGGTTTCACTGAGCAAATACTAGACGTCCGAGACACGCCTCAAAAATATTGTGTGTGGAGGTTTCGAAGGATTGCTCAGCCTGCAGTTCCCAGAGACATCCTTTTATTGACCACCAGAGGAACGTTGCCAGAACCTCGTTTGGAGATATGCCGATATATCTATGACGTTTGTGACAGTTTGTTCACGACAGCAAATTGTTCTTGTGCTGAAAGCAGGCAAAATCTAGATATGGAGGAGAAAGTAAAATTCGTTTTATATTTCTATCGTTTCCGTGCTGTTCCTGCAAAACATTTATCTGTGCACGACACTCGTCGCACAGATGAGGAGTTCGATTACCTTCACAGCTCCGCTCAGCAGATAGTGGCATTATAGCCTCGAATAAAAGCGCAATATCTCTCAGGAAGGAATGCCACAAACGTTATTAGATAAGCACCGAATATGTAGATAGACGATATGTTCGCAAAGTGCGCAGCGCCTCACCGCTACAAACGCTTTACGCCCCAATACACTTAACCCTTAGCGAACGTGCCTCGCATGAACTTGTATTTCAGCATATGCTCTATCCACACTGTAAAAAACAAGCAAAAAAACGCCGTAAAATTTACGATCAAAGTGCAGTTTTTGGCACAAAAGGAAAACAGGCGTGCTACCGTAATTGGGACTACGCCCCAAGTAGTGTAAGTAATACGGCACTGATGAAATGTACCGTAATTATGACGGTTATTACCGTAAATAAGACGGCAGTGTGTCCGTAAGTGTGACTACGGTCAGATGGCTTTACACAAATCTGCCGTACCTTACACATTGCTTTCCAGTACCCGACATTAAAATGTGTTACACTGGGTGGGAGCATTGAATTTTAGTAAATGGTTAGTTGCCGTAAGATATACGTGTATTTTGTACATGCCTATGGCGGCACAGTGTTGCGATGCATTGTGTCTCGTTAGAGGCCAGGCCCATGCTTCCAATAAATTTCTATCTGCTGCTACATGCACAAACCTCGATATGTCGTGAAAACAGTGTTTACTGGCGTTTACTAGCGACAGAAACACAACGACGCTCGAGCCCGCCCAACACTGCCAGCTCCTTCGCTACAAAGGCTACATACGCTGGGTCAAATAATTGGGTCAACAACGTCAAGGTTTAGTCAAATTGGGTCAACACCATACAGAAGCGACCACCGGGTGATGTCATGACACCATTCCTGATGGGCCCAGGGCGGCGTCAACGCGGGAAAAATGGAGCGTCTATCTCCGTTCGAAAGTATGATGGAGACTGCTGAGCGGCTATGGTGGGCCGCAGCAGCTGTCCGATCGGCTACCACATTGCATATCTTATTCCAATGTGGCTTGGGACCCATCGGAGGGTCAGCCGGTGGCCCCTGCGTTCTAAAACCTTGAGCGTCATCAAGATGTTCACTACCACCGTAGCCAAGGAGCCACGGATGCCTCTATGTTCTCTATGTACTGCAGCGCTGCCCGCGAATCGGTGTAAACCACCCGCAGGCGGGAGTGGTGATCCAAAGTAGATTGGAGGAATAACAGGATGGCATACAACTCCGCAGAGGTGGCCGAGGTACGATGTGATAGGCGGAACCCAAGTGAAATTGACTCTTCTGGAATTACAAATGCAGCAGATGAGCCGCCAGTAGTGGAAGAACTGTCCGTATATACGGCGGTTTGGTTTCCGTATGCAGCGTCCATCAACTCCAGAGTTGCCTGCTTGAGGACTGGAGCGGGGATTTTGCTCTTCGGCCCCTTGACCCCCGGGATGTGAGTCGAGATCGATTGTTTCGACAATGTCCATTATGCTACTGAAGAAGCGGTTGGGGCAACAGTGAAAGCAGGTATGTGGCCCGTCACTTCTTGCGCACAGAGCGCGATTTTGCTGTGTTTCCGCTTACGAAGCTTGTGCACCAGTGGGTGACGGCGATGGTGAGCGCACAATCGCAAATAGTGGCCGAAAGTTTATCTCTGACGGAGGACGCCAATTTGGAGTTCCCTAGTTGTGGCTACCACTATCCTTGTCTCAGCGCAACGCGGAACGCCAAGACAGGTCCGCAAGCTGCGCGCCAAGACACAATGTAGCTTGTGTTTGGACGTACGTTATAGTCCGTCCAACCCAAGAAGGCTGTACTTTACTGAGCTGCGAACAAGCGCTTTGTCGAGTGCAAGAAGGTCCCACTCAGTACATCCCCAGCGCAAGCCGGCAAAGTGATGTTCCCATGTTCCCACATGTTCCCACGTTCCCACATGTTCCCAACGTTGCGCCTTTCAAATGAGATAGTCAGTGTGTCTTGCCCACGACAGGTTGCGGTCCAACACAACACCGAGGAACGTGTGGTGCCTGACCTGCCTTAAGGGGGATCCCCCGATGTGTAATTGGAACCGGCGCATCTCTTTCCGTGTAAACGGAAGGGTACCGCTTTCCTCAGTGGAGATGTCCATCCCTGCTTTCAGGAAGTAGGCATGAAGTGAATTCTGGAGCCGACGCTGAATTGCAGGGCGGTTACTTGCCGACCGTTCAGACACAGGTATCATCATCATAGATGGACGGATGCACCCTCCGATAAAGGCACCCCTTGAGGCCCATCAAGGCAACGTTAAATAACAGAGAGCTAAGGACACTTCCCTGAGGAACTCCCTGTGGCACACTGATCTTTTCCGTGTCCTCCTCACCTGTAGCGACGGAAATCTTCCGTTGAAGGAGGAAGTCGGAGAGCCACGTCAGCGCACTATGAGGCAGCTGGGCCTGCAACAACCCATGAATGACAGAAGGATGGCTTACGGAATCGTACGCCCGCTTGATGTCCAGGAAGACAGCCATCGCTATTTGCCTTCGCTTGTGTGTGGGCTGTTAAGATTGGATATCCAAAAAGCTCTCTTAACGGAAGATGGGTCGCTTACCTTCAAGAAGGCGACCGAAAAAGCTCTCTCTTTGGAAATGGATACTAAAAACACCACAGAGTGTCGTGCGAATAACGTCACGCAGCCGGTTATTCAGACCCTAGCACGGAAGAAGCCCTCGAAGAAACAGGATTGCTATCGTTGTGGATCAGATAGGGATATCAGTAGTGCGTGTGACTTCAAATTTGCTGTCTGTTTTTCCTGTAACAAGACTGGTCACATCAAGGATGTTTGTCACAGCAGGAACAACGGGCCTCCGCGGGCCAAAGGGCACAAAGACCGACGGAAAAGAAGCATTTTCGTTTCCGCAGGACGCGACCCTTCAAGGCGATGGCTGAGGTCGTCGACATTGTGCCCCCGTTGTGGCGCTTGGATAGGCCACACCAGGATGAGCCCATCTGCTTCACAGTGAATGTCCAAAACGTTCCACTGAACATGGAGTTGGACACCGGAGCAGCCGTATCGGTGATCTCGCAGCAGGACTACCAATCATGTTTTCGGGAACTTCAGTTGTGCCCCACCTCTGTTACACTTCGTACTTACACAAGGCAGTGTGTTCATCCGAAAGGCGTTATAAACGTCGAAGTGCAGCACCACGGCCAGAAGTGCTGTCTGCCCCTGTACGTCCTAACACAGCAGGGACCACCACTCATTGAGAGGAACTGGTTTCCTGACCTCCACTTGGACAGGAGTACCCTCCACTACATGCGCCAGGACGGTAAGGGCCTCGCAAATCTCCTAGAGAAATACGCGCAAATCTTTACGGATGAACTCGGCCAAATACACGGTGAGCAGGCCACTGTAATCCTTAAAGAAGGAGCAGTTCCTAAGTTCATGAAAGCAAGGAGTATTCCCTTCCCGTTAAAACCTGCTGTCGAAAGGGAATTGCAGAAGCTCGAGAAGTTAGGAGTCATTGAATCGGTGACATCGGGCCGATATGCGTCTCCTACTGTGCCCGTCGTGAAAATAAACAGATCAATACGCCTGTGTGGCGACTGCAAAGCTTCCTTAAACCCGTGTTTGGAAACGGAAATATACCCATTACCGAAGATTGACGAGATGCTTGCGGCCTTGGCAGGAGGGAAGCACTTTTCAAAAACTGACTTAAGTCAAGCGTACCAGCAGGCTGTCTTGGATGAACGGCCACGCCAGTATCTGACACTTAATACACACAAAGAAAGTGTATTGGCATCAAATGGAAGGCCGGCCACAGGGGCAGGCTTCCTGCAGCATCTCAAATAGACTCGAACAACATTCTGAATACCAACTCTCGCCCAGCGACTAAGGCTGGTCAGAGATTGCTATACGTGTCCGTTTCGCCATGCAACAGTCCATGACACTGGAAAGCTGCAAGTGGGAGAACAACACAAGGATGTGGACACCTCATAGGTTAACATGGAACTTGCCATTGTCCACCCTGAAGAGGATGTCAGAGGTCATCCAGCGACGGTGAAACTCAACTGCTCCAAGCACCGCACGCTCCCTGCAAAGGACTTTGCGAATACCGGCGTTAACTAGCCGAATCACCTCCTGCACAGTGCGGCGCTCCTGCGCGTGCACTCGTCGACAGCGTGAAATCCACACTTGGTAGTTGATTTCGACCACCAAGAGCACAAAATGCCGCCTATCCCGCTGCGAGACAGGGAGGGGGTACAGACCACGAACTGTGCTCCACTCAACATCCGTCAGGCTATAGAGGCCTGCTACACGATGCCACAGGGCACCCGGCAACAAACATAAACTGAAAGCATGTTCTGCTGACTCCCTGTACTCGCAGAAGGGACAGACGGGTGACGTTACACCAAAACGGGAAAAACGCTCACGCAGCGGCAAGACGTCATGCGCTAAGCGCCACTGAAGACTGGCCCGACGGGCGTCCAACCAGCCAGCAGTGGTTGTACGCCACGCTATGTGGCGCTGAATAGGCGTCGAGTTCGGGGGTGGCCGATTAAGCGCAAGAAGTGCCATGTAAAGGCGCCGCACGGGCCATGACGTTATGTTATCATCAGGGAAAGAAGCTCGCAGGCTGCGCATTGCCACAACGTATGCCTTCAGGTGGGGAGCCACGCACTCTGTGCGCGGGCGAGTGTGTGTCAGCTCAGAAAAAAAACGAATGTCGGGTCCTAACAGAAAAGTTAGTAGACCCTGAGCAGGATGCCGCTGCTCTAGGAGACCCTGAAAGATCGCGCGCAGACCTAAGGCAAGGCACTTCACTTTGAAATCGGGCACCAAAAGGCCGCCATCTACGCGAGGCCGATACATACGACCTCTTGATACCCATTCTACTGAACCGCCCCAGATAAACTGAAACGCCACACGTCTAGCGGCCTGAAGAGTAGTCCGCGGAGGGATGGAGATATTGGCTAAGTACCAATATTTACTCAGAAACCAAGACGCAGCAAGGCGCGCTCTGCAGGTAATGGGGAGTACGAGCTCTTTCACGTCCCGGAGCACAGGAATACTACGCATATGGACACGTGCCCAGGTGCTGGGAGATATTCCTGAAGGCAGGAAATCATACCCAAGAACGCGCACGGCATTCTTCACAGGAATACCAAAGGGTGCGGAGCACGACGGGATGAGGTTGACGAAAAGTAGTGCGCTTTTATCTCTATTGATCTGTGCATTAGAAACCCTACCGTAGCTTTCAATTACCTGGAGAACATTCCCGATAGCTTCCTCGTCGGTCAGGATGAGAGACAGGTCGTCCGCATACGCAAAAAGCGGTAATGCAGATATGCCCGGAAGGGCAAGCATCCGGGATGCAACCGAGGAGGCGAGGGACTCTTTAAGCGGGCCAAACACTAGGGCATACAGTGCCGGTGACAGGGGGCAGCCTGGCGGACACGCACCTTTATGGGGAAGTTAGCAGACACCCCATTGACACCAATGGAAGCTGACGCACCAGCATACAGTGCTCGGAACCACGATATGATCTCGCGATCAAACCCATTCGCCTCCAACACACGGTACATGTATTCGTGAAGCACACGATCAAAGCTCTTCCTTTGGTCAAACGACACTAAAACACAAGGTCGCCGCCGACTATGTGCCCAGTACAAGGCGTCTCTTAAAGCCTGCGTATGAAGCGTGATGGACCGCTCAGGGACTGCACAGGCCTGGAATGGAGGAATGACTGTACCAAGAACTGGAGAGATGCGTTGCAAAATCGCTTTTGATAAAATTTTGCAGTCAGTATTAAGCAGTGAAACAGGGCGATAGGCATTTGGGTCTTGTTTTTTGGAAGCATCCTTGCACAACAAGGTGACAATGCTCTCACGCATGGACGGACAGAGGAGACGTCGTGCCAAGCACTGATTCAACAGAACTGTCAAAGGCCTCCGAAGAGTGGACCAGAAGCATTTATAGAATTCAGCTGGGAGGCCATCGGAACCGGGAGACTTTCCTGTGTGAAGAGCTTTGACGGCAGCAGTATATTCGTCCAGAGAACGGAGCTGCACTGAGCTCGATACGTCGTGCGTCCGGCAAAAACGCTCGACCCTCGACGTCGGCAGGCTGCACGGAGTCAAAAAGCGCCATAAAATGATCACGCAGCAGTGATCGAACTCCATCAGGGTGCTCCTGAACCGAACCGTCGGTTGCAACAAGTTTACTCGATGACACTGGGAGGCCGACGGAGGTAACGGCCAAGTAAAAGGCGAGAGCAATATGCTTCTCGCGACCAGCGCTCGACAGTCTGTGCTGCCGCAAACTGGTCCCAGAAACGTAACCTCAGAGAGGCTAGCCTCCCTAGCACGTCCTGTATGGCTTGATCATTGCCTGTGCCGCGCGACCCAGGATGGCGCAAAATAGACAGCACTTGCCGGAGGTGCACAAATTCCTCCCGGCTCTCCCTTGCACGCCTAGCTCTCCATTGACGAAAAAGTCTCGCGGCTCCTAGTTTGGTCTCTTCCCACCATTCCGGTGAGACTAAAGTGTCAGCGCAGCGATCAACAAGGAACGCTTTGACGTCGTTACGAATTTCTGTGTCTCGCAGTAGCTCGGCACAAAGCCTCCAACAACCGGATCCGGAGCGAGAACCTCGCAACCCAGTGAGCGAGAGACGCACACCCTCATGGTCAGAAAGATCTCCAGAGGGAAGCACATCGCATTTCAAAACATGGCTACCCAAACAAGGAGAAACGTATAAACGGTCAAGTCGGCTATGTGCACCCTCAGCATTGCACCACGTGTACTGGTAAACTCCAGGATTTATGTGCGAAAATGCATCTATGAGTCCTAGGCCGCCAACTAATTGCAACAGGCCCTGGTTTACAGGCCTGCTTCCACTCCCATGACCGTCAATAGTGCAATTAAAGTCCCCCGCAATCACAAGGTTTGGGTTACCCACCAGGAAATAATCGAGCCCCCTAAAAAATTCCGAACGGTCACCCCGGCGCACCGGAGCGTACAAGTTCACAATTCTGAGAACTGTGCCCGCTAGGTTCAACTCAACCGAAATAACGCGACCATCCCAATCGCGATCAAACCACTTTACCACGCCGCGACAAGATGGAAAAATTATAATGCCAACTCCTGACCGACGAGGTGAGCCATGACTAAAAAACACCCTAACATGATGGTTTGCCTCTAAATTCCTGACAGCCCTTGCTGAAAGAAAATGAGTTTCCTGCAGCAAAAGGATATCAATGGAATGACTAGAAGCCCACTGTAATACTGAAAGTTGGTTAGTACAGCGAGAAAAACCCCTACAATTCAGCGTAGCCACAGAAAGTGTCATAATTTGAAATAATGCCCTCACAAAAACTACCATTACACGAATGTTGCTTCCTCTGAGACAACAGCTGACGCCTCTGCCTCCATGTCAATGTCACCATCATTTTTACACCACGCTTCGTCGTCACTCGAAAGAGATACGTCGCTCGGGAACCAGCGACCATCATCTACAGCAGGCTCTCCCCGAGGCACCTTCTCGCCCCCTACTATGACGACTGCATCCCAGTTGTCATGGTCACACTCATCCTCACTTGAGTCGCTCGGAAGCGGCACGGAAACTACGGAGGACACCCCTGCCTCCACCCCATCCACTGTGTTAGGAGCGACAACAGCTGAAGGCTCCAATGCCACAGAACCTCCCACACTACATTCGCAGAAGGCGCACTCTCTGCTGGTGCAGACCCAGCGCCACCGGTCTCCGAGGCATTTGGAATGCCCACCACACCGGACGCCCAGGTTCTCACCGAGCATGACTTAGCAGCATGGTCTCCCCCACACCTACGGCAGGGTTTCTCACAGGTAGCATGACCTACCTCCCCACACCTTGAGCACACAGGCACCGAGCAGGACTTTTTAAAATGTCCTGACTGCCCACACCTAAAACAAGTTCTCCGCATGCCTGGGTAGCGAAATATAAGTCGCTTACCCCTAACGCGGATGAAGTTTGGCACCGGGGACTTGATTTCCATAATCACACGGCGGTTGCCGGTCTCTATGAAATTGAGTTCCGGATGGTCGTATGTCTCGCGGACAATGTCCTTTACTGTGCCATACTGGCCCAGCACTGAAACAATGTGCGCGTTATCCATACCAACCGGTGCCTTAGACACCGTAACTACGGTGAGGTTGGTTTCCAAAGAAACCAAAGGAATGGCAACACCATTTACCTCTACAGAGGCCAAACCTTTCAGGGTTGCAGCCCCTTGGGGAGACATAGCTTTGAGCTCAAAATCTGACTCATCCTGGTGCTGAAAAGATAGTATACAGCCACCAGGAGCCTTCTTCACCAGAGCGAGAAGGAATTCCACGCGTGACACTGCCGACGGCAGTGTTACGCGAAAATCGAGCGGCCGGCTGGCCATGGCACACACACACGCCAAAAGAATCACACTAGCCCATCACCAACAATAGAAACACACAAAGGAAAACACACAGAGATATATAGATATTTACAGAAAATCAGAACAAGGACAGAATCACTCACCGCAGCTCAGCTTCGTCGTCGTCGTAAAGCGTCTCGCTTTCGCAATCTCGTCTGCGCCCTTCATTTTCCAACGTGCCATGGACAACATGCCAAAGGATTTAGAGGGTGTCATCTGCTACCTCGATCATCTTGGTACGCCGCCATGTTTATCCAGCCTCTCCAGGGGCGTTTGAAATCGTCCGCACAACGGGCTATGGCATCACGTGACTCCCTCTTCTGTGCGTGGCGATAAAACAAGCCTTATGCGCAGATTTATCCTTTGGCGGCGACGCAGTCAGACGGCAGAGCGGGAGAGAAGAAGCAGGCGGAGGGTGAAGAGCGAAAAGGGATGCTCAAACGCCTCTTTGTGGACACAGTGCGGATGGGATGCGCACGGTGTCCATAGAGTGATATACTGTGGGACGTCTGCTGCTGTATACTCATTGGAGCATCCCAACTAACGCGTCCAGGGGGCGTTCAATGAATGTTCACATTAGGCTGCAGATGCTCGGGCCCTTGTCCGCTGTCCACTGGGGGTTGTTGGTTCTGTGGGACGTAAAGCGATTATGTACACGTATCATCAAACAGAGAAAAACCAGGAAAAAACAGTGATTGTTGCTGTGCGCTGTGGAGACCTGAGGTCCCACAACCCTGGGGCGTCAGCCCGTCCGGTCCGCAGGCTAACAAGCGGCACAACAACGGAATCAATGCAACATGGGTATCTTGACCTTCTAAGCCACAGCATGTAATCCGCCAAGGCGAACATCTCCGACAAAGCAACACCTCCTTTGCCCTGTCACATCATGTCTTTTAGCTCTTCCACTGGTCACGCCCCCCTTATCGGACGCATTGGAGGAGACACACATGCTGAAGCGCCATCCAGGTGTTTGAGTTGAAAGCCTTGGGGTGCCCGACCACAGTCCTCCCCCTTAAAGGGCCGTCAGATCGTCGGTGATGTAGAGAATGGCGTCGTCGGGTATCGGAGGAACGGGTTGAGGTGCGGGCGGCCTGGCAGGTGAGGATTCCAGCAGCAGTTGGGGAGGAAGGCGGGGTACGTAGCGATTGCGGTGGTAACAACGGATAGTGTGCGGGCTGCTTCGACGCTGGCTTGATGCGAGGTCCCCTGCGTTAGGTCCCCCTGTACACCTCGGGCACTTGACGCTGAGGACAGCGAATCCACCTCTCCTCGGCGGTCATTTCTACTCCAACCAGTTTTACTTTTTCGGTGTAAGTGCAGAGTAGAAACAAACTACAAAGTAGAAGCTGTCGTTCTACAGGCTTGGGTAGTAAATTCTACAATTTTCTCTTGGACGAAACGTGAGAAAGAGAGGAGAAAGGGAAAGGGACGCTTTACCCGCGGGGGAGAAGTCGCGTGTGAATTGGCACGAAATGGTAGAAGTACTGCAACTCTGGGTAGGAAATTCCTTTTTTTCATAGAGTGTACTCTACAATCGACATAGTGTAAAATATATGAAATATAAATAGTATTCATGCAAACTATGCTTTGTCACTACAAAGTGTCTTATAACAACAAGTGCATAACCGCAACTGTATAATTGCAATATTCCTTTAAGCAAATTCATCGTGTAATCCGCAAAATCATATAGAGCAGTCTCCACGATCATTATGCCGTCGTGGCAAACAAAGAATGCAATTGTACGAAAGGTTTTGATCAATCAACATTTGAAATTAAAACATTTTAAATAATGCAGAACATATGTTTCCTTAAGTTTATGTAAGTCATATTAAAATTCCAAACAAAATATGTGAGATTCTCATAAGTGACACGTTGTCCTGGTGAAACATCGACGTCTTTTTGATTTTCTACGATATTGAGGCTCACCACAGCTGGTGATGCAGGAGAAACTTCTAAATTGCTTTTATCATTGTTTTAGGAACATCCTGTCATTTTTGAAATATACTATAGACCCTGCTGGCAGGCTGTATATAATGTTGATGTGGCACAAAGGGGTTGGAATACCATCTCAAACGTCACATGTACATTTGACTGATAATACAGAGTTTTAGTACATCGCACGCTATCGCCTTTGCGTACGTGGGAGATAGCGTTGTTTGTACTGCGCACGCGCAAACCACAAAGAGAGCTTCGCGCAGTGCGCAGAAACACCACGCTATCCCTTACGTACGCAAAGGCAATAGCGTACGATACACTAAAACTCGCTTCTAACGCCGAAGATCGCGCGAATTGGTAGCGTCATTGCTGTGCGGTTTGACGTAACATGTCAAGAGCAGATTACGCATATTGAGCGTATCATGTCTGGAAGACACCGAAAACGCCATCCGGACAAAAGGAGACGCATGACCGGACTGCGCCAATGAAAGGGCGCCTCCCAGCACAGCTGGGAGGCGGGCGTCCGAAGAGCACGATTTGCTATAGTCTGCTATCATGTGGGAAGTGGTCGTAGACGATGGCATGTATTCGACAGGCCCGCTACGGCTTCATCCTGCTCGTGATAGAGGTGCGATATACGACATGAGCTGCGCGACGAAAGCTTCAGGTACGTTTCATCTCCAGATCGCAAGCGTCCACGGCGAGACTTTCCACACACCGGCTTTACAGTTGTCCACTTTACAATCACAGGTTCCTCTGCGATGGCTATAAGCCGGAGGAAGCATGGATGAGCACATTTGCTGCAGTTATGTGACCAAGATACCTGCTCTGTGTGACAACGTTGGTGTGCCTGGTGGTGAAGGGCTTTCTCCGACTTTCCGGTCGGCTTCTTACGCCTGCGAGGAGGTCCAATTATGACGGCCGCCTGTGATGAGGGTTTCGTGTGAGGTAATCCCCAGTACTTTTGAACGATGGAAGCAACTGTGAACTCATGTCAACAACATTTTCGACGTGAAATTGTGATTTTGTGCTCAAGAACATCGCAGTTCAACTGCCACTCACGTCGACCCGTTTGCTGCTTTTACTGCAGGTGCAAGTATGGGAGCGATTGAACAACAACGTGAGACGTGGTGGTCGTCTGAGCGTATACCTATATAGGACACCCCCTCGACTTCGGACACCCTCGGATTTCGATCGTTATTGTGAAGGGGCTCGTTATTTTATTCTCCACACTCCCACCAGCAATGGGGTAGAGTGTCGCCTAGTGGCGATGAAACTCCCCACTCTCCAAGGTAAAAAATAAAGTTGTTGTTGTTACCTATATAGGACTGGTCTTCGAAGAAAGAAGACCGTATATCTGTCCCTGTGCACATCGTCCAATTGCCAGGCTTTTTACATGAGATACATATATTATGCAGCAACGTAGCGCGACCCCAGTGAACGACACAGGCATGTATTGCGACCATTCGAATTGCGTTCGTTAAAACATTCATCTCTTATGTGAAGTGGTCATTAGAGTTGTCCCGCACAAAAAGTGCTCGATCTAGTTTCGTAGTAGTGTTGTTTTTCTTGTAGAGCGCGTCATGTCCTGTTGATCGAGAGCCCTTACGTATCGTTGGATGTTGATTACTTGAGTGCACATTGCTCTATCCCACACAAGTCATATTCCACTCACAATAGTTTCGCAAATAAACACGTAATGTTCCATCCCATACTGCTTTTGAGTGAGGCATGGTATATGTATCATGTTTGCTGGGCCCAACAGATGTTATCAAGGGCAGTGCCACATTTCCCACTTCTTGAACCATGTTAACTTTGCCAGAATAAGGAACACTACACACTGCTGTGTACCCAGTTGTCTCGCGACGTAAACTCTCATTTATTATACTGCGTAATCGACATGTTGAACCAGGCAGCACTTCCCATACTCTAATTTCTTGAGAACATGCACTTAAAGTTGCACAACTGCCGCTCAAGCAACTTTGCTGCCAAGTGAGTCAGTGATAAAAGGTACTTATAGTTTCTCACAAATCTAATAAACTTGCCGGGAATGGTTGGCGCTTTCCTCTGGCTTCTACGGTGCACTACGTAGCAGAATACACAGAGTCCCAAGCCGTCCTCGGCCGGGTTTGAACCCGCAATCTTGGGGTCAGAAGGCGGACAACGATTTTGGCCACAGAAATGGTTGTAGTGTTCTTGAACCTATGTATTGTAGTAATGACATCAGAAAAGTTATTCGATGCATAAAAAAACGAATTAGCCACAGACTGCATAATGAACATAATAATTATTAGTTTAACATTGATGTTTTAGTTTATATTTACTAAATTTACAAAAATATGTTCAATCATCCTCTGTTAAGCTCGATGCAAGTCCCATAGAAGGATCGAAAAATGCCACACATGCTTCGAAAGGCGATGGTGTGGATAAGTGTCTGGTTTTGGTGATCCAGTTAAATTAATTCGCAGTAAAAATCTGTACTGCTTAAAAAACGGAGCTGTGTTTGAGACTTCGTGTTGTGTCTGTCCTTTCGTGTTACCTAGTCTCGGGGTTTTACATTATGCATCATCTTCACCAGCTCGCTTGCTTCCTAGCCATTTTTTTCGGAGTTCAGTGACACGCACGTGCAGTCAATAGCCAGAAAAGGAATTGCTTCTGTTAAACAAATATGCAGACCAGTTTATTGGAATGTCCCAAGCACGGAGTCTCAAAATATGGCTGCAGCGATAGTCTTTTTCACAAAGCACACCAGGACACAGGGGCGCGGCGAACGTCATTTCCAATTTGGTTAGTGCGGGCAGAGTGCATATGGTTCAGCTTCCATCGTAGAGTGAAAGTGTGTTAGACATTTCAAGCATTCAACATACACCAAGAGCGAGATGTTCGGTTGCACGTTTTCTAGGTATTGTGGATGTTACACAACGCCACGTAACTTTCGTAATAATCGGAGCACGCTAGCAGGAACACATCGGGTAAAAAGCGCCATCTCAGTCAAGGTGAGAATGAAATGTTGTTAGCATATTATACATATCATATATATATTGGGTGTCAACGACGCATACGATATTCCTCTATACAAACAATACGCGTGTCCCCAGAATCAATGTTTTCGCCGTTTCGCAAAATTACATTATCGTATACTTCCTGCATTTTTGCCTTCTTCTTAAGTATATTCATCAGCTGATTACTTCACTGTGCATGTTGACGTAAATGCACCGACTGAATCGAATATCCAGCTGTACTTTGATAGTGGGCACGAACTTCAGACTGAAGTCAAGACGCCTCGCTCTCTTTGGCAGATTAAAATCGACCGGCTGCCCTGTTTTAAGTAACGCAGACATGCATACCCCTCCAGGAGAAACAAGTACGTACATTCAGATACAGAACAGGAGTGAGAGGAGCTGAGCGGAGTTGGTAGAATCAGTTTCACAGGTCATCTTCAGGATGCGTATTACAGCACTTGTAATCGTATGCCTATTCCACATAACAGCATGTTCCAAGAAATTTCGTTCTATGGAAGACATGCTGGCATCAGACGTTCTTCATCAGCTTATTAGTGTTTTCGCAGCAAACAGGCCAGTGGACATCACAGTATCGGTTGGGTGTATCGACACTTATTCTCATCATGTGGTCAAGTTGCTTAATAGCATTTATGTTCCTATTGCTATGTGGACAGATATGAGGTTCTTCATTGCTTCTTCGTGGAGGAACTGGGAACTCGCCACGTTGGAAGGACGAATTTTTCATATAATTTGCACTTTCACCGATTTCTTGATACTCAAAGTTTTCAATGGTTTCCGACACTACGCATTGGATCTATACATGCTACCAGAAGCCGCTGATCCAACGAGAATGGATGGTCAACTTAAACGAAGACTACAGTTCACAAACTTTCTAGATGAGTTTTCGTACACTGGTGTCTTCAATGTCAGTATCGCAAACGGCAACGCTTACTTGCGGGACTACGATACAGAAGAATGCCTTTCATGCAACGCGCAATTACCGCTTCGGAACCACCTCGTGAGAAGCCAAACCTTTGAAGGGAAGAATATAACGATCATCTGCGTACAAGGAAACACATGCAAACATCCCAATGTGAAGACGCTTATGCGCACACTGCAACATAAAAATGCGACCATCACTGTGTTTGAGGTTGACTTCACAAAAAGTGATATTCACAAAATCAAGTGGGAAGCCACGGAGATTGCGTACAAGGGTAACGGTATTTCAGGACAAGACGCCCATCTGCCCCTTCGCAGGAGATTGAATGCTGTCTTCCCAGGATATTATGATTCAGTGGGTTTTTGGTTTTACGCTAAGCAACCGGAACAATTGCCCAAGGAAATGGTTCTATTCATTCCGTTCAGCTGGCAAGTGTGGATATCTCTGTTCTATACATTTATGGCGTGCGTGCTTATCAGTTCCTGTTATCTTCACATAAAGCGTGGAAGCAAATCACGCTTGATGGATGTCACTGGGCCACTTATCAGAACCCTTGTGGGGCAAGGCATAGTGGATACAACGGTCTTTCTCAAATATCAACCTTTGCGAATAATTTTCGGGTTTTGGGTCATTGTCGGGGTGGTTGTATCCACTGGTTTTCAAGGATTGCTAACGTCGTACTTAAGGGACATGCCGATGGAAAAAGGAATCGAGAAATACGATCAGGACCTATTTTTGAAGCAAGGCTACAGAGGATGCACGTTGCACAGAAATACCACATGCCAGGAGTCCTCATCTCCAATCCAGACTGGATGCGTTTGCTTCAACGCAGATGGGTCGATTAAGCGAGGGAATGACGGGAAGGATACGTACATAATACCAGGTTATAACTTTGAAAACGGTATGGACCTGCACAATGAGCTCCTGCAAATTGGCTACATAAAGGTTGATGAACTCGTGAGAACCATGAAACTTGGTCCAGTGACGACTATTACTTCCCCCTACCTTCACAGCGCCCGCAAGATTGTTGCTCAGGGTGTAGAGTCAGGATTATATGTGAGGGAACGCAACTTGGAAATGTTCAGAGTGGCGCAGCAACATGACAACAGCAAGTTGCAACGGGGATTAGAACAGGAAGCACTGAGCATGACCGATTTAAGACCACTTTTTTTACTGTGGGCAGCTGGCATTCTGCTGTCTACTGTCGTATTTTCGGCTGAAGTGATATTACACCGTTGCAATGGCGTTATGGTTCGTGGAATAGGGGTTTCCATATGACGCATGGTGTGAAAGATACGCTTCGTACTAAGCAGGTTTCCTCGTCTTACGTAGTCAGCCTTATTAGTGGGGCACATCGTGCTCATTCTATATCGTACTATTCTATTCTCATTTCTGTAGCTTTGAGAACTCATTGTGCACGCGCTCGCTGCGTGCGCAGGAAACTGCCGACGCTCTTAGAGCAGGGCTCCGGCTGTAGCGAGAATACGGCTGTAGATAGACTTTCCCTAGCACTGTACTCTATGCCCAACATTCTGCGTGAACATGCACATCGACGTGTAACCTTCAACGTGTCACCTTCAAGTGCATTTGTACCGTTTATGCATATCGTTACTCTGCGAGTGAAGTTAATGTGTTGGTGTTTAATGTGTTGGTGTGCGACAGCAACATCACTGGGTGTCATGTGTGTTGTTGAACACTGCATAATTGAATTGCGGATTAAAATATCGCCATGATTCCCGCAATCTGTTGTGAATCCTTTGAACCTGCTGCTCGTTTGCCGATACTTTATTCTTTTACGTCGAAAAAGTCCACGAAATGTATTTCGAGTCATGTCAACAGTATAGGCGTCTTTGGATTAACGTGACGTGTAACGTCAAGCACACCCCACAGAGCCATTAACCGCCCACCAACATCCAGCGAACGTCGGGTTGTGGATGCTGGGTACGTCTCACAAACGTACACATTTGCTACGGGATACGTTTTAACGACGCCCGTACTAGTCTGCTAATCACGAGAAAATTATGCGAAATGGACATTGTAGGACCGTCGATGCGAATCTTCGAGGGACCTGTGGGGAATCTATTCTGGGCCCACAGGTATCGCGCACCTATGGAAGTATCCTAATTTTAATCATGAAATGAATGCAAGGACGCAAGTGTTCACCCAAAACACTTTATTTCTATGTGGATTTTATTTACATGGGCATTCGCACATGCCTGCTGGCACATAATGAAAACATATATAGAAAAAAATCAAAAAGGTGTCATATCCAGATCATTCGCGTTCATACAGATCGTGATCACAGTATTGCTATGTTATGTAAATAAGAAAAAAAAACATCCATGTTACTCGGCGTATAATTAGTTGGTCTCCTGCATGGAATCGACGCCACTGTATCCTCACGCTCCTTCACGCCTTATAAACGACTACTGGTTTCTCTATATTGTTCCGTCGTGTGTCTTCCAGCCTCTGGAACTCACTCGCCAAGTCGAAGTTCCGCCGCCGAGACACACTGATAAAAACGGCAGACATAATACAGGCATAATCGGTCTCTGCCTATGGCACGTACGCATACCAGCGTTTGGCAGTACTTCCCGTTTATCTAGCATTCTTACCTGCAACACATAAAACAATACAATTTTAAAGTAAACATCCCACACTTTCTGGTAGACGCTGAGGCGCACATAACGAGGAATGGCCGCAGCTGAGCGGCATAGCCGTTTATACCTGAATGAACATCAAGAACACAGTGAGTGGACCACAAAATAAAAGTAGCACACACACGCTAATATGCATATACTACAAGCTCAGCTAGGATTGATTCCATTTTTTCACTAACCAGCGGCCTAAAGCGACTAGAAAAACAATGGAGTCTAAAGCGCGAGCGCTAATAAACAAAGGCACCACGGCGTTTACCTGTGTTTCAGTCATAGGTAGTGACCCCCGGTGGAGTATGCGTTACCTACAAGGCATACTCACCTAAAGCTTCACGACATTCAAACTGTACCGATGATGTTCGTGTTGAAAATTACCGTATTACTCCAAGCCATTGCAGACGCTGTCATGATTCTCCAGCCTCTCCAGGGGCGTTTGAAATCGTCCGCACAACTGGCTATGGTATCACGTGACTCTCTCTTCTGTGCGTGGTGATAAAATAAGCCTTATGCGCAGATTTCTCCTTTGGCGGCGACGCAGTCAGACGGCAGAGCGGGAGAGAAGAAGCACGCGGAGGGTCAAGAGCGAAAAGGGATGCTCAAACGCCTCTTTGTGGACACAGTGCGGATGGGATGCGCACGGTGTCCATAGAGTGATATACTGTGGGACGTCTGCTGCTGTATACTCATTGGATCATCCCAGCTAACGCGTCCAGGGGGCGTTCAATGAATGTTCACATTAGGCTACAGATGCTCGGACCCTTGTCCGCTGTCCACTGGGGGTTGCTGGTTCTGTGGGACGTAAAGCGATTATGTACACGTATCATCAAACAGAGAAAAACCAGGAAAAAAACAGTGATTGTTGCTGGGTCGTCAGCACGTCCGGTCCGCACGCGAACAAGCGGCACAACAACGGAATTAATGCAACATGGGTTTATTGACCTTTTACGCCACAGTATGTAATCCGCCAAGGCGAGCATCTCCGACAAAGCAACACCTCCTTTGCCCTGTCACATCATGTCTTTTAGCTCTTCCACTGGTCACGCCCCCCTTATCGGACGCATTGGAGGAGACACACATGCTGAAGCGCCTTCCAGGTGTTTGAGTTGAAAGCTTTGGGGTGCCCGACCACAGTCCTCCCCCCTTAAAGGCCCGTCAGATCGTCGGTGATGTAGAGAATGGCGTCGTCGGGTACCGGAGGAACCGGTTGTGGTGCGGGCGGCCTGGCAGGTGCGGATTCCAGCAGCAGTTAGGGACGAAGGCGGCGTAACGTAGCGATGGCGGTGGGAACAACGGATACTGTGCGGGCTGCTTCGAGGCTGGCTTGGTGCAAGGCGCATCTGCGTTAGGTCCTCCTGTACACCTCGGGCACTTGACGCTGAGCACAGAGAATACATCTCTCTACATCTCTCCTCGGCGATCAGGGGTTGGAGGGGGTCCGAGGGGTGCCTGTCTGTTAGTGTGAGACCCCTGAACGGGGCAGGAGTCGGTGACGGGTCTTCTCCCCATAGCGGTCGAGGCTGGCAGCTCCATCGGGAACGTGAAGTCCATGCCACAGGCAGGCCATTGGCCACCACCGTGCAGGAGACCACGGGGCGGTGTTGAGAAAGTGAGGAGTGGAGTGTGCGGTCCGGGGGTCCAGAGCTCCATGCTGGGTCTCCGCGTGACGCGGACCGGGAAACCGGGCGGTGAGAGGCTAGGGAGGAACGTCGCATTGAAAGACGCCTCGGGGGACGCAAGGACGCAGGTCCGGGAACGGGTTCGGGGCCAGGGCTTACAGGGAGGCAGGTTGCAAATTGGGCTCCTCCCCGTCAGGGTCTCGGAGGTGGTAAGACTTCAGCTCCGAGATGTGTACTGGCCCAAAGTCTTTGCCCGCGTCGCACCAACGTAGCCTGTAAGTTAGGCCGGACGAGCACGCACTTAGCGGATGCGTCCGTCGAAGGACGAGGTCACCAACGCTGTAGGTGAAGTTTCGACGTCCACGGTTGTTCTGGCGAGCCTGCTCCAACCTAGCGACGTTCATGTGCTCCCGAGCCGTCCGAGCTGCAACGTCCAGTCCAGTCTACACGGACTTCCTCAGCAAACCTTAAATGAGGAGGCTGGGTAGCACCATCCCGGAGGCACAGAGCATTCTTCACTGGAAAAGGGGCCTCTCGTCCCAAGTTTAGGAACGCCGTCGTCCGTGAAGCGAACGCCAGCTCAGCCAGGCGAAAATCCCTGTCACGGTGGTGCCGACAAGTAAACGCAACCAACGTCATTTTCACGCTCCGGTTAACACGTTCGGTGATGTTAGCCTGAGGGTGATACAAGGAAGTCTTCTCGTGCTGAATGCCTCAGACAGCGACGAAAAAATAATGATTGATTCTGACACGTTGTCCAGGCGCGCTTTAATTTCTTTAGGCGAAAGTCCCTCTTTTGTCAAGAATTTTATCACAGCGCAGTACTCGATTTTTTTTTCCATTTTAACTGAAGAGCGCACCCTCGCTGTTTGAAATGCCGCTCTCCAACCGACAAAAGCATAGAGAGGGTTGAGGGTGGTGCTCCGGCCCTCCAACAGATGGCGCCACGCGTCCTTAATCGCATTTTCAAATTCGCGCGCATTTTCTACCTCGGGCCGGAAACTTAAGGAACCACCCTCGTATGATGTGATGCAAGATCACTGATCTTCACTTTGATCACTCCGTCTGTTTCTTCTTCGGGAAACCGTAGAGGACATAAAAACAATGAACGTGTTCCTTATGGAGTAAACGAAACGGCAATGAAAACTAATCTGGAAGATTTAATGTCCCCGGAGGCTGAGCTGTCGCCTGCGAGAATATTTCTGAGGGTGTTCCTCTCACACTTGAGGACGTATGCAAAGTGCTACGAAGGATTTGAGGGCAGAATTGCAGAGTATTTTATTTCGTAGGAGCTTAGTGACATTATTGCACCGATGTTTACCGAGCCATCCCTTTGTCCAGTGGCTGCACGCTACTCATGCATACTGAGAAACGCAAAGTGCGTTCGATAAGATGGGTTTCTGCAACGGTATTATGCTATGGTGCAGTTGCCACAGTCGTGTTCCTGTCGGGTGTCGTCCTGTCGTCGTTGATACAATCGTGGACGTTGGCGAATTCCGCAAATCGATTTCGTGCAGCGCGTCGCAGTGTCGTTCGCCGTTGCGGGTTGAATGCGCGAAGAGCGAAGGGAGGAGTCAATGAACGCGACCAGACAACACCAGTCGTTCGAGTCACTATAACTTTTTTTTCAGCACTACAACGACCAGCGGAATGCGCCATAATGTTTTCGACCTATTTAAGTGTGCAGAGCTGGCTATACCATACAGGTGTTTATGGGCACCTGATAAAAAAATGTGGAATTGAACTCATATGTTATTTTTATGAATGAATCAACTCGATTATTTAGCAAAATTAACTTCATTAAAAGCTACAAAAGAAAATTCTACGCCCCCATAATTTACGGGCCTCTATAACGAAAAGTGGCGCATTGTTTCGCCCTCGTTCGTTTCCGCATATTATATTCCAAGGAACACAGATCGAAACCACAATTCGAAGAGAAAGAAGCTGAAGAACGATATCCTTCACAAGCCACGAGATCATTCCTATCTCTGAAGGCGAGAAGAACGCAAGCATTCAATTTGTCTTACAAGAAGGAGCCAGAATGAGTGAGTAGCTGCATTCGTACTCCGTCATCCTTGTTTTTACTTCGTCAGTTGAGTCAAAATATCAAAATTCAGAGCTTCGGTGGAGGTTGATTGAAGCAGGCGTCGTCCGCGATTTCCAAGAGATACTCTTCTACTGCCGTTCTTGAGTTTGCCTTCATTTCAATTGTGTTTGGCTTCAACAGTACCTTGTAGATCGCTTGAGTGCATTGTATGCATTGTATGGAAACGACAGGATACTGCTAAACCGACAAATTTGGTGATTGGTTTACACGCGCGCATACCATTTTCGGAACTGCTTCCGTTAAGTGACGAATCCATCACGTGACGAATTTCGTGACATACGCATCAACCGGTTGCTTCTCGCTTCTGAATGGAGATGTTTAGAGAGTCGTAAGCATGCCTAACTCCGACTCCCTACACGTCTTATAAAATTAATAAGGAGTGCATGCCTTTGGCATGTTTTTGTAAAATGGAAGCCTCCTAATGATACGATTCCTACAGTGGGGTGACCGATGGGTGGAACTGAATACGTCACTGAGATTTCAACCGATTACAGTAGCATGTAATTCGTGATATCCTGTAAACAGTGGTCGAGCCTCGTGGGGTCGCGATTTGATTTCGAGAGAGTAATTCATGCACGGGTTCATTTCCTGCTTAGGAAGTCGTTGGCCCGTAAAACGTATCAGCCTCTGACTCAGCGGGTGGCGCTGTGATTGATGACAGCCACACGGAGTTGGAATCTGAGGGCGCTTACTGTCCTTAAGTATTCCTACCCTATTTCTCCGAAACGGTTTCGCTTGTTTCACTTCACGGGTTCACGGCCCAACGGAAGAATTCCTGAGAATTTCAAGTTCGATTTTTTCAAGTCGAGTGTGCTGTCGCTTTACTTCTTGCCACTATGTGTCAAGCACTCAACTGAACATTGCCTTTGCACAACTTTATGCTGTGTGGTAAAACCACCATGTCCGTTACTTTCAGGTACTGACGGACGCGCAGCCGGAACGGGAGACGTCCAGCAACCGGGTGAGTCCCACAACATATCTAACTAGAAACAGGAGAAGAAAGTTCAAATTCTTAGATTTTTCATAATGGCGTTCAAATGGAAAGCAGCTGCGGAGATGCATATCAAACACAATGGAGTCCCACCAGATACATTTGCAGAGCACCTTGTTCTTCAGAGTATCTGGACAAACTGTAATGAAAGAAACCCGATGCGAGATGCTAAAATTATCTCCGAAAAATGAATGCAAATGAATGAAGTCGAATGCAGGAATCTAACGCGCACTCCCGAACACGTGGTCCCGTCCAGAGTGAGTCCTTCTTTTTTGTTTTTCTTTTTTGTGAAACGTCGAGCACATTGTCCGTTGTGGGAAATGTTTGTGCTTTAAAGCGCAGTGATCATTGTCTGTTGTATGAAATACGCCCAACAGATTGATGAACCATTAACTTACGCTAGACAAGTGAGTACGAATATGAGCGACACCACAGAACTGCTTCGGTCTGTAACTTGGCAAGCTGGCCGACGCTTGGCAAGTCATTGTCCAGTGTACAGATCCGCACAACAAGCATGTTGGCTGATAATGTACCAACCAAGGCCAGATAGGCAAGCCTAACTATTGCCAAGCTTGGTCCAACATCTGTTTGCTGCTTGGGATTTCTGGTGTCTGTGAACCACAACAGATCGCTCAAACGGTCACATTAAAACACTACGACAGTCCGGTGCTCTGGTGCTGAAAGCTTACTACAAGTCACCATAAGCATTCCCGTGTTATAGTAGGTAACTCTGACGTGGACATAAAAAAAGCGTGCCAGTCTAGTGTGCACATTAGGATAACCAAACAGCACCAGACAATATTCGTGTGCATATTACAAACACCGCCAGAGTCTATTGATAACACCAGGAGCATAACAAAGCACCATATTATATATATATATATATATATATTAGAAGCTTAGGAGGGCGGTTGACCACGAGAATGAAATAAGCAGGAAAAATCAGAAGACGGCAAAGAGCTTGCACGAAAACACGAAGGGGACACATATAGGGATAGCCCTAGTGAAAATGTATCTGAGAGGCCTCTCAGGCGTAATATGTTATGGGACTGAGAGGACCTCTCAAGCTGGGAGGACCTCTCAAACTGGGAGGACCTCTGAGATTGACAGGACCTCTCAAGACCTCTCAGAAGCTAATGCCCAGATCTGACATCGGAACATCAATGTTCAATTTCGCCGTCTACGCTCCACCTGTCGTCGGAGAGGTACAATCATACAGTGCTATGATACACCAGAGATAGATACAGACAAGTGCATGTCACAAAACTCCACATATATTGAGTTCCTTCGATTGTACAGATACACTCTTAAGGCATGCATACTGCTATCAGATTATCTAACAGTTATTTCAAACGTCTTGCAGAATTGTGAATATCTAATATTTGTTGAAGGATCGCTCGCAAGAAACTACACGAAACGGTAAATAGCAGTAGTAAAGTAAAGTAAAGCAGTAGTAAAAGTAAATAGCAAGCATTTCAAGATTTCTTGAAAGGTCCTCTCAGACCTCTCAGGAAATTTTGAGAGGTCTCTTAGACACATTTTCACTAGGGAGGGGTCGACGTTTCGGCAGTCAGTGCTGCCTTCCCGTCCCGTCGAAGGCAGCTAGCGCTGACTGCCCCTATCCCTATATGTGTTAATAAACTCCCCTTTGTGTTTTCCTATAAGCTCTTTGTCGTCTTCTGATTTTTCCTGCTTATTGTTAATATATATATATATATATATAAAGAGAGGAAAAAGTCATTAAAAAATAAGAAAAATGACGCTAGATGTGTTTGAAATTCAAACTTACAGATTAAGATGGCTTCTATGGCTGCACGTAGAAAAACAGATACTCATGGAACGATGCGACAGCACCAGAGGACACGTGTTTCGCAGTGTTTGCGGCTCGTCAGCCCTGGGTAGCTGCGCATCGTTCGGGATTGGCAAACCAGGGGTCACTCAGCGAGCGATATACACCTGGGAGGGTGACTGAGCACTCCTCAATGCCATAGTGCAAGCCAGTGAATTATAAAGAGAGGAAAAAGCCATTAAAAAATAAGAAAAATGACACTAGACGTGTTTGAAATTCAAAATTACAGATTAAGATGGCTTCTATGTCTGCACGCAGACAAACAGATACTCATGGAACCATGCGACAGCACCAGAGGACACGTGTTTCGCCGTGTTTGCGACTCGTCAGCTCTGGGTAGCTGCATATCGTTCGGAACTGGCAAACCAGGGGTCGCTCAGCGGGTGATTACACCTGGGAGGGTGACTGAGCACTCCTCAATGCCACAATGCAAGCCAGTAAATTATAATGAGGGAGAAAAGCCATTACAGAAAAAAGTAAATGACACTCGACGTGTTTGAAATTCAAATTTACAGATTAAGATGGCTTCTATGGCTGCGCGCAGAGAAACAGATACTCATGGAACGATGCGACAGCACCAGAGGACACGTGTTTCGCCGTGTTTGCGGCTCGTCAGCTCTGGGTAGCTGCGCATCGTTCGGAATTGGCAAACCAGTGGCAAAATGGTGGCACATATCTGAAGACGTAACGACGACGGAGGATAAAGACTGAACAGGGTGAACGCCATACTTTCAAGCTTACTTAGAATGTCATCAAAAAGGAAAAAAAAAGACATAAGATGAACAGTGCCGATGAGATAACAATGCCTTATCAGCCATACCGTTCGTCAGGCACAAGCAGCATATTATATACCCGGGATCTCGTCGTCCAGGTCAGGTGAACACACTTTACAATAACACGGTGAGTCAGCGGATAATGACAATGCGATCCCAGGATCCGTTGTGATCCAGGATGTTGAATAGTTGG
Organism: Ornithodoros turicata; assembly: GCF_037126465.1. NCBI lineage: Eukaryota > Metazoa > Arthropoda > Arachnida > Ixodida > Argasidae > Ornithodoros > Ornithodoros turicata. The sequence goes on from NC_088201.1 coordinate 221,988,493, forward strand.
CAGCCCCTGACCACACGTACACACAAACAAAAAGAAATTCAGGGTCTTTTTCGAAGAATGCTTTCACGTTCAATGAAGAATGACTGTCGAAAAGTAGTCCCCAAGAACTAAACAGCCAGGTCAGGTCAACTCGTGTTAGAAGCGTACGGAATTTGGGAAATGTTCACATAGGAACTGGCCATGTGGTCCATGTGGAAGCCAAGCGTAGACGAAGGAAAGGAACGAGTAATATGAGTAACGAGTTACCGATTTTTCTAACTGAATGCCTTATTAGTTAAGACAAGGAACTAGGTCGTATCTTCGTGACCAGAAAATAACTGGTTACTGGGTAACGAGTTACGTACAACTCTGATACGAACCAGATCTCCCATATAAAGACCTCTACCTTGCCCGAAACAGTCACAGAAGGAGTGCTTACACAATTAGCTGTAGGTGGTTGCTTTTTTGCTTTTACCGATGGTAGATGACAGGCTATGTAGACAGATTGTAGGTATGATAGTTGCAGTAACACGTATCTGCTTTGACTTGTGTCCATGGAGCAGGATTTTGGGGTTCCTTCACTGCAGAGGGCATCGAAGCATGAGGTTTTATAAGAATGACATCCTATAAGAAACTGTCTCTTCAGCGCTTAGCGTCCGTCCGCATCCGCACTGATTCAGTTGATAGTTCGTTGATACAATTCACCAATATATTCCACCGCGATATGTGGTTGCTATGTTCTGATAGGGCATGCTGATATGCTAATAAGGCAGCTAGGATACCATATGTGACATGTCCGGCACCTATCACTTGTGCTTTTGCATTTACATTAGGTGGTCAACTGCAGCTGGAACAGGACACACGCGTAGAAGAAGGTAAGCGCATAAAAACATCCGTATGTCACTGATTATCACCTTGATGAAACATTATCATCGCTCAAGACTGACGTTGAGACATTTGCGCTAATCGCCTTGCATTCTTATGTTCTATTTCAGACGCAGGGTAAGTAATATAAGCCACAATATCAATGCTGCCCCAGTATATGGTTTAAGCACTGCGAAGCTGACATATATGAACTAAACAACAAGCCAAGAGCACAGAATAAACGTCTGGCTTCAGGCGTGTGGTGTAAGAAACGAGGTGGGACAAGGCCCCTTGAAGGCATTATTGATTACGACATAATCAGGGTGCTTTTTACCGACTTGGAATTACAACTGTGTGGATGATGGGTTTTCCATCTGGGTTTTCGCGAGAGAGCGAGAAATTTCTGCAGCACGAACCGAAAGCTGGACTTCAGGAGTTCTAGGAGTGCGCCTGTCATTGGTGGAGGACGACGGCAGTCAATGCCAACAGCAGACACGGTGGTCGTGGCACCTGATCCTGTGGTGTGCAATATCCACCAGCAGTCCGGCCGTCAAGTCCCCTCAGAGGATGGACCTGTAGACAGTGGTTATGAGGAAAGTTCCTGGAACAGGGCGCCAGAGACAAGTATCTTCAGTAACAGTAATCTCTGAATTGAATGGTACCATGCGGGTACCGAACGCTCCTGTTTCGTGACCCGGAAGACTCTTGCCTCGGCACTGGTGACCACCAGAAACCTTTCGTGGACGCTTTGTCTAGATCCAAGAAGAGCGGCTTGTCGTAGCATCGAAGAAGTAAATTGCCTCTTCCAGCCATCTGCCGCAGTGCTTCCAGTAGAAGACCTCCACGGGAAGCAAGATGGGCCGCCGCCACCTCTATTGTATAGAGGATGACGTAGGCGCTGTGTCACGATGAGAAATGACTTCGGGAGAGTTGCGGAGCAGGATTAGTCAGTGTACGGCCGCTATACTTCTAGAAAGGACTATACATCGGCTTACAGTCGTTTCACAGAGTCGCTTGATTGCAAGGATACGGGACAGTTAACCGCTACAGTAATGTCAGGTGCAGTGGAGATCGTAGAAACTGACGAGCTTGCCACACCCATGATATTGTCAGCATACGCTACTATCTCCTGTAGTGATGGCACGGCCACGTTCCCAGTCTCATCCTGACGTCAGGCGGGAGAAACCGAAGGAAAAGTTGCAACGTGGACATCGAAAATGTGAGCGCACGACCTAACAGATTCTGCATGAGCCGCTGTTGTTGGATCGGGCGGAGCGTCCCGGGTTCCTCAAGAGGCGAGAGGCGGTAGCTGCTTCAGCCGTTGGAGCAAGTTTGGAGAACCGCAGCCTTGAGGGAGTCATTAATTGACGGTGGAGGGTCAGAACGCCGGTCACTTGAGCTTCTAGTTCTTGGGACAGGACACTGAGCCGTGGCGGAGATTGCTTAATTGCGAGGTCATGCTAAGAAGCCACACTTCGTAGTTGGCTTACCAAAACGTACGCTGTCGCAGGGCGTTACGACCTACGGTAGGAGCTGTTGTGGTCGTACCAAGAATCACAACGAGCAGAATTTCACGTGAAACGAAAATGCAACAGCACATGCATTATCTTCTGCTGCGCACGCATTGTCCTCAAGCGTATATTACCCATATGTCTCAAGACACATTAGCACGCGTGTTCAAACCCAGAGATAGTCCGCCCGGACAAAGGCCACATGGAGTTCACCAATTGGGTGTTTCAGGTGTTTTCTAGCTCAGCATGTTCTTCCGAGAATCCTTGGAAGCACCTAATGTTCAATGCCGCATTTACTATTTTACGCACTGAGTAATTTGAAATATGATTTAGCGGCACTTCTCACGACAGTAAACCCGATGCAGTAATCGGTAGCAAGTACAACGCTAATGGAACAAAGGGACGTAGATGATTTATAACAACTTTACAATTTTTAACATTTGGCGGCATTTTTAACAACATGGCCGCATTGTGCTTTAAAGTGAGTGCGGAAATTTTTTTTTCGTGAGGAAAGCCGCAGCAGTTCAGTTATTGTGAAAGAGAGAAATATCGCAGGGCAATACATTCTCAGTACGTAATTCTACGTCCCAAATATAGTGTTTTTTTGTTGTTTTTCCTCTCTAGGTCTGCGCCTTTTATCGTGATTTCAGCGGTGCTGCCCCTTTTATTCATAGGAATGATTATCGCTGCATCGGCACGTGAGTGATTTTTTGGTCAGTGTATTTGGGTAGTATTGGAGTATTTGGGGCTGGTAGAACACTGCTAAATGCGTGTTCATTGCCATGTCCAAGCATATTTCTCTCAATTCCACACCGAAAACTTCCGAAGAACGGCCAAAAGCTGTAGTATTAAAATATCGGTACGCTAAAACATCGTATTGCAATTTAATGAACTGCCTCATGCACGTGGTAAGATTGGCCGTTGGGAGCCCTATTAATTATTTCTAACCGTATCATTTTATGTGTAATTGACAAAGAAAGAGTTCAGCGGTATGCAGGAGTTCAATAACAGGATAATATGTATAATAATTGGGAGTACATTTGCTCTTAAGGTAAGTCATAGTGTAATACGTAATTGAATACACACGCGAATTAAATATTTCCAACTCTCTGATAATCGATAGTTAAGACTCAGTTTCTCTTTAAGTTCAGTTGAGCGAATTTAGCCTAGGGTTGCCACCTGTCCGGACTTCTCCTGAACAGTCCCCGTGAAGGTGTAATCCGGACATAAAATGTCCGGTAATCCCTTACAAAAAATATGTTCAGCCAGGGCATCGACGCCCGTATTGCGTCTATTTCCTCAACGGAAGTCATTTCGACTATTGAATGTATAGCCTGCCTGCCTGTTGTATGTATAGTCTATTGACATGTTTTGACATCATATCCTTCCTTTGGCCTGTCTACGGGCCAGTTATAGCATGTAAGCGTACATCTGCCATTGCCTGTCTATGGCATCTCCTGTAGGCTGACAATAGAATGGGCACTGGTCCACCATGCCCTTTCTGTCATAGTCATATGCACGCTATTCGGATTTATTTCTTGAATCTGAATCTGAAATTTTGTTGAGTTCCCCTTGTGTGACAGTGTATTGATATTTTTTAACGTGTTTTAACGTGTGCAATACGTGGCCATCATTGGCTCATTGACTCGTTGTGTTGTTATGCTCGGTTTGTAGTCTTCGCTGTGTACGTTTGACCGAATAAAGCATTATTGGAAATACATTGAACTTGACTTCAGAAAGCATGGGTTGTTTGGGATCTTTCTTTGCTCTATTTCATCTATGTTGTAACTGTTTCTTAATTCTTAATTATTTCAGTCTTGTGGCACTTCATTAATTTTCTCATTTCAGTCATCTTCAAACCGTCTGACAAAGCATCCACCGCCTACACATTCTCCAGATCCTCCTCCTCCTCTCTCCAGTCGAGCAGCTCTTTGACGCCAAGCCTTACGACAACCAAAGCACAGACACATCCCCTGCCTCAGGCAGGTATGTTGATGTGATTCTACAACACGATTTACAAGTCACTCGTCATATTAGCGGGGAGCGTTCGCTCACACGCACACACACACGCGCATGCCCACTCACACATTCTCTCTCTACCATACGTCAAACATCGTGTATGAGGACTCACGACGTCACGTACAAGAAGAGGCCAGATTTTGTTACGATTCCAGATAACCACATCGACACTCACGACGCAGCTGGCTATGAATACAAGGACAATTTTGAGTAAACATGTCGATGTTGTTGAAGTCTTCATCGTCGATTGCTAGTACCGAGACTAACTGTGTCGAGATCGAACTGTCTGTGCAAAGTGAAGTATGAGACGTATGAAGTGTGTACGTCGACTCCCCTAGTAAAGATGTTGCCGATGACACTGCCATGTCATGTTGTTGGCACAACGTCACGTGTGTTTAGGGTCACACACTGAGTACCTGCTTCGTGTATTGTGTGAACCACTGATATGCAGGTGTTGAAATGTCCACGTAATGCCCCGCGATGATCATTGGCATCTCTGCGTTCTTTGTGTTATCCACAAATGGTATCGCACGACCAGTGAATCTGCTTCTGGGTAGAACCGGGGCTTAGGTACACTACCACGAGAATGACATCGATGCCACTACATTTTATGTGAAGCAGACGTTTACTGTGAATATTTTCTCAATCTCAATGGGAATTGTGATTTCACTCACTGCGAACTTGACTGCGTTGCTGTTCCTGTGAATTGCAACTCCCGCACACCGTAGATCTGGCCTCTTGCTGTACGTGGCACATTCGAAATCATTAATCGGTGTGGATTGATGTTTCCACGTTTCAGACATAGCGAGTAAGGAACTGTTGTGTAAGACTAGGTCAGCCTCTATATGGTGTGTGCGCGTTCAGTGACTGGACGATGAAGGATGTGATGTCAGTCTTCTTGTTTTCTATGCCATCTTCAGCCACATCGTATGTCTCATCGATAACCGTTCTCAGTTTGCACGTGTTGCGTCGCTCCATCTCGGCCGTCGGAACACTGTCTGTTGACCCTTTGGTGCGTGCAAAGGTGAAGTCATCGTTTGCATTGGTGAGGTGGAAGCCACCGACACTTGTAGCTCTGGGAAAGCTACGTACTCAAGTTTTAATGGGCACTTCTGCCATAATCGTAAACGACGTTACTGTACTTGCGGCTTGTGGACTGGAATGGCACTAGCATGCAGAAACGGAAAATGGCAGGCAATCGGATGCGATTGTGAAGGAGTGCGTACTGCCGCTCCGTTTACATGCGGCGTGGGTAGCACTTAACATTTTTTGAGTGTTAATGGCTAAATAATACTTTGCCATAACAAGAGTAGAAAACAAGCGACACTTACAGCCCGCATAATCCGTGCCCGAAAACATCTGCTGTACCATTGCAGGTTTTTACTGAGAAATCCATAGCTAAAAAAAAGTGCTTGTATACTTGTGTGTACACAATCTGAAGGTACACAATGTGCACCTTCATCTCGGTGGACATGACAAGATGTGGTAGCTGTCTGCAGTATACTTCCTATAAGTATTTGTTATATATGTATGCAGAAGGTGCAGTGGTGGGGCTGGAGTCAGTCATTATTCAGACCCAATCTTGTCTTTTTAAAACCATGAAACTGCGAAATGCCGTACCTGTACGCTGCTCATGGACACAGTTGCTTCGCGGCACTAAGTCGGGAAAAAATGTTGCTGAAGTCGTGTAATTAAAAAAAAACTGTGTAACGTAGATCATTACATTTTTTTTTCAGTAACCGTAGCGGTACCTCGTTATCGGTAGCAGTATTTCCCTTTTTGCTCGCATAACGAACAGATATCTCTATACAATGCAAAGCTGACGCTAGACCGTTTGGGCCCAAAACGGCTTATATTTGTTTGAGAGGCCAAAGCCAGATACAAGTAAAGCGGACAAGAAAGGTACAGAGGATGATTCTGGTGTCAACCTTGTACCCTGCTGTTAGTTTTTATGCTCTGTCTTTTGTAATGACATGCAATGTGAATCAAGGATTTACTCATAGTAAGCTAGGTTGAGTATGTTCTATGTACCAGTCTTTTAAATGCAAAACCAATCGCAAATATTTTGAGAGTTGCATTTCAATCTGCCTGACCAGGAGCACAAAGCTTCTTCAATCCTTGTAGAAGGAACAAAGGCAGAAGAATGCAGTCATTTCTCGTGTTCTGAAAATGCTCCTACGCATGGTGTACCATAGTGCGGGTGATAAACTAGGTCTCCTACACCCGGATGATGCATGGGAACCAGACGAGCAGCGCATATCTAGAGGCCCCGTAGGCGTCATCAGTGTATGCTAATCTGTAGTGAGTGGCGCCAATTTGGACCCAGTCGCCCCAGTCGCATGGTGTTATCTTGCCGAGGGCATGTAAGGCGAAGTGTAGAAGCCTTGAAAGTTCGGGGTCCTGGTCAGGCGTTGTTGAAAAGTAGTTTCAAATGGCTGAGGCTTGTAAACGCCCCCGGCCTGAAGTTCAAAGTTAAGGTAGTTAAACATTCACAGCAAAGTACATTGTCCCTGCAGCAGCACAAAATGGAGAGAAAAGGCAGTATACCCTTGGGTAAGACGTCATCGTTCTTCATTGAGAAGGTGGTTGCGTGCAATCTTGTGACTTGTTAGTGGTGTGCACCTTGGGAACGTACCGTTTCCGTCAAACACTAAACACCAGCGGAGGCGAAACCACTGCGTGTAAACCTATTGACGTGATTGCGGAAGATTTTTAGGATGAGATAGACGTGCGTAAAATAAAGATCGAGAAGAACCAGTGCATTACGATACAAAGTATCATCATCACTTTCAATCTCCCTACTGTCGAAATACTACTACTGTACTGTACTGAAGTACTACTGTTGGAAGTTGTGCATCCCTCAGCTGCAGTGCGCCCATACATTCCAAGCACCTTACAGTGCCTGTGTTGTAACAGGCTCGTGCATGCCGCGGGCTCGTGTTTCGGGTTTCCCAGAGACTAAAGGGCGAGACCGCAAAGTAAATGGGTTCCTCTGGCCACCCATCTTACTCCAGATCTTGTGCGAAGTGGAAAGGTTCGGCGTACATGCGAATTTTTCGAAGAACAGTTTGAATTTTGGAAACTCTCAGGAGAATTTGAATGTCGAAGGTTTGATACACCTGTGATTAAGTTACACATGAGGGTTCACTTCCTTCTCAAGACCAAAGGTTCCGCGCTGTCTGCCGCGATGCTGTAGGTTCGATGTGACATGACGATTACATATGGCTATCAAACGACTGAGTTTCGTAGGAGTAGATCAATGAAATACAACGCAGCGGATGACACGCCCTTGCAAATTACCGGCATATATAATAAATAGCATTCTATAGTAAAATGTAATTTTTTCCGCGCGGATCGACATTTTGTCCGTGTTAAAATCAGTGGGGCGGTAGGCTTCTTACGACGTCGGCACTAAATACGGAATAACTCGATGCTGCCCTATGTTCATATGCAGTTGTATATAGATGAAACAATTAACTGCCATTCCATTTCAGCTGAACGGCTGTTTGTGTGCGTTTTGAAGAACTACGGCGTCGTGGTGCCAGACGGATTATGTGGCGTCTTGTTGCTCACCTACCGGCACAGATTTCCACATGGAACTCTTACAAGATTGTTGATAGTGGAGAACTTCACTAACACTAATCCAGGAGGTTCTTGTATCATCACGAAATGCGGTATTAACATGATTCTTCTGTAAGTAACATACAGTAACCTACATTTAAAGTGTACAATTAACGAACAATGATGGGGATAAGCTGCTGCCATTCTGGACCGCAATTTGATCATGTGCGACCGTCATTGTAACAGGAGCGCGATGAGAGACTTACTGAAACGCGACTGAGAGTCATCGGTATACCGAATAGTAGCATCACAGCATACTTAACATGTCAATGTGGGATAGTGATCGAAGTGTTATCGTTTAGGCGAGAATTATTTACAGCAATTTCTGCAGTATTTTCAACCGCTTATGTCAGGTGAGTGATTCGTGTTGTACTCGTTATTTAGATACGCAGTATGGAGAATTCCACAAATATTTGCGCCGTCGGCTTCAAACAAATGCATTCGAAAATACAGGAAGCCCGCATGACTCCTTAACATTTGGTAACTAACTCTTAGTGACTGGGTTTTTTTACAATAAAAGCAGCGGAACGGGACAAACCTCATTGAGAACTATTACAAAACGCTGAGGTGCGCACGTGAGTCGATTTTTATTGAATTTTAAGCATTCATCATTCAAATTTCCATGCAAAGTGAACCGAAGCCAAAACATCGCGCCTGAGGGATGCATCACCTTCACCGACGGAGCCTTATCTGTGTACCAAAAAAGTTTTTCTAGAACGCCTTTGTTGAACTGTGGCAGTTTTTCTCAGTTATTATAAGCCGCTCATGATGGCCTACTCCAATTTTCACCAGCCATAGAAGATTCGTGCCTAGATAAAAAGTCTAGATCAGCGGGGTGCACCGCATTAAAAACGAGCACAGCATGTCGATATCTGTGGAACAAATATAACCACAATATGCCAATATGCAAGTCATCTCCCGAGTCTCCGTAATTTTTGCGCGGACTATTTTGAACACATCTAGGAAGCGAGAAGTGGCAATGCAGGACGTTCTCGGAAAGCAAATTTGGAGTCTGGCTCAGATTGGTTGGTACGTGCAATATTGGTGTACTACGTAACACATTTGAGACAGGCAACTATTTGTCATCAGCCCTGTTTTGAAGAAGAGGAAGATCGGTTTAAACTGTTTAAACGGTTTAAACGTAGCTTTCTTCACTTTTCAGTTCCTTCAAACAGGGCATGTTTTATAGTCTCAGCTGTTGAGGGGCGCTCTTGCCACGTCGGTACGCTGCCGTCTGGCGATGGATGGCGGCACACAGGCACTGGGACAATTCCTAAATTTCTAATCCACTGGTTTAGAAATGCCGTATCGCGAAATACATGAGCTTGGCCGGAGCTGTTAGCAGGAACCCCATTGCGATTTTACCACCTTTGGAAGTGTAATGTGGGCGCAGAAGTCATCAATCGTGGACTGAAGAATATCGGTTAGATGCCAATCTGCAGTGAAAATCCCGTCAAAGGAGATGGGACTAATGAGAATATCATGACTGTCCAGTTTGTCTGTTCCTGTATTGCCGGCTCTAGCTTAACAGGGCTCTACCAATGACCCAGAGGCCTCGTTTGGTACACGTAGTCCACTCACGTTTCTGCGTCAGCGTGACAAAACACTGATAATGCATATCTAAGGCGAGCTGGACGTGTTTCACATCGCCTTGAGTGAAGTCTCCTACCTTGATGATCCGCACCTAAGCATAACAAAATCAATCATGTGGTTTACACTGGTTTACAGCTAAAGAAAGAAAGTCGAGTTTAAGAGTAATTAATGAAGGGTATATGCAATTAAGAAAAATATTAAATTTAAAGATTATGGAATCCAAGGGTACTGAAAGTAGTTGACGCCAATCAAGTCATATAGCAATTGCGTCTCCTGAACGTGAAGAGGAATTCATGTATAAACCGTAAGCAGACAGCTGGAAGTCTGAGCTGGACGGAGTTGGAAGGCGGAAGCTGGACTGGAAGTCGGCTCTAGAGCTGAACTGTGTACACACAAGCCAAGTATAGTCCGGAAAAAGCGCTTAATGGAAACAGATTTCTTCCCATTTGCCGCACTACGCCACTGAATTTTTTTCTTGTCATAAAATCGGCACCTGTCATGGCAGGGCATGGTCCGGTCACGGGGCAATGCTTCCCTAAACCAACCTCAAGTTTCTGTCCGATTCCCATGAACCACCAACTGAAAACGAACCTAAAAGTTGGTCCACGTAGGTAAATGTACAAATGCCTCGTAGACAAAGGCATTTGACCTGAGCGCTTCTCGGTATGCGTCATTCCCCGGACAGTCATTTTTCTTTCACATTTACCTTAAAGTTCCAGCAATTCATCATTCTGTCCGATTGGAAACAATACATTATGACAAGCGGCCGTTCAAGTATTGTATGGAAGTAACAGTTTATCTCTCCTGACTAAAGAAATGTCGCATGCACTCTGATGTCACTTGTGCCGGCGAACAAGACAATGTTCACCTCACTGTTCCCTCAACAGCTGTACCGTGATAAGTATGGCCACGTGTAAGGTTTTCTATACGATTTTTTTTTTGTTATTTTGCAGGCAAACAACTGACAACCAGGCGCTTGACAAATTGGCCAGCGCTGATGGAACAAAGGATCTTCAGTGGTTCGAGGGACTCAATTTTCGACATTATGGGATGCTTAACCTGCGGATTGGTCTTCACACTGAAGCAGCTATAACACGTGTAATTAATTACTTCAAGGCGAGTGACTGAGATTCTCTTTATCGCGTGCAGTTTTACGGAAGAGGTACACGAATGGGAATCGTGCACACGCTTTTTGTTTGCTTGCTGTCTTCATTTCATTACATGTGACCGACTGTATCTTCTAGTGTTAGTTTTACCTGATGTGCATACCGAATCAAAAATAACGAAGACTGTTAAGAGCATCAACCGTTTACTATATACATAAAAACGACTTTCGTGCACTAGGCTGCACTTCTTCAGGTTTGAGGACCTGTTACAAGTGGTGAAGCATATATGAAAAACCAAGTCACATGGTACAAGTGAAAAGGGTAAGGGTGAAGAGAACTACAAACCCAATACAAATATCAACAAAAATGAAAAACAAAACGCAATCAATAGGAGGTGGCTGGACAAGGTCAGACAGACATACAGACGAGTCGGAGTTGTACGTGGAGGAAACCAATAAACATCACATGAATAGGCACAGCAGCCAGTTGGCACAAAGAGCTTTAGAATGCGTACGGGGAATTAGGGCTCAAGAGCGAAGGATTGATGACACACAGCACCTTGATGGCTTCCAGACTCTGGGAAAGTAACCCGGAGTTGATGTCTTACTGATTGTGTATCATCGTGTATGATGTGAAAAATGGCAGACAAGTGATAATACAGTAAATAGACTCATAGTATAAAGGACTGTAATGGGCCGCCGTACACGTTGATGCCGTGCGGCTGTAACGTTGCAAATTTCGAAATGAAAAAGGATTCTCGATTTTTGCGTTTGATGTCATTAGCGTACCCGGATTCTAAAATGGTGATAAGTATATGCGTATGCAGATCATGTCCCGGAAGATTAAAATGTAGCGATACAGACGATTGACGTTTATTAACAATATCTGATTTACGGCCATAAAATCTTTCACGGATGGTGTTACGTGTTTCGCCTATATATTGTTCATTGCACAATTTGCATGTAATGAGATAGCAGACATTGAATGAGTTACAGTGAAGAGACTGCCGAATAGAGAAAACGAAACCATTAACAGTGCTACAGGTGGAGGTACATGTTGCAATAGTTTGGCAGCGGTTGCTGTTGCAAGGAGCGCAACCGGGACTCTGTTGATTATTGCGGGAGGAAGTGAGTAAGTCGCGTATGTTACGTGATCTCCGAAATGTAATAGCCGGAGCATTAGGGAAAATGTCTTTCAGATATTCATCGGCGTGGAGTATGTTTAAATGGCGTTTGAACACAGATCCTACATTACGGAGTGCGCGGTTGTAAGGTGTAATGAAAGTGCATTTATTATGACTTTGTGCCTTTTGTGCCTGTCTAGGGAGGTGGCTCTGGCTAGGGCATTGTCGATGAGTTCGTCGGGATATCTGCGCTCCTTGAAGTAATTGCACATGTCATTTGCATGCTTCAAAAAATCTTGTGTATTGGAACATATGCGTTTTAAACGTGTGAGTTGTCCAAATGGAATGTTTCGCTTTTTGATATTAGAGTGATGGCTGTTGAAATGAAGGTACTGCCGTTTGTCAGTCGGCTTCTGTGACGAGTTTACCCGACTCGAGAGAAACAGTGACGTCTAGAAAGCTGATTGAAGTTCGAGAATAGTTGCACGTGAATTTGATGGAAGTGTGCCGTGAGTTAAAATGATCAAAAAATGAGAGTAGAGAGGTTTCGTCAGCTGTCCAGATGGCAAAAATATCATCAATGTATCGCAGGAATACTAAAGGTGTCACTGGAAAAGACTAAGGCTCTTTGTTCAAAAAGGCCCATGAAGAGGTTTGCGTAATTGGGTGAGACACGGGAACCCATCGCTGCGCCCTGAACTTGGACATAATGTTTGTCATTAAAAACAAAGTTGTTGTACTGCACGACTAACTCAAGAAGACAGATAATGGTTTTAGTTTGAAGAAGATCAGACAGAAAGGAGGAAAGAAAAAGCTCTACAGCGTTAACACCATCATGGGGAATATTTGTATATATTGACGTCACATCCACAGTTACCAGTATAGCGTTGTTTAGGTTAGGAGAAATGGAATTTATTTGGGCAAGGAAGTCGGTTAGTGTCCGTCGGTTAGAAGTTGTGGAGGAATATGCTTGATGCAGTGATCTAAGACGAGGGATATTTTTCAGTCGGTGTATTAACACCCGAAATTATAGGCCTGCCAGTGTGGTTACTTTTGTGCATCTAAGGAGATAAAAAGAACCAGGCGTGGTGTTCTTCGGTGTTTGTTTGCCTCATCTACGTAGGCCGATGCATTCATAACGACGATTCCGCCACCTTTGTCAGCAGGTCTAATGATGATACCTTTACGTGTCATTAAGGATCAGATTCATTAAGGCCGTCCTTTCTGCTTTAGATCAGTTAAATTTTTTAGCATTGTTATCAATGACAGTTAGGCATTTAATATCGTTATAAACCGCTCTAATGTAATTGTCAATCATGGGGCTTGTTTTCGACGGGTCTGATGTCCAGTTTGAGGGTTTCTTAAATGGTGTTATCTCTATGTTCACTGCCGTGGAAAAACGTCTGCAGGTGCATTCTACGACCTAAGCTTAGAAGGTCATTTAGGATTTCGAAATTGTCAGTGCTGGGAGGGGTGGGCACAAAGGTGAGACCTTTGGACAACACATTTACTTCTGCTTTGTTTAATGGTACGTTAGCGAGATTGAATACCACGTTGTTTGTGGCTGAACTGGGATATGTATGAGGTGTCAAAGCATCGCAAATATCAATATCCTCAATCGGAGTGAGTTGAATGCCGTCGCGTTTCGCCTTCTTGGACTTAGTGCGTTGCAGGACGGAAAGTTTACGGACACAAAAAGAGCGCAGCATCCAGCTCTTCCGGCGATAGTACACGGCTAAGTTGTCAAAGTTGATTGTCTGTGTCCTTAATGACATGTGAGGCTTCATTCTGTGAAATTCTGATGTGGCTTATGGAAGCATGGGTCAAGATATTGGACCAACTTTTGGAATTACGGGGAGATTGAAATTTAAATGATGAACATGCACTGAGCAACAAACCTTTAGGAACAACGTTTTGTCTAATGCAATCGGTATAAAAATACAAGTGGGAAACAAACCTTGCTTTCGTATCTAACAATTTACGAGCCTTCAGGAAAGAAGGGGATTTTGAGTTGTCCGAGATGAGTCAACGTGAACTTGAGCTTCGTGTGTTGTACCGTGAAGTGCGGAATCCTGGTTTCTTGAAAGTGGCCCCTCCCGAAGACGAAGGGGACGTAGGCTTCGGAAGGTTGGCGTTGGACGCCGGGCTAACTGGCGAACTGGAGGCAGGGATGACACTTACAGTGGATTGCACAGTATCCAAACGAGGACATTCACGCACAGTGGGCACTGGAGACGAAGAAGTTGAGGGCTGCACAAGAACGTAATTACCATCTGAAGACGCGTTGCAGGTAGAGTCACACTTAAGGTCCCATGGAGCGCACTGGGTGGCATGTGGAGACGTAGGCACTACCACAGACAGAAGATGATGGCTAGAATCCGACTTGCTCGGGCCTGCAAGTGGCACAACAGGGCTCAACGGGGCTGTGTATGTGACGGGGTTTTTGGCATGTTGGGCTTGAGGTGGGGTGCCCGGCGAAAGAAGGTCAATTGGAGGAAAATGTTGGAGGTTCAGATGAAACGTATCGTGGGGCTCCAGGGGTGAGCAAACGGCGGAAGAGAAGAAACGCTTGATGCTGTTGCGATAGTGTGATGAAAGAACTCTGGCCCCGTGGAGATTGAGGTGGTGACCGTGTAACGCCAGAAAATCCCATGGAGACTGATATACCGCATACCGAAGCAGAGAAACCGATTGAGGTAAAGGACAGGGAGAGAACGAGTTCAAAGTAGAATGATCATTATCTCGACAACCGGTCCGACGGAAGGGCGAGGTTGAACAACAGAGTATACAAGAGCTTGATTTGCCAGTTCAGTCCCTGTGTGCTATTATTCTACGAGGCTTGTACAGGGTGTTCCACGAGAGGGCGTTGTTAAATTCGTAAAAATCGTTTTCACTTCTACAAATTATGGCACTAGTTGGAATAGTCCTAGAGACTCTCTGCATTCGTGTGTCATATTAAGTTCGAATAATCGAATTCGCAAATTAGCTGACGCAAGGTAGAGCCTCTCTTGGTCACCAAAAAAACGCACGATAGCAGAGCACAGAGAGCAAACACAGGGAACTAATGAATTTGAAAGCTGGGCTAAGGGTGTTTGTTCGAGCCCATTGCTCCGCAACGATCGTGTCGGGAGAAAGCCAGAGAGTTTTACACCGATTGAGGAACACGTCGCGCAGCCCATCCTTATATGTGGGCTGGCAGCTGACACGTTGCGAGACGTAAATGATCCAATTGCGCCGAGGTTTGTTTTGTGCCTTTATAGGAGGTAATGTATTTGGATGGAGCAAGTTCCGGAAACGTACGCTGTCGTGATTGCGTACGTTTGAAATACCGTGGTGGTTCTGCGCAATACACAAAGCTGTGCTCATGCCATGCAGATGCACGAACAGATCAAAACTACCTATACTAAAATTCACTAATATTCGGGAGTGCATGTCTCTGCTTTTGACATGTTGACCCGTGTGATTTTAATTCGAATAGTGAGTTCCTAATTCATCAATCCGTGGCCACCCTCTATATATGTCATTTTTTTTTCTATGTTGAGTAAGGAAGTTAATATGTACGAACAAATAGCAAATACATCCTTATAGGACGCCCTTCGCATCACGCCTGCACACTTGACGTGATTACTTCTGAACTTGGAATGAAAATGCGAAGAAAACTAGATATCTCACGGGTATGGAAGTTAACGGGCGAACAGCACGCACAAAGGGGGATAGTTTACGTGTCGTGCTCCAACTTTAGGACAAAGTGTGCGGGTGTCTCTCTAGAAAGGCAATCATAAGACCCGCATTATATAGTCTGTGGGATCATTCGATTGAATTCTCATGCCCAGGGACGCAGCCGTCAAAGAGAGGATGTTTGTTTTCGTCTCGAGGTGGTCAAAATTCCGGAAGCGTTTGCCCGGTGTCGCGTTTGCATTTGAAAAAAAAAAAAAAAACTATCTATCTAACATCTGACCTATCTGACATTTCACAGGCACTCCGTGAAAAACAAAACCAGATGAACACAAGGGGTCTCCACATTATCGGTGTGACACCTTATTTTTATACCAACGCTCCCACAATTGGTGACGACATCAAAGAAGACCTGCGACGCATTGTTACGTAAGTGAAATAGGTACCGAAAATCGTACCGGAATAAGCACTGGATTCATTTATTGTCAGCTAATGGGAATGGGGGACAGTTATTACACACAATCAATCCATCTATTGTGTTGCTAGTACAATGATGCGAGACGTATACTTTTTTCCACGAACATTCTGCCAAAGTGCTCGACGGAACAGAGTGGCTCATCATGCTCCTGACTATGCCTATTACTATTTTTGTTACAATATATATTGAAGCTGAGCGCACTGGAAGTACGCTGGCGAAGGAGATAGCTGAAAATGCCTTATATTTGTTTTGTTTTTCTTAAATATTCTTCCAGAATGACCATTTCGAGCACCCTGCTTCTTCGTGTTGTTCAGGTATCTTATCTTCGTAACCATTAAAGCTAAGCTGTTTTGTCTTTAGTCTTACTGCCTATATGCTGCTGTACTCTTTGTTGTAGGTTCTTGGTTCTAGGGTTTGCAGGTGCCTAGAGAAAAATCTCAAAGTAGCCTCATTTGACAGAGGAGAAAAAATTGGCGGTTTTGTTGCCGCGTAAGTGCAGAATGGAATTCCATGACCTGTCGTGATAGTAAGCACGAGGCAAGTAGCTGCAAGTAGAGCTTGCATAATGTCAGTCTTCAGATAAGCCTCATCATCGAAATGTGAGGATCACATGTGCGGAACACTTTAGGCATAGTAGGGTACCTGCTGTGATTGCGGCCTCCCATTTTCGTTTTGTGTCATTGTCCCTTCGCCGGTGAGCTCCAGGAACATAACATCGCGTTCCTGTTATCCTTGGCATGATACAATCTCCCTTGGGAAAATGTGCCACAGCAAAGCGCTTGAAATATGGACGGACTCTGATTTGTCCGCTCCGTCATGGTCCGAATCACGTCGCACCAATCTTGTTGTCGCCGAGACGCTCGCGGCCATACAGGCTGCACTTACGTTAAAATAAGTAAAGAATTATCCAGAGAGAAAATTGGCCAAATAGGTCGTCGGAGGATCCTGCACTTCACGGTAAGGGTTTCATACCCACGTTCCCGGATGTTTTACGCGAATGGAAATATTTTTAAACACTGGCAAACCGATATCACTCATGTTTACCTTCTGGTTTTACAGAAAACGGAAGAGTCGAAAAAGTGTTATTTTTGTAAATGAGGCGATCTAGTCGATAGGCGATATTTTATCTAGTCACCTGCAAACCCGCAGAACAAACAGCACGGCAGCACGTAGGCAATAAATGTGGCGAAAAACTTCATAGCATAGCCTTAATGGTTACGAAGGTACCAGTCCTGAAAATTCAGGAATTGCTGTGCTCGAAACGGTCATTCTAGGAGATTATTAAAAAAAATTGTAACAATTGTAAGATATTGTGGCGGCCCATGTGTGATGACGAAGACGTGCCTCTGCTACCATGCGCTACGGCGCTGGCACAGCAGTTAGCGGCACCGTCCTAGCGTGAGGCCACGATCGTCTGCCCGCTGGGACATTCCATCATCGCCGGTCAGGACTGAGGTAGAGGAACACCACCTCCTATACATTTGGTGACTCGAACTATGAACACCATGTTCGGCGTAGTTCGGCCCAGTACCATCCCAAATTTCTGCAAGCCCACCTCCGAAGCCATCTCCGAAGGTACGGTGCATCGTTCTACCGAGGAACTGCTAGGTGACGACGTCAATCCACCGCGGCTCGACTCATCGCAACGCCCGGCCGCGCAACACCACGGTTCCACCCAGCTCGCTCATCAGCTCACATCGCCATGGTCTCTCACTCTGCGTCACGTCGCCACATGCTTCGCGATGGCACTCCTCGGGCTTTCAGCAGCGGCACCTTCATGAGCAACACGCTCCCATACCGGTCGCGGTACGCCGCTGGCGGCTGCATGGCCCCATCCTCATCGTCATGCCAGTCCCAAGAACCCTGCCCGCCTTGCCTTCCCACCAGGCTTCGATACAGGATGCTGGCAGTCCATCCAATGGCGCTCAAGAGGCACCGAGACCAACGTTCCACCGGGGACCCGCACAGAGGCCACCGAGTTCTACTCCCGGTCTCCCCGTGCTTCGCGATGGTCCTCCCTGGCAATCACCTTGGCGACAGTACGAGCTCACCGCTCACGAACAGGTCGCGGTTCTGTCGCTCCATTCTCTTATCACTTCGGCCTACCTACTCTGCTCTCTGCTTCGGCCTGCCCCTGGAACCCTCCGGCCAGCTCTTGTCCGACCGTTCATCCCGCAGCTCTGCCCACTCAGCACAAGACGCAAGAACAGCCGTCCCTTTAGCACGTGTCGCCTGTCTTCCTCCTCTTCATGTATCGACGCGGACCTCAACCGCTAGCTCTACACCGCGGCCCGTGTGTGGTGGCGAAGATGTGCCTCTGGTGCCACGCGCTACGGCGCTAGCACGGCACTTGTACCGGCGCCGTCCTAGCGTGAGAACACGACCATCTGCCCGCTGGGACATTCCATCATCGCCGGTGAGGACTCATGTAGAGTAACACCACCTCCTCTACAATATTTTCAGCCATTTTATTCGGCAATATATTTCCTTAGCAGTAGGCTTCAATGTATACTGGAATGGGGAAAAATTGAGAGGTCGACGGGACCATCCGGCGTTAAGTCACCCCTTAATGAAAATAACTGTACAACGTACAGATGTGTAAGGGTGCACCCTATATATTGCTCTTGTGTTCTTGGTTTCTATTCTTCAAGCTAAGTGAAATAAATTAATAAATTATTTGTTTCGTTTTGAAGTAAAGTAACAGCATAGGAATACTATGCAGCATAACGCTAAGTTCTTATTGAGGACAAACCTATCGGCAATGGCGTGCGGGGCCTCCTCATCCATTTATGTGACTGCAGGTGACATAGACCCGGTTTGAGGAACGATTCAATGCTTCAGTGACAGTAACTCCCTTTAGTGAGGCACAGTTAATCGTCATATTCAAGTTAAGGGTCGACGATCTCTGTTCAAACTCAGCGATGATGACGTACAAGCATGTTGTGAGGTAGGAGCTGTCTGCGCCCAGTAGCCACGCGATCGTCGCTAAACCCCTCCCCTCCCCCCCTTCCTAGTCAAGCCCGTAACATCATGATCCCAACTTAAATCATCCACTTCTTGGAAGTCGAGGGCGTTTGCGACGGGTGTGCTGCTTAAAGCCCCTGCTCGTGGTCTCGTCTGATCGTGTTTCGTGCTTGAGCACACTTCTTTCTCGGGCAAAAAAGCAAGGGAGGGACGTGTGCTTCACTACCCCTTGAACCCGCTCCACTGTTGTGTATGTGACGGAGGGTCGCCCTGCAGTGAGTTTCCCAAAGAAAGGGTGTTCTACGTTATGTGCTATGTTCTTGTTGTTAGTCCCTGGGTGACCTGTAAGTTTTTGACCGTTTTGGCATTAAACCAACCGTGATCGCACAGCCTGTTCTGTCATTGTAAAGTTGAACAACGCCGCTTGACGCCCGCAAAGAAGACACTAACAGCCACCGTGGCTTTACCAATTTCATTCCCAGCCCATTCCCATTCCAACTTCCACCAGCACATTATTGGGTACTTATGCGCATTAATTACAGTTATCTTGCAGGGAAGTCGACTTAGACGCCCTTCTCATCAGAACAACTCAGACAGAGTCTGCTCTATTCGAGCCAGAGTGTCGTCTTACCGGACCATCACTATGGACGCACCTAGACAATCTGGAAAAACAAGTAACTTTCGTAAGTAACTGCGGCACGAATACTGCAGATGTTTTGAAATCGTGTTACGACATAATAGATTGCCTCCGACTGGGGCTCCGTCTCAACTCGACCTGATATCGTCTTTTCAGTACGTTCGAATATTATATTGGAAGAATGCATCTAGGGCGAGTTCAGGAAGCGATGCACCTGCTGCGACGCCCGTGCAGCATTTTCTGCACCGTTGAGGAGGTGACGTGAAAAGTGCAGCTGTGAAACATTGTGCATTTAGCCGCTTTTTTTTTTTCATCCACGTGGTGCCTGCTGATCATTAATGTGCTATAGATAAGCCCATTCTTCCGCCGCGAGCCAGTTTGGAATATATCGGTGCGCTACACGACACGATAATTATAATGTCATATCGTGATATGTGATTCTGAAGAAAGCGGTTATGATTACTCAGAGCCGTATATTCAAAGGGAGTCTGGCCATTAATGGGTCATGCCTATACCTGAATCTCCACCCACTTTTTCAGCTTTCTGACCAATACAGTCTCGAAATATGGGGCGCTATCAATCAACCTATCCCCACTATTTGTTCGCCCCTATTCAACATGGGCAGCGCCATTTTGGGTGGCAAGTGGATACCTCTCGTTATCTGCAAAACTAGTGGATTTTTGGTGCAGATCTGATTGTCTCCACCAAGAGTGCGTGGGGAACGGGAATTGTCGTGCTTCCGTCGCTGTACGGCTGCCAGCAGAACCACCTGCTGGGGGCACATTCTGTCGTCGGTACGATTTTGAAACAAATCTACATGAATAATTGGAACGTAAAAGGCAAGAATGATTATATCCATGAAATCCAGCAATTGAATATAAGATTGTACAGCACAGTGCCGTTTTTTTTGTTATGATTTCGTTGAGATCACCGCGATCGCCGTGTTTACTCTGCCTAACACCAGCGACAAAACGTATTAGTTTCGGTTAAATATCGATGGGTGAGCATCAGTTGAAACTGATTTCCAAGAAACGTACATGAGCAAGTACATTTCCAGCGGAAAATCAGTTGTCCGCAAATAAAATTTTGTCACGAAATCCCCGCTTCACTGTATTTTCGTCGCCGTTTTTGGTGGCAGTGAGGTGTCATGGCGGTCCCCTTGATAACAAGCAAACCAATCAGTGGAGCGAAACTGTGATCGACAGGTCGAGCCTCTTTTTGTGACTCCTCCCAATGGCCAGACTCTTTTAATATACGGCTCGGTGATTATTAACTTCGTAGCGGTCCCGTGCGGCGAGTCCCGGGAAAAAGATAGGATTTTGTTGGAGGTATGTTAAAAGTTGGAAATAAAACAGGAGGGACAGACCGGCATCGTGACCGACAGTATAGGAACTGGTATTCCGTGGCATAACACTTCACAAGCTTCAGCTACAAAGTATGCACAATAACTGAGACTGTAACTGAACAGAATCTGATAAAGTGACAACACAGAGTGGTGTACACATCCGCTGACAGTGTCTCTGAGGCAGCACTGTGCTCCTTCACCCTCTCACATCGTGAGTGAAGGGAAGACGCGTCTCTCGAACAAAAATAGAAAAGAATGTTCCTTCACGTATTCCTTGTGGATGATCTATCCAACGTATCTTTGTCCTGAAAACGACTACGGTAGGAGTTGACCGAAGGGACCGGATATCCTCATTGGGACAACTTCGTAGCCTTTATAATTAGATAGTTAATCATTTAAAGTCAATTAGGACATTCGATGGCGCCCTCCAGCATATGCTATATTTCAAGTGACTTTTTATTAAAAAGTTATACATAAATGTGATCAAAACCGGTTCGAATTTTCTGGGACACCCTGAGATATACGCCTTGAGCTTCACTAGGATGCATGCCCTTATGAGAAAGAGTGACTGACGTAGATTGCATTGGACTTGTGTTTTGCATGCAGGTTCAGTCGTTGGAGTTTGCCAGGACCGTCCAGCTTCCCTCCGATCTACGGATATTGCTCTCTTTCAGCTGTACCGGCTTCAGGACATTTTACAAAAGCCTCTCCGCTCACTTGAGTCATCAAGACATCGATATCATTCGTCATGAGAAGTGTAGAGTAAGCCAGTTGGCGAACTACGGAGAGGAAAATGTAAGCGTGCGTATGGTTCACCTTCCGCGGACTCATGGAATCGGTTTGCCATAACGCAGGCCCAGTGCCCACAAAAATTCCTACACGAAGCTTATGCTGCTTTCTGTGCAACAATCCGCTGTCAGTAGTGATAATGTTAACGAGGAAACGAGAAATAGTTGTCGAGGTAACTTCACGTGGAGTCAGACAAGGTCTTTCGAAAAATTTCAATCATGCCCTAATACATATGCAGTTCACTGGCCATCAAATTACCTAAAAATTTTGAGCAGTTACCTAAAAATTTTGAGCAGTCAGTCTACAGTTTTCCATATTTGACATTTTCTTACCTTTGGAGCCTCATGTCTCTGAAACTGCTAAATATAGCAGAATGAAACTTGGAAATAAACGTGGCAGATAGACTTAATCTGTGCGTTCCGTCCTTTATATATTATTATTCCGTTATGTATTAAGGAAAGCGACCGCCAATTCAAAGCGAATACCCCTTATCGCACGGATAGTCCTTAAAAAAGTTGTTGAAATTAATCTTCGCTGAAGCTGCAACGCCACCAAGCGTATAAACTGAAACTTCAAACCGAGAATGTGGTGAAAAGTTACCTAAGTTACACGTGACATGCCTTGTGACCCTGCTAGGATGAACAGTTTCGACCAATACCAAGTAACCCAAGTGGTGAACGTTGGTTGCTATTGGTTGTTTGTTATCGAGCATCTATAAGCGCATGTTTTCTTCCGGTTATTCCTGACGCTTGGTTTTTATATACCATTTCCCATCGCTTTTCTTCATTGATCGTTCCTGCGGATATGTATTCTCGTTCTTCTTCTGCATCATTTCATACGACTTTCTATGTACCTGTAAAGTGCTTCGGTGGTTCGGAGTCATTCGATACGCTCATTGCTGGCTACGTTTAAAATATATGGCAGGTACCTTCAATATCTATTGACCACCTTTCTCTCTCCAGATCATCTGTACATCTAAGAAGCCATGCGTAGAGTTTTCCGGATAATTTTAGATATCTGATAAGAAGACGAGAGGGATATGATGAGTTTCGAGGGGGATCCGAAAGGGATCCCATATCCCACCTCCCTGTCGTTCTTTTTTTTTTGTCGGATATCTCAAAAATCTGGACAACTCTGTCCATGGCTTGTAAATGTGCACAATGATCCACAGCTTGAGATTCCAGCTGCCCCTTTGCACTCTTTTAACGCATAGTTATTGTGCACATTACCGTAACTGCGCACATTTGGTAAAATATTAGAATGATACAAGCTATTTGCTTATCGGTCTTGATTGTTCCTCACATCAATGTGTTGGTGGGAGAAACAGGACAGGATTTTAGACACATCCTTTAAGCATGGCTAAGATTCGTCAGTATTTCATTGTCGCGCCTAGGGCCGTGGGTTGCAGGACATTATAGTATATAGTCGCTCTTTCACTGGATGGCAGCATAAGTGATACGTATGGGTGCATGTACTTGAGAAATTACCGCGGAGATTGCCTTCAGAGATCCCTGGAAAATATCGCACCACTTCAAATGTGCAACGTGGTTACATTTGACGTGGCTAGAAAACCTGCCTGACTGGAGAAGCTGGCCATAATGGGCCATCATACAAAATATGTTCAGTGTGCTATATGCTTGTCGCGAATTCAGGTGGTTATTAGGTGGCAACTTTTTTTGCCAGGTCCTGAGCAGTCATGTTCGCTTGGTCAAAGCCAGGCATGTCGGCGTGGCGCTTTCCGAGCGCAGCAATTTTCAAGGTAGCACTTAATACGGCTGGTTTCGATACGTCCGTGCACGGAGTTGCTCAACGATATCCGGTGCAGTCACATCCGCAGTGCGAGGGTGGCGAGGGCGACGAAACCCAAAGACTAGCGGACGCGGTGCCCATATCGTGATCCAAGCTCCTAAAACCGCTAGAGCTGGGGCGTGTTGCCTTAAAATCACCGCCCGAATTCGCCATTTGTCGCTTTGTAATCAATCGAAGAACGGACACTATGAAGCGAGTGATGTCTGCACGTCTCCGTATATTTCTCGTCTCCGTTTTCAGCTCAGGCATCGCTCAAAACTGAGTGCTACGCTAAGTCGCATCCCAGGGAGACTATGTACGACACCGTGTGCCTCCCTCCATTAATCATTCTCCGAAGTGCTCTTCAGTGGAACATATTTATTTATTGAGTGGTACTCATTATATGAGCGTCGATTTGCGTAGCAGAGCTGTCGCTAGCTTTCACGTAACCTGCGCCCGTCGTGGTTTTGCAGGATCTAATTTCCATATGCTCGAATATTGGATGCCAGCGTTCGCGATCCTTGTCGCTTTTGACACTTCGATTATCTCATCTCCTCAGCAGAGTTGTAGGAATTACCAACACACATGTCAACATTACTCTTCAAGGGTTCGTACATCGTCTCATGTTTCAGAAATGCCACCATAGCGGACTGATGGGCATGGAAAGCAACAGCGTGACCAATTATGTCGTCCATGTAACCCTTAGTTCGCGTCGCGAGGATACCGTAGACATGTTTGACACCAACGTGACATACAAGATGAAGGTACGTCGCACTATTTAATCAATCAATTATCTACCGCTCAGATTAAATTACAATAAGTTCGCTCCTTCTGCCTCTCCATTGATTCCTGCAGAGTGATGTTTCTCGAAGATACATTGCGTTGAGAATCAAACCTGATCAACTGAGATGTCTTTGTTTGTAGCTTAGTCATGACCGACAAAATGTGAGCACTAAACAATCCTTGACCGCTCTGTGAGAGTACAATTATAAGGAGAAAGAACCTGGTTCTTTTCAATGCGAACGCCATAATTTAATGCAATTACATTTTGCTTAGTCTTAGTCACCTGACAGAATAAGTGGGTTCGGTCTCGTTCTGGTTCAGTTACGGAGCGCAGATAGCATGGTTCGAGCGGGTCTATTCTGGTGCATAACGTTTCAGCGCACTGCAGCAAAAGTTGTGCCAAACAGTGATGAACAGTGCTTGAAATAATCAGTAGTAGAGGTAGATGATCACATTTTTCTAAGCCACCGGATCGAAACCGAGGCTCAGAACTCGTGGAACACGTGTTAAAGACTGGTCATTCTTTCGACTTCCACAACGCGAAGACCTTGACCCATGAACCAACATGGGGGAGGAAGTCAGGAGATTCCACACCCACAAGTGACCTTTGCCCGATTGCTACAAAGGCTTAAAAGGATTTCCATAGTAGTGTGCATTTCTCGTGTGTATCCAAGCTCATGAGGACGCCCGTATAGGCGTCTAAACATCTTTGGATTTTTGTTTATTTTGTTACGTAAGCCAACGTACCATATTTGCTGTGAACACGTCTCCTGGCTTTTTGCCTGTTTTCAACATATCTGAGTATTTCTTTTTTTGTTTACCTTTACCATATCCCAAAATGGCGTACCTGGAATTGTACTTGACTTGCCATCCTATTAAGTACCCAAGTACCCTACTGGAACTCGGTCCACACAAATATCTCCAAAGAAACACTGAAAATGATTTTTGCGCCATTGAGAACCATTTTTTGGAAGATAAAGACTTGCTGGTTATCTACACTGCAACCGGCAGCAGGAGTAGTCAAGCACAGTTGTCTGTCTTTTACTCACCTTTGTCAATGTTTTCCTGCTGCTTGTCTTGCATTATAGATTGGCAACAACTTTCACGCATTGTTCGTGTAGTGTACTGGGAGATTGCTCGCTGAGTCAGGCAGGGTGGTCCGGTCGACCTCTTAGATTTTTTCGTTGCAATATATACTGAGGCCCGGTCCAACCTGGTTTGCCAGTCTACCCTGAATTACTCTGCGTGAAATCACCTAACTTTACAACATTCGCGGGTAATACGCTGGAGTGAACGGAGCACGATGCAATCTTTCTCAAGACCACATTATGCAAACAGCGTTTTGAGATCAAGCATCGACTCATTGAAGATTCGCCTGATGAGTTGATAACACCGCAAGCAAGCACGCGCGTTGTTCAACGCAAGCAGTAAGAAAATCCTACCAGTATGTAAAATGTATGTCCTATGTATCCTATGTATGTACGAGTATGTATGTCCTATGTATGCATGTTTGTGTCGTCCCTAAGCGTGGTCTGCCTCGGCCAAATTCTCGTTGTCTACCAGTATGTCTTCCCTTAATACAGTACCTACTTTCCGTGGTACCCAGATCACCACAAGATCAAATCGAGATAGCAACAAACTAAGACAAACACAGACACGAAGCGCATAATCGTACGCGATTACCGGCGTCGTGTATGATGCCCGCACGTAAATCCACGCATGAATAACATTTTCCAAGCGGCGCAACACATTGGGACAACGTTTGGCCAAGATGATGTGCTGCTTTGGTTACAGCATATACGGTGCAGTAGCAGCGCTACAGTTGGATGTTGTATTGTTTTAGTTCCGGTTCAGTTTCAAGACGACACTGTTCGACGCCCTGCTATTAATAATGAGCTATAGATATTGATGACTTGCGCTGTGGAAGACATACAACTGCAAATTCAAACAAGTCAGCCAAAAGAGATGCGGACGCTAGGAATCGAACCTGGTTCTTTTGATCTATAGTCGTCGTGTGTTGTCGATGCCCCACTAAAACTCTAATCATCATCATGGTCTCTAGTCTCCACTGTACATAGCTGAAGGGAAACGCGTGCAGTGTAGCGGTTAGCATATCTGACCTTAGATCAGAAGATCCAGGTTGGATTCCTAGCGGTAGCACCTCTTTTCCCTGAGTTCTTTGAAATAGTTAATTTCTGGGCGTCTGAGGCTTACTCGTCTGTCTCACTGTCTGTCTGTCTGTGTCACTCCTAATTGTGATCTGCATTCATACAGTTAATGTGGATTTCCTTGTAGTTAAGTTACCGTACGGTCTATACTCGTGTTAGACGGGCTACCTTCATCGATGATCAAAACCAACAGTGCTTGACAGTAGCGCCCCCAAGCGTGTGGTGTGTTACCCACTAACGTAAAAATGATATAGGGTGCGTGTAATTCAATGAATTTTGAGAAATGTACACACGACACCGCTAGGTGGTGCTACGCTCACGGTCATGGTTGGATTCACTGATAATCCAGGAATACCTGTCTAAAAGGGGCGATTAAACCCTTCATAACAAACCTTGGATGGTTTTCACTTCGTCATCCAGTCTCTCTCATCCTGTCTCTCACTTTCTCTCTTTTTTCTATTCTTCAGATGTGCAACGCTCAGAAGTTATACGGCTTTCAAGGGGGCTATGTGCTCTTTGACTTCGAGCAAATAGACACAGGAAACAAGTGCGGGGATACCAACTTCACTCATGGTTACGCGGACGCGCACTACCTCAAGACCTACATGAAAACCTCACTCACGGGTTGCTAGAAGCCATATGTTGATGCGCTCAACTGTATTCTAATCACAGCGCCATTATGTTTGCATTTTGGACTTGCATTTAGAATAGATAGCGGTAGAACCTTTTTACTGTGTCATGAAGGAATGTCATTTCACATGCATGCATACACACTTCTCTCTGGATTGTCTCCTTCCTGACCATTCCAGATATACTGCGCGATACTGCGCTTTTTTTAATTTTTGGGCATCATGGCAAAGTAAGCTATTAGTATTGATATCATTATTACGAGATATTCGTCATTACAACATGCACGTGGAATTCGAGTAACTTATAACACTACACTACACTATTTGTCTACACTATGTAGCGCATGGGGGACTGTTCCCCCGTCCAGAACGCAGCTTTCTCTACCTCTACCTCTTCTTCCTCTAGGCGTCCGACCTAGCTCGCTACATGCACACTCAAAATATTTACGCCCATTTAGGTGTTGAAGGGGTGTATTTAGCAATTTACACCTTACAGCCAAAAGCAGAACACCTATCCAGGTGCAAAGATGGTGTACTGTACAGCTTACACCCCACAGTCAAAATAGCAACACCTATCTTGGTGTAAAAATGGTGTACAGGCTGAGACAAAAGTTCGGGAAACTCACGAGCGGCGTCAACCCTCTGCGGAGCGACATCCTGCGAAACAGGGACGTCCACTTGATCAGAGGGGGGCCAGTGGCTGTTACCACTTGCGATAAGGCTGCTTTCCATGCACATTCGAGGCCAATGTCAGCCATCCACCCCTGAGTGAAAGTGCCCATTTCCGGTTTCCATTTCCATTTGACACTGCTCGCACGTTTTTGACCGAACCTGTACACCACTACTCATTCATTTATGAAATTTGTTTGTTGTTGGTCCTTACAGAGTGTAATTAGGGTAACGACAGCGAACTTCTCGCTTGAAATGGAAATAAATGAAGTATCATTATAACTGTAAAAGTTCATGCTAAGAACAGAAGAAAAGAAAAACAGTACTACAAAAAAGAAAAATGCATTGCAGTTTCTCAAATTCATTGCAATGTTACAAAACTCCATACAGGGCCGCTTGCGCACACAATGAAAGGAGCGAGTCATACAGCTTACTAATAATGTTACTGCGTGTGGAGCTGAAATTAAAAAAATGTGAAGCAATAGCATACCAGTAGTGACACATTGTATTATCGCCTTCCCCGTCCACCGAATGTCTCGGTGTATTGGGCTTTCCCACGATCTTGGATATTCCAGGCAGTCCTCGGCTTCTTCCGGGAATCTTTGGCTTTCCAACCGACATTGTCTTTTTCCGTGCTCGCGGACGCGGATCATTGCACGGCCGGTTGTAGTTGCTGGGGACTGGAAAACACAGGGGGGGGGGGGGTCATTCTGTCATTACATAATTCTTTGAAGCAGACTAGGAGGTCATGGACGGATTGCGGTGCCGGACATCGGTCCAACATGCACTTTGCAACACCGCCCAGAGTTGGGTTGATGTTGGCTGGAACCAGTCCTGTCGACAACGTCAGGTTTTACCACCTCAAGGTGCGGTTGTGGCTCCAGAGATGTGTAAGTGTTCAGCCTGTCGCCGTTGCGAACAAGGCTGACCGCGATAGTCAGACTTGGGGGAGGGGGGGTCGAACTCGGAGATATGACAGCTGCTGCCCAAGGTCGGTTACAACGAACCGGTTTGCCTTTCTGTCATCTTCAGATTAAGCTTCATAAGCCGCTCTGATCGTACTTCTTGATAGACTACTTCGTATTGTCCAAAATGAATTGGACGGTTTCGGGTGAACTGTAGAGAAACACCTTCGTTCCCGTCCACACCGTCCACTCGGTAACTGCCAAGGAAGAAGTCCTCTCCCACACATTCCATCACTCGTGATCCTGCCGACTGCGCCAAATATAATACTAGCATGTGTTTATTCGTCTACACTTTTTTAGCGTATGGGGGACTGTTCCCCCTGTCCAGTACGTACCTTTCTCTTCCTCCTCTCCTCCTCCTTCCCTTCCTCTACGCCTCTGACCTAGTTCGCTACAATAGGTAAGTCGACTTAACCAGGTTATTGGTACACAGGCTCGGTTGATGAAATTAATATTGTGTTAATATACTGAATTTCTCTAACGAAGAAAGGCCATCACCCATCACTGCCAATCAGCCAGCACACTTTCAATTTCCATATAGTCATAATCCGCGCCCAACCTACTAAGCTGATTATGTATATCCTGTTGCACGACCGAGTTTTTATTTGTGTATGGGGACAACTGCCCCACGTGCCTCATGTAAGGCCCTATGTAGGAGAGACGTAAACTGCGGTTTAAGCAGAAAGGAAGAAGTTGCGTCTGCACTGAAGCTATTGATTCTTTAAGTATAGTCTGCACCTGCACTGTAGAAATAGCAACATCCCAATTAGTAAGAGGTGTTCGTATGAGGGAGAGGGTGAGGACAGGTGTAGAGTATGAGGGAGAATGTTTATTAACGATTTTGACTGTGCTGGGAAGAGTACAGCTTTCTTTTCTCAGAATGCATTGCTTAGTATTACTTGCAGCCATGTCTTTCTAAGTTTTTCTTTAACCATTTTATTTCGGTTCTGCGCACCATAGCCGCATTAGTTAAAGCTGCAATGCTAGCCACATCAATGGCGTGTGAATGAACCAAATCAACTGATGACCTGTCTTGGAAGCGGAAAAAATAAAGGCTCTTTCTCACTGCACAGCGTTCTGACTGCACAGTTTTTGATATGATGAATAATACGTAGAGTTTAATTCACGATTTTGCACATTGGACTGCATTTGCACTGAATGCATGAAACCGAATCGCAACACAGCGTGAACCCCTATTTCTATGGCGGTTACTCGTAGACGTTTTCCTGTGCATAGTTTCCCACGATGTAAACCCATTGTGATACACCGCGCGCGTGAGTTTTGGACATGCTCATCGTCATGGACAAGAAAAGAGACTAAAATGTGGAATGATGAGAGGAGCATCAGGCTCGATCGCTTGCCGTATCATAGAGCTACGATAGCGGTGCATTATAGCGTCGAACAAGAAATGGAAGACTGTTTCCACGCTGCGCGACAGCGTGCCGACGGTGCTGGACTTGCTCGAAGGTTGCCAAATCTGGGATGATAATAGAGCAGAGTCACGTTCGGGTCACCAAATGGGCGATGGTGTTCCCCTACATGAGTCCCGACAGGCGACGATAATATGCCATGGAGCGGCGATGACGGTGGCCTATCTCCTTGGCCACGCCGGTGGAACTGAGGAGCGGGTGCTCCAGGCACGTGTCCATCCTCGTCATTGCCCACCGGCCGCCACAAGTTATGGTAAAACACCAGTGGCCAAAATGTTCGTTGGAGCAGGGAACATTATTTTTATTGCCAGGCTGATTTCTGCTTCTTGGTTGCTGATTATCATTAACCGTACCTCGGGGCCCACACCAGATGTCGACCACCGGGGACAAGGACACAAACACACCGTTCTTGGGTTTCACAGCCACCTAGCAGTACCTCGCACTGAAATGATATTTAAAAACATTGTGGTGATATGTTTGCATACTACATGCCAGCGGAAAGCAACCCGTTGCATTCTCCTTTGCAACGGTAATCTAAAAAAAAAGAAAAAAAGAAAAAAAAAAGACGAAGAAAAGGTGCGCCTTCACCATATAACCCAGCATCTGAGCTGCGCCAATCACAGCTGCGTCGAAGTATTCGAGAGCCGGACGAGCGCCTTTTTATGAAAAATATCTCCGGGAAATCGTCACAACAATGTGTCGGTCATCCATTATCAACAGATTAGGAAATTCAACGACATCGTTCTGCATGACGGTTACTTCTGTGGCTCTTATGCGGCGAAGTTCTGCTTGTAGTGTGCAGCATTGCGAGACCGAATTGGTTACTGTCAGACACAAGAGAGAATACGATATACCCAGGACAAAGTGAGATTTCGTAGGGTCCGCTGGAGCGGAGAAATGAAACACAGAACACGATGTATACGGGGCATGGCAAAACTTCCTTGAGGCTGAGCGAAAAAAACAAAAAAACAGACGCAACACAGAATGCGAGTACACATGTGAAAGTATCGTTTCCTCGAGACTGAGGGGAAAGAAAGCCGCGACACAACATCAAAAGAATATTTCTTTTATACTGCGGGAAAAGGGAGACGCAAGACAGAACACGAGACACACAGGAAAAGTAACATTTCGTTGAGACTGACGGGAGAAACATAAATATGCCACAAGATTGAGTACAGACGGAAAAGGCCTATTTCTTTGAGGTCGAAGGAAGAGAGAGGCGGAATACAGAATACCGTGTCTATACAGTGTGGTCCACCACCCTTGATAGAAATTCATAGTAAAAAATGTAGGCCCCGGAGAGACATGCGGTCAAGACATTTTTTCTGCCAATAGCGTTTGCCACATGTTGGTAAATTCTTATTTCATTTCATTTGACGGAAAGTTAATTTCTTGAATTTAACTCCGAAAGTACCTAAGGCCACCTAACGTTTTCTTTGCGGAAATGGCATAAAACGGCAATTGCCGAAATAAATTCGCCGAAAATCCGTGGAAATGAGCCCTTGGCTCTACCTCTTTTTTGACAGGTAGTTGGAGCGCAAAGCTGCGAAGAAAGGAGGTTACATTGACACGCCACACAAGGGGGGAAATGGTTACAAGCTTACCCACGGAACAAACACGCGCACTGAGAGCGGGAATCTCTGGTATCTTATCAAAAATGAGGTCACCCGACGTGCTGACAGGTAGGGACCCTTTCCTCCTCGTGTGGCGTGTGGGTGGACCACTGTATGCATGCAGGTCATAACCTGGGCTAGCTACGGGCTAATATAAAGGGGATCGGAGATTTCGTTTTTCGGAGTACAGCTGTACTCTATACTGCATTGCCTAAAGGGGACAAGGTACAGACGTGCAAATTGAACATCTATTTAAAGAGCACCCTTGACCTACATGCCGTTGCCTCATGTATCTCGATGGCCTGTATAGAAGTACAGTGCAAAAAGAAATGGGAGTAAAATTTTGTTGCAACTTTGGCGAGTTCTAATTAGAGATCGAAATACAATTGACCCGAGGTCTTTACGCACGCTGAAAGCCATTGTACCTGACGTATTGCAAAAAAAAAAAAAAATCAACAGTTTTGGACCGTCGCTGGCGAGGAATAAAGTATTATACTCGCTTCGTCAGAAAGCTCCGCCGCCGAGTCAATATCTTTCGGATTTTTTTTTTCAGCCGGACGACAACACATAGAGCCAAAATATTTGTGCCCCTGTGTGTGTGCGTGTTGCTGCACAACATGTGTTTTCAAAGGAAATCGCTGATTGTGTCCGGACCACCCTGCCTGAGTTGAAATGGAATCGCCCTATTAATTCCGTGCTAGCATCGCCGAGCAACTGTGGCTATGAGAGGCGTACACACGTGGACACATTGAGGGAGGACAGCAGAACGGCTGCGGGAGAGGGGCTAGTATGCGTCCTGGGCCGACTTCAACGGTACCGTGGTGACGTTGGTCGACAGCGAAAGCGAAACAGCCGAAGCGGAGCTGTTGTTTCACAAAGCCGCATTCCTTCACTAATGTCACAGATGGCTTCTTTGTATTGGGGTCAATTCCGACTTCACGACGCACGAGGTCATGAAAGGGCGGCAAAAGTAGATTTCCGTGTTCCCGTCAGCGCGCAAGATTTTCACGTTCCCTCCACGGTGGTATTCCGTCGTCGGAAAGAGACGAAAATCAGGGGGCGTGGCCTTTCTTAGTCACCTTATTGGTCGCCAGTATATCGTTCTCGGCAGCTCTCGCCGATGTCGTGAAAAAAATGCGGCATGGCAGTTTTTTTTTTACTAGACCTCTCTTGTCTGCCAACGCCAGAAGTCAGTGTATTTTCGCCGCCCGTTCACGAGATCGCATCCGGCGTCGCAAAGTGAGGATTGACCTTTCGTGCTACACACAAATGAGGTCACGTTCTTAGTAACTTTCGTGTCTTTATTCGCGTTCCCAGTCCACCGCGGAAAGAAAAAAAAATGCTTCATCGCAAGAGTTACAAATCTCTTGTAGAGCTCTCCTTGTAAACAAGGAGAGGTCTATTTGCAACATGTTCAAAATACTTTACGGGACACTTCAACGTCACTCCATATCTGCCCAATCCGGGGCCCACTCCAACTTTGGCTCGGTGAACGTCGGTAACTTTCAGTTTCTAGAAGTGTTAAAAATTAATTGGTGCGAAAAGTATGAAGAACTGAGAGGTGATGACCTCTGGTGTTTGATCACACATGGTGGTACATGATAAAATCTTGAAACATTGTCATTATATTTCGCTTTACAGTCTCTTTAGGAGGAAAACAGTGAGCCCTATGGCGCTTCCGCATGCTATCGTGTACCCTCTGCTTAGTGACACGGCTGAGCAAACAGTGAATAATACACGTGGAGGTACGCATTCCTTACATGGCACGGCATTGTTCTACTGTGCGCAGCTCAGTACAGAAGGAAAATATTTCATGTTCAGCTACCATGGCGAAAGGATCAAGCGTTTTACTGACGGTGGCGCTAGCGTGTTTTTTCGTTTCTGGTGCACAGACGATGAGAGCGTGCTCTGACGGAAAATTAAGTAAACATTTTTTGTATGTTTCTTGCAGTGTGTCAGGAGAAACTAGAGCAACGATGACGAGCCATCTCTGAGCATGAATTCACTCGCGGTAAAGAGGATACGTATGTAGCGATTGTACTATGATATTAGGCGATTAGATGCCGATTCTCGTGAAACTGTTACGACTAGCATAACGCTGTAACATTACCGACCTACGGAGTACCATTCAAGCGCAAGTAGTGTAACCAACTAAAATATTGATGAAAGATGAAAGTCACTGAAAAGGTTAGCCAGCTGTAGGACCTCTTCCTCGTCCTCCAACCTCCCAACTTCTGCGTCCTCTTTCCCCACACTCCCCCCCCCCTTGTGGTAACTATCACGAACAAAATGTAAAAGTTTACCAACAAACAACGTTGAAGAATAGTTCAAAATTCATCCAGCATGTGAATTATGACGTCTTCCGGAGGGTCTGCCCGCTGAGGAGCCTCCTGCAGCAGTTCGGGGCGAAGGCGTCGCAGGGTGGCTAACGCTGCTGGTACGTCTCCGGCGGTACGGGCGGCGTCGACCCTGGTCCTGTGTAGCAGACCTCGACAATGAGATGCCCTGTGTAATTCTGAGACGTTGCACATAGAGCACAGCAGTCTTTGTTCCTCCTCGGACAGGGAATCGGTGGATCGTGGGGGTGACGGTCGGACAACGTCAGTCCCAAAAAAGGCGTAGGTATCGAAGCAGGATCTTCACCACGGAGGGGGCGTGGCTGCGACGACCATCTGGAGTGAGCCACCCATCCAACAGGGCGGTCTTCCGCCACCACCGTCCAGGTGGCGAGAACGCCGAGAACGAGATCGTGCTGGTGGTCCGCTTGATCCCGGGCGACCTTAGGTAAAATGGAAGTCCCGGGCTCCGCGTTGTCTCGTACGGAGAGGCATCGTAGTCTGCCAGGGAAGAAAAGTGGAATCTGGTGAGAAAGCAATTTCAAACCATGAGAACCTGAAAAGGCTCTCCCCCAGAAGATTATAGCTGAAGACTGCGAAACAGAAATCACACCAAGAAAGACCAGCTATACAAGAGTACACTAGGTAAGAGTGTACTACACTCTAAAAAATATAACTCCTTTTTGGGTGTAATTTGACGATACCCTAACTGACTCCCTTTTTGGTGTATATATACACCCTATGGCAAAACTACACCCCTCAGAAAGGGTGTTGTCTGAACACCTCTTTTGGTGTGATCTAGCGGTACCCTAACTGACTCCCTTTTTGGTGTATGTCTACACCCCCAGGCAAGACAACACCCTTCAGTAAGGGTGTGATGCCGAGGACAACAGAAACACAACGGCTAAAATAACAGGCATATTCTTTATTTCGATTACCTATAATACACTGCATGCACTGCAATAAGAATTACATAGTCACCGCACAATACAAACATCAAAAGTGTCCACCAACGTGTCGACCAAGATGACTGTATTACGGTGAGGCCAAGAGAAGTCCTGCCGCGGTAGTGAAAGAAAAAAATGGACTGTGAAATGCCTTAACCAAATTAAGGGCGAACCACAAATTACGTGACAGTTACGCAGATGACTCAGGCTAGAGAAGCATTAAGAGTATAGACAAACACAGCCCTCGTCAGCATGCAAGCAGCTCAAGATAGAAAGTAAAGCAATCGATAAATGAAGATCGAATTTTACTGGCGCAAAAGCAACTCAAGCTAGAATACGCCAAATCCATGGTAATATTGTGACTGTTGTGATTGTGTAGTTAAAAATCAGACGATTATACTAAAATAACGTAGAAATTAAGAAGCACACAATCATAGTGTAGTTAAAAGACCAATGTCCCTACAAAGCTGCAATCGGTAAAGGGTCAGCGAAGTGTCAGTAGCGAGACCCGAACCCATATCTCTCTAATTTCTGGTCAAGTGTATTACCAATTACACCATGCTGACATCGCCAACACACAAACTTGCCAGGGTCTCGTTCAGAAGACGCGCACAGCCATTGACTCAGCACATCTGACCGGAAATCAGAGGGTTAATGTGGCCTTGTGGTTTCATTGCCCACTTCCTCTCGCGTCTTGAGTTGTTGACTCCTGCCTGCTGCTTTACTTGCTACCACAAATTGCACCAACTTCGTTTGTTACGTATACCCCTTGACTTTGCCTAACGGCCACATGTGACCGTTACAACGCGACGCACACTGTTCTCTCCGTGCATTTCACTTCGGGGTCAAACACAAACTCAAAATACCCGCTTCAAAGGCACCTCAATCAACCAAACAAGCAGACAAGACAAAATACACCGACAACACTTACCAAACAGCACGCTGCAGCGAGACGCTCGGACAAGCTACTCGATCCGATGGGTATGGCGCATCTGTTGCTTGCATCCGTTCCAGACCCGGAACCATAACCCTTGCAGTGCATAC
This sequence comes from Ornithodoros turicata, assembly GCF_037126465.1. NCBI lineage: Eukaryota > Metazoa > Arthropoda > Arachnida > Ixodida > Argasidae > Ornithodoros > Ornithodoros turicata. Next base: position 222,024,569 of record NC_088201.1, read on the forward strand.
TAAACTCATATGGTCAAATGACCTGTAGTTCACCAAACGACCTCCACAAAGAACACGAAAACTACCACAACTAACTCCAACCGCCATAGCAGGAGAACACAGAGTAAACAGCACACTGTTGCCAGACCTGTCGTAGCGAAGCATTAGAAATTTCATGGCCACTACACCTTTTTCACACCAATTCTCGAAATTACACCCTGCAGAGTGGACATACACATATTACACCCATTTCAGATCAAAAATAGGGTGTATTATTTTTCTTGAGGGTGTAATAAGGGAGTAAAGCAACTGATACACCCCAAATACACCCAAATTACACCTAAAAAGGAGTTTTATTTTTTAGAGTGTAGGATTTAGCGACTAGGATAGTGTCAGCTACGTGCGCCGCCTGCGGGGACGCAAACTGTAGCGACTGGACGATGGTCCGGAAGCGGAATCCTGGTCCAGGTCCTGGGCAGGAGACGGCTGATGATCGGTCTCCTCTCCGTCGGGGTCTCGAAGGTTGTAAGCTTTCAGATCCGAGATGTGTACTGGCCCAGTTTCCTCGCCGGTGTCGCAGCGACGAAGCCTGTAAGTGAGACCGGAGGAGCACGTCCTTACCTGGAAGGGGCCGTCCCACCTATCTGCGAGCGAAGCTGCAAAGCCACGTGACGCATCACTAAGCGGGTGAGTCCGTCGAAGGCCAAGGTCACCGACGCTGTAGGTGAGATTCCGTCGTCCACGGTTGTACTGGCGAGCCTGGTCCAACCTTGCGACGTCCAAGTTCTACCGAGCCGTCAGAGCTGCGACGTCCAGTCGGCTCTGGAGGTCCTCAGCGTACCTTGAATAAGGAGGCTGGGTACTGCCATCCCGGAGGCCCACAGCATTCTCCACTGGAAAAGAGCCTCTCGTCCCAAGTTCAGGAACGCCAGGGTGAAGCCTGTAGATCTATTGACCGTCGTCCGTGTAGCGAACGCCAGCTCAGTCAGGCGAAGATCCCAATCACGGTGGTGCTGACTAGTAAAAGCAACCAACATCATCTTCAGGTTCCGATTAACACGTTCGGTAATATTACCCTGAGGGTGATACGGGGAAGTCTTCTTGCGCTGAATGCCTAAGACAGCGCAAGAATCGGAGAACACCTTACTTGTAAAGTAGGTTGCGTTGTCAGTGATCAGCTGAGCGGGAAACCCGAACCGGCAAAAGGTGTCGAGTAGTCATTCCCATATTCTTTGGGAAGTCAGCGTCCTGAGAGGAAACAGCTCAACCGACTTTGTGAAATGATCAGTAACCACAAACAGGTATTGGCTACCTCTAGGACTACGAGGAAATGGTCCCATCACATCACAATCAACTATCTGCCAGAGCCTATTGCTCTCAACCGGCTGTAAGCGCCCAGGGGGTAAACCACCACGAGGTTTTGCTCGCTGGCATATCGGACAAGTACGAACATACTTAGTTACGTCCTGCCTCATTCCTGGCCATGTCACAACACGACATAAGTTTTCCTGCCACTGCTGTGACCTGCCAAGGCCGAGTCATGAAAGTAACGTATGAAAGACTTACGCGGCTTCCGTGGCACCACGACTCTGAATGGGGATGTACCGTCGTTGTCATCCGCCTGGGGTATGTACCTGAACAGGATGCCATCCTCGCCCAGCAGATATGAGTCGTGCCGTCCGTCAGACGTTCCGGTGCCTGCCGAGACCTGCTCAGCTAACCATTGAGACACCAGCTGACAAAGGCCGTCCACTCTCTGAGCATCTAGGAGCTCCTGTCTGCTCACGACCGTGCCGCAGGACGAGGATCCGTCCCGTGCCACTTGTGCTGCTGCCAGGAGTTGAGAAGGCACCTCGGTACCTTCCTCTCCGCCCTCCGGTAGAGGCGCACTGGATAGTGCGTCCGCTACCACGTTCGTGGAGCCCCGCCTGTACTCCACGTTGAAGAAGTAGCCTTGTAGCTTCAGGGCCCACCTGGCGAGGCATCCAGCTGGGTTGTGGAGCCGCTGCAGCCATGAGAGTGTCTGGTGGTCAGTCTGGACGGTGAAAGTGCTGCCATCCAGGTAGAGATCAAACTTCCTGAGAGCGAAGATGATCGCCAGGCACTCCTTTTCCGTGACGGAATAGTCCCGTTCTGCCGGATTCAGCGTGCGACTTAAAAAAGCCACTGGACAGAGAATAGCGTCATGTTCCACCAAGAGAACTGCGCCAACACCATAATCGCTAGCATCTGTTTGCACAACAAACGGTTTATTTAGGTCGGGCAAATAGAGCCTGGCCGTATTAGCGATTGCATGAGATAGAGCCCGGAAGGGTTGCTCCTGCTGTTCTCCCCAGTGCCAGCGTGTGTCTTTGCGCAACAACTGGTTAAGCGGCTGCGCTAACTGAGCACAATTAGGAATGAATTGCCGGTAACAACCAACCATACCTAGAAAACGCTGCAAGGCTTTTACGTTACCGGGAACCGGAAACTCCGTGATTGCCCTTAGCTTGTCATCGCTAGGACTGATGGTGCCGCCGTCCACCACGAAGCCGAGAAGGCTGATCCTAGGCGATGCCAGCTGTACCTTGCGGGGGTTAATGGTTAGCCCCGCCTGCTTCGTCCTTGCAAGGACGATTGGACAGGTGTTCCAAGTGTTCCTGAAAATTTCTGGAAAACACTACGACATCATCCATGTACGCCATCGCGAAATTGTACTTCGCATCTCCTAGTACGGTGTCCATTAACCGCTGGAAACTGGCTGGTGAGTTTGACAGACCGAAATGCATGCGTACGAACTCGAACAGACCCCTACGACAGGTAAAGGCTGTCTTGGGGACATCCTCTGGGGCAACATGGATCTGCAAGAGCCCTGTGCTACAATCAAGCGTTGAAAACACAGCAGCGTTGCCCAGGGAATACATGATTGATTCGATGGACGGGAAGGGATAAGAGACCCTTACAGTTACTGCGTTAAGTCGACGATAGTCGACGCATAACCTTGCCGTACCATCACGTTTCGGAGCCGGTTTGGAGCATTTCTTCTAGAGCAGCGTCTAACAAAGCACGCTTATGTACGCTCAAAGGTCTTGGATTACAACGCCAGGGCCTAGCGTTACCCGTGTCTATGCTATGCTGTAACAGTGACGTCTTACCGGGTTTTTCCGTAAAGATACCGTCGTACTGCCGCAAAACTTGTTGAAGCTGACGGCGCTCCTCCACAGGACAATGGAATGACCCCAAGACAGTCGGGAGTGCAGACGGTTCGGTGGAGACTGCTGCAGCTTGCTGTGCCCTGCAACCGTCCGTTGCCGTGGCGAAGGGGAAGAACCCTCTCGAGCCGTGGTATACGTATCCTCCATTGGGCAGGTCCAGCGCCAACTTGTGCCGGATGATGAAATCCCTGCCCAGGATAACGGGCACTGCCAGGCCAGGATGGTGAACGAAGCGCTGCTTTCGCCGTCTCCCATCCAAACGGAGCCAGAGCACAACTGCAGATTGTGCTGGAATGACGTCATTGGAAGCAAGACGTAGGGTCACCTCAGTAGTCTGCAGAACTACTAGTCTTTGCAGGCAGTGCTCGTAAACACAGTCGCCGATTAGAGAGAGTATAGCTCCCGTGTCTATAAGGGCGATGTAGTTTTTGCCCAAAATGCGAACTGCGGTATTTGGTTCTCTGTCCTGAATGCCATTCCGAACAGTGAGAGCAAAAGGAGCTAATGCGTCTCCTTTGGTTGTCTTGCTGCTTGCAGAGCCAGCTTTTGCATGATCAAGGCCACTACTAGCGACCGTTCGCTCTTTCGGCAGATTGCCGACGTCGTTAAGCGAGCGTTCATGGACATCGGCGGCGGCCATTTCCCGTTGGCACGTTACGGGTATTCGGTCCTCGGTGCGGACAGTCCCGACGGAAATGTTCGGTCCTGCCGCAATTCCAACAGCCGGCGGACCTTTGTGGCTGCGGGCGCGGCAGACGCTGCCGTTCCCGCTGCCTGTCCGTAGTTTCGCCAGCTGTGTTGCCGGGTTGACCACGATGATTAGGCAGGACGGGTCTGTCATGGCTCGTTCCTGCGAGGATCACCCTCTGTCCATGACGGAAGGGATCAATTGCTCGTCGGGATGGCTGCGCATAAGGATTGCGGTGGGGCTCATCCGGTGCCACTGCAGGTAGGCGTTCGACCGAGGCTCCTCCCGCTGACCACCCCCCGCTGACCACAGCGTGGTTCTAACGCCTATTCAGGCGGCGGCGGGGTCCGATATTCGAGTTCCGCCAGGAGGTCGCCCTGTATGGTACGAACCTCCTGCGCCAACGCTTCAAGACTATCAAAGCGATGGGCTCGAAGGTAGGGCCAGAAGCGTGGGTGGCACTGACGGATAGCCCTTGCTACTCGCTGCTGCTCCGTTGCAGTTGGTTTTGCTCTGTTATACAGCTCTCGCAGGGCCCGTACGAATTCTGCCAACGTCTCATCTGGATGCTGAGTACGTTTGTGCAGCTCCTCCAGGATACGATATTCGTAATCCGGGGGAAGGAATTCGTTTTTAAACCGCTGCTTGAAGTCATGAAAGGACGTGAACCTCGACTGCAGTCGAAGACAGCGGGCGGCGTCTCCTACCAAAGCAACCTGCAGGATGCGTAGGATCAAGACCTCGTCTGAGATTCCCATACCAGCCTGATAGGCGGTAAGGTCATTCAAGAAGTCTGCGACTGACTTTCTATCGGTGTGCCCTGAGAACGTAGGGACAGGGATTGTCAGTCGGACCGGCACTTGTGCCCGCGGCGGCGAAACCAACCCGGCATCAAAGCGTCTCGTCGTCAACGAGCACAGCTCTGCCATACGTGACAGAAGCTCTGCCGTTGCAGTGGTGTCTGACTGCGGCACTGCAGATACCGCAGTCGACGTACCTTGGGATGGAGGCACGGCAGGTGCCTTGTCATCGTCGACCGGTCCTCTCGGCTCTGTAGGCGCCGGGCCGACGTGTGCCGGTCGCTCCTCCGAGTGAGACCGCTGGGGTACTGGAGCTTTTGCTCCACTCCGGAGTTTGTACCCGCGAGGCGGCGTACGGTCCATCAGCTCCACGGGTCAGGCACCGGGCGGGAGCTATAACACTCACACAAAACGAGGACAAATATGCTGCCCCAACAAAGCGAGATACGAAGAAAAAATAAAAGAACATGAAGTGATTGAAGTACCACAATCCGGCGGTATCACACTAAAATAAGACTTAGAACACTAACATGGAACGAAATAAATAGAACATGCTGCGTCTTCCACGTCGTCGAGCGAACGAGTTCGTGCCCCACGTCTGGGCGCCATTTGTGGGAGCCTATTCCCACTCTCGGGAGCAAAGCCTGTCCATTCGATCCCAGTGGAAGGCGAAACACAAATGCAAACGCAAGATGTACCAAGCAGCACGCTACTTTAATGACTTACATCTTAAGGTCCGTTACAGTCCGCTTCCACGTCCACATTGCGTCAAAACCCTTCGTCGTCCTCCTTTTTACTACCTGTCTCTAACCTCCTCGTCTTCCTAACCTTCCTACTTCTTCGTCCTCTTTTCCCCACAAGGCAGACCTTTCCTTCTAATAAATGTACATCCCCCCCCCCCCCCCAGTTATACGGAATGTCACGTTATCGTCAGTCATACTCATTAAAGATGGTAGCCGCCAGTATTCATGGCAATGGGAAGAGGCGATTTTGGCAGTCCACCTTTTGCAAACTTTGATTTGCAATTTTCATTGCAAATCATTCTGGAGTACAAAGCAAGATTATCACGCGAGGAGGACAAGCACTGGTACTTGTGTAATACATATTTTGAGTAGCCTATTCAGCATCACCTTTCGTTTTCCTGACACCCTACTGGATTGCAATAAGTCAGCCTCCACGTACACTTCGCCGGCAAAATGCGAGGAACAAAAGTGCTGAACGTACAATTATTCTGTCACGCTAAGAAGCCTGCCGGCGATTGCTGCTTTCGTTTGGCGTCCCTGTCCTTGGGCTCGTGAAAAGTAAATTCTGAATTAGCCTCAGACGATTCTTTGCAGTCAGAAGCACCACGACGCGTTCACGAACTCAACGACATGTTGCAATTTCACCACTGAACGAAACTCGCAGCACTTTCCAAGAAATAGTTTGTTTGATACACGTAGCCATGTACGACGCCATCTCCAAAGCAGACGTTGTCTTCGAGAGAAAATGTGCGGACGGCGCCAGCGACGCGCCGCCCTCGCATTGGTCCTGTTGGCTTTTGCGTCACAATGATGTCATCGGAGGTTTCGCTGATTGTAAAAAAAAAAAAAAAAAGAAACTGTTTGTTTAATACACGAACATTTCTCAGCAGAGAAAATCGGCGAAATTGATTGCCGAATGATGCCAAGCATTCTTCTAACGATTTCATACCCATGTTTCGCATACGATGGTCCATTTAAGAATACTAAACCGACACAATATTTGGTAGTAAATTGACATGTAAGGTGAGTCAGCCTAGTTGCGTAGCGATATGCTGAATGTGTGTAGGAGTGTGGGTGACGTAGAGCACCTCGGGTTTGCTCTGACCTGCACCAGAAATATCCGAATATATGCACAGTGCTGGAAGCAAGGTTTAAACCTTGCTACAAACGAAGATGCTGAGTGAATCAGCGGAAACGTCAATTAGGAGCATGCACTAACCGCGGCAGAAATCTCAAAGCATTAATGCTGGCAGAGTGGTTTGTTCCTTTAAATCCCGTTCCCCCTCTTTAACTTTTTTTTTCAGTTCCCACCTACAGGGTACTACCTCTCTCCACGCTTCCCTCACTCTTCCATCTCTAATGAGCAGCCGCCACCACGCGGGTCTCGGAAAATGTTGTTGTAACACGGTGATATAAACGTTAGACGTGATATAAACGTCCGGCGCCGACGTGATATATGAACGTCCGGAGAAGGGTGTCCTCCGGTAGTTTCGGGAGATGTGGAGTTGACGGAAGGCACCAGGAAGGTGTTGACGCTAGGGCCCAAGTTCAGCCCCCGGGAAGCTGCTTCGCCGGAAGAGATGGTGTTCCTTACGAGGAAGGTGGCTTTGAAGTGCCCCGTTGAGAACCAGATAGCGGTAGCGGACCAGTGCGTGGATGCCGCGACACATGGTTTTAGGCAACCCGAGAGGAGGAGAGAAGTCAACTTTATGGCGGTCAAAGAAGAGTTGGTGGCAAAAGACTGCGTCCTCATGCTGGCGGACAAAGAGACGCGCTTCGCGGTCACCTCCCAAGACGTGTTCTAACAAAAAGCGCTCACTGCGCTAAAGAAAAACTTCGTGGAGGTTCCAGAGAGGGACACAATGAAGTTGAAAAGGGAGACTGTTTGTTTGTTAGAAAAGGCTGGAGCTCAGTCGGTGGCGAATAGGGTCAAGCGGGCGACGAATAAACGTCTTCAATTTTTCTTCGCCGTGAAAACCCACAAGGTGGGTAAGCGTCTCCGCCCCATCGTTTCGGAGAGGAATGCTTGGCAGGAGTTGGCGGCGGCTTTTCGACGTCGGGGCTTGAACGAATTGAACATTGAAGATCCTTTTATGGTCATCTAGTCGAATCAGGTGGTGGACAATGTAAAAGGTCTGGAGTGTGTCAAAGTGGACTTGTTGTCTTTGGACGTTGAAGATTTGTATTTTAACTTGGATATAGATATTTTGTTGGACATGGTCAATGGGTCCATGGAAGGGTGAACCAGGTGAAGTTTGCCTCGGAAACTGGATGCTCACCGGATCTATTTGTAAGGTTGCTTGCCACCTACATAATGTCTACCTCGGTCGAACTTCAGGGCAGATCATTCAGGCAGGGGAAGGGAGTGTGTATAGGCTCGTCGGTCGCCCCAGCTTTAAGTAATGTGTACATGGAGGTAGTAGACAAGTGGTTAGAAGGACGGTTGATGGGGGAGGGATTTCAGGTGTTACGCACTTACAGGTTTGTTGATGATTTCGTTACAGGTTTGTTGATGAGTTAGTCAAAGAGTTTGCAAGCAATCCTTTCAAGTTAAAGTTCACGGTAGAAAGACCGCACGAAAGAATGCTCCACTACCTTGATTTGAAGTTATCAACTACTCCCTGGGAAAGGGGGACCCAATTATGTTGGTGTTACGGGCAGAAGATGCAGAAGGCAGTTCTCCCGTTCAGATCTGGTCACTCCAAGACTGTAGAATTTGGGGTGGTGTCGAGTTTGCTGAGCAACGCAGTTGCGAAGTCTTGTTCGCATCAGGTTGAGATGAGCATTAAAGATCAGATACTAAGGTTAACGAGAGCGGGTTATCCCCCGGATTTTGTCAGGGGAGGGGGGGGGTAGTCAGGAGGCTGCTGAGGAGTAAGAGCACTCCAGAGGAAGGAGAATGTATCAGTACAAGTCAACCGACAATCACCTTAACCTATATCCATACTGCCACCCACAGGTTAAAGAAAGTCGCGGCAAAGAATGGTATAAAGGTGGTAGTGTCTGTCAAGAGGAAATTGGGATCCCTTCCTGCCGTTGTGCGTGGTGGAAGGAGGGATGTGTCTGTACGGTACGGCATAGGAATAAACAGGTCCCTTGCTTGGTGCGGGTGGTCTATTCCATTCCTGTAGGATGCGGGAAGTGCTACATAGGCGAGACGGACCGATGCATAAATGAGCGCTTACGAGAGCACGCTAATACGGTATCAAATGCTGAGGGCGGCTCTTCCCGTTTAGCGGAGCATGTAGTGGGTTGCGGTTGTGAGACGGATTCTGAAGCGACTGAGATAAAGTTTAGGTCAAAGGACGTGTATCTCAGGCAGATTGTGGAAACACAACACATTGTAGAACAAGGTAGAGATTTTGTTAGTGCCCCCACCGCTGTGCTTACAAAGAAGCACGAAGAAGTGATAAAGAAAGGTTGTTGATTCGGGTGATATCGGTGTTTGGCATCAAGTGTTATCTGTGACATAACGTCATGTGGGGGGAGTGTCGGTAAGAATGTATGTTTCGCTTGTTTTCAGCGTCAGTGAACGGTTGAAAGTTGCGTCGTCGCTGTCTCGTTCCTTTCTTTTGTCGCCTGGCCAAGGGATATAAACGTTACTTTAGCAGTGCCGTTTTCTTCAATGCTAGCAACAGCTTCGTCTTGCAAGGGACACCTTAGCGGTGCATAGGAGAAATAAAGGGCGAGATGGTTGTCCCGCTCGTTTCACAACGGTGCACGTGGTAAGTCAAGCGGTCTCAACCGTATGCGCGGGGTTGAGCCGCTGTAAAAATGCAATAACGGGGAGACCCTCCTTATTGCATTTTTACGGCGGTTCATCCCCGCGCATACGGTTGAGGCGCAGGGATTTCCCTACACCCCCCCAGGGGGGTGTACACCCCCCCAGGGGGGTGTACACCCCCTCTGCATTTTTGCAACCCCCCCCTGAAATTTCTCAGTTGACCCCACCCAGCTCGGCCACCAACACGTTTTGGTAGAGAGTCCGGTGCAGCGGGTTACATCCTGTACTGTCAAACTTGGGCTGTAGGACCACAGTCATGCAGATGATCGTACCATGCATTTGTACAATCTGTGTGCTAGGTATTCATTGAGCCTCGTGAGACAAGGTGCTAGTCTTTGTCCGTCGTGTGATTATGCATCTTAATGTTGAAATGCCGTTCATAATGAATCTGTATTCTAATGCACTGCGTTCTAACGTAGTAACATGTACAAATAAAACGGGAAAGCTCTGCAGAGATGTCACCATTGTTCCACGCTTCTTTCCGTGTCTAAGAAAATTCCTTAAGTGCAACCTTCACCAAGCATACCCCCCCCCCTCTTGAAAGCTCGGCACCCCCCCCCCCCCCAGCAGTGAATTTCTGGGGAAATCACTGTTGAGACGGCGCTAGCTACCGCGCTGTGGTGCGTGCCTGTGCCCGAGCTATATGCGCTGTTTTGTTACTATTTCATGTGTGTTCTTCTAAGCCTATATAACAGACTTTGCATTAACGAAATGAGACGAAATTTAATCGGATTGGAGTATAGGCACAGTTCAACACGGAGTAATAAAAGGAATGATGACCGACCCGGCGCAGTGTGACACGTTGTAAAACGATGCATTCGGAAAATATAATAACGTTTCCTCTATTTCTTCCTGTGCAAAGATGCAATGGAACTAGCACGCGCCGGCCGCATAGCTACAGCAACTTTTATGGCCTGCAAAGATACCTTTATCGAACTGAACATCAAGCCCTCCATAATCCGGGTAAGTAGGAGCTCTAGTTTTACGCTTACCCCTCCCCGACGCTTCACTTCAGGGTACTTCACTTCACTGTGCTCGATTTATGCCGTGAACCAGGTCTAAAATTTATCTCACATGAGAAATAAGAGAAAAATTCCGAAGAGGATGGACATCAGTTTCTGTGAAGGCGCAATGAGGTGGCACTTAACATGATCCGGAACCCTCTGTCTTTCGTCAAGCTGTCAATCGAGACTCGCCATGAACAATAGTTTCACTGTCCAACGTATTGTTCGTGTCTAATCAAATTCAGAAATCCATATGGAGAAAGCAGCAGCGGACTGCCGCTACGGTCCTCGCGTGACGTCGGCGAGACCCTGCCTTTTTTTCCTTCTCAGGTCCCGGGCTGCTTATATCAGCTGTGGCTACGCTGGGCTACGTCACGAGTCACATGCCGGGGGACTATGTTATATCACAACGTGTTCGTGAAACGGTTGGAGTTCCACGCTGCTCAAAAGTTTCGCGAATGCCTAGCCTGACGCGAGGGTGGCTAAAATGATCTAGTGGAAGCATATGGTAAGCTTCGAGGGGGGCAGTGGACATGAGCGTGGGTGCGCGTTGCTCGTACGTGATAAAATTGTCGAGGGTAAATGCTGCAGACTGCAAGGCATACACGTTGCTTTAAGGAGAAGAGTAGTAGTACACCAAGTAGCAGAATAGTTTCTGTGCAATTTGACGTAATACGTGACAAGAGCAGACTACGTACGTTGGGGGTATTCCGGAGTTCCCTATCTGGAAATCGAGAAAACGTCTCTTAGTCAAGGCCAATCAAGGATGGCCCTTGCCCAAGTGCAATCAGGGTGCGGTCGCAGAGCCTTTAGCGACCGACCGGCGAGCGGTTGGAACGGCGTCTTGTTGTTACTGAGTCGGGGATTTTCTGTGAATCTGTCAGTTGCGGGTTAGCTTTGGACGTGTTCGTGCAGGCAGGAGCGTAACAACGTGCTCTCCGCGACATCTTCGCGTCAGTGCTTCCACAAGTAAGCGAAAGAGGGCGCATGTATTGAGTACATTTCACTTAGTATGTTGTGGTGTGAACGTGAAACAAACGAGCTCTGAGAGAATCGCCTGTGCTGCGCTCCCATTCGTGTGCCTGGATTACGTAATCATGATGTCACTGTCGCTGGGACTTTCGCTGCTGCAGATGGAGGGAGAGCGGGTTATCCCCCGGAGGATTTTGTCAGGGGGGTAGTCATGAGGCTGCTGAGGAGCAAGAGCACCCCAGAGGAAGGAGAATGTATCAGTACACTTTCAGGGACTTTCGCTGGGACTTTCGCTGCTGCAGAGGGAGGGAGAGGGAATCTCCAAAACCCGTTTATTTACTATATAAACTGTTTTCGGAAGAGAAACTTAGCCAAGTAGACTTTGAAGCGGTGCACAACATTGTCGTATTGGTCTCGAACACACTTCCTACTAAGATTTCCTACATGTTTCCCTTGGCGCTCGACACACGAACACTCGTCAGGTTAAACAGATGAACCAGATGACAGTGAACACGATCTCCTTAGTCTGATACTCAGGGGAGACTGGATTGGATCCGCCATCCAGTGACTTTACATTGAAAGTGCGCGCAACGCCACTAAGCGTGCAGCAGGTCAACTTCTCAAATGGCACTGGATCGATGACTCTTTCTTGCAGGTCGACATGCTGCCCGCTTGATGGCGTTTCGATGGTCATAGCTTTCCATGATCATTGAAGGATGTCCATGTGACAGGGCCATCAGTTCCTGCGGCAATAGCAAGACACATTCTATCTCACAACCCAAAACAAATATTTGTCTCAGATACCCTTCGTGAGATTCAATAGCTTCCTGATATATCTGAGCACAGCTGCATCCATGTATATCATTTTCTTTGAAATATTCTGAAGGAACTCAGGCCACTCTGCATGTCAACGCGGTTATGTTATGCTGTCGCCACACCATTCCGGAAGGTGAGTAATGCATTCGTAACGTCCTCGAAGCTTGCTTGTATGTTCATTACGTCGTTAAATGTGCTGTCAGTGTGGTGACATTAAAGGAACTGTAAAGTGAATTCCAACCAAGGGTAACCTTGCGATTTTATGAAATCCTAGGAAGAGTACATCTCAGCTACGAAATATTATTTGTGAAATCCCTGTTTTCTTTGAGTAATCGAATTTCAAAGATTGCATTCGAGCGTGAGGCTGAGTACTCCCAATGCAACAACACTGGGTTGGCTCGTGTGGGCTACGGCTAGTCTGGTCTTTCTCATCCGCGTCCCAGTCTGTGGCGAAACCGTAATGTCCGAAATGTTTTGGGGGTACACGCCGTGTGATGTCGAATTTACCAAAGCTGAATGCCCTCGAGCTTCGGATAGTCGATCAGTCGCGCCGGCAAAACTTCTGTTCTTACGAGCTTTGACAGAATGGCGTAAATGCAGTAAACTGTTCTTACGAGGCACGCCGGAGAAACTGCATGACACAATGCCAGTCGCAGAATCGTCGATTGAGTATGGATTGCCGTCATCGTCGTCACCTGGCCGCGTGGGAAACAGTCTTCGCGTGTAATGAAAATTGCCTCACATTGGAAATTTGGAATTGTTCCCTCAGTCCAAGTATCCTTGAGGCTAATGCGTTCCGATGACGACGCCAGAGGAATGCTTTTGCAGCCGAGAAATGAGACGTTACTGAAGCAGCACAACGGTTACATTTCAAGAAAGCAGTACTTTGAAATACTCTGGCTGGACACTGAGGTGCTCCAGGTGCCCTACTGCTACGTGAGAGAAAGCGACGACTACGCCCTTATCGGGAACAGCGAAGTGAACAAGTGAGTTCATTCACTTATGCCTGCAACATGAACATGTTCCAGTCTATAAGCTCTAATAGAACATAGGCTATCACATTGCCTAAAAAACATCACATGAGTTCATGACTTCAGCAGTATAAGAAGGCCCTCAGGTGGGGACATGCAGATGTCTTCAATAGAGGCTTCTCCTCAGAGGCATCCCTGTCATTGACTCCGCAAGCATGTGAGGAAAAATTTTAGACCTTTTCTGTGCACATCCACCTTTGTTACACTTTCTCAATGTCTCACTACAAGTTTCACACGTTTTCGCTCATACCAGTCTAATTACAGTCATTGGCGCGGGCTGAGGACTTTTACAGACTGTTACTATTTCACTGTAGCTCACATCGATGCAAGTTGTCGCTGTTTCACTCAGGAGATGATCTACACCCTCTGCCGAGAAAATATAATATGGTAATGGCTATGTGTTTTTCCCTATACTCTCCTTGAAACGTGGTCCCTTATGGCTGTCATGTTGATAGCGTGTCGCGGAAAACCTGGACACACTATCTCGAAGATCGTATACACTGTTTTCTGAATGACAGCCCGTTTGTATACGTAAAGCTCATACCTCTCCACATGGTCAGTAGAAGCTCTGCATAATACAGAACGTAATGCTTTTTTCCTCTAAAAGCCACGCATCTGTCGTTCTGCAGTTATTTTCTGAACTCATGGTCAAGACAACAATGATCAACAATAATATTCATTGTCCAAAAAAGAACAAATGCAAAGCTACACGCATCAACAAAGGAAAGCATGTATCATAAAACAGAGTAGGTCAGGGCACATCAGGAGATTGCTCAACGACCACTGTCACATGAGGCAAAATCATATGAGTGTTGGGCAATAAAGGAAAGCAAGCACAGAGAGACACTTGAACAAAGTAGAAAAGACACCCACCAGCATCAAAGCATTTCCACATACATAGTACTCCCTCATCTATGTCCGCTCACCACACACCAGTGACGAGCCGCACATCCATACCTGGTGAGAGGCAAACTGAATCCCACTGATGCTCCACTTTTCTGCCGACGGCCTACACAACTGCAACAGACAGAATCAACGCGCATGATCGACCAGTAACACGTCTGTACCTGCAAGAGGCTAAGGGAGAAGTGAATCTTTGCACCTTATACAGGTCTTGTTCATTGGTCGCGACATCATCCCATTGTCTCAAGGCAACACTGTTTTTCCAGTAACGGTCAATGCAAATTCTAGTGACAAGGTTCACCTAAAACAATATAGCCATGGCAATACGTCATCGGTTTCTGTCCGAGGCACGCAGCTGCATTGTTCAAGGATGCGTACGGCTGCCCTCTGACAGGAGGCCTGTTATGTATTGAGTGACTCTCCCAAGGTGATTTTCTTTATACTACTATAATGATTGCATAAAAATCAGAAAAAAACTATTGCAGAAAAGCACAAAACACCATGCATGAAAGATGATTGTAGCAATTAAGTATTTTAATGTCAAGATTTAACAAATGAAACTAGCCAATTTAAGAAAGAACAAAGGCTAATGCCGAGGTGCTCAGTGAGGCACATCTCTTCCATTAGAGAGTCAGGCAGAGAACTGAATAATGATGTTTTTTTCCTCCTGAATAAAGCCAGACATCTACCTCTTGCAGTTACTTTCTAAACTAATTTAATCATACAATTATTAAGAATATTGTCAGATACGATCCAGATCAAGGGTGCGGGAGCACCATCACCATCGTCAGGAGACTGCTTCAACAAGAATGTTTCTTGTAAAAAAAATATACAACTAGATGCATCAAGAAAAGAAAAGCATGCATGCATCATAATACAGAACAGGTGTGGGCACGTCAGGAGATTGCTCAATGAGCACTGTCACGCGAGGAAAAATCACATGAATGGTCGACAACAAAGGAAAGCAAGCACAGAGAAACACTTGAACAAAGTGGAAAACACATTCTCCCACATGGAACTATTTCTAAACACACACACACACTCCTCTTATTTAAAAACAGTCCTCATCGTAAATCAGCTCATCACAAAGTCCAAGAAAACGCCCTCCATCGACCACGAGAACCAAACCTTGCATTTTCTGAGGCTTCACTTTTTTTTCCCCACTAACGGTCACACAACTGCTACAGCCACTTAAAACAATGGAGCCACTGCATGACGTCATCACATCCTGTCTGAGAACGCTTAGAGCTGCGCTAGACAGTGGCAGAGAGCTATACAAACAATCAAATTATTTACTGATTATTTTTATATTTAAGATTATTTGCATTATCCAACTCTTAATGATATTCACTCTTACAAACAAATTCGAAAACAGCAAAAAGCACAAAACACCATGGATGAAATCTGATCATAACAATTAAGCATTTCCACCCCAAACACTTATCAAAAGACACCCTTGCCACTTTCAATAGTTAGAACCACAACAGATACCACTCTAAAATAATGTTTGAGGCCCTGGAACGCTCAACATGGTCACTAGACTTACGTAATGCATTGTATACAACCTTTTCTATGGTTCTATACTCATTGTCTGAGGCTACAGCTGCAACTGCAGCGAGCAAAGAGGCACAAAAAGCCTAAGGACAAAGTTCCATTCGCACACGACGTAGGACTAGAAAGAACGCTGTTACAGGAACAGGTATATGATGTGACTGAATTCCTACTATATGAATTATTTTCACTCTTGCGTTGCTGTATAGAAAAACTAAAACAAAAAGCCCATACTACTCTTAATAATCTCAACTATAATTTTAGGAGCCTTAAAATTCTACTCCTATAGAAACTACTCTATAATATAATTGCGCTATTACTTAGGTTACTATCAATTTAGCGCTCCAAGTTTTCGCACTTCCCATTTCAGCCTACCGTGTCCTGTGATGCAGTGTAGCAGACTCGGATCCAAAATTATTAATTTACCAAATACCACTGAGGGTGGCGTGCTTCATAGGAATTTCTAGCCAGCGCCTGTATACCAGCATTTCTGCACAAATACCCATAACTGTAAAGAGCTTACTTCGAGCAACATCGAGCAAAGTGAATACTGTCAACCAACAGCATCTATCAAACAAAGACAAACAAACTAACCCACTTCTCCTGATAGAACACTATTCAGCTGTATAAAGGAGCATGGATTTCTTCTGCGTCAAGCAGTGAAAGAAGTAAAGACCAGCGAAAAATGGCACAGACTTTTGCTGGAATAGCTATGACTAGGAGTTTTAATGCCAAATGATGGCTGTTCTTTGGTCTAGTGGTGTTTTGCGTTGGATGAGTGTGTAATGTCACTTTTCGCAATGTCAAATTGCATTGTGCAAAAAGGTCTTGCAAAAGCCTGTTTGAATGAAGTCTACTTTCCAATGCAGTTTGAACAAGCACAAGTTGCTAACATCAGAGTGTTTATTTGGCCACTTTTTTTGGAAAGCACAAAAAAAAACTCTGCTGCGTACATATACACTACATTACAATGAAGAGTTTTTATGTATTCCTCTTCGCGATGGGCCAGTATACATCACCCCAAAAGGCTCCTTCGTTTAATCTCTACTATGTGATTAACGACAATTATTTGTAGGGAGCTTTTGCCTTGTACTACAAGTTTTTATCGAATAATTTTAATTTTTTGAATGGAACCCTGCAATTTTTCAGGGAAAGATAACATTCATTGACAGAAAGAAACAGTTTTCTTCCTATTGTATTTAGCCCATTACATTACGAAGTACATTCCACAATGTAATAGTGTAATAGCAATAGAATAGTAGTTTGAAAGTCTTCGTATCGCGAGTTTCCCTCTCTCATTGGTGATGGAGCTCCCCAATCACCATCATCAAACTGAAGTTGCTCTATGAGTCTCAGAAGGACTCTTTTCACATTTCTATCAGCAGCATTGTACCCATGTGGCGGGGGGAATATACTAATAGAACGGGACAGAATGTGCTTTCTGTTTCTGAAAAAAAAAAAAAAGGTTGCGCTCACATGGCAAACTTCGCGGTTCAACTGACGACATTAAATTCATTTCAATTAAAGTTTGATAAAACTAATTGTAGTGCCACTAATGGTATCGTTGATATTTTCCTTCAGCGTTTCTTTATTGACTATTTTTACATGATTTTTAAAACACTATGGTGCCTTTTATATTGTCCTCCTTTGTTGCAAAATGTTCAGCAGCTACATCCAATTGTTGTGGTTGCTTAGCAAATCAATAATTTGGATAGCTGAAATAAAAAGTACACAAATGTGCTGGTTCACTCTCTACAGTGTCCAAGTTGAAATAACAAACACGAGCTGTATCAATGGCAACAGCGATGGAAACAAGGAACACAGCAGTCAAACAGTTTTGTCATATTTTGTCTAGACCTGCTCTCTTATAGCTCTTTTATCTGGGATGGCTACAGAGAGAAGGAAACGAGGTTGCCACCGTGGGTAAACTATTAATTAAAGTCATGCGCAACATAGCTTACTCTCATTTTTCCTGTTATATCTCGCTATACATTGTGTTTCTTGTACAAATACTTGCACAAGGTCTGCCACACGTCCACCACACACGTGTTATATGGGGTGGTAGATTAACCTTAAATTGCATTAATCACAGTCCTTGAAATAAACTCTTGAACACAAGACAGGCATGCAGATGGAGGCTGCCGAGAGGCAGTTAAGGGGGCTACAGCTTGACGGTGCATCTACAAATGGCACGGCAGAACTGCTCGACGGGAACGGGAACCCAGACGAGACAAGTCACCACAGAAGTTATTAGAGAAGAAAAGAACTAGTCAGTGCTATCGATGTGGTCAAGGAGATGCACCGCACATCTGTCCGCATAAACGAATTAATTAATAAACTGGACATGTAGCAAAGGTGTGTAGAAAGAAATGCAGCACCATGTCCCATGTGGAACTAGAGAGAGAACTTTTCGTTGTCAAAGGGCAAAATTAATAAGCCGTATGTGGTGCACATGAATGTCAAAGGTAAAGAGTTCCAAATGGAAATTGACAGAGGCTCTGCAGTTTCAATTATCTCAGAGCAGGAGCTAGAACGCGTGTTTGGCAGCGTTCCGTGCACTGAGTCGGACATAAGGCTATCCACCTATAACGAAACCCCGCTGCAAGTTAAAGGCACATTTGAAGTCGACGTAGTAAACGAAGACAAAGAGTATATACTTCCGCTGGTGGTAGTGCGGCAGACAAAGGGTTGCCGCATGCCCGCGTTGATGGGTCAAAATTGGCTAACGGAGGTTAGGCTCGATTGGAATACTATTAGCCATATTTGTGAGGGCGACCCCGAAAATAGGTTCACCAAGTACAAGAAAGTGGTCGAGAAAAGCTTCGTCAACATTAGAGGCTATACCGGGACCTTGACGCTGAAAGAAAATGTGAGACCAGTATTCGGCAAGGCTAGAACCGTGCCTTTTGCCCTACGGGAAAAAGTGGAAGACGAGCTACGCACCATGGGAAATGACGGTATATTGTACCGCGTACAAACAAGCGATTGGGCCACGCCATTAGTCATCGTTCCCAAGAAGGAATCTTACAAGATTAGGCTGTGTGGCGATTATCGGGTAACTGCTAACCCGTACTTGAAAGTGAACCACTATCCCCTACCGCTCCCCGAGGACGTATTTGCAAACTTAGCAGGTGGAGAGTGTTTTACCGTATTGGATCTGGCCAAAGCATATTTGCAGTTGGGGATGGATGAGTACTCCCAATAGCTTTTGACCATTAATACGCATCTGGGCTTGTACAGGTTCACACGATTACTTTACGTACTCGGTAGTGCACCAGCCATTTTCCAATCCGTTATAGGCCAAATACTGCGCGACGTACCAGGAACTGTATGTTATCTCGACGGCGTGCTAATCCCGGTAAAAGATTATCGTGAGTGCTACGAACGTGTGAACGCCGATCTTGCAACGTTGCAAGCGCATAACATTCGTCTCAATAAATCGAAGTGTCGATTCTTCCAAAACTCCGTGAAGTATTTGGGACACGAAATCGACGGCAAAGGGATTCGTCCCACAAAGCAACACATTGAAGCTATCGCCTAAGCACCACGGCCGAGAAAGCTGACAGAGTTGAAAGCCTTTCTGAGTTTATTGAAGTACTACGGTCGTTTCCTGCCAAATATTGCTACAACGTTAGAAAAACTACATCGTCTGCTGCTTAAGGGTATCCCCTGGAAGTGGACAGTGGCCTGCCAGAAAAGCTTCGAAGACGCGAAGCAGCTACTTTGTAATGACGTAGTCCTTGAACTGTATGACTCTCGCAGGCCACTTCGTCTGACCTGTGACGCGTCATGTTACGGCTTAGGTGTGGTGATGTCGCATGTTAGCAACGAAATAGAGAAAGCGGTAGGTTCGCTTCGCGAACATTGAACCGTAATTACGCTCAAGTTGAGCGTGAAGCGCTTGCAATCGTGTACGGAATTCAGAATTTCCATAACTACCTATACGGGAGGACATTTGAAATCATTACCGATCATCAGCCTTTGACACAAATATTCAGCCAACAAAGGCATACAAGTCCGGTCGCAGTGCTAGAGTACAGCGGTGGATTAATGTGCTTGCAACCTACAGCTTCACCGTGAAGTATCGTAAAGGTTATGATCTAGGGAATCCCGACGGCCTCTCCAGGGTACCATTGCAACGCACCGTGGCTGTGCACAAAGAAGCCAGAAATTACGTTTCACCTTCGAAGGATTTTCCCTTGACGGCGAAGGAAGTTGAGTGCGAAACGACGAAAGCCAATATGTTAAGTTCGAGAATTTACTCAGCAAGGTTGGCCAAAGAAGTGGAACCGAAAGAGGCTACCGGAAGAATTCCAGCCATTTCAAGTAAGAAAAGAGGATCTCTCCGTAGACTGTGGGTGCTTGCTGTGGAACGGCCGCGTAGTAGTAGCCGGTGCACTTCAGAACCAAGTAAAGGATTTACTGCACGAAGACCACATTGGTGTCAGCAGACTGAAAATGTTGGCACGGACACTAGTATAGTGGCGAAAAATTGATCGGGACCTGGAAGACATAGCAAGAAACTGCAGCGTATGTCAAAGCATGCAAAACATGCAGACAGCAGCACCACTGCAACCATGGGCCTACCCTGCTAGGAAGTGGGAACGGGTCCACATGGACTTGCGGAAACCGAGGGGTGCCATCTGTTAATCATAGTCGACGCTCATTCAAAATGGGTGGAAGTAGAAATTATGCCATCAACAAACGCCATTCGGACAATCGCAAAAGTGCGTACCACTTTTGCGCAATACGGACTGCAGTTAGAGGTGGTTACGGACAATGCCCCCCCCCCCTTTTTCGTTCCAAAGTATTTGAGGACGAGGTACGACACACTTGCAACCCACCATACCATCCACAGTCGAATGCAGCAGCAGAAAGCATGGTGCAGTCTCTAAAGAAATCTCTGTTGAAGTCTCCAATAGAAGATCGCCACAGAGAGGAAAATAGAACGTTGCGGCACCGTACCGACCAGTTCTTATTCACGTACCGTACGACACCATACTCCTTCGCGGGTAGGACCCCGAGTGAACTGCTTTTAGGACGAACTCTGCGCACAAAACTTTCTATGTTAAAGCCAGACTTCCAATGAGCGATGAAAACGAAGACACCACATATCAAGGAACTACGTAACACGAGTAGGGGCACAGCGCGTCGCTTCTGTGACGGGGAGAATGTGTACGTAAAAACAGTGCGTGGTGAAAGTGAAAAATGGGTTCATCACATTGTGATCAAAGTACTATACTCCGTGTTGTACGTTGTGAAGTTAGGAGAAGTCGAACGTGTTGTGCATGCTGGTCACTTGCGCGCCAATATTGCGTCTCATTTACAGCCTACGAGCTGGCCAGTTGATGTTTGTCAGCCGAGCAATGAACCAAGTGTGACTGATCATGCGGTTAGTAATGAAAGCTGTGTTTCCTCTGCAAGTGCTCAGGATGAGAATTCAGTGCTAAGACGTAGCACACGGATCAGGAAGCCACCTGAACGTTTAGCGTATAAGTAGCACTGTATCGAATCACTCTTATGCATCTTTAGGTGTCTGAACGGAAACTTTGAAGCATGTACAACATTATCGTGTTATTCATTTTCACTGATAAGTGTGCGGCGCATTGAAAGAAGTGGATTGTTGTGGTTTGTTAAAAGGGGGAAGGAATGTAACGATGGCTCTCGTGATAGCGGTTAGCGTACTCTTGAAGGTCAATTGATACGACGTGGGCGTAGACAAGGGGTCTACGCCCACCGAGGTGATAACGATGCGCGAGCCACTGTTTCTGATTTTTGTACCTGTCGTGTTTCTGAAAGAACGTCTGTAGGCACGGTGTACAGGGTCGGACACACATAAGCGTATCGCGGGAGCGCATGACCTGCAAGTATGCCAGCGCCGCGCAACGGATGCTCCTGGGTTTGAGACCTCGCGCCTAGCGAACATTCGCCACCTCTCGGTTAGGTCCGTCATTGCTCTCGTGGCGCCGGCGGGCGGGGCGACCCACCTGCTGTTGATATTCAGTCTCTGCTGGCGATGTTTTGATCAGTGCGTGGCGTGACGTAATCTTTGTCTTATCGGAATCGAGAAGAAAAGTGAAACAGGCGCATGTCGTGGCATACTTGCATTTATTGTAATGTATAGTTATCTGTTCGTTTGCGAAGGATGCATCGTATGTCATCACATCCGTCTGTTTCACTTTCCTTCTTGATCCCGATAAGACGGTCATATCGTAAAAGATTGCACCGCGCCACGCACTCATCAAAACATCGTCAGCAGAGATTGAATAGTAACAGCAGGTGGGTCTCCCCGCCCGCCGGCGCCACGAGAGCAATGACGGACCCAACCGAGAGGTGGCGAATGTTCGCTAGGCGCGAGGTCTCAAACCCAGGAACATCCGTTGCGCGGCGCTGGCATACTTGCAGGTCATGCGCTCCCGCGATACGCTTATGTGTGTCCGACCCTGTACCACAGTTACTACATTGAACGATCTATTGCAGTGGATCCGTATATTTTCCAGAATATCACAAAGTTCAAGGAGACCCTGTTTATTTGCATGGACAGAAACTTGAGAGCCGGAGAGTCCTTGAGACCAGTAAGTATCCATAAACCTAGGTGTTTTGCAGTGTGTATCAGGACGCGACTGGTGTGCGTTTCGCTGGTACTCATTTTGTCTTGTTGCACAATCCAGTCAGCAGTACTCTATACAAACAGAAATGAAGTTACTGAAGCCTTGTAGTATTCTGAAATAATCACCGATATCGAGAATTTCTTCACTTTCAGGTATTAGTCATACTGCATGAAAACCAGCGCTCGGAACCGTTATTTTTTGGGGTTCGGTTCAAGTTCCGCTGCAAGGTTATTGGTTCGGTTCGGGTTCGGGTTCAGCGCAACCAAAATAACGGTTTGAACCGATATTAATCGGTTCGAACCGGTTTATGTGTGCTATGCTAGTCAGCGTACAGGTTGGGACAAAAGTTTACGGAACACGCGAGCGGCGTATTTTTTCCTCGGGACGACACCCTAGCGGTGGTCGGAAGCGGGATAGCTCACTCGTTCGGAGGGGTGGCGGTAGGCCGCCGTGCTGGAAGCGACGTACTGCGGCAGTTTTGGTATTGAGTGTGTTGGGAAAATTTAGTTCTATTCATCTGGTCTCGCAAGGAGACATGTTGCAGATGCTAGGGAGCTCTCTGCTGTTGATATGATAAGAAGGATTGATAATCCAGGGCGATTTTCAGTTCACAATCAGCTTTTATTGCAAAATGAAAAGAATGAGAATGATATATAAAATGAAAAAAAAAAATAAGTGCACTTAATTTCCGAACAAAAAGAAAAAGAACAGAAAAACGGCAAAACCCAGTTTACAACGGCCTAATATTTTGTTACGGCGCCTTCTGCTGCAATGACTGCAGCCATCCGTCGTGGCAGAGACTCATAGAGGCGGTGAATGAGGCCGATATCTCTCCTGAGGGCTTTCCATTCCGCTAATACGGTTTCCCACAGTGCGTCCTTGCTTCTGATGGGTCTGCGCTGACTCATCATGCGGTACTTGAGGATGCCCCAGATATTTTCAATTATGTTCAAATCCGGGCTTTTCGCAGGCCAGGGGAGCTGCTGGATGCACAAGTCCTCCAGGCGGTCCTGGGTTTTCTTGGACATGTGAATAGAGCTGCCGTCGTGCTGATAAAGGAAACAACCGTCTGGGAACGGTCCGTCAAGCACGTACAGGCAGCACGGAGCTCTCGATGACTTCAATGTAGAGCGCAGAGTTGAAGCGCCCATCAAGGCGCACAAGTGGCCCGAGCCCCTGGTTAAACAGGCAGCCCCATACGGTAACGGTCTGGCGGCCACTTGATAGTACCCGGTACACGTACTGGGGCATGTACCTTTGTGACAAAACAGACAGTGTTAGAAAAAGGGGCTAAGTTCTCTATGAGAGTAATGAAAGATTATATACCTGAACTTCGGGGGCCGCCACACCCGTCTTGTTTGTGACCATCGAGTGCTGAACGCCGCTTCGTCGCTAAACACGACGTTTCCCCATTCTGCAACGTCCCAGTGCTGGTGTCGAATGGCGAACTGAAGTCTAGCTGCCGTGTGATCCGCAGTGAGCAGCGGCTTCTGCACGGCGACGCCAGACTCCAGACCTAGAAACTTGAGTCGTCACCTTACTGTCCCTGCAGACACGCCCAGGCCGAGCTCCCGCTTTATGTCCACCGCCGTGGAAAAAGGATCCGCGCAGGTGGCTCCTATAATGGCCCTGTCATCTTCGGCCGTGGTCGACGATGGCCTACCGCTTCGGGGAGCATCTTCAATTCGATTTTCGTCTCTGTATGCTTGCACGATGCGGTTGACCGAAGATAGACAGCAGCCGATTCGCTGAGCAATTGCGCGCTGGGACACTCCGGCCTGGGGTTTTTCCTGGGTTTTCCTCAGACGCTTTCAGACATATGTCGGCACAGTTCCCTTAGAAGTCGGCCCAGGACGCACATTCCCCCAGGGCGTGAGTCGTGACGTTGCCCACATACGTGAGGCCGACAACGGCAAGCCCTATCACCACCACCACCGGCCTGGGAGAGTCCGATAATTTCCCGCCTGTTTTCGATGCTTATCCTTCTGGTACTTTCTCTTTCACTCATTGTGAAATGTGCCTGGGACCGGCTCTCTTTCATCTTTTAAGCTTTTCGCAGGTATCACATGATAACAATTTGAATCTGAGACGCGGCCAAGAATTCCTTGAGGTTACGTCGGTATGTGATAATCAAGATGCTGTACTACGATGCAGTCTAGAGATTACTATTGAAGACAAGATACCTCACCCATTCTAGAAAGTAGGCTCTCCCTAAAACCTTCTCGTCCTCTATCTTGGAATTTTATAAAAGAACAGCGTAATCCAAGTTCGCGGCACTTGTCGCGCTAGTGGAGTCCTGACCCATTGAAGAGGCGTTACTATATACGGGGTTGCCTGAGCTACCAGGTATACACTGCCAGGTTATTTACTCTTATAGATAACTTTGCCTGTTTTTGTAATACTGACTATTTTGTCGCAAAGGTTCATGCCCCAGTACGTGTAACGCGTGCTATCCAGTGCCCAGGAACCAAACCTGAGTGTGTGTGGCTGCCCGAGCTATCAGCGACTCAGACCACTCGTTCGCTCAGATGGGCGGTTCAACTCTGCCCTATCCACAGGTCCAGGGTACTCAAGACCACTTTGCTTCCCACAGCTCGTCTCGTCTCGTCAAGCCTTGATTTAAATATAACAAAACATCTGGGGTAACCTCAAGTACCGTATGATGAGTCAGCAGAGGCCAATCCGAAGAAAGGACTCAATGTGGGAAATGGTATTAGCCGAATGGACAGATCTTGAGAGCGATATCGGCCTCATTCATCGCCTATATAAGTCCCTGCCACGACGGATGGCTGCTATCATTGCGGTAGAAAGCGCAAAATACTACTCCTTTGGTAAAAGGGTAGCCCTGGCTTTGCCGTTCTTCTTTCAGTTTCTTTTTATTTTCTGTTCGGTCAAGTGCGCCCGACTTTTTCATTTTATATTGCAATAAAAGCTGATTGTTAACCTCCATTATCTGTCCTTCTTATCATATCTACAGCAGAGAGCTCCCTAGCATCTGCAACATGCTTCCTTGCGAGACAGATGAATAGCACTCAATTTTCCCAACACACTCAATACCAAAACTGCCGCAGTACGTCGCTTCCAGCACGGCGGCCTACCGCCACCCCTCCGAATGAGTGAGCTATCCCGCTTCCGACCGCCGCTAGGGTGTCGTCCCGAGGGAAAAATACGCCGCTCGCGTGTTCCGTAAACTTTTGTCCCAACCTGTACCACATGTGAGAGGTAATATCAAGTATGGCGATGGCTTCCTCCTCCTTCCTTCCTCTTACTCCCTCGCCTCTACAGTTGATAGGTACAAAGAACCATGCGTTCACAGCAGTCATCCTTTACTGGACCGAAAAGTGCTGGGAAATGGCGTACAACATAACCCCATTGCAAAAGGCTATCGCCAATTTCTAAGGGAAAAAAGAGAGAGAAAGCGGTCACATGGTAGATACGAGTATCTCAGAGTCCCATGCGCAGGCCGGCATTGTGCTCCCCGTTGAAAAGAGGGCGAGAGCCCGCTCCTGTGTTTCTTGACTCCATGCTCTGGACCATACGCGAACGTCTTTCCCGTGGTCGCTAGAGGTCTGCGTTGCTTGTGGATGTCACTGTGAACTATTAAAATTTACGTCGCCTTCACAATGCGACGCTGAATGAAAGGAAGCAGCCGACGCAACAATGCAAAGTGTAGCCTGTTGTGCAGCACATCTTTTCTTCTTTCTTTCTTTTTTACACCTCGAGTCACAGAAATGTACAGGGATGTCGTGAACCTTTTGGAGGTGAGGCTGTAGGAGATGGATGGACTCACCACTTTTTGGTTCATCAATTTGTCCGCTCTGTGAATTCGGCAAGATTCCGAGCTGGTGCGCGGCAGTCAAGTGGGAAGGTATAGGCGTTTTTTACCGTCTGGCTAACCGATTACCGCATCAAGGGGAGAAAAAAAAAGTTTACGGTTCGGTTCGGGTTCGGTTCGGCAAAAAATAACGTTTTTTTTGCGGTTTTCGGTTACGGTTCAGTTCCGGTTTCGACCCCTGATGAAAACACAAACAAAGGGGATATCACGACAGAGATCCTCAGATATTTTTGTGAGACTTGTGTGTATTGTCCCCTTTTTTGGTCCGTTCCTCGGTTATCCTACATCATGATAAGCCTGCTTGCACACTGTCTCTACAGCGAGTTATTACTCACATTGATTTTAAAAACAATGTCTTAAGTAACTGAAGCCTCTGTTAAATTCAGTCACGCGGACTTTCTCGGAACTTTTTCACAATGTGAAATCGACAACGGACCCTGGAAGTTAATCTGTAAACTGATATAGAGTGCAGGTTTCAGATGTAAATATTTTTTGTCATCCCAATGCTGCACTTCGTTCCAGAACAGGTTATGTACCGAGATGCTGGTGGCGTTATTGTGCAATGTTTACCGGGCCGCCACTGAAATTGCGATTGGGTTGCTCCCGCGGACACCGGCCTCACGAAGCGTTCGTAGCTATGGTTGAAACTGTGAACGGGTACATATGCGTTCCTGACGACAGCGGGTCTTTATCATACCTTGGTAAGGTACTTTTCTTGCAACTGTCCTACGCTGCACACCCGCTGGCAGGTGTAGTTTTGCTCGAACGCTGAGCTTTAACCTCAACTCGATCATACAACCCGTCGTGGCCCTGCACCCATTCGAGATGAATGATTATGCTTTACCATATCTGATAACGGCAATCAGTTACTCTTTGCTCTGTCGTAGCCTTTTGAAGCCTACGCTTACGTCATCTTTCCCGCCAGAATATAAGCATACCGTCCATTTTTCAAGGTTATCAGGAACACTGTGCTGTCTATGACGAAATTTTGTATCTGGCGTGTGCAAGCATTCGAAATTCATGTGTGCATGCATGGCCCAGTCGAACGGAACTCGCCTGTCAAAATCGAGACTATATCACTAACGGCCGCTTAGATCTCGGCAGGCCCATTATTTAACGTTGCTATATCGGACCAGTGTTCAACATACATTACAAAGGTCTGTCTAAGCAACTATGCTGGGCTCCTCAACGTGGATTGCTCTACGGAACAGTCCGCTGTTGTTGAAGTGCTCGCGTACCACTCGGCATATATATATATATATATATATAAGTGAAATAATAAGACTTGGACTACAGATTACAGGAACGTTAACAAAAACTAATTTATTTATTGGGAAATTTAACACATAGATTAAAAAAAAAAGAATGGTCGACATTTCGACTGTGGCACTGTCTTCGTCAGGCCAAAAAGGTTTTTTTTCTCCTGACGAAGACAGTGCCACTGTCGAAACATCGACCTTTTTTTTTTAATCTATGTGTTAAATTGCCCAATAAATAAATTAGTTTTTGTTAACGTTCCTGTAATCTGTAGTCCAAGTCTTATTATTTCACTTTTATTCAACTTTGTAGCCGTCTGATATATTAACCTATTTGTTCTATATATATATATATATATAGTTGAAATAAATGGGAGACAGAAGACGAAAGTAGGGGAAGTAACAAAAAAGGGGTTTATTAAAACTTAAAAATCATAAAAGTTAGGGAGGATGTCTACGTTACGGCGGAAGCTCCGCCTTCTTCGGGACAAAAGAGCTAAAATGCGTCCCGAAGAAGGCGGAGCTTCCGCCGTAACGTAGACATCCTCCCTAACTTTTATGATTTTTAAGTTTTAATAAACCCCTTTTTTGTTACTTCCCCTACTTTCGTCTTCTGTCTCCCATTTATTTCAACTATAATTACGTAGCCGTCCGATCCAACTCCAACTTTTCAAGATATATATATATATATATATATATAATGCAGGAAAAAAAAGCCATTAAAGAAACAAATAAATGATACTAGACGTGTTTGAAATTCAAACTTACAGATTAACATGGCTTCTATGGCTGCACGCAAAGAAACAGATACTCATGGAACGATGCGGCAGCACCAGAGGACACGTGTTTCGCCGTGTTTGTGGCTCGTCGGCCCTGGGTAGCTGCGCATCGTTCCCAATTGGCAAACCAGGGGTCACTCAGCGAGCGATATACACCTGGGAGGGTGACTCAGCACTCCTCAATGCCACAGTGCAAGCCAGTGGCACTGTGGCATTGAGGAGTGCTGAGTCACCCTCCCAGGTGTATATCGCTCGCTGAGTGACCCCTGGTTTGCCAATTCGGAACGATGCGCAGCTACCCAGGGCCGACGAGCCGCAAACACGGCGAAACACGTGTCCTCTGGTGCTGCCGCATCGTTCCATGAGTATCTATCTATCTCTCTCTCTATATATATATATATATGTTTGTAACTCAAACGTCGCCATGCCAGTACTGAACAGCTGTTTCGGCCTTGTTGGGCCTCATCTACAGTACACAGGCAGGCAACGTTTGAGTGGATGGCGTCAGAAGGTCACGTAACACGTGATTCCTCCCCTCAGGGTGAGATAACTCACTCACTGAAAGCCCAGTGCAAAGCCAGTGAAGTATAAAATAAAAAAAATAAAAAAATATCCTGAGCTCTTTGGCTACACGTATAGCATATGTTTGTAACTCAAACGTCGCCATGCCAGTACTGGACAGCTGTTTCGGCCTTGTTGGGCCTCATCAACAGTACAAAGGCAGGCAACGTTTGAGTGGATGGCGTCAGAAGGTCACGTAACACGTGATTCCTCCCGTCAGGGTGAGATAACTCACTCACTGAAGTTTGAGTTACAAACATATGCTATACGTGTAGCCAAAGAGCTCCGGCTACTTTTTTTTTATTTTATACTTCACTGGCTTTGCACTGGGCTTTCAGTGAGTGAGTTATCTCACCCTGACGGGAGGAATCACGTGTTACGTGACCTTCTGACGCCATCCACTCAAACGTTGCCTGCCTGCGTACTGTTGATGAGGCCCAACGAGGCCGAAACAGCTGTCCAGTACTGGCATGGCGACGTTTGAGTTACAAACATATGCTATACGTGTAGCCAAAGAGCTCCGGCTATTTTTTTATTTTATACTTCACTGGCTTTGCACTGGGCTTTCAGTGAGTGAGTTATCTCACCCTGACGGGAGGAATCACGTGTTGCGTGACCTTCTGACGCCATCCACTCAAACGTTGCCTGCCTGCGTACTGTTGATGAGGCCCAACAAGGCCGAAACAGCTGTCCAGTACTGGCATGGCGACGTTTGAGTGACAAACATATGCTATACGTGTAGCCAAAGAGCTCCGGCTATTTTTTTATTTTATACTTCACTGGCTTTGCACTGGGCTTTCAGTGAGTGAGTTATCTCACCCTGACGGGAGGAATCACGTGTTGCGTGACCTTCTGACGCCATCCACTCAAACGTTGCCTGCCTGCGTACTGTTGATGAGGCCCAACAAGGCCGAAACAGCTGTCCAGTACTGGCATGGCGACGTTTGAGTTACAAACATATGCTATACGTGTAGCCAAAGAGCTCCGGCTATTTTTTTATTTTATACTTCACTGGCTTTGCACTGGGCTTTCAGTGAGTGAGTTATCTCACCCTGACGGGAGGAATCACGTGTTGCGTGACCTTCTGACGCCATCCACTCAAACGTTGCCTGCCTGCGTACTGTTGATGAGGCCCAACAAGGCCGAAACAGCTGTCCAGTACTGGCATGGCGACGTTTGAGTGACAAACATATGCTATACGTGTAGCCAAAGAGCTCCGGCTATTTTTTTATTTTATACTTCACTGGCTTTGCACTGGGCTTTCAGTGAGTGAGTTATCTCACCCTGACGGGAGGAATCACGTGTTGCGTGACCTTCTGACGCCATCCACTCAAACGTTGCCTGCCTGCGTACTGTTGATGAGGCCCAACAAGGCCGAAACAGCTGTCCAGTACTGGCATGGCGACGTTTGAGTTACAAACATATGCTATACGTGTAGCCAAAGAGCTCCGGCTATTTTTATTATATATATATATATATATATATATATATATATAGGTATTCAATAAAGATCAGAAGTGGAGACGGTGCTTCTACAGGATAAGGAATAAAAGGGGGACTTTATTAAAAACTAAGATGGGGGATTCGACGTTTCGACAGCAGCGCTGTCTTCAACAGGAATGGGATACTATGGTGACGCAAGACAATTGCAAGGAATGAGAGGGGAATGAGGGGAAAGGGGAGTCTGAAAGAGATACAAAAGATACATACCTTTTGTATCTCTTTCAGACTCCCCGGTTGGTCACCCCAGGAAATCATTGCCCTCCGGCGAAGAACTTGACTGCCTATGATTCATTGTACCCCTTTACCTTTGTTTGACAAAGCACGTGTGCTGCCCTCTCTCCTTGTACATATTCCCCTCTCATTCCTTGCAATTGTCTTGCGTCACCATAGTATCCCATTCCTGTTGAAGACAGTGCTGCTGTCGAAACGTCGAATCCCCCATCTTAGTTTTTAATAAAGTCCCCCTTTTATTCCTTATCCTGTAGAAGCACCGTCTCCACTTCTGATCTTTATTGAATACCTTTATTTTTCGTGGTCAACCGCATTCGTTTATTTCAACTTATATATATATATATATATAGACTACAAGTAATGAACAGACTTAGAAGGCCATATAAGGGTTAAAAACGGTTGCTACTTTGATGACATTAATAATTAAGGGGGTACTACAAATACATTTCTAGTCAGGCGTCGACGTTTTGGCAGTCCTGTTGAAGGCAGCGCTGACTGCCGAAACGTCGACCCTTAACTATAAATCTATTTCTAATACCCCCTTAAGTATTAATGTAATCACACTAGCAACCGTTTTTAACCCTTATACGGCCTCCCAAGTCTCTTCATTACTTGTAGGCTATTGTTTTCGCGTCCATCTGTACCCAGTTATCCATACACACACATATATATCGACTACAAGTAATGAATAGACTTGAGAGGCCGTATAAGGGTTAACAACACTTGCTACTTTTATTACATTAATAATTAAGGGGGTACTAGAAATATATTTACAGTTAGGGGTCGACGTTTCGGCAGTCAGCGCTGCCTTCGACAGGACTAAACTTGGAAATTGGTGACAAGGGCTTATATACAAGGGA
Source organism: Ornithodoros turicata (assembly GCF_037126465.1). Classification (NCBI taxonomy): domain Eukaryota; kingdom Metazoa; phylum Arthropoda; class Arachnida; order Ixodida; family Argasidae; genus Ornithodoros; species Ornithodoros turicata. The sequence goes on from NC_088201.1 coordinate 222,055,670, forward strand.
AAGGGGGAAATGAGAGGGGCACAGTCCACGTGGAGCGGCGTTGGTGATGTTGCAGGAGCATTGTTGCTAATGGTCCATTGAGCACTTGCAGGGGCGTTGGCTGTCTTCCAGGAGAGTTCTCCTTGGTCGTCTGATAAACCTGAAATGATAAAAAAAGGAGACGTCAGAAAGAACGAAAGAGGGTCGGGGGACTTGGTCTACGAGCTAAGGCTGCGAACTGTAGACAATACGCCGGGGTCTTCGTTTATCGTGGACTGGAATTTGTGGATTAGGAATGATTCACGCTGTTGCCTGCTGATGTTCTAGTTTGGCCAATGGCCAAACTACAACATCATTCCGAATTCGTTTTAATAATCGCAGATCCGATATTACAAAGAAACCAAATCTCCCTGTGTCGCGTCATTTCAATCAAGCCGGCGACTCATTCAAGGTCATCTGCGTGTACATCTTACAATCTGGTTTCCCCTCACACCGTAGCATCCAACAGCGTGAATTACTGATTAAGATGGCTTCTATGACTGCACGCTGAGAACTGGATCAACGGCAGAAAGCTGCGTAAACACAACATGGGAAAACAATCTGACTACCGATCGGTGAATATTGTAAACAAAAAATACGCATATGAACAATACAGTATAATGTGGTATATGTATACAGCCTATTTTACGAAAAAATGAGCCAAACAAGAAATCGCGCACTGAAAACACGTACTTCATATTGCTACCAATGGTGCGAAGATGCTCCATCTACATTTGTTTTGCCATGAATTAATTAAGCAAAATTAATGAGTCAGTTTTTAATTATCAGGATTATTCTAAACATGTCGTCGAAAAGTTGTAGGGGGCGATGAAACGAAACGAAACCCGTTCATTGCAACTTTGTGCCTCTAACATATCCTTTTTTTCCGGCTCCAAAGATTAACGTTCGGGTTTGCAAAAAACGAAGCGGGACCTGTCGGCAGACGTGCGAGGAGCGCTGGGTCACGAGGACGTCACGAAAGAACACTAGTCATAGTATTTCACATTGTGACATATTTGGTTTCACATGACTCGCCGGCGCACCGGTGACAGGTCCGTCAACGTTATTTCTTTTTTTTTTTTTTCGGAAACTCAAAAATAGTCTCTGGGGCCATTTGGCTTTGCCATTTTGGCTTCAATACATATAATTAAAAAGTGAAAAATTTATTTCACCTAATTAATTATTGAGGTGAAATTAATTTTTTACTCTTTACTTTCGAAGCTTTTGGGTGGTATCATTAGGTCTGCCAAATAAAACGTGTAGTGGGTACCGTATAGATGTTATACCGCATAATGTGTGCGACTGATTCGTGGCCCACCGATGGAACAAAGTTACACGAGCAGTGTGAAAACAGGTACAAAACTACATTTAACGAACCAGGAGGATTATTTGATATTTGTTGCTGTTTCAGAAGTATGTTGCTGCTCGTTTGGTTTCTTTAAAAGTCCCTCGAAAGTTCTTAGCATTAGGTATTGCGAAGGTTGAACTGCTCCCATATACTGACAAAAGTCATATCTTACTGCACTTTTTCTTTTACGCTAATTGATTTGACTTTTCGTTTACTTACACCTATTACGCTGCCTTCTATTTCAAGGATGACTTCTTTGCCTACAACCTGAACAGCACGACCACAATACCGAGGTTCAGGGTAAGTTACAGGACGAAGCTATTGTCATGCAGTTGTTATATGTGATCATTTTAGTAAACACCAACCTCAAACAAAGAATGAGATGCCACTTAGCATTTATCGCAGCATTAATATTCCATGGTATTGTTCGAAATAAAATTCATCGATTGCATGAAAAGACTGAGCTTGTGCAAGAGAGGGACACAAGAGACGACGCGATAGAAACATCTTACATGCATTTAGGATTTTCTGTCTGTTTTATTTACCGATCAGCCTGGTGGACCATTTTCGAAATCGCGAGGTGCGGAGCATGCTCGTCCAAAATGGATATGATAGAAAGCCCATTATACACAGACTGCGTTCAACTGAGACCTGGCTTATTCAACACACATACGTGAGATGGTGATGGTTCTGTGGGCGATTCAACACTGTAGTGGCCGTACAGTGCTTAATTGTTTTTGAGAACCAATCAGGGGATGGTGATGAAAAGGACACTCTTATACGTATGCCGCCGGGCCGGCGGAGTGTAGAACGCGAAGGGCTTGCATGTGGTGAGAAGCGTTCACCCACAGTCCAAGAAGTTTGGCTAGGTCCAGCGATGGCTCGGTCGATATTATTGTGGTCGAGATCACCGTGCACTCTACAGGCGGGCAGGTGGAAGATGATGTGCAGCGTAGTCGGCGTTTGGTAGTAGGCTGCAAAGTTCGGCCCCATGCCTCATGTAAAAGGGAGCGAGATTGAAGAGTAGAAAGTTTAAGAGAAAGCGTAATGACTATCACAGGTAGAAGGCAGTGGGTTACGTCGCGTTGCCATTCGGCCTGCATGTTGGGGCCGTTGGGAGTTGAAAGGGACATCAACGGTCGCAAGAAGAGAACGTTAGAAGAGAACATTATTTTATTAGAGAACCCACCCTAGTACCTTATCCCAACTTTTCAGCCACGCGTAATGAATTCCACGTGAGGGCCTGTAAGTAACTTACACTATATAAGCCATGCACTATAGAGGGCTGGGAACGTTTGGAATTCGTGATTTGATGCAATTGCAGTCTTTGTCTTTGTATAGGATGTCTTTTACGCACATGCATAAGTTCCCACGCGTTGCTGACGCGAAGTCAGTCCTATCGCTCCTCAGAGTCCGTACAGCAGTGCTAGAGATTAATGCCATCTACACATAAATGATGGAACCAAATGCCACGTCTCGCCGACCTCCATACTTTACGCCGGGTCCGGACGAGGCTCCTGATCACTTGTGGCTGGTTATTTGGATCCATTTTTAAAATTAAATTGTGGAGTGCACTCTTGAGCAAAGAGGTTTTGCATGGTGATGACACTTTTCCTTGATGAAACAAGATCGGTCTAGAGCAGCCCCAAACGCAATTCCATGACCACTTTAAAGCAAGTATTGACATGCACTGTCACACGTTTCACACGTTTGAGCGATATAAAATTTGGGTGCTACGTACGTCATATTGTACAGAAACCAAGTCTGACTCTGATAGAACCATTACTTCTTTTTTTTTTTTCTTTTCAGCAATGCTTATACGACCACATCCCTACGGAACAAAAATACTTCTTTGCATTTTTGAAATACGTGCATAATTTTATGTCGGGATAGGAACAAAATAAATAAAGAAGAAGATAAAGTTAACACGCCCTCCCAGAGGAGTAAAACCAAGAGAAATCAATAAAACCGATATAAAAGAAAGCACCTGTCGCAGCTTCGCATAACCAATGCCACGAAGTCACTCTGCATGCCTTTGTCACTGGGACACTCCAAAGCACCCCTTTTGGTAGAATTTCGTTAAGGAATATGATACACTCAAGACGACCTCTTGGAGCAATGCTGAATGGCGCGGTACACATACGGGACGACCTCTCTGTCTTGTCGTTCTGTCGCACGAATGGACAAGGAGTTTTCAAATGTTTTCTAGCGAAGTGCAATTGGAACTAAAACCTTGCAAGTGGAGCCCCAAAGTGATGAACATGGTCAGCATGGGCCAAGTCCGTCTGCACTGATGGCAATTCTTCTGCAAGACCACTAGCATCTTTTTCATTATTTGCTGCACCTCTGAGAACACGTGCTTCGCCTGGCTGCTTCTGGCTGGAACCGCATGTATCACCGCTTGTTTCAGAATAATTTCATCCGCGACAAAGCACGTTTCGTACACATCTAGAAGCCCTCTTTTCAGCAGCATATCCGATGTAGCACTGACATCACCTATTCATCCGTCATAATAAAGATATTTGAGGGGCAGATGGACGGCTCCATCAGTCATCGCGCGAAATCGCCCGAAATCCAACAGCGAAAGACTTAATAAATTGCCTTTTACGTGCGCAGCGAGGCCAGTGAACGTAAATAAGGCAATGAACACACTTTTGGGCAACGACTCACCGCGTTACAAAGTTGGAGACCTTCTATGAATTGCAAAGTACGTGCATTAAATGGTAAAAATATTTGGGGGCATTTACAAAGGTGCTCTTTGCTATACGAGCAATCAGTCTTGGTCATCCAAATGGTGTATGTATTCGTAATGTATGTATTGGATGCGTTTAAAAAAACGAATATATCCTCGGTGGGTTCTATGCATACAAATCTTAAGGAGTATGCTAGAACAAAACCCTTGAAACTAGGACGTACGGACGAGGGAAGCGCCATAATGAATCGGCCTGCGTTGCCGCGGGGCATGCAAGAAAATAATCCGGTAAGCACACATTAATCATAACGCAAAATAAGTTTTGGAGCAGTAACACACAGTCCGAATCTATGAAACCCTGAGATTTTAAAACAAAACTAAACACGAAGAAGCGTAGGCACGACACAGACGGCACGTGGGGACTCGATAACCGCCGCCGCCTCGACCAGCATTGGCAACATGTCTGGATAGAGGCGGACAGTGACAAAATCCGTGGCCAGCGGAAGCAGTGGAGCAAGCATTGCCAACTGTTTTCGGAATTGCGCCTGCTTTCACGGTCTAAAAATACGCGACGGTCCCTCGGCTGATTCAATATGGCTGCCTCCGATCGCATACGCTGGGAGAGGGAAGAGCTCCGTTCAGGTTACTTGCTCTCCTCCGATCCTCCTCCGCGCCTTTCCATCTAGCCTCTCCATAATATTTATATGGTTCTATGAGAGTGAAATTGTGAGAATGAGAGAGGGACCAAGGATGGAGAGGATTATGAAACGACGAATCCGAGATGGAAAGTTGCAGTAACTTGTACGCTTCAGTGACAGTGCAGCCAAAATTTTAGCAGCCTTCCACCATGTCCTAAAACGGAAAACAAGCAGACTGGCCTTTCCTTGGAACGCATTGAGACGTTGTCTTTACCCCAACATTCCAAACGCGAACTGGTCCGTCCCGTCCATCGTAATCATATCTGCGAAGCGTGACGTATCAGCACTCCCACATTTTTTCTCTTCCCCGTATCTGCCATGGACTGCTTCAATTTCGCCCAACGTGGGAACTCCCTGGCTCTCCCAGGTGATCTTTTCACATGGTCACGTAGCCATGAGTGCGCAAGAAGCGGCTGCGAGCTGAGCCCTTGGCAGCCACCTATCGGCAGGCCCGCCGTCATGATCCGGTTTCAGTCGCCGTTCAGCACACCATTCATTCTACCTCACCACACGTAAGGTACCTAACTTCCAGGTCATGTATCAGTATCAGTGTGTAGAGTAGTGGGTGAAGAATTCGCAGTCGCAGACATCATACTCGTCGATAATGGCAGATATGCCTTGAATGTCGTGCGTTCATAAAATATTATTGACAGTGAATGCCAGTTGAAACCATGACCTACTATATAATACCGACCATGTGGTAATCGGCAGCACCTATCAGCAGCAGTGTTGAGGATTTGAAATCTCGGAATTTGATGTTGATTTGATTTACATCTGGATTTAAATCCACAAAGGAGACAATGACAAAAATGATTTGATTTCGATTTGACTGGCGGCCTCATTATGAACCGGATTTGGATTTGGGTTGACTCACATCTTTGCTTAGGGATTTGGATTTGGATTGAATCACGTTTTTTCTCAAATATTTTGATTTGGATTCAGATTTACACCATTTGCCATGAAATTCAGCCCATATGCAAGAGCGACGCGCATGCTAGCGGGACCATGGCCGTTTGCTTCGGCTCTTGCTCCTTCTGCTACACTTTGTAATGTAATGCTGGTCGTAAATTAAATAAAGTTCAATGTTTGGCAAATAGGCCACTGAGAAAACCTCGGCGACTCTTCGTAGGATACAAGGTTGTTCTTCGGTAGTATTGTAGGAACAGTGCAACGATGGTTCTCCGCGCTTCTGACGTCATGATGATGATGATGATGATTCAGTTTTAATGGCGCATAAGCAAGTCAGGCTATAGTGCGCCAAAGCTATGGTAAAATTGTGACTAGTTAAAAATCAGATAACACTAAATATAAAAACTTCGTAAATTGCGATATAAGCACAAGCATGATATGATAAAAATATGCATATTAAAACTACATTTCAGATAAATAAGTAACGCCACTCAGAAAATTAAACATTCTTACAAACAGCAACAGCAACAGAGCTTGGTGCAATGGCAAATTGTACTGATAAAATTCATGATTTATTAATTGATTAGGTTTTTTTGGCGCAAAAGGCTGCTGACGTCAATTTACGCCCTATATTTCATGCGCGGGAAAAAGAAAAGCGCTGAGGTATCTGATCCTTCCTACTCCCCATCAGTTTTTGCAGTGCTCTATCATTTATGCTACTCTCCAGTCTCTTTATTTCACGCATTCATTCGTACATACTATACAGCAAGAAATGTATCATGTGGCAGGTGTACCGTACAAAAAGATGTGTGGAGAGACCAGTGACACGGAAGTAATAACTTCATCTTTTTCGTTTTATGGTTTTTCAAACATACGAGGGCTGTTCAAGTCAAACGAGGATATTTTTCTAAAAATGTAAAATGAACTTACAGGCGAGAAATTATTTTTAAACGTAATCTCGAGCTGCACTAATGCACTTGTCCCAGCGTTCCACGAGGGTTGGATGCCAGCAGCGTAGAAATCCTTAATGGCGCGTAGCAGCCATGATCGGACCGCATTCTTGACCTCGTCGTGGCAGCTGAAGCGGCGGCCCCCAAAGGACGCCTGGCCCGAAGAGATGGAAATCGCTGGACTGTACGCTGCAATCGCTGGACTGTGGAATCCCTGGAAAGATCTGGACTGTAAGGGTGATGTGGCAGCAACTCCAAGCCAAGTTCTTGTAACGTGCGTGTCGTGAGAAGCGGGATATGCGAGCGTGCATTGTCCTGTAGCAGGATGACTCCTTTGGTGGTAAGACCCGGCCACTTTTGGTTCAGCGTCTTATGCACATCCCTGAGAACCCGGCAGTAATGTGCACTATTGATGGTGGTACCACTGGGCAGAAAATCGACATGAACAACGCCAGCCTTGTCCCAGAAAACCGTTGCCATTACCTTACCCGCAGACGGGGTGCTTCGGACCTTCTTGCGAGCTGGCGAGCCCGAATGCCTCCACTGTTTTGATGCGCGTTTACACTTAGGAGTGAAATTGTGCACCCGCGTTTCATCGCACGTGATAATCCGATCAAGGAACGGCTGTCCTTCAGTGTCGAAACGGTACCTTAGCTCTTGGGAGATTTGCAGCCCAGTCAACACACATGGTTGACAGAATGTAAAATCCACGTTGAATATCGTTGAACAATATGAACGTGAATTGAGAACATGAATTTAACGCAGATTTTACGTAAAATTTCAACGTGCGAATTGCAATGCAGGAATTCAACGCTGATTCAACACTCATATACCAGCAGCGGAATGGAACACGTTATGACAGCGTTGATACTTACGCTGGAATTTAACGTAACCGAAAACGTAGAACGAACAACGTTGTTTCTGCACAAATTTTACTTCAGGATTTCACATGCAAAGTGCACACGTAGAAATCACGTTGGTTTATCATACGTAAAGCAACTGCATTATCCAATCCAATCCCATCCAGGATCCAATTCAAGTCAGTTCCTTCCAAAGCGAGAATCGTGGAAGCCGCACCAGACGCCATTCTCCTCAGATCGTAACCGCCATTAACTGACGCTGGCGTTTCAAGTTTATTTCGCTTTTGCGGCTCCTTCTTCTTTGTTTCGTGGCTTGTTTTGGTTTCGAACCAGGTTATGCTGGTGACTGTGATATCGGTAAGCACAGGTTTCTCTCGCACTACTGGGATATACGAATCGGTTATGACGGTTACAACGGGCCCTCTACCATCAGGAAGCTGGCTCAGCGATTATCGCCGCTGCTAGCAAGTCCGGTGTGTGCGGTTTATGAGTGATTCGTAGAAAGCGCAGGTATGTGCACTTCGGATTTCTGTTCATAACTGTGTTTACATTTTTAGTGTGTGCAAATAGGGTCACTATAACATGGTGGGCTCCCGAATTGTTTTTCAGCGTTGTTGGCCGTTTCAAATTCGTGTGATAATTATCGTCACTTGTATTTCAGGACAGAGAGCGATGCGTGAAAGAAAGGCAGATGTTGAGCAAAGGGCGAGCCTGTACACAGATCTAACGTAAGTTTTCTCTTAGCTGTTCGAATTGATCTTTTGCTTTGTTTGTGTTCACTTTTATGCAGGCGTAGACGCAAAGAAAGAAGACAGCCTGGATGCCGAAGCGACGTGGCTTCCCGCGAGGTTCTAGTGCATCTCAACTATTAGAACGGTCAGTTAACTGCCTTTATTGTTCACAAGAGAGCGTATGGAAAAATGTAGCAGTGCCAATCAAATGTAAGGAGAATAAAACCTTTCGGCAAGCATATTCTTGTGTCATTATTGACGACTATTATAAGGACATTATGCCTATTTGTGAAATAAAAGCATCGAGAAATAACATGTATTCAATAATAATTAAAAATGTAGTTACGTGTAATTTGCATTTTCATCGCACGTTAATTATACGTTGATTATTCCACTTTTTCAACGTTGGTATACGTTGAATTCACGCATAAACTACGTTTCAGTTACGTGGAATATGCGTTCTGGTCGCTGTTAATTTAACCCGTTTCTGGCTGTGACGTTAGCCAGGTTGAATCAACGTTAATTGTTAACGTCGACCCCGCATTCATATGGTTGATTTTGAACGTGTTTTCATCGTTGAATTTGCAATGTTGTGTTGACTGGGAGCCTTCTCTGCCAGTCAAACACGGGGAGCTGCCTCGGGACCGAACGGGCACTAACTTTCCGATACTGCAGATGTTCATGAATGATAGTGTTCAACGTTCCCACAGAAAGGCCCGTCCGTCTTTCGAGCTAGTTCGAGACATCTTATCCGTCGGTCCCTGAGGCTCACGCGCTCCACAAGTTGGATGTTCTCAGGAACTCTGGCACTGTGCTCTCAGCGGCACCGGCGGGGATCGTCCTGCAGTGATGTACGGCCGTCTCGGAACCGTTTGTACAACTCAAACGCTTTGCTGCGGCTAAGTGTATTGTGGCGCTACTCAGCCTGAAGTCTTCTGTGAATTTCAGATGGCTTTACGCCGTCATTCACGAGAAACTCCATGGCAATTCGCTGTTCGATGTGCGCGCTCACCTCGTTGTCGGCCTTCTTGTCCAGCACGCGTCTTCTGTTTTGCATAAACATTGGACCACCACGTGGTGAACGCGGAGGCCTGTCGCGTATGAAAATGACGAAATAGAAGTAGAGCGAGCAATTTGTACACTCAGGAGATAGAAAGACCTGGTTTGACTTGATTCTGCAACTAATGAAAAACATCCTGCATACTCAACGTTTGCTGGAAGCCTTCTATTTACTTTATTATCTAATGCTGAAATGCTGATATTTCTACAAATATCAATTTGGTTTACTGCTTTTACGTAGCTAGCACACAAAAAAAAAAAAAAACGCCGTGTACGTCGAGGGTTTTCAAAGTGCATTCGCAAGAATTTCCTGCACAATTGAGAAGCTTCTTGTCTAGGTTGACGAGTTCTTAGAGCATTACATCAATAATAATAATAATTACGAGTAGACAATGATTGAATATTGACAGCTGAACAAGCATTGACTTCGGCATTGCACGTACTAGCCGCATATTAGTTTCCATGTCCGATCACCTGACCCCGAGTTACCAGACAGAACGCATAATCACGTGTCTACTTAAATATGCGATACTTGCTTAGAAAAGAAACGATGGGCAAATGCCCTCGAAATTCGCACTCAGTTGAAATGTCGTCCTGAGAGATTTATACCTCCCTTATCTTAGTTTGTTCTGTGAAACTAAAAAAAAAGTCGCCATCTCGTCTTGCTAGAGTCACTAAATAGGGGTACAGAGTATCGTATTCGTTTTCCGTGCCGCCGTTCGGCGTCGGTGATTGGGCCGATCGAGTCACGTGGTTTCTCCTTCCAAGAACGCGCCATCCATGTTGAGTCCCCTCCATTGTAAGCCCGAAACGGATGGGACGTTTTTCCAGCGTCAAAACGCCGCGCGCACGCCATGGCGTTGCACACGCGGCGGAGAAACGCACGCGAGGTGACCACCCGAAACGCATGGGATGCGTACGGAGAGAGTGACGCCCGCCACTGTTGCTATATTCGTTGACTACAAATGTCTGTTAGAACATGCCGATGCTCTTCTTTACTGTGGTTCTTGCGTTCATTCATTCCAGATGTCATTAAAATATACAAGTACATTTAGTGTGGTGGATAATGTCCCAAAAATTTATGCGAGCTACTCAAACGGAACGTTGTCTCCCGTACGACGGCCATCGTTCTGTCTACTTCTCAGAAAACGCGCCCAGCCGCGTGCGAATATCTGTAGTCGAGAGATTCCGGCGTACACTGTCCGCGCGCGACGAAAAACTGGTTTTACTGATATCACACGCTCGACGAGCGCTCGCGCGTCCTGAAAACGTCACAAAAAGGCTCCATGCATTTAGACCTGAAAACCGTAAGCTCGCAACCTTGGTTGCAAGCTGGCTCGACTGTGCGCTGTTCTCCGGCGGAGAAGGGGAGATTGGCGTCCCATTGCTAGGCGACGCTGTCGTGCCGTACGCAAGATGGCGGGCTCGCTCGCCGGCGTGGCTCAGTGTCGCAGTTCTGCTCCCTATATAGTGACTCTAGTCTTGCCTTAGTCTAATTTGTAAACAAATGAAGGAGAATATCAGGGTAAGTCGTGAACCGAACCGCGCAAATAAAGAATCCTACAAAAGCCGGACAACTGCTTTTAGGATAATATTTAATACGATGTAAACGTTGCATGACAAACATAATGCAACAGCAAGCAGTAAAGGATAAACCTATCACGTTAGGTAAGCGCACGAGGAAGATCAAAGAAGATTCAGAGAAACGAATAATAAAAGAAAGGCAGTTATTCTCATTGGATCCTTCGGGTATTTCGGAATTTACATGCAGACCTCTTCAGAAATAAAAATCTGTTAAAAATAAACAAAATATGTCGATTAATAGAGGAAGAATCTACTCTTTACGCACATATGCAATATTTTTTATTTATTTTTTTATTCCCACGTATTTACGAAAGACGTACTTTTAACCGTTACGTATTTTTAGAATGAAACTATGATACCTATCTAGACACAGTTTTCGGAGTTCGGTTATACGACCCGGCACAAGTATACAGTAGTTTGAGACTCTAATTCACATAGTTAACTAAAATTCCCCAGCTTCTCAGTTAATGATTTTTTGTTAAACAGAAATGGCAGAGTTGTAGGCAATCTCCTCATCGCGCTCTATCCATTCCTCAACAACAAACTTCGAATTATTCATCTCCCAAATTTCACACAATGAAAGCACTACAGCCTAGCTTAGCTAGCCTTAGCTTGAGGAAAGAAGTAAGTCGCAGTTCTTTGGTCGACGCAGCGATAACTATCTTGGTGAGATAAACGTCTTATTAGGTGTCCGTTTGGTCTGTCTTTCGGCAATCACATGACAGAGAAGATGGGGGGGGGGGAGTTCGAGCACTTCGCACGCTGCGTCTGAGGCGGTCAGCTTGTGTCTTTGATATCATTAAGGAAAAATGACGGGAGGGAGGAAGACATACGTTGCTTAAAGCCCGTATTTCACGCGTGTATGTACTCGGCACAGAAAAAGAAAGAAAAGCATTGTCTAGAATTTCGGTACTTCGGTTTTTCCGCAATTATCTCCATTACGAACTTGGTTAGCGCATTATAGTTCATTATACAAAATAGCGCTAGCAAATGTTCTCCATGAACAGGCAATATTTTCGTGAGTTTGAGGAACGCACAATCCGAAGAGGATAGCACGATACTCTTAACGTTACAACTCTTAACGAGCCGTTACCTCCTTCTGCAGTACGCCAGCTCGCTTGCACCATTATTCAATATTATTCGCAGGTTTTCCATAACGCCGTGCAAACTATTCGCACAAACCGCATACAGATAGCCCTGGTAGCTTTATTATTTCAAAAAAGAGTTATAAACCATAGAGAAGCACCAATCCATCAGTCAAATTTTATCGCGATCAATGAAAATGGAAACACGATAGCCGACGGAATCAGCATCTCAAGTCATCAGTGAATTAGAACAGATCGGAAGGCAACCGTTTATGGACGATAGCCAATTCCAAGAAAGCTAAACATTTCATGCTTGATGACATTGTAAAAGTAACGTTACTTTATTGCTGTAAATATTCGTCTCTGGTCGACATTGCGGTACGTTGTACCTATGTTTAACCAGCACGTGAATTACGTCGAAAATGCGTTAGCTGGTCAGTGTTAATATAACCTGGTTTCGGGGCGACATTTCCCACCACAAATCCACGTTCTCAGCTGTTATTAAGTAAGCGTTAACCTTCTGGATTGCAAAACGGATTTTCTACGTTATATTTACGGAGTTGTGTTCACTGGGGTTTGCCTGCCTTACACAGGGTGCTACACTTTCTTACTACTAGGAAGAAACAGAACCTCTCAAAATACTGAGGTAGGCACCTACAGGTACTTGCCGGCGACCAGTAGCCTCACTGGACAACGGCTCTGTTTCGGAAAAAAACACAAACAAAGAAATACCGAACATTCTTCGCCATGCTATCCATTATTACCGCAGTTTCTAAGTCGGTAAAAATGTCCGATTGAAAAGTCAAAGAAATGATATGTGCTCAGTGGACAATCAGCATGCCAACCAAACGAAATACACTAATTTCGTGGGAAATTAAAAGGGACACCAGCTGCTTTGGTTCTACCTTTATGAACATACATACGACATTTAAATTATGAACACTGCAAGCGTGTGTTACAATCACCAAGCAAGGGTGGTACATCCGGCTCTAAACAAAATATGCCGGAATAATGTCAGCTCCAAGTTGAAATCTGCGTTGGAGAGTGAAGGAGTGAAAAAGAAAGTGATGCAAGACTGATTGATGATCCAAATTCAAATACTCATGAGAAGCAGTGCGAAAGAGATGCCCCCTCCTGGATCTTCGTTCAGCAAGTGATCCAAGCACGAGCGTGGCTTGTAAGCCTTTCCACACGACTTCATAAGCAGGGATGGTGTGCCCAGCAGCGACCATCTCTGCTGGAACAGATTTGAACCAAACACATTAAGGAGGGGTCCAGAACACGTAAAAATACATGCCTGACAACCACGACATCGTACAAGCACATTACCCCCCATCGACAAGCACATAGGGATATCGAACACATGATATGACATATATGCGACCCCGCCTGTAAGCGTGCTTCTCTTCCCTGTTTCTCGAGAACTGGCGCTCCCGGCTGTGCACATTTTCTTAAATATTTTCATCTACAAAACATATTTCACAGCAAAAGAGTTTAGCGGTTTAGCATTCAGTGTCTTGAAGCACTGAAGTAGGACCAAGAAGATCTAACACATCAGCCAAATAATTTGCCTGCAGGCTACATCAGGGGGCATATGCGCTCGGAGCTTGATCAGTTTATGATGAACCAAGAAAGTCATTGAAAAGGTTAGCCAGCTGCAGGACTCGAACCCATATCTTCTGGACTACCGGTCCAGCGTGCTACCAATTGAGCTAAGATAACGCACTTCCCCAGCGACTTTCAAGGGTGTGTCATCTGAAGGGACAAACCAACCACTCTCTCACTCATCCCACTTTCACTTATACACATTCATACGACGGGATCGACGCAAGACCTGCTCCCGTGACATAGTGGTTAGGATGATCGCTTTCCACGCAAAGACTCGGAGGTAACACGTGTTCGAACATCCCATGGGTACCGCAACGATATACGGATATTCAGGCCGTTCGCGACCATATAAGGAGCTCCTGGGGATATTAATGACTCATTGGGTGACTACTCAGTATTCTCTGCTTTGAATTATACATGTGCACAAACGACATTTGATTACGGATGAACTACACAGCTAAGATGTTCACAGAACGGTCGACTTCTGCAAAGGTAAGTATAAATTTTCTGCAAATTGACAGCACGCACTATGAGTCCACAATGGATCACAGAGGCCAGTGTGATGTTTTATTGCCAAGGAACGCAATGTTGAAAAACTCACATAGCTACTCCTCGTTGCTGGTGCACAAAACCACATTTATTTCACATTCATAATCACTGTGTGCATCAACGGTGAATTACACGTGGAGGTACACGCCAAGGCAAACCTTTTGGTGTAAAGTCTGAAGCTTGCTAACGCATATGTAAAATTCATCGATTGCGAAGCCGTCTACTGTTATGGCTTACTGCGCAAGGAGAAGAAATGGTCGCAGTAGGAAGCGCATCTTTCTTACCATGCGTCTTCTGACCACCCTCATTACATGATTCATAGCGCCATTGTACCGATGGAATATCAATTCAACCGAGAAGACGGCAGTGCATATCACCATGCCCGTTGCCCACAGTAAGAAAGGTGGCCGCAAATCGGTCATAGTCAGCGCTTCCTGTTCTGATGTCTGCGGGAAGTTGTCGTTGCCGTTTTGATGCGACATTCTGAACGCTTCCATGTCCCGTGCCCTTACATATAATCCGGTCTCCACACCCTGAGTCACGATTTTCTGGGTGCTGTGAAGGTAAGGTGAAGTAAGTCCCATCACTGGACCAAAGATCATGGCATCCATGAATTCATCAACCTTTCTGTAGCCCATTTGTAGGAGCTCGTTGTGCCTTTGCGCACTACCTTGGCTATGGCTCAACATTCCATAAATATCTTTACCATCGTTTCCTCGCTTAATGGAGCCATCCGCGTTGTAGCAATCACATCCACTTTTTATACGATATTTGGAGCTAGTGATATACATGCCGCACTGGCTAACAGTTTGAAAAATGCAAAGTCTGTAACCTTGAACTGAAAACAGTTTAGAATCAAACTTTTCTATTCCTTTTTTGAGCGGCATGTCTCTCAAATAGGACATTAGCAATCATTGAAAATCCGTGAATACGATCATCCCGACAATCAGCCAAACTCCAAAAATTATTCGCAAGGGTTGGTAGTCGAGAAAGGCCGTTGTGGGCACTACGCTTTGCCTTAGAAGGGATTTCATAAGTAGGATAGCGACTTGCACTAAGTGTGCTCTGTTAGGACGTTTCGCGTAAAGGTAAGAGAAACCAATAAGTGCGCATGCGATGAATAAGGAGAGTAGAGATAACCACACTTGCAAGCTGAACGGTATCAGTAGAATCATTTCCTTGGTCATCTGCTTCGGTTTCTCAGCATAAAACGGAAAAAACCACAGAGCCCAAATACCCCGCGAAGATGGCATTATCAATCAACGCGTACCGATTCAAATAACCATGCAGAGCAATACCGATTCCCCTGCACAGCAACTTCGCGACTTCGCTCCTAATTGCGGGAGACTGCTTTTTGGAGAAGTCGACCTCAAACATCGTGACTGTCACATTCCTATGTTGCAGTGTGAAAATCAAAGTTTTCACACTGGGGAGAACGCACGTCACTCCCTTCGTGCAAATAAGGACTAGGTTCCGCCCTTCAAATTTACGCCTTCTTACGAGATGCTTCCCAAACATAAATTGCGGGTCACATGTACGGCATTCTTCCGAAGCATAATCCCTGAGATAAGCATTGCCGTTTGCGATAGTGACATTAAAGACGCCAGTGCACGAAAACACGTCTAAACTGTCCGTCAACTGTCCTAATGGATTAAGTAGACCTTTCGTCTTCGTTGGTTCAGCACCTTCTGGTAACATACACAGATGCAAGGCACGGCGTCGGAAAGCGCTCAAAGCTCTGGGCATCATCAAATCTTTGTAAGTGCAAATTATGTGGAAAGCTCGGCCATCCAGATGTGCATGTTCCCAGTTCCTTCACAAAGTACAACTGAAGATCTTCTTATCTGTCCAAGCAGCGATGGGAACGTCGATTTTACGAAGCAATTAGAGCAGATGTTGTGAATAAGTGTCGATGCACCCAACTGATGTTCTGACCTTCACTGGACTGTTTGCTGCGAAAACACTGATCACCTGAGGAAGAACGTCAGATGCCAGCAAGTCTTCCATGGAACCAAATGTCCTAGGGCATCTTGTAATGTGGAAATGGCATGCGATCACTAGAATTGACACTGAAATGCATGGTTCAGTTGCCATCTAAGTGGTGAACTTGAGCGCGTGGTAACTCCGCTAAGCTTCTCTCAGTCCTGTTCTCTACGTGCACATACGTACTTGTCTCTCCCGGAACGGTAGCATTTGTTGACTATCGAACAGTGGGCCGCCGGTCGATTTTAATATATCAAAGATTGCGACTCGCTCTTACTTGCACCTGATACTTGGAGTCCGATATCCACCTATACCGGTGCGACTACTTTAACATGCACAGGATCAAGGGATAAACTGATGTTCTGAGGCTGGAACAACATAGAAGGGACAGATACAAACAATAGATACATCTTTCATCTTTCATGCACAGGATGTTCGTAGTAAGCTGATGAGCATGGATAGGAAGAAGGCAAAAGGCCGGAAGCATACGATAATGTAACTTCGTAGAGTGGTGACAGCATCGGCTCTTCGGACGCGCGTATCGTTGGTCATGAGCGATGTTGGCACGCAATATCGGGCAATCTGCTTTTTTTGGGGGGTGGGGGGGGGGCTCATTAAATGTCATAGTTGGCTTGATGAAGACCTCATCTTTTATATGTTCGGTCACCATCAGCATGATTCGTCTAATGCTTACGGTAACATTTGTGTTACCGTACGTCTCGAATATTTTGTATCTACAACATAACTTGAGTCATCCAGGGAGGCTCACCTCCACCCAGGTGATTCAGCTTTAATAGCGTGGACAAACCTTGTGTTGGACAATTCTGGGCGTTCCGATAGTAGCGATAATAGCGATACAATACTATATCAAAATGAGAAACGGACACCAAATTTAATCAGAAATACATAGATATTCAAGAGAGATAGATAGAGATTCAAAGTAGAGATCAAGATATTCTTGATCAATATGATGACAAAATTTCAAGTTTTATTATAAAAAGTCTGAGACGTGACCGTCATCATTGCAACAGCGGGTTTTAATTTCAATTTCAAGTTCTGATAGATCTAATTAATTGTACACAGCAGAGACCCTGTAAGACAATGGGCGGGTAGAGGGACGACACGGACACAATTGGAATTAAAATCTAGGACACCACATTTTGTTAAAGAAGACAATCTTAATCAATGCGATTACAATCAAAATTGTGTTATGATAAAAAGTCTGAGACGTGATCACCATTACTGTGACACTAACAATTTTCTCATTGCCATATTTCTTATTAAGTGCCAGTGCACAAGATGGAATCTAAGTTCCATATGTTTTGTTCCAACATTGCAACTTTTAATTAATCATTTTCTTATTAAGTGGACAGCACAGACGTAAGCAAATAATGAGAAACAACACAACACGATCAACAGGTAGCATTAATAGAGATCAAATCCCGCACATACTCCAACACACAAACAACAGATACACGCAGGAAAATAATTGCGAAGCAACCCAACAAAACGATAAACATTACAATTTTATTACCGTCACCAGCACCGGCTTAAAGCTCAAGAACAGCGGAACACAAACAATAGCCAAGTAAGTAATAGAGAACAGAGAACGATATCGGAGCGAACCGGTTTCTCTAAGCGGCGCATTCTCCAACATGTAAACAAGAGAGGAAAACAACTTATCCTTTGAAACAGTATAAAATCATACTCGTGATCTCATGTAATGGAACACATACAATTTTAATTCTAACAGACACTACAAACCTTACATTGATGGAGGTGTCCAACACACAGAAGACAGACATGGTAGAACCAAGTCAGCCATCTTTCGCTTTTCCCTGAGTGCGGGGAGACATTCTCTCTCTCTCTCTCTTTCACATTCTTTTTTCCAAAGGGGGATATTCTTAACACCAGCCACGTTTGTACAGTGGCGATATATTTTATTGATCAGTTATCGCCAATAGATGCTAGCATTATTAAATTCTGAGGAACACAATAAGAATTCTGTCAAAGCAACCAGTAGCAAGCAAACAACTAAAACATCCATCAATATCAGAGCAAACCGGTTTTAGACACGCATTTTCTAAGCAAGCGGGAAATATTATGCTAGTATCAACAAAGACAATAGTCAATCAAAACGAGAAACATTCAAAATTTTAATTAACTTACTTCAGATTTTTCTAATATCTTGCAACAGAATGTTGGTAGCCACTTTGCCAACCCTGTATATATTGTACATAACTTCGTTTTCCTATAGGGGAAATAAAACCGAGCTGCAGGTGTGGCAGCGTGATCTTTTGGCACCGCTAACCGACGAAGTGGACGTAGTTGTTGTGCACTGTCGCGTGTTGGAATGCCAGAGCACCAGCTGCCGTAGACCGAAGCAAAGGTACAGCTCAACACAGAAAGTTCTACATAGGTGAACCACACATAAACACCATATCTGAAATACAACCGAGAAATACGTGGCGTTCCCAACTGAGAGATTTTTATTAATGTCAGCCGAGTGAACAACTGAAAAAAAAAAAAAAAAAAAAGTACAAGACTAATTTTATGAGGCGGTCTAAGCAACTGAGAAATATTTAAAAGTTTCCTACAGAGGAAATCAACAGACACAACTAATACATCGTGCATACATAATTGTGAACTCACAGGAAATCAATCGAGTGAACATCATCAACAAAGTCAAAACAATAATTAATTCTGACAAATCATATCTGAGCAAGCCGCATGAATACAGCTCAGAATCTGTAGAGAAACTTGTCTTTTTCAATGAACAAACAGGATCAACTAGTGGATTCACACAATAAAGGAAGACTTTGAAGCCGACACCCATAGGTAGGGAGGGGAAGATTTGCGAGCGCTCTTGTACACATAGTCATGGAAAGCACACGTTTTTTTTTTTTTTTTTTTTTTTTACAAATGAAATATTTTTGTAAGTCAGTTTCCATAATTCTGATGGCGACACAGTGGGTATTAATATCAAACATAGAGGTAACTCGTTGCAAGTAACTCGCTACTGTAACAGATATCCTTTTTTGACAACTTACAACTTAACCCGGTACTTTTGCGCCGTGGTAACTTCCATAGGAGCTCGTTTCTTTTTAAGGTAACTTTGCAAAAGTAACTTAAGCTAAGTTACAAGTTGCTTTTAATTCGGTTTTCACTGACGTCCACATATTGTCTTTCTTTCTTTTCGTTCTTTCATGTCATTCTATGCCATGAAACGTGATATTCAATCAATGACAGTATTATATTAGCGGTTCTTATATATATAAGAACCGCTCCCATTGAAATGAAGCTGAGCCATTGTGCGCCCACAGGGAGTAAGACGCAAAACGTTCCAATTGTTGGACTCAACAACTCGTAACGAGTTCTTTTTGACGGGTAACTTCTCGATATATGATTAATAACATAACGAAACCATCTAGCTTAACAAATCTTTGAACAATAAAATGAGCATAGACGTGCTTTTACGTAACTGTAGACGCGCACTTGAAAACAAAACAAACCAGGAAGCATCAGCGAAGAGATGGGCGGTTTTGTACTCGTTACCATAAGTCATGGGAGTCCATGATCAAAATCTGTTTTGGAAAAGGAAGAGGCGCGAAATGATTCAATGATTCAGCCACATATACCCAATGTGATTTGTTTTGACAGCGTGGATTTCAAAGGGATGGATTTTGAAAGGTAGATATCTTAGCGTGGATTTCAAAAGTTGCCCTTCTGGCGGTGGCGAGTGCTGTGATGTCAGAGGCGGCTAACTTTCTATATTAGAAGTGTGAATTTTAACGCTTCCCAATAAATCGCGAGGCATCCTGCGCACAACCTTCTAGAACAGTTATATTCTGAGTTTATTTGATCGGTGGAACAACGTTCATGGACCCCTGCAGGGTCGACGCACACAACGTCCATGGGAAACAATGAGAAGTAGCATAAGACCCACATAAGCTTCCAGGAGCAGTAAAAAAAAAGAAAACTTTAAAGAGCCAGCCAGGACCATAGATGTGAGGTAAATACGCCTTGTCAGATGATCCCATTTACCTTTAAGTTCTTATTTTCTGACTCAAAATCTGCCCTCAAAGCAATCCAAGGTTCGACGACATCCTCACTTGCGCCGGTCGTCTACAGTATTATCGCAGCATATAACTCTGTCGAACCCAAGGGTCACAACATCATCATCGAGTAGATCAGGCAGTGCCGTATCAGATAAGGCAGTGCCCTGGGATCTACTCACGGCCACTGCAGCGTAAATTAGAAGGCGGACCAGGCAGGGGCTCGAATTGCTCACCATAAGAGAACTACTCATAAAATGTACTTCACGCAATCCGATGCAAGTACTTGCCGCCTTCCTTACGTAATCGCGCCTATAAAACCATGTGGACAGGCGACGTCATGAATCACTCGTTCCTCACGCGAATCGACCCCAACTGCACCTACTCCCTCCCATCGAAGATGCCAAGGCCCTTAGAGTCTGTCATCCATCGCCTGTGACTCAACGTCCCGTTCGCAGCAGCATTCCTTCATAATATAGGGCGTCGTTGCATAGACGAACTGTTCAACTTGCGGAACTGTGGAGGACACGGAACACGTGCTGGTCACCTGCCGACGCTTTGACTCTAGTCTGCCAACACTGAAGCACGCCCTCGTGAAACTTGACAACAAACCATTTAGTGTGAAACTTGACAACAAACCATTTAGTGTTGAGAGGGAAACTGGGGAGCTAGCCAAGGCAGCAACAGCAACCTGTGCTGTATGCACTGACAACCTACCTCAAGGACATACGTGCTGATATAATCTTTTAATTCATTCAGTGCTTGCACACGTCAAGCGTCGTAGAACAGCTGGTCGCACCAGTGCGACCTACGTTTCCATTGTTTATTTCTATTTCTATTCTATTCTATTCTATCTATAACTTCGTTAGCCTTTTAGTCAAAGGTGTGTATTGCAACAACTTAGCTGTTCCTGGATATTATCCACACTTTCAATAATTTTGTGTCAAAAATTTTATTCACTTTGACCCTTTCGCTGTTGACTCTTGATGTGAGACGGCATAGAAGGAGCTTGTGCCCAGAACGACGGTGATGAAGAAATAGTCACTGCCCGCTGTTGATTTTGGGACTGTGGTATGACGGCATGCTGGCAAAGACGTTAAGAATTAACATGATGGAAACGAAAATAGTGAATCGTGATCCACCATTGAAATCGTAGCGCTAAAGCATTTATCATGCGGCTGCACCAGATATAAATTATAGTTTTGAACACTTATTATCAGACGGTATAAGGTCAATCACCACTGACACTGATTTTGGAGGCTGGCATGATACGACTGAAATTAAGCTCACTTACACTGTTAGTGGAATCAGTAATGTTTAAGCTACTTGGAGTACTCTTCGCCTCAAAAGTAATCGACCATAATCGCTTTTATGTGCTGATCTGTTCGGCAGGGCACCTGCGACAGCCGAAACCAAGCACCACCCATTTCTGGGGACATTTATCCAAAGCTTCCTAAATGCATTCAGTGTTTTTAGCGCTACGCGGGAGACTTCTGAATTTCCGATGCAAAGGAAAGACACTCGTCAGCACTTTCCTTCACGGTCAATCACAAATCTCTTTCACGACACAGCCTTCGGAATTCTCTTCAGAACACGCACAAGTGCTCTCATAATTTGGGCAGTGCGGATCAAGTGTTCGACTATTCTTTGAAGGGCCGTGGCATTTATTTTATTATTCACGTCTTCGTCAAGTAGCAACCAATGACATATGGGGCAACAAGTAATCGAGGTCGATTACTTTGGGGGGAAGAGGGCCTATGATGTCTCGTACATTCTTTTTTTTTCTTCAATATATTGCGCCCTGCTGCATGCACCCTGAATTATGTTGCAAAAAGTGCATCTATTGTATTATAGTAAGACATCAGTCTTTGTTAGCAGGCAATTCCTTTTAGCAACAAGGCCACGGCCGCAGCTATGGGTATTTTCTCATATTACGTGTAGGGGGTCGAATTGAACGTGAACCTGTACCGAACACTGTAACCGTGTAACGCAGTAGTCTTATTCTTGCCGGAACCTAACACAATCCAACCGATTTTCAGGACAGTGGTGAACCCGAACCCGAGCAGAACCGGAAACAGTAATAGAGGTAATTGGTTCGCAACGAGACGGTTCGGATATAAAAGAAGTCAGCGTAAGAGTTAGAATGCCTCTCATTACCCGAACGAGGACACATTAATCTTCATATCATGGATTTCTAAAATTGTCACCTAGCAGTCAAAATTGGACGTACATTAAGTACGCTCACAGCGTCTTTTTTAACACATGTTGAAGGGCAGTTGTCCTTGTGAGCGCCGCGGCTAGCGCCGTCGCACACTCTGCAGCGTCTTGTCATCATAGTGGAGGAGCCACGCGGACACTTACCAAACGTAGGGTTTCCAAGCATACGTTACTGCCGTCCCCTACTAGCAACTATTCTATAAAGGGCGAATGGCTTGCCATCGTCCAACGAATGAAGCAGGAATGGAGTAGTCCAGCAGTGTTGCTGCAGAGGCGGTGTGCCGGGCGATCGCCGCGCCGCCACGTGGGAGACAACCGCAAGTGTTCTGGGAGTCGTACACGGCGGCTGCATAGACAGATGGGCAAATCCACAAGGAGTGATCCAGCTACCGTGTTCGTTAATCACATGTTTTATAAAATCAGAGTCTGGATGCTTCTCACCACACCTAATGACATGCTAATTATTTGTCTGGAAATCAGCGGCGTTCGAGCACCGACGCCTCCTAACTGCTCCTTGCTTATAACAAACCGCCTTCAGCATGAATGGCAGGTGCGATCTAAAATTACAGTTTCCACCGTTTATTTTATTGTCCTCTCTTTCTTATGAAGGAAGGAGAAGTAGACATCATGGTGGAAACTTTGGGTTAAGTGCCTTGAAAGGTGCGCGGTTACAAAAGTGGTAATATCTTGCCATTTTCTTCTTTAGGCAATTGACACATCTAATTTTGACTTACATTTTTCTGAAGGAAGCCCACATTGAGTAATTCACACTAAAAATTGGATTACTCTGGTTTGCACTTCGCAAAATAAACTTCCATAATAAACTCCTCAAAATAAATCACGAAAAACTCCACGGTGTAAAGGTGAAATCGGAGAGCTGAAAAGTGACGATCGACGAAAAAGCCCGATACTGGTACCTTGTGGATGTGTTGTGTTTGTCCGTCTCTGTCTGTTCCAGCCTCAGAACCGTAGAATCGTGAAATCGTGAAATCGGAACTTGCCTGTGTACTTTCCTGCGTGTGGTTCTCCCTGTGAGCCTACGTTCTGATAAATGCAGGGAACAGGTACAGGACAGACTCTCGAAATGCCTTTCCGCAAATAAACTGCGTATGAATGTGAAGAAACTGTTTGTTGGTTTGCAAGTAAAAACTATTTTCTCTCGGATGAATAACTTAAGTCAGCAGAGGTGCCCTCATTTTTTGTAACCAGCATACGGTAATCTCAAAGTGTAACGAAATAAGATTCTAACTTCAGGAACATCCACACTGATTCACGAGCCTTCATAGACAACCATTTGCCATGCAAAAGCTGCAAGAGATGTATCTAGACATAATACTTCAAGCACTTTATTTTCACTGGTCTTTGAATGCCCTGGAACCTAAGAATGCCATTTTCAAGCTCTTAAAAACCATGAAATTTTCTTACAGAAATTTTTGGATCTTTTTTATTCGCGTGGGAATGATGCTATGTGCACGACGTCGTGCGCCAAAACCGGAAGCGACTATGCGCACGACGCGCTTCCCCGGTCTTTATTGAGGACTTTCTGACCTATCCGGATGCACAGTCTCATGCCCGCACCGCCTAGTGCGAGCATGAAGGACCCCCGCCCCCCCCCAATCTGTGCAACCCAAACTAACCTAACCTCACTAAAGTGAGATGAGCGCCTTCTGGAAACTACTGCAAAAAACAATCATATCAACAGTGGCGTGGTGGCGCATGCGCAAAAGCGCGTCGTGCGCATAGTCCCTTCCGGTCTTGGCGCACGACGTCGTGCCCAAAGCAACATTCTTCCCGTGGATATACAGTGCAAATTCTGGTTATCAGATGTCGGAACTGAACAAAACCAAGAGCAATAAGTAACTGAAATCAGAAGGGTGAGAAATGAATGACACCTTCTGTTGTATTTGTTTGCCTTCTTTTCTCTCCTATTTCACATTCAGAAATCCTCATGTACGTTTAGTAACAGATATTAACAGTTTATTAAGCAGCGACGGCAACTAATCTGTAGAACTGGGCAGTCTAATGCAAAATTTGTTCAAAGTGTGCTACAGCGTCATACAGATGGGATATGAATAAGCTGACGAAACATTTTTCTTGCGTAAGGACAAATACATCTGTAGGTTCTCAAAATGGAAAGGCAGAGTGTCGTTCTTCGCCGGAGACAGCCACAAAGGCATCTTTTTTTTTTGCTTCCTAGACGACCTCAACTGACGAACAGGCTGCAGCACATTATGGTGACATTTTTTTGTTTTTTAAAGAAAAATAAACACGTAGATTTTCAATACGTTATAGGAGAGGACTGGTTGTACAAATAAGGGAAGATTTCTTTTAGACGACCTATATGTGAATATACTATCCGGAAAAAATAGACATTTTTTGCAAGTGCTTGATATTGTCAAGCGCTTGATTAAACAATGAATATAGATGAGCTTGATATTTTTACGTGAAGCTAATCCCCATGCGGCAGTTTACAAGCATAAGTAATCTGGGGCTCCTTCAAGAGTGCTAATTTGCGGGAAATTTATTTATTATTTGGGCACGGATTGCGTGCAAACTATGTAACAAACAATACATCGGCGAAACTCGCAACACTATCCACGAACGATTCCATGGGCTGTGGGAACCGCTCCCCACAAGCCCGGAGTCGTCCACCACCCTCCCGGGGACCCCCCACATCTCGTCGCCGTGGCGGTGAACGTCGTCGGCTTGCTCAGCGCAACGCCCCTACGTCTGCCAACCGGGATTCGTCTGCGAGTCCTCGCTCCACTATCGTCGCGACGTGGACTGTGCTAGTGGGAGACGCCAGCGTGGGCTACAGCTCTCGAACCCGTTGGAGGAACCAGGCCCGCCCACTGAAGGGTGACCCACCATCCGCCATCTCTGAACCGTTTCGAGCACTATGCCTGGACGACAGGCATCCTACTGAGCCAGCGCCCACCTATACCAACGAGGAACGCTCCCGTCTATACTTTACCTAAGGACACCCGAACGCATCTGGAGTCAGTTGAAGACGTCGGGTGTCATGTGACGCACGGTGACGCACGGTGTGACTAAAGGCGCCTGAGGATGTCAGGAGTCACCAGAATTTACTGGGAGTCACTTGGCGTGAGCTGGAGTCACCCACGTCTGCAGTCACCTGAAGTCACTCGAAGTGACATGAGTACGTCTAAAGTCAATTGAGGTCGCACGAAGATGTCTGATCTGACCAGCAGCAGTACGACGTCACGTCAGGTCACCTGAAGACATCTTGTGTCATATGATGGCGTCGGCAGTAACTTCAAGTTACCTGAAGACGTCAGTAGTAACCTAAAGTCACTTGAAGCTGCCTGAAGACGCCTGGAGCCGCCTGAAGTCACGTGCAGACGTCTCAGGTCTTTTGAAGTCACCTGAAGATGTCTGAGGGCACTGAAGACATCTGTAGTCACCTAAAGTCTCTTCAAGGGAGCTGTAGGTGCCAGAAGTAAGCTAAAGGTGCTCAAAGTAACTTATTTCAAGTCAGCTTGAGTCGCTTGACGTCGGCTGTAGTCACCGCAACACGTCAGGGGTTAGCTCAAAGACGTCTGGAGTGAGCTAAGGTCACTTGAAGTCACCTGAAGATGTCTGGTGTCGTCTGAAGTCACCTGAAGTTGTCAGGAGCCACCTAAAGTTGCTCGAAATCAGTTGATGAAGCTTCTTGGGATCCTGGACAGGTGATCCAAAAATTACCTCGCCCTCAGGCACATTCCTCCTGCATTCTCCCAATAGCCCCAACGCTCATTGCGATAGCCTAATATTTTTCTCTATTGTGCTGATTGTTGCATTTGTAATTTTTATCTTATGATGTTCTACTTTAAATCTCTTCAAGTCAAAGTGTATCAGGATGCTCTGGTGTACATGCCTATTGAACTGCTGGTGTGGTAATCGAAAAATGTAAAATTGACCTTCTTTGGAGATTGAGGGTTCAAATCCTGCACGAGAGGAATTTTTTTCAACAAAAATTAATGTAAATTTTCGTTTTCTGCCCTAATTATTTTGTTCTTAGAAGGACCTCGTTTGGACCGAAATTTCAATATAGCCTCCTCAACGTACTTGTTCAGATGCAAAACTACTGGTATCACTTAGAAACAGACTTCAAAACATCGCTTGGGAACTAATTGTGTAGCAACACGCGCACATCGCCAAATTTGCTTAGTTGGATAGTGGTCAGAGAGTAAAGGGTCGGGCAAATCCCGGACCTCTTAAATTCATCCAGAGTCTCACCCACCACAAGGTTTCGAGGCTTACCGACCCAAGTAGTCTCCAGCATGTGCGTGCCTTAAACCGTCTCCTCCAACCCAGGCCACACTCGCTCTCACGTGATTATCACCTGTGCCATCTTATAATCCAAAGAGTGATCCTCACTGGAGTCCAAAAGTGTGGAGGTGGAAGAGAAAATACAGGGACTAAGGTTTCTTCACGGGATACGCTGCTAGGACAATCACGCGCGCGTGCTGCATATAATAAACCTGTGATCTCGTGGTCCAGGTCAGGTGGACCCACTTTATAACAACACGGCGAATAAGCAGAGAATGACAATGTCATCTCTGCATCCGAGTTTTGGCGAGCTTAGTTACTCTAGTATCTCCATTGGAATGAACAATGGGTGGAACAACTGAATGGGTGGACAAAAGGATGCGTCAGAACAAGATTGGATTTCAATGTCATAGATTGTGTCGGCGGTTGAACTGAGGGTCCAATGTAATTCTTGCCAGGCGGAGAAGGCTGATGTTTTAATGCATTGTGCCAGGGATCAGCAGTAATCAGTTGTACAACACACAGCACATTCGGTAACATGGTAACAACACACTCCATTGACCAGATCGCGACACACAACCGTTCGGTTGCTCTGCTTGTTTCCAGCTCCCTCTGGTCTCTGCAGTCTTCCTGGAATTTCCTCTTTAACACCTTTACAATTCTCAGAAACATTCTCATAAACAATACAGGATTCTTACTAAAAAGGGGCGCATCCCAAAAACCAATTAATGCGCACACCAGACAACATTTTGTGGCTACAGCTGTGCTCCAGTTCGTCCATTGCCTCTCGGCGGGGGCCACACACAGAAATGGTTATACAAACGGATTTGTGAAAAAAGATAAAAACGAATTTCTTCTAGTTACAAGTTCTCATGTCCCCTTCTTTGTCCGTGTACTACACGTGAGGGGTGGGACAATGACAGTAATGCATGTTTGACCAATATAGTACACGTCTGCAGAACACGAAAGCAACACCTTATACAGCACAGAACAGGAGTGAGTACACTTATTGTGAGGTGCATCGAATACACAGTCAGGGATGGATTTAAGGGGAGGGGGTCGAGACGTTCTGTCCCCCTCTTCAATTTAAGTCGTTACATAAGAGCTTCAGTTGACATTGGCGGCATGCTGCACAAGACAGGACGCCCCATCAGAAAAATCCTGGATCTGCGTCTGTGCACCGTCGTCTGTCCGCAAGTGTATCTGTTCCTGTCCCCTGCAACGTGTTGCTCCTCTGAAGGTATACACCACAATTTCCCTCTGCGTTCACATTCAAGAGACCCATCTCTTACAATACAACCGCATGCAAAAGGGATATTGACAAGGTGGCTCACAAAACCTTTAAAAAATGTGCTCATGTTGTTTTTTTGTTATGCTCGAACATGAATTACAATCATGACTGCTGCTAATGTGGCATTAACTTCCGTCATCACATACTGCACAATTCGTTACAAATATGTTCAATGGCACCAGCTTTATGAAATTCCACATCTAGGGTACACAATTTAAATCTGGGTTATAAAGTGTCTCGAAATTTTTTCTAATGTTGTTATAGTGTGAATATTCGTATATGACTGTATGAATCACCATGAACTGTACTGGACTAAGTTACTTCCACCATAAACATGAAGGAAATGCCGGAAATTATGTTAAGATGTACATCCACCTAGTATCTTGGATATTTCAAGCCTGTAGTGGTTTCTGCGGGGTAAGCTTGGCGTATCCTATTCACCTCACAGACTGGTAAACCATTATGTTGTTTTCTCCGACTTTGTGCGACACCCATCACACAAACTATTGGTATGCAGTATATCTATGTTTCCTGTATGGGACAACGCAAGCATTCAACAAAGCTAAAGCTAGTACGACGCCAAGTATTATTTCACATGCACTCCTTCTGAAGAAGTGACGCACGATGACGAAGAGTGCAGAATAACTATTTTGTATTGAAACCCACCAGCATGACTGTGCATGAGACACGCTTCTTACATGTGAGTATGAGAGCTCATTGGTTCGTGCTACCCTCGAAGTTCTAAATATGCTACTCGAAAGACAGCTCTTTAGAGCATAAGCACTGGACCTCTTTCGGCATTATTTTGTATGAACCACACGTGCACCTGAAAAAGACGGTGCCGTCAAACGCGAAATTTACACAAACTGTTCATGTGGTTCATCGTGATAAATGCTGAAAGCTCATCTACAAGTCTGTTGTTTGTTGTTTACCTTGTCGGCTTCTTCCGTGTCTGATGCGTATGGAACTTCCTCTTCATGCTGAAGTCGATTCGCGGCTCAACATTGCAAAAGAAAGGATTCCGAACTCGGCTACACATAGCAGAACTTCCCTCTCAGTTGCTGAAAGGTAGCTGAAAAGCTGACTTGTTGACTCCGCAGTCCTTCCTCCTTGGACGTCCATGTTCAAAGAGTACCCAGCAATACGAAAATTGCGTAAACCACCCGAACTCTCCTAAAATAAACGTCGCGGGCGTTTTACGTCATACACTCGGGAAAACCTATGCATAATAGCGAGAGCTGATCGGACGAGTTGAGGGTTGAAATCGAAACCCATATTCGGCTCCTTGTTTGGAATAGTTCTCGGTACAGCAGGGACGAAACGTTTCAATTGTAACTTGGAGGCACCATGTAGGTTCGTTATCCTTACAAACAAAAACATTTACCAGGTTATGGCCAGAGACCCTTTAAGCCAACGATGCGAGCGTCCCAAAAGTCGATGTTTTCAAAACTTCGCAAAATTACATTATCTTACTCTTCCTGTCTTTTGCCTTCCTCCTAACTATGCTAATCAGCTGTTTACGCACCTTCTTGTGCATAAGAAAGCACTAGCACCGGTTGAGGTGGATATCTTTCTTCAAGTCCCAGGTACAAGGCAGAGCGTCTGTCACTTTGAAAATTAAAATCGATCGGCGGCGTGGTGTTCACTAATGTACAAACGATACCGCACCGGGAAAGACAAGTATGTATACGCACGTAGAGAATCGGACTAGCAGAAGCTTAGCGAAGCTACCAGACATTCGGCTTCACTACTTCCCTCGCAAGTGGACCATGCTTCTCGCAGCAATAGTGATTGCATCCCTATTCAACGTAACAGCATGTCCTAAGACGTTTGGTTCCATGGAAGACTTGCTGACGTCTGACATTCTTCCTCGGGTGATCAGTGTTTTCGCAGCAAACAACCCGGTGGACGTTGAAATATCGGTTGGTTGTATGGACACTTACTCTCAAAATCTGGTCAAGTTACTTCGTAACCTTGATGTTCCCATCGCTGTTTGGACAGATATGAAGATCTTCTACGCTGCAATGATGAGGAACTTGACCACCGCACGTCTGGAGGGCCGAGTTTTGCACGCAGTTTGCACTTACAACGATTTGTTGAGAGCTTTCACAACTTTCCGTCGCTGTGCCTTGGAGCTGTATATGCTACCAGAAGGCGCTGATCCAACGAGACAAACAATCTACTTAATTCAGTAGGACAGTTGAAGGGCGTTTTAGATGTGTTTTCGTGCACTAGCGTCTTTAATGTCACTGGGCAAACGGCAACGCTTATCTGAGGGACTATGCTTCGGAAGAATGCCTTACATGTGACCCGCAATTTATGCTTCGGAAGCACCTCGTGAGAAGCCTGAAGGTTGAAGGGCGGAACTTAGTCCTTCTTTGCACGAAGGGCGTGATGTGCATTCACCCCAATGCGAAAACGTTGATCCTCTCACTGCGGCATAGGAATGTGACAGTTACTATATTTGAGATAGACTTCACAAAAAGGCGCTCTCCCGCATTCCCGATCAAATTATCTAAGATTCTGTGCAGGGATAATGGTATTGCTTGGCTACGATATCATATGTATCTCGCGCTGCACGATAACGCCC